>NW_020884880.1:12529422-13158276 GCF_003945725.1 Corapipo altera
CCTTCCCTTCCCTTCCCTTCCCTTCCCTTCCCTTCCCTTCCCTTCCCCTTTCGTTGTTCTTCTTTTCCTTCTTTTCATTTGCTTGTTTCATATACAGCTTTCCATTCCTTGTCATCCTGAATGGAGTCTCATAACGTGTGTAAAGAGAAAACAAGAAGCAACATATTTGTTCCCATGGGTCAGATCTGCTTCTTTTCAAAGCAGGGAGGAAATCACTCTTTCATTACAGGAGACACACTTGAGTCTCTGGAGTAAAATACCCACTTCTGGCATTTCCCTAATGGCAAGAGGTCCCTCAGCAGATCCTGTACCCCTTGGACACCCTTATCTCCAAAGGAATCTTCAGTAGGGATTTGTCACACCCTCGCTAGGGATGAAAAGGGTCTCCAGGATACGGCATATGAGCTAGGACTTTTTCAACCATTTTCTCTAGGCAGAGTTTCCACCTCTTAGCAACAATTTCCAATGCCCTGAACTACATCTATGCTCCTCTCCACAGCTGTTCAAAAGGCTCTCCTTAAAAATATCTTCATCCCGGTGAAAATACCAGGGTTTGGCCTATCTGGAGCAGAACCAGGCCTGACGCTGCCAGCACGGCTGGAAAGTGACGGGCTGCAAGAGGGTGCAGAGAGCCGCTGCTCTGGCCGTGCGCCGCTTGCTTACAGCAGGCTCAGAGGACACCGTGCGCTGCAAAAGCCCCTCGTTTCAACCATTTCTTTCTGGGAAAGGCCGGGAGACCACCTCTCCGGGGCACTGGCGCCTACCCGGGGGCGATAGCGGGGGAAATAGCAGGGTGCCCCGGGGGACCGCCGGCGATGGGGCCGGGGGCGGTACCGACTCCCCGACGGGGAGGGCGGGCAGCTCTCAGGATCGGCTCCCCAGCCGGCAGCACCGCTCCTCTCGGCCCTTCCCGGGCCTCTTGTTTGTTTTAATAAAGCAGGACACCAAAATACTACATGAGTGAAAGGATGTGTGTTCACCTCTGGCATTCCCGCGGTTTTCTCTTGGTAATGCCATATCCTTCCTTATGCCTCTTCCTTTGGGCACCTAAAGATCCCCTGAGACTCCTCAACTCAATGTTTCTCTAAGAGATGCTTCGAGGTCTCAGGCGACGCCATCACCCGCCGGGGGAAGTCGCGAAGTTGCACAGCACGGAGGACTGCGAGCTCAGTTCTTGTTAAATCAAATCTTAAAAAAAAAAAAAAGGTCTAGTCGCGGGAGCTACTGAAATACTGTCCATTTTCCTTTATCTGTGCCTTCCACCGAGTTAAATGCACACTATAAATACTTTTTTTGTTTTCAAATCATGGAGTGTGCCACGCAGGTCGTGTTTCTGCTCCTCATGGAACATTAAAAGATTGCCGCAGTTTTATGGTTCTCGACGAGTCTGGAAGCGATAGTAATTGAAATTGAAAGTACAGATTCCTACACGATTTACTCACTGACATCAGTAAAGCAGCAGATTTAGTTTCCACGGGCAAACTTGTCCTGAAAGTCCTAGAAGCGGGAATCGTGCCCTTACCCCCTCCCCCCCGCCTCTCCCTTCCCCCGGTTTTGGTCTAACAAGGTAAAAATCTCCAGAACCTCCTGCGGTGACAGGGAACCGCTGCTTCGGATAGCCAACAGGTAAAAAAGAAAAAAAAAAAAAGAATCCAGAACAGACAGAGGTACCGGTATCCGGCATTCAAAGGTGTATGGAGGCAGAAACGTGTCCTGGATCTGATCCTGTAAATACCAGTACATGCTCTCCTAGGCACATCCCACTCACGGCTCTGTCCTCTGTCTCCTCAACGTCACTTACGTGTTATGTGCTGTCATTGTACCAGCTTGTCTTTACACCTCAGAATAATGCGCCTATTATTCTCTTCTTTCCAAAGTTTCCACCTCTAATCATGTCGTAAAAAATAGCCTTAATAAAACAGTGATAATTACGCCATTATTGTTAACACTACCCATTAAAAATTTAAAAATAGGTTTTCTGGTTTGGTTACCCATTTACACTACGTATCAGTTCTTGTGGCACTGAATCGTTCCGCAGCATGTCTAAACTTTTTTCCTTTTTAAAAGACGACAAGATTTCAGGGTTTATTTTTAGAGAAACTGAAGGCACATTATGGTTTCTCAGTCGTAATTGGACAGTATCGGCCAAAAGTTATTGACACTCTGTTGACCGGCGAAGGAAAATAAATATCCCGCGGGGAAGGAGAGTGTGATGTGCCTTTCCTTCTGCAGGGTTAGCAATTTCAAGGAAAATGCCTGATTTATGAGCGTATCACTCCAGTAATGTTTTAATGTCTCCCTATCACTTCCTTGTTTTGGGAGGTGTGTGTCTATGTTTCGTTTGGTTTTCGTATACAAGGCTACCTTTTAGCCTGTGTTAAGGCAGGATTCGGCGTCCTGATCTCGCCTTGGCCATACATCAGCAGGGAAGGCTATACACTCGGAGAAATAAATCAGTTTGAAAAGTTTTGAGGATAGTTACGACAGCCTGGCTGTGACCTAGTGAGCGACAGATAATAGGTTTTAAATCTCTGTCTGGAACAGGCAGAGAAAAAAAAGAACCAAGACCACAGAGATACACTTTCCAATCTGCCTGGAAATTAATCCCAAATGAGGGAGTCTCCTTCCAAATTGGGCATGACAGATCTGAGAGAAACACTAGACAGAAGGCAGTGCACCGGACCCCACATTCCCGGCGAGGCAAAGCTCCGCAGACGCGGTAGAGACCGGGACGGGGCTCTTCGTTCCACCACGCCGCACCAGCGGCTTGTTGACGTGCGAGGGGCTATTGCGGCAGTACTGCTCCTGGGGGATGTAAAAATAGACATTTTAAGAAGCCTTAACTAATACAATCAAAATTGGCCTCAAAAATTCCAGTACTTTCCCCCCATCCCCCCATCCCTTCTTAGACCCCACTCGGGCCTTTAAATTCTCTGTGTTTACCGTTGGGAAATAAAGGCGTGTGTGCGGGGATGTGCGTCCGTCCGTGCGGGGGTATACCGCAGCCTGTGCTGCTGCGGGCTAAGTCAAACCTCCCGTGACAATGACCATCGTCCCGGACTCAACAAAACCTCCGACCCGAAGTACTTGACGGGTGGCTTCCTGGTGGGAACGGATTAAGAATGGGGAGGGGAAGGAGACAGCAGTGACTCGTAAACGAAGATAATAAAATTTCTGGGGGACTGGCCAGCATACTCCCCGGGAACCATCTCCAGGGCTCCAGTCTGCCAGAGAGAGGATTTCCCATCAACTTCCCTGCGATCGTCTCCAACGCCCACCCTGGGAGCGCTCCCTCCTATTCAGAATTCATCTCCCGCTTACTGTTTTGTTTAGAAACAGACTTGAGTATCCCTCTTCTTGCTGCTAGCAAACTCACTGTGATGCGGAGATGCTCTCTGTCCACCACAGACAACAGCCAGCCTCTTCCAACACGGCTGCTTGGCTGAACTAGAAAGGAGGCTGGAAGTGAGCTTCCTCGGGAGGTGGGGGATACTCTGGGACTGGGAGGAAACTGAACATTCACACACACCCCCGAAGATGCCAGGGACACGAAAACAGCTCTTCTGCCCTTTCCAGCCGCAGAGATGATGCCACCAGCTGTGGGAAGCGGCACCAGCGAGACACAGGCGCAACTCTTCCCCAACCCCCCCTCGCCTCACCTTGCGTGGCCTGACCCCACCGCTCCGCTCCGCATCGCTCCAGGCAGCGGGATCAGCGCTGCCCCTCCGCCTCTGCTGAGTGCCGAAGGCAGACTACCTTATCCATCCATCCATTCATCTATCCATCCATTCATCTATCCATCCATCCATCCATCCACCCACCCATCCTTCCAACCACGCACTGCAGCAGCCGGACCTGATCCTGCTTCCCCGGCTCCGCTCTGGCACAGCCCGTGGAGCTGAGCCTGGCTGCGGCAGGAATGAGCAACGGGTCCTCACAGGGCACACACTGGTCTAGAGCTGGCAAGGAAGAGAAAGGAAATTGAATCTAGCAATGAGTTTTCAAGAAGTTTGCAGGCTTTGGAGCAGTGCACACTTCACACGTGTGAGGGAAAGCAGCACGGTCCAGAGAGTGTTGTGCGCATAATGTGGATTTGCGTGGAAAAATGCATACGTGTATACACAGAGAGAAAGGGAGACTGGTGGTCACAGCCCTGTAAAAATTCTTGGTTTATTTCCCTGAAGCCGGTATGCTTATTCTAGAAGAACACCTTAATCCATGCATCCAGCGGACCAGGAATCTTGTTTGTTTGTTTGTTTGTTTGTTTGTCTCCTTACATCATACCCGCCTCTCACACAGGGCTAAACGGAAAAATACAGCATGTTTCCTCTTGCGCTGCTTGTTCCCCACCGAAGCAACGTCACCTTAGATATGCCAGTAAATTCCTTACCGGGTTAGGAACGTAATTGGTTGAATGTTTTCTATATCCTGACTAGCCAATAACACTCCGAGAAAAATATTTAGACCAACCTAGTTACGACAGATGGCGAAAATGACTTGACACTACACGTATGAGGCAATATTAACTGAAGATTAGATACTTACCGCATTCATTAGAAATCTCAAAATATGCGAAAAAGACTACGTGTGCCGCTGTATATACGGATGCAAGGTCTCTCATTTTCAGACAAGTGCTGTCCAAATGGTTGCCCTTGTCATGTCTGTTTTAACAACATCTGCTGTCTAGCATAAGCTCTGGCCTTGCTAACTTGCATTTCTCTAAGCCTGAATTATTCTTGGCAAAGCTGCTTCTTGCAGTTTCCCCCCCTGAAAGCACATAATAATTTGTGCAAAACCGTTAGTTAAGAAGAAGAAAGGAGAGGAGACATAAAACTCTCTTAAAAGCATAAGAATCGTGGAACAAATGGAAACAGCAAAGGAAGAAATAAGAGCAAATGATAACCTTAGATAGCCAGAATAACTACAGTTATAAGTGAAGTAGTTGTGCCTTTTCATCTGTAAAAAGCAATAAGTATATAATTGCATTTCCAAATTTTGAACTAACGTTTTAATCTCAGTCAATAGAAAGCAATGACAGTTAAACGAATAGGAACCAATGTTGACCAAGAGCAAGAAATCAAAGCTATTTTTACATTCAGATGTCAGCAGCACGTTTCTTTATCGTCAAGTTTGCAAAGAATTCTTAGAAACCTTATATATGCAGTTGGGCGGAAGCTGATTGCCAGCAATAAAAAATGCATCCAAGGAAGAGGCTTGAGTACGTATCTTCTCACTTCCAGGATGCAGCTAGGGATCTTCGCCTCAATTCTACATCAAGGTTGTGGCTTAAAGCAGTCAAAGGGCTATATAATTGTCAGGCGAGGCTTCCCCCCGCGGAACTCTCTCCGCATGTTACAACCTCTTTGCAGCTCAGCTCCATATGCATCTCTTTTTCACACTTCCCTCTCCATCTCGGGCTCCTACACCTGGTGCATCATGCATTTAGCTCATTCGCTCCGGCTCTTCTTTCATCTTCCCAATGGCAGACGTTTCTATTTATCCACTGGCAATCAATGTGTGGCGTCACCGGTGGTACTGTAATGACGACTGCACCATTGAGGATGACAGCTTAGAAAGAAGAGGGCAATGGTGATCCCTCCCAGAGCAGCACAGCAGAGTGTAGCGCTCGCATCACAAGGTCACCCTATCTCACCGCTTGTTCCTCTGCATTGGCAGGAGAGGGTTGCTGGGTTTGTACAAGGCTGGGGCGGGAGCGGGAGGGAGGGGGGGAAGAGATCTGGATTTTTTCTCCCCTCCCTTAAGCAAAACCACAATGGAAACCAGGAAGGAGATGGTGATGTTTCTGGAGGGGACAACTCTTGGCGCTCTAGTTGGCAAGAGGGTGCCTAATTTGTCCGAAGCAGTGGGGAGCCCCGCTCCGGAGCCGCAGGAGAAGATGATCCATCGGAACTGCCTCAGCCCCAGACCTGGCCCCTTGTCGTCCCGGGAGAGAGGAGGAGGAGGAGGAGGTGGCGGAGGAGAAGACGAAGAGGAGGTGGAGGTGCTGCCAGGGACAGGGACGGTGCCGGAGAGCCGCTCGGCGGCGGCAGCACTGCTTTCGGCCGGACAGCAGCCCCCTGCGCCGGAGCCCCCCTCCAGTAAAGGGCAGCAGAGCAGCTCGGACACTGAGTCGGATTTCTATGAGGAAATCGAGGTGAGCTGCACCCCGGACTGCGCCACGGGGAGCGCCGAGTACCAGCACAGCAAAGGTACCCAACTCCTTCCCATGCCTCCAGCCCCCCGCCCGCTCCGGGGCTGGGTGGCAGCACTGGGGGGGGGGGGGGTGGGGGGCTGCCGGAGAGGGTTTTCACCTCGCCGGCTGAGCGAGGAGCAGCGAAATGTGTGTGTGTGTGTGTGTGTGTGTGTGATCTCCTTTCCCGGCTGATTCCTCGTCTCCCTGCCACCGGGAGACTTGTTTGGGAGTCAGAGGACACGACATCGGGTAGCCCCCGCATCCCTGGAGAGGAGCCAGGCTTCCCATCGCGGATGCAATCAGGTCTGCGGCTTGTTCCATAAGACCCCCTTGGCCAAGACCACCACCCGCTCTTCCCTTCAATTTATTCTATTTTGTTTTTATTCTTCCCTATCGCCTAGACAGTGCATGCTCCAGGAAATCCCTTACGATCCTCCATGCCGGCGGGTTTTTTTGTATGTGTGTGTGTGGGAGCAAGATCAAACGGGTTTTGTGGCCGAGAGCTGTTTGTGGTTTTGCAGGGTGAAATGTGCCCGGGCGAGTGCGGAAGCGCCCATAAAGACCGTAAAATCGCTCGCCTGCCCCAAGAGCTGTAGCGACGGCCTTGTTTGCGAGTTGGGTTTAAAAAAAAAAAAAAAGGCCCAAATTACCTTGTCACTTCTATGTCTCCGTGGCGCCAGCTCGGAAATGATCCCAATGAATTAATTGCCTTTGGTCTCGGGCACAATGAGGGAGAGTTGCATTTGAAAGCAAAAGCAGCGGCCAGGCCCCTTTTCCCCCTACCCCCACTTCCCACTCTCTATTCCCACCTTTCCAGCTCGGCAAAGATCCCCCCTTAGCTGACAACAACCCAATTCACCCCCCTTCCCGTTCCTCCATCACTTCAAGAAGAAGCTGGGAAGTGTGGAGAGCGCTGTCTGCCCTCCCTTGTTCCTTACAGGCTGGTTGAAAATACCCCATCCTGGGCTTTGGAGGCTGAACAGAGGATCCCCGAGGCCTCGTCTTTCCCTCAGAGAGAAAAGGGTCCCTGCCTGTTCCTCTCCTGGGTCCTTGTTGACCTGGAGAAAGGCACCGCGGAGACTTGCGGCTTGGCCGGCGGGCACACCTGCCTTTCCCAGACGCTCAGTGTCGGGGGATGCTGAGGCGCCCGCCTCCGGTTTCCCGGTGGGGGAAGCGAGTGGGGGGTCATCGGCCAGACACCGCCAGTGCGGTGTGTGTGTGTTGGGGGATGGCGGGGGCAGATTACCTTCCAAACAGAGTGAATAAGCACCCGTCAAACCCTCAACCGGTGTTTCATTCCCCTTCTCCCTACCCTCCTCTCCGGTCCCTCTTGCATGTCTTCCCAGCATCCTCAGTACACCCGGGCAGGCACAGAAAAGCCTAATGGGGAGGACTGGGTGGGGAGAAGGGAGTTCACTGGGGCGGCGGGCAGCGAGCATCCCTCCGTGCCTGCCCTCCGAGCGTGTGTCGTTGCTCCGGGCTCCCCACGCAGGGCCGTGCTCCGAGGCGTTGGCCGGCAGCCCCAGCGGCGGGGGGGATCACCCCAAGGGCAGCGGAGGCAGCGGAGGCTCCCAGGGCTCACTCGCCTGCAGCGCCAGCGACCAGATGCGCCGGTACCGCACCGCCTTCACCCGCGAGCAGATCGCCCGTCTGGAGAAGGAGTTTTACCGGGAAAATTACGTGTCCAGGCCCCGGAGATGTGAGTTGGCGGCTGCTCTAAATCTGCCAGAAACCACCATCAAGGTACACGCAGCTCGGACATGTTTCCAATTAGCACGATATAAATCTATATGGCCAAACTTCCTTGCAAAACTCGGGAAAGCACTTCGCCAGCACAACCCTCCCTCTCAGCTCCCCCCGCCTCCCGCCCCTTTCCTGGCCCTGCCCGCACCCTGCAGCAATGCGGGAGAGGGGACACGGCTCCTGGAGCCATCCCGGCCAGCGCCGCTAATCCAACCTCTCCCTGGCAGATTACTTTTAATCCTTCCTTCAGTCCAGTCCAAATCTCGCTCAGCTCTTGGGGGAGGGAAGAGGAAGCCAGTAGCAGATCTTGTTTCCATCTCACTTTCCTTTGCCTTTTCAAAACTATTTACTCATGAAAATAAACCCGACAGCAAGCCAGGTAGTTCTGGATGCGAAAGGGCAGCAAGGAGGCAGAGCTGCCCAGTTGGCTGGGACCGAGGGGCGGGGGATGGTGCACAGCAGGACAAGCCGTAGCAAGCAGAAAGGAAAACAAGCAGACTAAAAGGGCTGCTCCTCTGGGTCTCCCTATAGATTTTTTACTGGGGCTTAACTGATCCCTCCGTACGTGATGACAACTCCCTCCGAGGGGGAGAACTGGCGTTGGTCTCAGTTCTCCGGTAGATCCACGTCCGCCGCCCCGGGGCAGGGGCTGGTACCAGGGGCCGGGCGGAGCGGAGCGACGGCGGGTGACGGCTCTCGCCTCCCCTCTCCCCGCAGGTTTGGTTCCAGAACCGCAGGATGAAGGACAAGCGGCAGCGCCTGGCCATGACCTGGCCTCACCCGGCCGACCCGGCGTTTTATACCTACATGATGAGCCACGCAGCGGCCACCGGGAACCTGCCGTATCCATTCCCGTCCCACCTGCCCCTGCCCTACTACTCCCACATGGGCATCGGCGCCACATCGGCTTCTGCCGCCACCCCCTTCAGTACTCCCCTGAGGCCGCTGGACACCTTCAGGGTCCTCTCCCATCCCTACCCGAGACCAGAACTGCTGTGCGCCTTCAGGCATCCCTCTCTCTACCCTGCCCCATCTCATGGACTCAGCAGCGCCGGGAGCAACCCCTGCTCCTGCCTGGCTTGCCACAGCGGCCAGTCCAACGGGCTGGCGCAGAGACCCTCTGGATCAGACTTTACCTGTTCTGCCACAACCAGGACTGACTCCTTCCTGACTTTCACGCCCTCTGTGCTGAGCAAAGCCACCTCAGTTTCCATGGACCAGCGAGAAGAAGTACCTTTAACGAGATAAACCTTTGTCTCAGGGTTATTAAACACTCGTCCCTTTTCCGGGCTTCTCTTCGAGTTAATGTACTTACAGCCCATGTTTATTTAATCGTATTCTCTGCTCAGTCGTGGACACCTACAGGAAAAAAAAGACTAAAAATAGCTCAGTCTTAAAAGGATTTACATTCCAAGCTGGGGGGAGGGGGAAAGAAAAGAAAAGAAAAAAGAAAGAAGAGAAACGAGAAGAAAGAAGAAGGAAAGAAATTACTAGTGGTTTATCTCTGAGACGGATTTTAGGCACGAAAGAGGAAGAAAATCAACCCGAATGAAATACACTTCAGTAACCTACAGAAATGTGCTAGGACTTTCTTTTCCATGGATAGACTTCTTCCCAAGGGCTGGGGCTTCTGTAGATCACAGCGACAAACCTTATGCACAAACCTACGAGACAGAGGAGGAAAATCTGAAATACTTGAAAGAAACATTATCTTGATAATGAAATGGCTTGTGCGCATGAAGAAAGCAAAGATGTAATCTCTCAGTGTTCAGAAAATAAAAACGGACAGGCAGCAAAAAACCCAAAAGATTTTCTGTTTGCACCTCGACAGTATTATCCACTTCTCTCTATAGAGAATAACAATGCTTTACCATAAAGAAAACCTGTCATTCTGTACATTTCTTTTGTGGTTTAATTACATTCTTCACCCTCCCTTTTCTAGTCCTTCGTTGTGAGCAGAAATCCAGCATTTCATTTCCTCTTTTATTCCAACTTCTATTTTTAAGAGGCAGACTTGAACTGGCAGGGAAAAAACACGAGCTCCTGCCTCTTTATGGGTCAGAGCTATTTGTCCTTTAAATATCAATGTCCTATTATCAGTCGCTGAAATGTGCACACACTGACGAAATTAGCAAGTGATGTATATGTAAAGAGGGTTTTTGAATATCGAATGTACAATGCTTTGTGAGCAAAGACCCCGTGCCAAACGCTAACAAGCCGCCAAGGGAAGAGATTAGGTGACAGGGAGCACAACTCCTTCAGACAATCACCAGTCTGTAAATTGGAGCAAAGGCGATTTCCCTTCCTTTGTACTTCAGCCTTCAGTTCTCTCATTGCCATTTCCTTCTGTGTCTTCTTTCTTTTATTTTTCCTTTAAAAGAAAAATGTATTTCATGCTTTGGGTTTTGTGTTTCCTTCCCCAGCCCTAATCTTTGCATTTGTATGTGTCCGTCACACTGATTCCTCTTCCTTCTTGAGGAGTTTTTCTTTCACAAGCTCACTCTTCCCCCCCCACCTCGCCTCCTCTTCAGAAGGTATTTCGGAAGAAGGTAGCATCATTGCTTTTGCTTGGATTTCTGTAACTTAAAATTTAAAAAAACACTGGCACGGGGCTCGGTAGCAGTTTATTTCAGTAGTTTCCTGAAATAAACAGCAGTTGTGTATTTCATTCTATTTTAAAATGGCCCAAAGAATACACTACCATAATTTGTTACCATGTCAGAATAAAACTTAAAAGCAACAAAAATAAAACCACCAAACCCGATAATAACGACACATTTTATCAACATCTCACTCATATTTTTATCATGCTTGTTAATAAGAAAAACAACTAAAAGTGTTGCTTAAGACGAATTTCACCGTGCGGTTTCTAATAGTTACAGTTCAACAAGCAGGAAAATAAATGCTGGAGAGAACAAAGACGTGTTGACACCTCTGCTATCTACTTTGTACTAAATTGCTGAGAAGCCTCTGGTTTATTGTCACACCGGAGACTTTTTGTCCTTGGGAAAGGGAGTGAATAGCAGCGTTTCCCTGTAGAGGATCGAGAGCAGGGAAGAGGCACGGGCGTACCAGAATATATTTTTCCAATTAAAAAAAATATTGTTTAGTACAGCTTTTAAAAACCTGATCCAAAGTCACCATCTTTAAATCATTAAGGGCATATTGTTCCGCCCTTTCTGAACGAGATGTCCTCATGAACATGGAAACCGATGGCCCTTTTTGGACACTCGCAAACAGATTTCCCCCCCCACGCCCATCCCCCCGGAAATAACAATTGTAAACAGCGTCCAAGGGCAGTACCGAACAACGACCGAGCTCTGCAAGCCTTTCCTCTCCTATACTTTTTCTTTTAGTACGCAGGCGAAGAACCAGTCCGACAAAACAGGAGCTGCAGAGCCAGTGCCTTATACAATCCCACGGCGACCCCGGGAGAAGGGAGCTCTGAAGAGAACGGGGGAGGGGAGGGGGGGGCACGGCAGAATGAGGGCTGCTCAACAAAAACGGGGAGTCCTAAATAGCCCACGATGTCCCGTTCCTCGACCAGGCGGAGGCACCTGCTGGGCCGAAATCGCAGGCCGGGATCGACCGGGGCTGCTTCTGCTATCGCGGCACCAGTTTGCTTCTGCAAAGTGACTAGTCCAGAAAATACCATCGGCTGGAGGGCAGAGCAATATATATGCATTGTTAAATACATAAATTTTATATATCTAGGTGTGTGTGCGTGAGAAAGCGAAAATTTAAACGTCTGTTTAGCTCTTCCACCCGTGATAGGGACACTCCCCCTTAGCGAGCGGGCAGAAAGGAGGCAGGGATCGGTAGCGTCCGTAGCCGGCACGGTCCCTGCTCTCCCCGCATCTCCACTGCAGCCCTCCCGATCGCCCACTCTTGGAAGATGCTGCTGCAGAGGGTCTCTATGAATTTCTCCGCGGTTCGGTCACAGGGCAGAAATTGTCTGCGACAGGTAAATAGGCTGAGGGGTCGCGGTAATGCCAAGAGTATTTTCAGTTAATAGGGGAGGGAAAATGAGGTGTCTGGAGCGATATTGGAAAGTACAAGATCGATGATCCGTCCTCGTGTCCAATCAGCAGCCTTTAATTGACTGTATTTTCTAGGTAATTGAGCCGCTGTGCTCCTAAATTGAAGTGGAAGATATAACAATACATCTCAGTGGGAGGAATTACTCATTACTTCATAATGAAATTTTCCATTTGCTGCGTGGGGCCGGTGCCGTTAACGCGTTCGCCGCCGGTGGGGGTGTCCGCGGCCCCACGCGGGGTATCGCCTCCGGACACGCGTGGGGCATGGCCGGCGGCCGGGGCAGGCGCAGGACACCCAGCCGGCAGCAGGTTCTGCCCCTGGCCCCGAGCCACTGCCACCAAGCAGGCAGGTTTCCGTTGGCGGGCCCTGGCCGGGGATGAATCCCTTCGAGGAATTAGGGTGAGGTCCTGAGGGAGCCGGCAGTGGGCACCTGCCTCCTTGACACCAGCGGGAGCAGAGCTCTCTTCGGGGTACTCCGTGTACTACTCCGGGTTCGCTTCCCAGCCAGTCAAATTCAACTCTGAAAGGCCTTCCCTCCCTCCACCCCCCCCTCCCCGTTAGCGTTTGATTGATTGCCTTATTAAAGCGTGTTCTTGTAAGTGTGACCGAGCTGATTGCACTGCATATGTTTGGGATAATGCTCATTTTAAACAACTGAATAATAATACTACTAATAAAAAAAGGACCAGAAAAGGAAGAAGACGAGCTCTAGAGAACGGGTTAAGCCTAAACGATCCCGAGGAGCAGCGCTGTAACTCGCGCATTAAATTGCTCCTTTACTATCAAATCACTCTGTCCGTCTTTGTTGTGTTTTATCTGTCACCTTCTGTACCATTAAGCGAGATAGCACCGCGACTGACGCTTACTTTCCCGTCCCAGATGATATGTTTTTTTTAAGGTTGTATGATTAAACTGGATCGGATCTGCTTTCCCAGCACTATTCTTTACTTCAGCGCCCAAATAATTAGCAAATCGTCTCTCTATATTTCACATTTTCTGCTGGGTTGTTAGGTCTTTTGCCGGCACCTGCAGAAAGAGACATGCGGCTCTTTTAGCTTTTTAGCTTGTCTGTCTAAAGGATCCTTTTGTTTTCTATTATTCTCCTGCTCGCCAGGCTACTTTATTTTACTGCTGAGTTTAGCCCCTGAAAACACCCTCCACCATATGTCACCCCAAGGCCCGCTGTCCTTACAACAGTACCATGGTGTCACCCTGGGGTAAAGCCAACGTCAGGATGAGATGAACTCTCGTTAACACAAATGGCTTCATTTAGGCGCATCAGGTTCCTGGGGGGGGGTTAAAGGGGGGGGGGGGGGGGAAGCCAGTCCCACGTCCCAGAGCCCCTTATTTGTTGCCTGCTGCAGCCAGATCTTCTCGCTTCTCCTCTTGTAAGGCACAAACCTCCGTACGGGTCTGGAGAGCTGGTACTGCGGAAGGGATGCGGTTACAGTTGATTAGCGTAGATCGCCGCCAGAAATAGTCCCTGTTTTGGAAAGTTTTTCTTCTTTTCTCTCTTGCTCTCTTTAAAGTAGGGAGAAGAAGAGGTAGCTGGTTCAGTATCTTCTAACAAGAAAACAAATAAATCACTACCTCTGGTCTCCAATTCACCGTTTGCCTTTTGATTTATTTATTTATTTCATTTAGTTTTTTAAATAAGTTAAACTCGGTGCATCTACGACCAAAAAACGTAGCGCAGGTTTACACTAATATTTACAAAACTTATTTTAAAGAGTCTCCGTCAGTGTATTGCAGGCACATATACACGTAAAGTAAATAAATAGATTTTCCCTGCTGCTTTCTCTGCAAAGAAGTACCCGGGACTTCAGAGACAGAAATTGCCACTTAAGAACATCACATGAAAGTATTAAGTAATTATTTAAAACAAGGTTGTTTAGAAAAATATTTGTGTTTATTGCAGCTGCTCGATTGGCCTCGTTAAAGCTGGGGAGCATTTAAATTGTATTACAGTCTCATTTAAATCCAGTTTCGTTCCAGCAGGCTGCAAAGCCTGAATAGAACCAATCACTCCATAATGATGATGAATGAGAAATTAATTCAGATACAAGCAAGACAATTTAGGCCTTCATCTGTTTAAATAGCCTTCCAAGATTATTCGCAATTGCAGGTCACAGATTTAATCAATTGTCCAATCTTGTGAAAGTCATATCCCTGCATCTTCATCGAGATTATTTATAGCGCAGTGAAGCCCAGTGAAAAGTATACGCTCTTAACAGGAACAATTACTTAAAGAGAAGCGTTTGCAAAATGAAAAACAAATGCCTCCGTGGACAGTAAATGATCAAACACCTCCTCGCTTTCCTCGGCCTGAGGAAGGGAGCGGAGCTGCAGGTGGAGTGTAAAGGGAAACTCCATCCTTGCCGTATCGGCTCTTAACGCTCCGGCTCTTAACGCCGGCGAAACCACCGGCGCTCCTTCGTGGCCACCCAATTCAGTCTCCTGGGGGTCGTTCTTTGCTCCCCAGGGCCATGGCCGCAGCAAGAACACGTTAAAAATCAGCTTTTAATTACGCAATAGCAAGCAAACGCTCCGCTACTCAGCCCGGCGATGCTGACTCCGCCTGCGGGGAGAACTGTCATTTTCTGCCTCTGACTGCCTTTCCGAGATACTTGAATATATGTGTACCATCAGCCTTGCCTTAGCCCGAGTCCTACGAATCCCCTGGCCCAGTCTTGCACAGTAACAGCCTCCTCTCGGCGCTGTGCCCGGCCGGCTCGGGATAAAGCATCCTTGCTCCTCTCCTGGAAACACCGGCTCTTCCCTCGGGCTTGAGCCAGCCTCACCTGGGAAAAACCGAGGTCCCGAATAACTCAGAGGTTAACAAAACCTCTACGACAGTTGAAGCAGACCATTTTGATAATCGGCAGAATTGTTGCACTTCTCGAAAAAAAAAAAAAAGATGGAAAGCAGGGAAGAGACCGGATTTGTTCGTCAATGTCCCGCTGTATAACTGCCTCTTACCGCTCCTCACCGCTTCTCCAAACGCGGACCTATTTACCTGGAGCCTTCATGGCCCCTGGCCCTGAAGCTCTGTCTGTCAGGGCCGTTTCAGGCTGCTGTCCAGATTTGAGGGGTGATTCTGGACTCGGAGAAAGGACGTTTTAAAAAGTAGCTTTTAACCACGCGATAACTGCTGGCCCAAAAAGGCTCACCCCAATGCACAGGGAAGATATCTCGAAGGGATGGCCTGGTTTATGCTGGGGGTAGGGCCCAGCCCCGCGTCCCCTGTGCACAAGACCTAAGGATGGGAGCTCTGAGCACCTCTAGGCCCCATCTAACTCCTGGGAACAAGGGATCACCGAAGAGCCCCTGCGAGCCACCACAATTTGGCCGCAGAAAGTGGGTAGTCCCGCTGTCCGTGGAGGGGTGGGTTTCCCGGGTGAGAGTGTGCCACCACAGGTGGGTCTGCACGAGGCGAGACGTCCTCCCAATGAATCGGGAGACCCAAATCAATGTAGTTTTCCCGCATCAGAAAGGGGAGCGTGGGGCGCACTCACCCACGGGCCCTGCTTGGGTGAGGAAACGCGAGGGTTTCGGGCAGCGGACCGGGCCAGAGGAATCGTGCAGGTGCGTGGTTGTGTTACTCGTGGGTGTGTGTCCCCGCTTCCCTCTTCGCTGCCCGACACAGGAACCTGCGGCAACGCCGGTGCCTAAAACAAAGGCCTGCCTACAGGACCTCCGGAGCTCCGAGGAGCCAGTCTCAGCGGCAGACTTTGATGTATCGCTGTCCAATTAGTGCCTTTAATTGGTGTCCTCTGGGATAGGCAACTCGGGAGCTGGGGCGGCGAGCGTTCTCTCGGCAAGCCCTGCCCGCCCTCTCGCAAGGTAAGAGATAAATAGTGCGGCCGGAATCCTGCATCCCTCTCCCTCCGAGCAGGAGCGGGCAAAGCACCGAGCAAACCTGAGACCTAGTGCTTACAAATCGCCCCGCGGGGCTCGGTGCCCACGAACACCCTTGTGCCCAGGCAGGGAGGGGCGCGGAGTGTAGCTGCTCCCACGTTTACTGCGATCAACGCCCCACTCCCCGCCCGCTGCGGAGGGGGGTCACCAGCCTGGAAAAGACGCTGCTTAACACATACCTCACGTTCCTTCCAATTTGGCTAATGAAGGTCGCCCGTTAAACGTAATTTTAGAGGTTAAATGAGGCTGACTGCAAATTTAAAGACACTTGATAAAACGTCTTATTTAAATGACACGAACTGTACATATAGATGCTATTACAGTGGTCTAGATTTACCTTGGGGGATGAGGAGGAAACAAAACAAACACACAAACAGGGAGGGAGCAAAAAGCTTCGCCAATTTATTCTGAATCAAAAACACTCGGTCGAAAAAGAAATTGATGGCTTCATCCATCAAATGTATAAAATACATTTCTGAAATCAGAAGATGCTCGGAAAGAGAGAGCGAGTCGAAGGGAGGAAAGTTCATACTTGATAAGAACCATCAAAAAGAGCATGCTAGAAGTCGCTAGAAGCTCACCTTTAAGCAATTCTGTTTTTCCTCCATTTCGTTATCCTTTTTTCCCTTCTTTTTTCCTTTCATTTTTTTCCTTCTGGTAGTCGTAAAACGTTTTAGGAGAAAAAAAAAAATCACCTGAAGCCAGAGGAAGATGAGATTTTTTGATTAATAAGGAAATCAATTTGGGAGAACGGAAAGGGATGCTGACTTCTCAAACTCGCTGTTAGCAGAGGCGTCTCTGGGGAAGGCAAGCAGTTCGAGGCTGTTTCGGGAGCCATCAATCCCTGGTATCCGGGTACACCTCAAAACTAAGCCATCAAAATTTGTATAGGGAGAGCATCTTTGATCAATATTTGTAAGCTGAACTATTTTACTTGCTCTTCTTCAGTTGCATTTTCAGAATTAAAATATTGTCATTTCACCACATTCTTCCCAAGCTGCAAAATAGGGTTACATTAGAGGCATCTTTTACATCCAGTTCCCAGAAGCAGTGTATATGTGTGTCGTGCATTGCCACCAAAAGTCACAGCCTGAAAAATGCCAATTCTCACTCTCTGTAGAGAGGTCTTAATTTGCTCCAGGATGAGTGCTCTCAATTTCTTATCCAAGGGAAAAGACGCTGTCTATTCAGCTAGTGCTTGCAATGGCTTGATTTCACCTTGCTAAATTTTTATAAAAAAAAACTTTTACTGTCTTTATCTTGCCTGCCTGGGACCAAATTCTGAAGGTCCTACTCATCCCAAAGTGCATTTCTGCCTACTTACAGGAAGTTTACTTACTGCTCTTGCAGTGCAGAATCAAAGATGAGTTTCAGAGCAAATAAAGTAGCAACTATTATTAGTTCCACACGAATAATGTGAATCACTCCTGGGAATTATCCTACAATTATTCTAACGTTTACTCAAGTCTGTGTACTTTAGGGAGGGAAGTTTTCTCTAATGTGGAGATACTGAGTCATAGATTCCAAAACCCCTTTCCACAAACAACCTGAAGTAAAATTTAATCCAAACCCAAAAGGTCTGATTTACTAAAGCTTTAGCTATGAAGTAGTACAGACTTGCCTCCTTCCAATGACTACCAATTAGGTAGAAAATCATACAGGAAAGAGAAGAAAAAAACCAAGAAAAAAGGGGAAAATCCTAACTTTGTCAATGTTCATGCTCCCCTTTCAGCTAGCTGAAACATGGACTGGCATCTATTCTGGAGACAAGAGAGCACTCAGCCAGGTGGCAGGTGTTGGTTTGGCTCCAAATGACTTATTTCAAACCTGTTCCTGGTTCAGCAGTGATGTGGATTTGGGCTAGTGGACAAGCCTGAGCGTCTGAGGCATTCTAAGCCCCAAACAGTGCACTACTGCCCATTAACTCTGGCTCATGAGGTACAAGAAAATAGAGAATGTGTGACTCTATACTCCTCTCCCTCTGCTTTGGCAGTCACAGCTTCCCACCTGAAAGTCTGCGTGTCCATTTGGGTCACAAGGGCAGATTTTACAAAAGAGCTGTACTGCAGCACTGAGCAACTGAATCATGTTGATGGTAAGGAGACAGATATTCCTGCATCTATTTAGCCCCCATTTAATCTAATCTAACATCAAATCATGACACTAGGTCCTCCAAGAAAAAAACCTGGTACCTTCACTGATTATGGTTCCTTTCTTTTGATGTCAGTAGGTCAGTTGGTATCCATGTGTCTGACTCATCTACTGATTTTTTTTGTATTATATTCTAGTTGGCCACTTGTATCTCAAGGGCTGTGTGCAAGCATTTGTGAAATAATAGTGCAAGACAGACTGGATAAAGGTCATTGCCACCTCCATTTTCTGATGCTACTCCACAGAGAAAAAGAAACCCATATTCACTAGTGGGAATTTGATGTGGGTTCTCCAGATCCAGATGTAGGAACCAGAGATGCTGGCGCTGACTGTGCTGGCTCCCAGTGCTGATTTTCTTGGCATTGTCCCAGAGGGTATTCCCCAAATAAACGTAGCCCAGACAAACCCCAATTGCACTTAACACCACATCTCCACACCTGAGATTTGGAGCAAGTGATGATTGGCTACATCACCTAGTTTTAATGTATTCAGAATCTTATGCAATTCCAACAGCCAGTGTCAATTTTTGTACCTACTTTGTCTTCAGTGATAGCCTCACTCTTTAGCCAAAAGAGAGAGATTCCAAGGTCTGATTTTAAACTTCTTAATACCTAGCTAGGCAGTTAGGGTGACATTTCTACACTGTGATGCATGGCTTCATGGTGTTATGGCAACAGTATATCATTGGTATGTAACTGCACCAAGGGCAAAATCATCTACCCTGATAGTCCCAATCACTTTTTTATGCAGGAGCATAATTCTCAGGACAACCTTTCCTTGAAAAAGTGGTTGTAAATTTGAGCATCTGTGTGCGTGTTTTTTCAGTTTGTCATAACCACCGCTTCAGCGAGGGATGATACTTGATGTCTCCTGTAGTCTGATGCACCAGTAGAAATTTAAGTCATGCCTGTCTCATCATATTCTAAGTGTCCAATTAGTTATTTCCTACACTTGTTAAAATTTTGCTTTATAAATTGATAGCTTCACTCTAGAAGAACCTAGAACTTGATCTGTACATCACAGAACATCAGATTTCTTCCAGTTATTTTTACTGAGTGCAGTATGATACATTTGATTTTCAAAACAAGTGCCTGATGTGACCTGACATATCAGTTTGTGGAGAATCTTCGTAGTACCTACCCACCATGATTCACTGGTGAAAGCAGACAGAATAGACCAGAAAAAAAAAAAAGCCTCCATTTGTCTTTATTTCTATTAGAAATTGTTCAGTAATTTATCCTTTTGTTCTTCTCAGCTAAGTTACTGAACTTTTATTATCCAGCATTTTCTGTTAAAGAGGTTTACATTTTGTAGTAAAGTATCTCTCTATTTTCACTCTGACAACCTAAGCAAATGAAATTTGTGTGACCTGTCAGTGTGAGGCACTTTCTTCAGTTATTGAACTGAAGGCTTTCGAACAGTGAGGCTTTCAAACAGTGAGGCTTTCTCTTACACTGTCTCCAATTTTACAGCCTCCTCTCTCCAAGCATGAAAGACATAACTGCCTACACAGGGTAAGGGTATTTAACGTTTATTCCACCAGCAGCCAGTCTTTTTATTTCTATTTAGTATTTCCTGTTCAGGCAACCAAGAACTGCAGTAGACCAAATGCAATTCTGCAACACTGCCATGGAACTGCATGTTCACATTTCTTCACTTAAACATTGCTTTTTTCCACCTCTGTCTTCCAGGATATGTTCCTCAATCTGTAAGGACTGGGTTCCTGAATGTCTTATTTTGCAATATTCAGAATCAGTCTTTTTGTCAGGTCAAATTTCCCTGTGACATTCATGCACCTTAGCTGCAGGAATGCCCTGGTACCTAGAAAAACAGATTTACTAGAGGAACATAAAAGGGATTAATAATTAAAAAAACCCCCATCTGATAGCTCTGCTCTGTGCACAGTCTTCTTTTCATAGACATGGTAATAGCTATGCAGGTGTGCAGGTGCCACATGTAAAATGTGGCACATGCATCCTTAACACAAATTTGACGAACATTAGGTATGTACGTATTTCTGACCACCTGATTACAACAGTCAGTAGTGCTGTGCAGAATACCAGTCCATGCAGAATCTGCTGAACATACCAGTCTATGCAAAATCTCTTTAGCCATAATCCCATTTAATAGTGATGTCTATACCATCAACACTTTCTTGTGCTCTTTAAGTTAACCAATTTTTAACTTGCTTAAAGTAGTTTCTGATGCCGACTGATTAAGGATACTCCATAATGTAGGGATACTGTATATTTTAAGATTAGAAGGTCTAGGGGTAAATTCCTTACAAAAGCCTAGGCTGAGACATTTATAAACTAACCAAATAATCTCATTAAAATGAATCAGATATGCAATGCCAAGGCCTATTTTTCATAAAACTATGTTGATTGACATAATTTACATTCCTCTCCCAAATTCTTTATTAAATTCATTGTGTCAGTTTCGCTGTTATTTTCTTTTATATTGGTGCCATGCTAATCAGACCACAGTTACTGAGTCACCTCCTCCTTTCCTTATGAGTAGAAGCACAACATTACCTCCTTTGAAATTTCACCAGTATTCCAAGATTTCTTGGGGGGGGTTAAATCAGTTCTCAGTCAATTATTTAAAGAATTTGCAAATTTGCTGTTTATTTCTCTAACCCACTAGATGTTGTTTAATATCTCCTTTAGTTAATACTATTTTAAAAAGTACTTAATCTTCCTCCTTTGTTAAGATTACATTACACCAATTTTCAAGTGAAGATTAAAACACTGATTTTGCACTTTCAGCTAATATTAGATCCACAATGTTGAGAGGATTTCTTTTGGTTTTGCTATACTTTAGAACTTTCTCTCACTGCTTTTTACTTCTTTTATTGCTTATTAGTCCTGGGTTTGTTCCTGTTGTCTGTAGATTCCCTTGTCAATTTACCACATTTTATAACATGTAATGTATGCTAATTGTTATGTGATACAATTCCCTCTGTGTGTTGTATGGTGATCTTTTTGCTTTAGATATTTGCTTTCATTTCACTCTCTCCCAGGACTTGTTCTGGAGTTACAAAACTGTCCTTCATGTAGATTTTTCTCATATGCATTGTATTTCTGGTCTCTAGCTACCCAACAGTTTCCTGTCTAAAAATTAATACGTCATAACAAGGTCCAAAAAAATAGGTTTTTTTCATGCTAGACAACATGGCTTTCAAGTTGTGGAATTACTCATGATTTTTAGAAGCTATCAGCGATGGTTTATTGCTAGCTGCATGAGATAAAGTAGCACACATGCTGAACTGAGTTTTTCCAGAGGCTACTACTTTTATGCCTAGATATTGCAGACAAATGTTCAAGAGGTAATTCATCCCATTCTTGGGTTTGATTTGGCAGTTTTTGACACGCTCATGTCAGCACCTCTGGCTTTGTTAGTACGTCAATCCACATGCTTTTGAGACCCATTAGTTATGAGTTATAATTACCAAGTTGGTATTCCCTCCTTCCTCTCACTGCTTTTACTTATCTGCTTCTACAATCTGAATGTGATGCTCTGTTCATATGACTCCTCCCACCAGGTGCTAGTGATGATGACTGTATCTTCTCAGTAATAAGACTTTCCTGTTCCCTGACCATGTTACCCATACACCCTACCACTTTCGTAGAAGAATCCAAAGAATTAATTTTGTTCACATTCTTTGTTACATTCATGCAAAGTATGTTGTTTCTTGTATCATATTTGCAGCTGGAAACACATTTGCATCTTCAGCTGTCTTCCCTGGAGTCACTATACTAATAGCATCTTGCTGTTCTAGCTAATTCCCAGCCACTCCCTTACCCATGAACAAGACACATTATTCATGCAACTTCTGTCTTATTAGTACATGTCCCATTCTTCCACCAAAGCAAAAGTTCAACTGCAGACCAGAAGCGTCCTGAGGACACTCTTTGTATCTTGTAAGAGTAGAAGAGTCTCTAAAAGGTTGGTATGGATATTCATCTAGTTGTGTCTCTTGCTTCCTTCTCAAATCCCCAAAGTCTTTCTCATTACTGTTACCTGTAGTGACTATCAGAGTGGACACTTCCAGGATGATTTCACAGATGTTTCTGCTTATGTAGTGCATTGATTCTCATTTTTAACATAATAATTTTGGTCACTTCAATGCCTTTTTGGATGTTTGCAACTTGACAGATGACTTTTTTATCCCTATGTGCAGTTTAAGACCATGTTTTGGAAAGCCTACAGCACTAAGCATTTGATTTAGCAAAAGATTGCTACATCCTCATAGCCCTTAGTCAATAGCTTAGGGATTTGTTCATCTCAGTATATCTCAGGTCAGTCCTTTTCTGGCAACTAGAGGTCTTTGGTGCAATGCTCAGTGATGACAAATTAGAAGTGAGGGGACACGGATGCACTAAAATAAATTTCAAATTGTATCTTTGAATCTGAATAGTTTATTTAGTACTTTTCTGAATATTTTCCCAGTATGTCTGCAACCTTTCTGAAGCAAAGATTGAATTCTACTGATGGATTTATGCTACACATAGTTAAAAAACCTCTCTGCTTGTTACTTCCATTTGAACTCCTGCTATGAGCTACTGCATCACCCTGGGAATTTACATTCAGTTATTCTCAATTCTTCAGAGGTTTCAGTCCTTTCAACCATATGCTGCCCCAGATCTACATCATGTGATAAAGTCAAATGTGGAAACAGATGTGGGGCTATGTGATCCAGGTAATTTAGTCAAAGTGACATGTCCTTAAAATATATTTATGTTTAAAGAAATTCACATCCTTTTCCAGCAATTCCTCCCCTGAAAATATTGATAAAATTAATGAGCAGTAGTGATCCATAAGAGAACTGCTGAAGGATCTGTGATAGTTCTCCCTTAGAGGAGGACAATCTGCTCTGTTGATCTATTAGTTATCTGTCTTTTAACTTGTTTAATATGTGTTACACTAAAATGATATTACTTTTTATATCAGAATCTGGATTAAATCAAAAGGCATTGAGAGTCTGCTAGAGAAATGCAGATATCTTTGCCAACAAAGTATATTCTAATCTTAAAAAAGCGAAATCCTATTAACACGATTCTTCCTTAATAAAGTAGACAAAGAAAATAATACTTGTTGTGACAATTAATTGTTTTTACTATCTAGTAATTTTCTATTGATTGTATCTTACATTACTTTTTCTATGGTTTTGCCTGGAAGCAAATATTCATTTTGACTTTGGTATGCTGATTTTTTCCCCCCTCTTTGAAATTGCCTCAGAATTATAAGATTTGCTACAGACCTTTATTGCAGTTTTCCATGTCCCATGGCATTCTTTGAAAGGAAGTCTATAATTGAATTCCATAGATAAGTTATCTACTCAATTTGATCATCTGTGTTTGCAGACTGCTCTTCAATCAAGCACATGTGGGACTTTTTATTCCACTATTTCAAACACTTCTATCTGTTAGCAGACTGGTCAGAACAGCTTTGCCAAATGGACTAATTTTGATCTTGCTATTTGAAATGTGCAGAGCTTTGAATTTTAACCTTGGGCACAGTGCTTACTGTGATTATGTCGTATTCAACTCCACTGTCTATTTGGAATTCACTTTTTATCGATTTCTATGCAGTGTCAGAAGCCAACCTGCTATAGAATATACCCATGTAGATTTAATTAAGAGACTTAGTAAACCCTTTGTTTCACTAACAGAGCTTCATCCTTCAGCTGCATTTTCCTATCAGAGACCAGTGCCAACACCTTTGTATCGTGTCCATTCTCTCCAAGGTTACTGCAAAAACAGCCAGTCTTTACTCCATGCTCTCTCTTGCAGTCACTCATTCAGCTTGGTCATGTGTTTTCAATTGTACACTTCATTCTTTTGGTGCTTATTAGATACTTGGATTAAGAAAACATTCCTTCTGCTGTGTTTCAAATACCTTCACAACTTTGTCTCTCTCATTAAAATTGTGGTAGCCTAGTTATCCTTTATTTTGTCACAGATAGTTTTGTTTAGTCTGTTGGTCTGTTAACATTCATGTGATTTGGCTTTACCACACAGAGTGATGAGTTAATGGGACAGACATTTCAACAAGGATGTAGTTTCTGCTAAACAGAACTTATTTCTCAGAAAGAGCTGATTTTTCCATTGGTCTTCCTTCTGATGCTTTGTATAACACATCTAATTCCTCTTGTGCTTGCCTGCTTTGCTTTAAAAACCTACATTAAACTTTTCTGTACTCCTAATCATTTATTAGTTCTGCATCCTTCTGCTATCCTCTTTGCAGTAACACAACATTGTAGGTAAGAGAATACTACTGTTCTTTCTCCTCTTGTATTTGCAGTAGTGTAATTTTAAAATCCCTTCTGTCCCTTACATTAGGTTTGTCTATAGGTCAATAAAGCTATCTCAGGCTTAAGTCTAGCAGAGCCAGTGTATCCCCCAAAAAAAGCTCTGCCCAGCAGTCGCCTAATCCCAGAAAAATTTTATGCAGCTGCTGCCAGACTCTGATCACTAATGCAAAGAGGATCAAGGGAACAAGGACTAGGAACTAGGGGTCCCAAACAGCTTGAAAGACTAGCCCGTACACAACTGACTTTTATTTTTTTCCTGAAGAAAACCCTCGCACAGGCAGAAAGGGTACATGGTGTAATCCAGTTGGTCCCCAATGGGAAGACTTGACTGCACAGCAGTCCTGACCCAGGATGCAGGCTCCACTGCAGGAGAGGATGTGTCTCTGTGCTTGTGCCTGCTCCTCTCTGCTATTGGAGAGGAAGTCCTGGTACCTAATGCCAGCTTCTGGATTCACTGTTGGGACCTGAGGTACTTTTAGAGCTTCTGCTACTTTTTTTTTACAGTGGCTTTGGTATGAAAACAGTATTTGTAACAAAGGACATGATACTAGACTTCCCTGTCCTGTCACATGCTTGAGGTTGGTTCTTTAAAAGTATAGTGATGAGGTATATGCCTTGAAACCACTCTTATGGTCTTCTCAGTAGACACATACTTCAGAATTTAGCCATGAATTTTTGGTCCCAATAAGATTCAGTTCTGTGCAATATTCATTCATAACCCTTGAAGAAGCATTGAGTTTGTAGTCCAAGCAGCTGGGTCTAGTACAATGTTCTTCCTATTTCTGACAACATTTGCATTTTAAATAGTTTGTTTTTATTAGCTTATCTGCAAGCTTCAGCATTGCACGTAACAAATTCTGAAGTATTATTGAGCTTTAAGATCATCCCTGGAGCTTGTGGAAAATGGCATCAACAATTTAAACCAAAGTTGGATAAAACAAAACTTTTAAGTGCAACATTTCCCTCTGCAGACATAAGCCTTCTGTAAGGGTAATTAATGATAGTTGCTAATAGCAAGACCTAATTTATAAAGGAGCCAACTTGAGACAATCATGAAGAAATGAGATAAATAATCAGCTGAAACAATAAAGATCGGTTGTGACATAATTGCAGAACAGCATTCAAGGGCTCAGGAGATCTAATGCCTTTCTCTTCATTAATCAGAATAAATGTAACATTATAAGATGTTACTTATTCAAAGACTGTTGTGTGTGCATATGATGTGCATATACAGCACAGCTCTGAAAGCAGAAGCCAAGTTGAGTATATGTAGCTTTTCTATTATCATCTGTGTGTAGAAGATTTTTTTCTATAGCAGAATTCATAAGAACTTAAAAGTTCAAAAAAGCTGTCTTAAAGCTACTATATAGCTTTGGTGAATAAAATAAAACACAGCTTTCATGTTTCAAATGTTGAGGAAGAACACTTGCAGTTCCCAAAATCTTATCCAAAAGACAAACTGAACCAGAAAGAATTGCTAGCACTACAGTTGCTTGTGGTACTCCCATCTGGGGAAATTCTGTAAGGTATTACCTGGAAATTATGCAGTCCGTCCTGGAGACACTTAAGCAATGTAACACTTATCTGCAGTATTGGAACAAGAGGCATTCTATTGCTCATAACTCAATAATTCACTGTCTCTGTATATGTCAATAAAACCCTAAATATGTTTTCCTCTAAATTGTAAGCAGTTAACGACTGCAGGCTTTACAAGCAGCCATCAGCTATAACATCTCCTTGACAGATCAATCCTGCCTGCTTGAACTAGCCTGGTGGAAGCAGTGGTTCTCCTTGCCTGTGCAACCCCTCTTCACAGCTGCCTGCATTTTACTTAATGGTTTCTCTGCATATCTTTTATGCAGGATTTCAGTTTGATCTTATCATCTTGCAAGCATCTGAGTTTAAGCCTTCTCTGCTCCCTCCCACTTACTACAAGGGGTCTTTCATGTATTGTGTGCCATAGGGCTAGTTGAGAGAGGCATTAGGGGCACCACATGGGAAAACTCAACCATTCCACATTATTTGCTTCCACTTTTGAGATCCTCGTCCCAGCTCGCAGCTTAAACCCAGGAAAAAATGCTCCTCTCATCTTGGAAAGAAAGTTGCTGGCCCACAGGTGATACTTTCTTACAGGTAGCAGTACCACCTACATATTTTCTAAGGAGCAGAGTTCTGCTATATATTCCCCTTTCCCCCACTTTCCCTCACTAGCTCCTTGCTGAAATGTGGTCACTGGTCTGAAACAGAAAATCTGCCAGTGCATGATGATCTCTAGACATACGTTTTGTTAGAGGCTGGATGGGTCACCCTGCCTTTTACTGCGGTTGCTTGATATTTCCCATGATATGATCTTCCTTTGAGTAACTTTCATCTTTGCCAAAGACCATAGAAATTTTCTATGTTGGGTGTACACTGCATGATGAATTTATATATATGCACATATTTATGCAGAAAATAAACTACCACTTCTAAGAAGGAATATGGAGAAAAACATGGTGTTCTTCCCATGCTAAAAATTTCAACTGACCTTTTATTTGGAAAAACATAGGTCATCTCTCCCCATCTTGAAATCTGACAGCTTTTATTAATTTGTGGCCTTTATTCAAGGTTGCGCCTTTTATCATTCCTTTGAGATGGTCCCCAAACTTGCCATCATGCAAGGAATTGGAAAATTATGGCTCTCAAGAGCTCTGTAGGAGTATTTTAAAGCTGTGTGGGCTACAAAGTCATCATCTCTTGTGTTCTCAGTGTTTGACCCACAGAATCATGACTTCTTCCCTGGGCTATGACACAAGAAAGTCCCTCTACCTTAGGACATTCCACAACTTTGGAATGAGGACACTAGCATGAGAGGTAGGAGAATAGGAGGTGTAAATCCTATTAAGGAAAGTAAAGCACAGGCACCTGTACACATATATATACACATATGAAAGTAGGCACTTCTTTTGCAGCTAAATTTTGAAATTAACGATGGCATTTTGGGTGAAGTCGGATGCTGTTGTTGATGGCAGAATATATGCACAACACTTTTGTGACTGAGCCTCTCAGAGGATGTGGGGATGGAAAACATTTCTAGTTCCTGTTCTAGTGTAAGAGTCAGATACATGCTGAACTTTTCAGAACTGCTGACATGTGGTAGTTTTGGGATAGCAGATGCAACTCCTGGCACTTAGGAAACTTTAGAATAAAAAAACCTACATATGGAGTTTAGAGATTGTGCTTAGGCTCTGCCTAACTTTTCCTTCAAGAGACAGTCTTTCTTTGGATTGTAAATTTCCTGAAGATTCACCCTGCATGGAGTTGACCCCAGGCAACCCGTTTCTACTGCTCAGTCCTCTGTGACACAGAGCCACCAACTCCACTCTTCCACCAAAGCCATCTTCAGTGGAAGACTAATAGTTTTTTATGGTGCAGGAATGCGTTCCCAAGGTCATGAACATTCCCCTGTTTCAGCAGTAGACTGAGCCAAGATCTCAAAGGGCAACTACTTCATGACCAGGCATCTACCCCAGATGATCCACCCCAGGGTCTTCCTAATATGTATGATGGATTTCTACAATCAGCTTAAAAAGTGCCAGAGACTTGTTTGTAAGCAGTACAAGAAGGGCTACCAAGAACTTGTCTAGATAAGAGTTATCATAATAGAGCTGGATTATCATAATGGGCTGCTGCAGCTGTTGTGAAAACGGACACTGTGGATCCTGCAGTGAGAAATATGATGGCAAAGTTAATGAATAATTCAATCTTTATGGCAAAGTTTTGAATGACATACAGTAAATGCACTCTGAAAGCACACAATGACCAATGCATATAAAACAATATAGTAAGTACTTGCTATTTAGATTGATAACTTCCTACTTGAGTGACAAAATATTTCTGCTGAAAAAACAGCACATAATCACATAAGAAAAGGTAGAGCAAAATCAGTCTAATATATTGCTTTTCCTAACTTTGGTCATTTGACCTTGCAACTTCAAAGCTGTTTCTTAAATATTATTTAATTCTCTTAGTTTTCAAACATTGTTTTATACTTCTTTTGTCTTCTGTTGTTTCCACTTCCTAGGTGTTGATTTCCTTGCTCCATTGCAGTGCTGAGTCTTCTTGGAGTGAGTACTGTCTTTTAAATAAGTGTCTGCGTGGCATTTAGCACAGGGGGCAACTGAATCTGATCCCAAACACATAATTTTTGTACCTTGTTTGGGTCACCTCACATCTGCTCATGTGATTTGTCTGGCCAAACGCATACGTAGTTTCTGTGCAGTTAGAGATCGATTTGAAAATCAGCCAAAAGACTAGACAGCACATCAGATATGATAGATCAAGAGTTCAAAGAAGGCCATAACCCAGAATTGCTGCTGATGATCCACTTTTGGAAACCTGATCCATTCATTGCTCCGTGAAAGACTGTTGCTTGCCAGAGGCTAAAGGGATAGTAAATTTATTTACTGGGAAGGATCGAGGAAAAAAAAAGGAAACCAATGTATTGTGTCTCATATTGACAGAAGGGAGTTTACTTAGTGAAAATGAATCACAGTCTAAGGAAACTACTAACATGCTTCACTGCATGTCACAGTGAATAAAGTATACAAATAGGCCTGTGGCTGAGAAAATAAACAAACAAAACTTACTGAGAGTAGCAACTATGAAGGCTTTGGCCTGGGATGTGAGAATTTCTTACATGTTTGTTAGAAACTGCATCTATAGCAATAACCAAATTCAAAAATAAGGCAGGAGAAGAGAGAAAACCGGAGCCAGAGTTAACTAGCAAAAGGACTGAAATTTGAGATAAAGTAGTACTATTTTCCAAAATACATTATTTTGAGAACTCTTTTGGTCTCAGACAACATTGGAATTCATGTTAGTAATGAAAGGAAGATAAAAGACACAATAATGCTTGCAGTGGTTTACCACTGCAAGATATGTTAAGAAGATGTTGGTAAGCATTAATGTTTGCATATGGTATCTGCTATGAAGGTCAATGAAGAGAATATCAACCAAGGAATGACTGAGTGAACAGCATTTGAAGGAGAGAAGTGAAGATGCAAGACATGTAGGTTTGGGACTACAGGGAGAAGTGATCACAAAGAGATGATAATTTTGATCCAGCACCCACTGAAGTCAGTGGAAATGTTACTATTGCCTGGTCCTTGGCCTGGGGTATAATAAATGTGATCAGCAGGAGCTGTAAGCCTAATGCACAATGAAAGACAGACAATAGTGAACAAGAGTTGAGAAAACACTAGCAGCTCCATGAGAAGTTTCATTATTGGTATGTACTGCTGTCAAAGTAAGGCAAGATTTTACTCATGCACTATCCTTGCACTTTCCGCCCACATGGAGATCAGTTTAGGTGTATAGCTCTTCTAGTTATTGCTGATGCACACTGCCTATGAGCACACATATGAGTTCTTGGAGGCTTTTTTGGCTTTCACATTGTGATGTGGTTGTGATTTTTAACAGCAAGTGCGATGCACTTCAGCATGACAGAAGACTGACATCTGACTATGAAGTGATGATGTGGATATTTTCCTGATGATTATTTAATCAAACAGGAGAACTGAGAGTGTCAAACAAGCACCAGCAATTTATCAAGAGCCAGTTGTAGAAGAAAGCATTCTCTGAATCATCAGTATGATAATTACCACTGACATTTCCCCAGGGGAAACTGCATTTTTAATTGTTACAAATATAATCACACTTCTACAGAGAAGTGGGAACAGAATCCTTTCAAGGCCATTTCTGGAAATAGAAATGTCTAAAATTTCCACGTGGAAAAAATTTGTGATAAGAAATTATTTGGTACACCAGAATAAATACGTCATTGTAAATGTTAACTAAAATACCGGCTACTGTACTCTAATTTCCAGAAGAAAATACATTTAATAAGAATCTTTGGGTCAAGTCCTGACCCTGCTGCAACTGCAGCTTCCTTAGCTGGGCTGAAGTTGTCTTGAGTTTCTACGGTGAGGAGAGGAAAGTCTATGTGATTGTGCAAGCTGAGCAAGAGCTATCTCCAGCTCCACCACCCCTACTTGTGGGCACAGAGAAGGCCACCTTCATGGTAACCTAAGGAAGGACTGCTTGAATAAAATGCCTCTCAGGGCAAAATGTGACTCGACTTACCCACTCACAGTGAGCAGGCTGTAAGCAGCACCTCTCAGGCTGATCTAGAACACATAGCCAAAGGGACCACTAGGGCTGGTTCTCTCTCACAGCAGGCCTTACATGACCATTCACATGCAACCACTCTAAGGTGTTTTTTTTCAAGGGGCAGATGAGAGCAAATCAGATAGTTTTTGCTTCCCCTCGGCTCCCTATTGCAAACAAAACCCCTTAGTTACTCATATTCCCCATTTCAATTTTTCAGGTGTCTAAACTGTGAGACAAGGTGCTAGGAAATGTCTGAATTTCCTGACAGGATGCTAGGAGAATGAAGGTCTTCAGCACAGACACTACCTTTTCAGGTGATAAGGCTGGCTATCGCTTGTAGTCTACTGAAATGAACTGAGCCTATAAAGTATTTGGCCACTACTTGCCAACTACAGCATTGTCTTTAATATATAAGGTAGTGGTGCTGGTTGAGGAAAAGAGAGGTAAGTTTTGTGAGAATAGTCTTTTAAGTGGACCAGCTGATGTGGCTGGAAAAAAATTGAATTTTTGTCAGAGCAGCAAAGCCTTTGTTCTGCCAGCTGACGCAATTTACAAAAATCTCTTAAATTAAGGATTATAACAGATGTTTTAGGTTCTCTGCAGGCACAGAACAACAATACTGGGTAGGGGAAGGCTATTTAGTCCCTCCCTAGTAGTGTGTACTCTGTCATACTACATCAGCACCATCTTGGAATGCCCAGCCCTCCCATTTCTCCTTCCACTTATTCAGGTGCTGTGCCTATCCCTGTAGCATGCAGGTCACAGTCAGGCTGTTTTAACTAAACTCTGAGTTATAGAAAGTTGCAGCCTTGCTGTTCACAGTTGTTGATTTAGCTAGCAGATGCTGAACATCAGCAGATAATACAATCTGGTGAGTGATCTACACAATTTAGGATTTCAGCCTGCAAACTTATGAGGAAAAAAACCCAACTAAAACTGTTCAGATAAGAACTATTTGGTTCTACTCCTTTTCCATTAAGGACCTTAGCCCTTCTTCAATTGAAATCAATGGAAATTCAACTCTAGGTTAAGCAGACACTACTCAGTTACATGGACAGACCTGTGCCAATTTAGCTTGGGTTGCGTTTATTCTATTAGATTGCCCTTCATAGCTGAATCCAAAAGGGATGTTTTTGTCCTGTGGAAAAAAAGAGAACACAGAGAAGAGAATCAAACCGTAACAAAATGTGAAAATATACTATCCAATCACTTCCTTAACTGAACAGTTAACTAATTACAGTAAGATTTTTTTAAAGTTTTATATTATTGAACATAATAAAAAAAATTTGAAAAAGTGCTGAATTTGCACATATTTTTACTCTGAATGTGCATACAGTTGGAGACTGCATGTGCAAATAATTGATTTGCTATATTTTTGCATATCCACTTTTTCCACGCAACTATCTTGGACACTGTACACAAAATTCAGGTTAGTTAGGAAAAAATCCCCAACCAGCCCAAACCCACAACCAACCCCCCCAAAACCCCAAACCAAATAAACAAAACACCCTCCTCCCCCTGACCCAAATCAGATATCTCCTTTTATGGAGCTGTGTATGAATAGAACTTAACCTTCTTTCAGATCTGTTTCATGACATTGACTACCACCAGAGTCCCTTGAATGATGGGTTCTACCCATCACTCAAGGCTGTTCCACCCTCTTTCCCCCACCCACCATCTCACTCATTGCTGTGAAGCCATATGGAGCTTTCTAACTCCAACTTTAGCTTCTGTGACCTTGTGTTTGCTGCGGGTCTGACAGCAGGCATCGGCTTATGCTAGCAGTAACTGGGGTTTCCAGCCCAAGCGCTTCACAGACCTGAGTCTTAGCTGTCAAGATGAAACATGACCAGGTGAATTCATCTTGTTATGGTCAAATCCTTCTGCTTACTTTAACCTGTATGGAAAAGTTACAGTTTGCAAGATAGGTATTCGAAGTGAGGCCAGTATTTCAAAGGGCTCACTGCATGCAAAGGTATACAGATGGTGTTAAATCTCTGCAGTAATGCATGCTATTTGATTTTCACAGACTAGGAAAAGCATAGAGTACTTTCAAGTATAAAAATAATTTTACAAGGTCAAAGTGTTGTAGAGAAAAATTATTTAAAAAAATCCCCAAACCCTGAAGAATTTGTCAGGAATTTTCTCACTTCAGACTTAGAATATATTCCCATTTCATACAACCACTTTTTCCTCAGTGTCTCAACATCTTGCTTCCAGTGTAAAGTTGGAGATCTAAGAGATCATTTTCCTATGGAAAAAAATTATAAAAATTCACTAAGTGCTTCATGATGTCAGTTAATTTGACTGATCGCTCTTGATGTGATTTGGCACATCAGAGCAGTGTGATTCATGAGCTAAGAGGGAAGGACTTCGTAGCAATTTGTCCCCAACTTATAATGTGACATCAATGCTTCTTGAAAGCTAATTCCACATACAATAGGCATTCCATTTTCTAAAGATACATCTTCATTTATATTGTTCCACCTAATATTCCTTACTAAGCCTTTAGATTTTGGTCTGCTTAAGATTAAACCTTTTTTTTTTTTTAATTATGGGCATTTATCTCTCATCAGAGAAGATAAGCGTACCTTAGGAGAGACATGAGAGAAAGATTTGTGAGACCTAACAGATTTGTACAAGAGAATCATGACAGGTATTTCATAATGGAAAGATCCTCAGAAAGATGATTCTTTATCATACAGATGAGTTTGCTACCTTAGCAGATGTTCACCTTTTAAATAAAAATAAGCTTTTAAGAGATCCTCGGAAATGTCACAGTTATCCCCATTACTAAAAGATATCTTGATTTACACTATTACAGTTGTTGAAACATTCTTAAGCAATAGGTTCTGAAAGCTGTACTTTACCTGCCCTGCAAGACATTTAATTAATTCCATACTTTCATTGTAGACACTGCAATTAAAATAATTCTTGACTACCTCATGGAATTTTAAACATTTTGAAGAAATGAATTCAGTACAAGATAGTGTGTGTACAGTTCTGCAACTTGGTCTCCCAGCTGTCCAATAAATTGCTGGGAGAAACAATTAGTGTAGAGTCATTTGTTAGAGAATGAACCAAAAATGCATCTAAAAATGCCAGTACTAAATGTGCTGACAATTAAGAGCAAATTACTTAGCAAAGATGCCATGTGTTCATATGTTGCTTCAACTACATGCATTTGGTGTCTAGCACCACATTTTTGCTTAAGACATAATTACACATTTTGTTCAATTTTGTATCTTTACTAGAATAAGGTGATATGATGCCAACACTTTTTAGGCAGGGTTCCCCAGTGATTCGAGTTATCACAGTACCTTTTCATTCCAAGGGCAAAAGTGTTTTCAATTAAATGGGAGGAAGGTTTACTAATTAATTTTGATTATTTTTCCCTTGCCCCACAGAAAGTTTTATAGGGCAACAGAAAGAGAAACAGAAATGACTTGATGTGGAATTGATGTTACATGAAAAGATCTCTCAGTGGAAACTATAAGACTCTCATTACCCGAACAACTAAAAACTAGATGAGATAAAGCATTTAGTAACCCTTTGCAGAAGACATTGTTGCATTCATTGGGAATTTTAGGATGACCTACAGGCTTTCAAAGTGGGTCCAGAAGATGGCAACAAAGATGATTAAGGGACTGGAGCATCTCTCTTATGAGGAAAGGCTGAGGGAGCTGGGCCTGTTCAGCCTTGAGAAGAGATGACTGAGAGGGGACCTTATTTATGTATATAGGTATCTGAAGGAAGGGTGTCAAGAGGATGGGGCCAAGCAATAGCACAAGAGTTAACAGGCAGAAACTGATGTACAGGAAGTTCTACCTGAATATGAGGAAGAACTTCTTTACTGTGAGGTTTACCATGCACTGGAATAGATTGCCCAGAGAGGTTGTGGAGTCTCCCTCATGGGTGATATTCAAGAACCACCTGGAAGCAATCCCATGACATGTGCTCCAGGATGACCCTGCTTGAGCAGGGAGGTTGAACCAGATGACCCACTGGATCCCTTCCAGCCTTACCCATTCTGTGATTCTCTGTGATTCTATTTTAGATAACAATAAATGAAAACTACTGTATCATGCACATAAGACTGTGGTGAATTACTAGCACTTCAGAGTTCAAAAAACAGGGAAGAGGTCTATTTTAGCACTTACAGCGAGAACCAACTTCGCTTTGACAATCATTTTGTTATACTTTCTAAGCGCTTGGTGTTTTTTTAAAGGTAAATAAGGACAATGGACTAGGAATTTGTTAAAAAGGATCCAGGAGAACACACACTTCCAGCCCTGCTGACAAATCTCTAAGGTTTATTACTTCAAGTTGTGTCCAGATAAAAACATTTGTATTGTTCATATTGAATAAGTATGCTGTCTGTAGGTTAATAATAATCTGTAAACATCATACATTTATAGAGAACATCAAGAATATGCTTACCTGCTGCTATTAATTAATTCCATAATGGTAGGTCATACCATATCTTCAGATGAGATTGATTGGTAACATAACCCATAAGAAAACCAAACCAGTTCATCACTGAATAAATTAATTTTCTCCTGCTTACAGTTTTTCATTTCACTTTTTAGAAGCTTCCAAAGTTTTTACCACCATAAAAGAAAATTAAGCACTGTTTTCCTAACCTATATAGAGTCTGGTCTTTCCAGAAATCTTGGCAGAATAAGGAATAATGTCTCATAGACATGTTGTTTCACTCAGGTCCTCTTTCGTAATAGGCTTGTATTTTGGACAGTCAAACAGTGGGGAAATGGGGTAACTAAACTTCCTCTATCTGTGCAAAAGTTTTTCTGGATAAAATACTGGCAATTTTAAAATCAGTGAATAGAGTCAGCCTTAGTCTCCAAATGACATAAACTTTGTCTGTCCTCTTAATCCACTCCAACCCACACTGTAATCCATTTTTCTGCAAAGAAAGTAATCTTATCTAAATCCTTTATTCCCCATATAATGAGAACTTCTTAGACTTCTTGATTTCTTACTTACCACTCTTCCCCTTTCAACTTACTATCTTCAACAGGACCCGACTTTCTTGGATTTTCTCTTATTGTTCTTTCATTATCTCCTTTGATAAGTTCTTATTTTTCCATTTCTCTTTCTCCAAGGACATAAACATGTTCAGAGGCACTAGCATTCCTGAACCTTTGGCTGCAATTGTATGTGTGGATGATTTCTGACTCTAGAAGTTCCCTTTCTCCAAGCAGTCTTATGACTGCTCCATGTCTTTAAATCCTTGCTTATTCTGAAATCTCCCTTTCTTACTGTTTCCAGAGCTACCTGGTTTTCACCCTCTCCTGTCCTAGTTAATTTTGTATTCAACCTCGCTAGTCTTTTCGTTTTCTCTTTTTTCTCTTTTCTCTTTTCTTTTTAAAATATTGCAATGCAATCTATTATCTTCTTCCAGTAATCTTCAGCAGGTAAATAATTTCTTCTTTCTCTTGTTTTCTTTTCAATTCTCAAGTCCACTTCAAACTCCTCATTAATGTTTGCAGAGACCCTATCCCCATCTTTAGTCATGTTTCATCTCACACTTTTCTTTTTTCAACTTCTCCCATTGCAGTTCCCAGCAGAGAAGGACTTGACCAAGACTTCTTTATCTTTCTTACTTTGTGAACACAAGCATTCTAACACATTTTCCAGTGCAGGGAACAGCTTACTCTTACCAGACTCCTCATTCTCTCCTCTCATTCAAGTTATTATTTTTTTTTTCTTTAAGGATCATTTATTTCTTCTGGGCCAGCAGTCTATCAATTCTGTCTTCCCTGGGTTACTGTCTTAGGATTTTTTGTCTCTCTTTATTTTATTACATTTTGAAAATAGTATTATAATTCTTTCAACAACAGCAAGTTTCTGTGCCATCTTATTATTAGGACAAATACGTAATGCCAGTATATTAATACACATGTCAAAATAAATGCATTTTGGAAAGGCTATATTCAAATCTCATCCAAATTTGCCAATAATTTCTTTTTCCTTTAAAAAATATTTTTCTGTGATGGCTGACCGATAAATTTTTTCTCTTGCTGAAAATTGTCTATGTGTGTTTCCTCAGTTTATTGAAGAAAATATTAAAAGCTGTTTTGATTGTGATCTATAAATGGATATAGGTATTTTAATGAGTGAGTTCTTCAGACTATCAGATATGGTGGTGTTCAACATCTAGAAGCTTAATATATACAAATTAAGATGGGAAGTAAGATTCAGTCTTTTAAGAGTGAGAGTAACTAGCCTTTGGAATAACCTTAATCGGTATATAATGAATACTTCTCTATTTTAAGCCTCTCAATCAACATTGGATATGTTACCGAAATGTACATAGCCCAGTTCAGGCAGAAGTTCTGAATTTAATGCTGGGATTTCTGGATGAGTTTCCGCAACTGACCAGTCAAGATGACTGTTATCCTTAAAGTCTATGGGCAAAGGTCTAGTCCCTTTCAAGTAAACGAAAATATTCTTGATTTCAGTGGGGTCAAGTGTTTATGTATGAAAAATAGAACGAACCATGGGCAGATAACACTCAGATCTTCCTCTGCTCTTTGGTCCTCATGGGGCTGTGGTGGATCCCACATGCCAAAATATGCTAAGACAACTTCACTCCACAACAATCTCTCATGGTTCTTACTAGCTCTGGTTTATCAAGTATAGTAATGACTGCAAATGTTTTAAGTTGCATACCCTATATTCTTGCTTAGCAGAATAGGAATAGGGTTTGATACATGTTTTAAGATAAGCAAGAACTTTACAGAGCTGAGGTAAAACATATTGCACTCTCAGCTGGTTAACAAGGTGTTTATTTTCTTGTTAATAAAGGAGAGGAGAGGCTATTTTTATTTTGTTTGTCAGGTTAGATTTCCTGAGAGGTTACACCATGTGAAAGAAACTATCCAACTCTCATCTGCAGCAGAATTTAATGCAGTATGCTTCTTCCCATGAGGCCAGAAACATATTTCTGAGTGCAATAACACTGCGTTGAAAGGCTACTGCCTACCAGCTCTGAAAACTAGAATTCTCTATATTGCAGCTCAGGCTTCTTGCCACAATCTCGCCTTGAAGTGTTCACTTCAAGGTGTGCCTGTTTTTTACCACATCACTGAGCAGCACACTGTTGAGTTTTTGTCCTCTTTGCTGGTACCAACCAAATTCAAAATAGGTTGGGTTTTGAGAGTGCCTGTATGCAAATCCTGAGGAGTGCTGAGGAGGAGTTATTTTTATTTTAGAAACTAAAATACCTCTGAGGACCTGGGCCTTTGATTCCAGGAACTAAGCTGAAAACACTGGCTGACTAATTTAGTGTACATCTCTTTGAATAGCCATCAGATGGTAGCATCATGGACTGTTATCATTAAAAAGAAAAGTAGACAATGAATGCTCTACCAAGAAATGTATTTGAATTATTTTAATAAATTATGCAGGGTTTTTTAATGTAGGTGATCATCTGGCAAAGGTTAGGCTGAGCCCATCACTCATCTCACTTGTGACCTGTCAAGCACATTAAAATACAAACATCTACTAGTAAGAAGCTAATGCCTTAGACTACAGCATCTCCTCACCTTCCTGCTACTCTGAAGTTCCCAAATGAAATATCAGGTCATTTCCAATAATGACCACACAATCAAACGATCAAGTATAATTAAAACAAGAGATTAATCATTTTTGCCTGCGTCTGCACTCCTGTTTCCACACTGTCCACATGCTGCTATATAATTAAGCACCTAACTGCCAAAGTCTTTTTCTGAATCCAGCATTTCTCTCTTTATCTCTCCCCTTCATCTGTCCTGACTTGCATGTTAATATCAGATCAGAAAATGGCAGAGAACCAGGGTCTGCTCCCACAGAAGCCAATGGCAAAACTCGCACTGACTTCAAAGCTTACTTCCCCTGTGTGCACATTTTTACCTGATCATAGCTTCATAGTAAAGATAAACATTTTCCCTAAAATATAATTATGCCTAATTTAAATGAAAAACCCCACAACCCATACAATGGTCTTTGTTGCATGTCAACAAATGCTCTTCTCTTTAAAAAAAGATTAAGAATCCATTAACCCCAAAACTGTCAAATCTCATCCTGAATAACAGTGTCTAATGTTAAAGCTGGCTTATAAAGTGTGGGAGGACAGATAAACTGTCTTTTCCCCTGGGTTCTCTCTTTTTCTTTTCCTTTCCTTTTCAAACGACCCTCCCCAAATAATAGAATGGTGTTTTATGTTTCAAATGTACCATATGGCATGATGTGAGTGCAGTTTAATTACATATTAGCATATTCTTACAACAAGGGTTGACTGTTTAAAGCAGCTTGACAAAACAGGAATTAAAATATTTGAATCAACACTTTTGGAGGAAATTTGTTTTTGTTATTATGAAAATTTACTTAAATCTTAACTGTGTGATAATCTCACTAAACTTTCACAGCATGAGATTGTGAAACAGCAAGAAAAACTAGACCACCCTTTTTCTACTTGGGATTTTAACTGTTATATTAAGGACCACTGACTATATGAATGACAGCAATTCATAGCTTTGTAGGATTACCTGATTTTCACTCTTCTTTCAAATTTTGATGTAAAAAAATAATTAAAACTAATGATAAGGTCAACATTCTGTTAAATTACAAGGAATTTGCTGGTGAAATTTGCTGGTCAAGATTTACCCTGCTTTCTGTCTCATTAAGAATGTTGCTTTACTGATACATTTAACCATCCTTGTGCTGTCCTCAGCACTTGCAGATGATCAATGGCATCATTTGGTGTCTTAAGAAGAAGGAAGCAATTAGCAGCAAATTCATATGAAAGATTTCTCTGAACATGAACCCTCTCCTACACTCTGCCTTCTCTCCTATTATTTTCTCTGCCATTGCCGAAGCATCATATTCTAAAATACCTTTTAAACAAAACAAACTAAAAACATGTACCCAGACTGTGTATATTGTCTGCTGCCCTCAGATGGTGCTGAGAACATACTTCTATTTGCAGACTAAAAAAACAGTTTTGGACATTTTTGCAAATGTTTAGACACGAATTTCATGGAATTACTTGTGTTGATAATCACTCACACAAGTAATTGTTTGAAGGCTCAGACCCAACATTTGTTAAGTGGTCTGAATCTTCCCTGTACTGACATTTCAACTCCCCAGTGTTCAATGAAGTAGAGGCAGAGGCATCCTCCAAACATGTTCCTGCAATCCTTTATCAGTGGCATTTTCCTCACAGTTTGTCTTGAATTGTTTTTATTTCACTTCCCATGGGTAAAATTCTTGGCTCTCTATTGTCTGGATAAAGCCTCTATAGCCCTGAAGCCTACAGAAGAGGGATTATGCGGAATTTATACCATGCATTGGCCGGGTGCTGGCTCCATGCACATGGATGAATGGCATCCATGTCAAATTGTTAGTCTCCCCAGAATGCTCTCTATAGTGATAAAGATGACTCATGTTTCATGGAGATCGGTGGACCAGCAACATCTGATCAGACTTTTCCCATCGTTTGTTCCAGCCACTCTAGGACTGAAAGTTATCTCTGGAGAATTTTTAAAAAATATAAAAGGAGCATTCAAGAGCTTGTCACTAAAATGTATATCTAATCCAATTTGTGGGATAATTTCCATTTTAAGCCTGATTTTAGCCTTGGCTAATTTTCTGTAAGCAAAATAAAAGTTACTTTTTTTCATGAGATGTACAAAAATAATACACTTTCCACTGGTAAGCTGTGTGGGAAGAGGAGCACAGCTACTGGAGGGAGTCACAAGGTCAGGAATAGTCAGCCATTTTATCATGATCTCTTTGATAGGTGATCTTGGTCCTAGTTACAAATTGTTCTTCTCCCTGTCTTCCAGGTGAGTGGAAGTGTACGGTGTATAGTACAGTGCATTCATTTCCCCAAATCAAAGTGCAAATTGTTACTCTCCATGTGCAGAAGTCTTCTTGAGAGTGATCAACTCTTTTTGCCATACATTCTTGGGGGTACTGTCCTTTCACATGGCCCTTGTCCCATGAGGGAGCAGCCAGCCTTTGCTCTGGCATTAACTGCAGGCAGTGGGCCTGTTGCATCAGCCTCTGCTATTTGCTGTCCTCCTCTCTTGTCGTTTGGAGCCAAACTTGCTCAAGATATTTATTCCCACTCAACTGAAAAGCCACCCATAAAGAGCACCAGCAAAATTCTCATTTTACTTTTTCCCCCTTTGATAGCATGGCCTTGTCTCTTGCGCACTGCCTCAGAGGACAACGTCAGGAAGCACAGGGAGAATGAGACGGTGAGGGGAGGATGATGTTTCCCCACACTCTCTGAGAGCAAGGCAGTACTCTGCCAGACAGGACCATATGACAGTGAGGTAAAATGGGCAGGATTTTCTGGGAGACCTTGGGAAAGGACTGCATGCTTTGGGTTATATTAGGAACAGAGTTGGAAAGGTGGTGGCAGCAAATAGTGTAGAAAAAAATTGAAAGGAAAGAACTTCTTGAGGGGCAAAGAAACAACGATGGGCAATGACAGAGAGGGAGTGTGACTGTAAGTAGTGTAAGAAAAAAAAGAAAAAGTTCAGGAAGGTGAAAAAGGGAAAGCTGTCTTTGGATTGGGAAGATCTGTTCTCATATGGGCCCAAGAACAATTTGTAGTGCTGGTAGCTGCACAGGCAGTGATGCCAGCCTCCAGCTCCATCCTCTGAACACATCAGCATGGTATTGGCAAAGTAGCCTATTCACTTAGGTTTTCATCACCAAAATTGCTAACATATATGAGTGAACAAGTGCATTCCCTCTCTTCCTTCTCACCAGGGAAGAGGAAACTATTTAGTACACTTGATTTCTTCAGGTAGGCCAAAGTGTTAAGGTAAACCAGCTGTATTACTAAGAGTTCAACTTTTAGTTCAAATAGTTCAAATTAATTTTTATATTAGGACAACTTTGAAAATAGACTGTGCAGTTTGGCATAATCTAAGTTTAAAGTTGGGTTTCAGTTTGCAGTCTATTTCTGAGACTTCTGCTTACGAGAGCAGAAATCTCACAAAGTCCGTTTTTGCTAAAGGACAATAGAGGTAACTAAATCTGAGCCAGAAAAAATGATTCAGAACTAGTCCAGAACCAGTTGATTCCTACCTGAAAATTTGCAGATGAAATGTCTCTGCTCCCTAAAACGCAGATGAATTTGAAGTTTTGGCTTCATCCAAAGTCTCTTCTAAATGTCTCTTTTGGTGATGTAAGTTATTTGGAGAGTACAGGGTCAATAATGCTGAGTTATAGACTGTATTTATAAATTCTGAGCTCTCAAACAAAACCATAAATGTACATTCCATAGTTCCCAGACAAAAATAAACAGAGCCTGCTATTTCTAATCCGTTCCTCCTTTCCCTTGGTGCTGATTAGATTGCATATCCTGAAAGGGTAGTCAGGCTTTTCTGAAGCTATTTCTTAGAGGTTCATTTGTGATTTAACGCAAATATTTTGTAGATTTGAAAGATATATGGCACAGCTGTTCCTTCTGCACATGACAACTTTTTTCTAAGCTCTTCTGAGGGAAAAAAATCAACTCACAGCTATCCATTTGCCATGGGATGCTGTGGCCTTCTTAAAATCTGAAGAACATCTCATTCCAGAGTCTCAGATAGGGAATGATTTTGACCACACTTATCTGACACTAATTCCTTGTTTAGAATATTGAGGGTTGGTATGTTTTTATCTTCTCTTTTAAATAAGTAAAGACATTTCCTATGTCAAAATGAAATGTCTTGTAATGAATTCTGATAAGTCTAGAGTAGCTAAATAAATTTCAAGACTTTACAAGTAATTCAAGTATCACTGTTTCAAATAAAATAATGTGTAAGAATTTGTTTCTGCAAAAATAAATTCCTTATGTGACTTAGCTGAACCCATGCTACTGGCAACTGTCCATATTTTCCCCTCAGATGTTACATTTGTGCTTCAAAACCAAGTGGCTGACACCGAGCTCTCTGACTTTCTCTTTGTACTGCTGTCAGCCTATTCACATGTAAAATAGTACCCAACTGCTTAATCCCAAATCCGCATTGAAATCCAGAGTAGCCATTTCAGGTTTGCTGTTTGTGGCTCATCTGTACCTTAGAAAGGATCTGGGTGGTGCCTTGATAGCCTCCTTACTCTCAGTAGATCACCACTAGAGGATTAGTACATTAATGACCAGAGAAATTTTATGAAGGCCAGCGCTTCTGACAATCTGAAGATAAACCAGTGCTCTTTTGCCATCAATTATCTGACTGACTCAAAGAAAACATGCACATTTTAGCTTTTCATATTGAGTACCAATATACACTAGATTAAAGGACAAAAGCATGTCACAACACCAAATCCTATTAAGAAAATATATGGATTCAGATAATTGAATACTCCATGGAAGTGACAAAAGCCAGAGGCTAATATGTTACGTATACAAAGGCCTCCGTCTCTGTTTATTCCACACTTCCCATCTGATTAGACCTTCAGGGCAAAAACATGTCAGAATTCAGTGACATTTAAATACACACATTGATAATACAGGAGCATCATGGTTGTGCTGTAATCACACAAAACCCCAATCATTACAAGCCCAGGAAATTCATGGTTAAATTGTGCTTCAAAGCAATGTGCACACATAAAGGTGTGGAAATACAGCTCTAAGTAATAGCAGCTCTGCTCTTTTCTACCAGTAACATCATGAAATAAAGAAAGTTAGAAGGAAGACAGATTTGTGTTTTCAGTGCCGGATAAGTTAAGCTGATTTGCAGTGATGTTTTTTCAGACGCCTTTCTCTTCTTGAAAGGAGAAGAATAACAGGTTTTGGTATTTAACAGCCACTTTCAAAAGAATGATATGAGGTATTAACTGGATGCTATTGTCCCTTCTGGAATCATAACAGTTAGCTGATGTAATCATTAATAACAACAAGTTTCCTCCAAATGTAGCCTGTTCTGATGATTTATATTAATTTGAATTGTATTGGAAGTTTAAGGTTTCTTCATTATTCTGCTGTTATCACCTCTGAGACAAAAATACCCTACAAGTATTTCAGCATTTTCTGATTATTTCCCTGTCAATTAGCAACTGATTAAAAGATCTGTATGAAAATGACAACAAAAACATCCCCTTTCTAGTCTTATAGTACCACAAATGGAGGGAAGCCAACATCTGAGCTTCATTGTGAACAGGAGGGGGTAGACTTTTTTTGGATGATATAGCTGCCTCCTGCCTTACTGAAAGCATTTGTTCTTTTCCTGTGGTGATGTTTCCTTGTTCTCTTAGGCCCTGTTGTATACCAGGGAAATGGCCTTTCCTCTCAGAGTGAACATCTTTCTTTTTAATAATTTTTTTGAGACAGGAAACTCAAAGCAGAGGGAGAAGCATGTTGTATCAAGTGCCATGCAAGTATCATGAGTCTCGATTTACAGGAAGCTGAACATGAGCCAGCAGTGTGCCCAGGTGGCCAAGAAGCCAATGGCATCCTGGCTTTTATCAGGAAGTGTGGCCAGCAGGACCAGGGAAGTGATTCTTCACCTGTACTCAGTGCTGTTGAGGCCACACCTGGAGTACTGTGTCCAGTTCTGGGCCCCTCAGTTCAGGAAGGATATTGAGGTGCTGGAGCAGGTCCAGAGAAGAGCAATGAGGTTGGTGAAGGGACTCAAGCACAAGTCCTATGAGGAGAGGCTGTTTAGCCTGGAGAAGAGGAGCTTCAGGGGAGATCTCATCACTCTCTACAAGTACCTGAAAGGAGGTTGTAGCCAGGTGGGCATCGGTCTCTTCTCCCAGGCAACCAGCAGTAGGACAAGAGGGCACAGTCTTAAGCTGTGCTAGGGGAGGTTTAGGTTGGTTATTAGGAAGAAATTTTTTACAGAGAGTAATCAGACGTTGGAATGGGCTGCCCAGGGAGGTGGTGGATTCACCGTCCCTGGAGGTTTTTAAGATGAGACTGGATGTGGCACTTAGTGCCATGGTCTAGTAACCATGGAAGTGTTGGATCAAGGGTTGGACTTGATGGTCTTGGAGGTCTTTTCCAACCCAGTTGATTCTATGATTTTGTGATTCTATCATGTTGGTATTTTTGGTGAGGTCTCTATTGACAGTCTGTATCATTCTTTTTCTGATGTCTCCAGAAGCATTTTTATTATCAAAATGCAAGTGATAGAGGATATTTGAGCTCACTTGCAGAGGAGTAAAATAGAGCTGTCTTCATACTGCCTTCTCTGAGCTGTATGGAGGGACACAGGTCTCGTGAGCTTGACACTTCCTTGTGTTCCATAGACACAAAGAAACAGGAAAGGAGTCTGAGGTTTCCAGACATTAGGAAATACTTTTCCACTGTGAGGGTGACAGAGCACTGGTGCAGTTTGCCCAGGGATGGTGTGACATCCCCCATCCTTGGAGATATTGAAAAGCTGTCTGGACACAGTTCTGGGCAACTGGCTGTGGGTGGCCCTGCTTGAGCAGAGGCTGGACCAGACGAACTCCTGAGATGCCTTCCAACCTCAGCCATGCTGTGAGAAGATTTTGGCATAGGTGTATGCTGCTGTAAGTCAGGATTTCAATCCTGCCTTACGAAATCACCCCAGTTTTGAGGACAAACAACCATTTTCATCAGAAAGTTATGTTATTTTCTAAACTAGATGTTTAGGCCTTTTTTTTTTGTTAAAATGATTGATATCAAAATTAAAAAGTAAATGCGAAGTTATGGCAAATCTCTCTTGCACAAGTAGTGCAGATATATGGAACCTTAAAGATTTTTACACAAACAGTATTTTTGTCTTCCATCTTTGAGTGCTTTGGGTTAATGGTCATGAAATGCAATGGAATCATGCATATCATTCACACCAGGGTAGATGTTGGCAGCAAGATCCACTCCAATAAATCATCTGAATGCCTTTTATGTCTTTGATGGTTCAAAAAGAGTAGTGTTGCAAACAGTGACCTCATGGAAAATCAGATTCTGGACCTTAGGTCAGCTTTTCTGGGTAAATAAATTAAGAAAACACAAATACAAAGAAAAATTATAATAATTTACGTGCAACTAGAACATGAAAAGGTCTAGACTAATGTATACCAAAGGACTTGATTTCAGCTGGTCTTAGCTTGTTCCAGCATTTTTTTCACGTGTTCTACTTACTGCACTTTAATTGACCTAGCCAAATGCTGAAAGAACAGTTCACACAGCTTAAAAATAGTCTTGTTCTTTCTTCTTCACAAGCCAGAGGATGAATAATTGTAGAATAATTCTAGAGATTTAATCCCATGGAACTGTACTCCCATAGATTTCAGCATTAGGAAATAGCTGAGAAAAATTCCCATACTGACATGAGAATAGTGCAAAAGCAGGAGTTTTATTAATTCAATCTAATTACATTATTCACCCCTTGTCTAAGTCAAAATCACCGTTATGCTCCACAAAGACTAGAGTCATAATAAAAACCAAATATTAGAGGTGTTGTTTGACAACATGCAGCTTATGACAGAAAAGGGTTTCCTTTCCTTGAAAAGGATGTCATTATGATCATGTTTACTGGTGATTAATTGTAATTATTGTGTTTTGTTTCACTTAATTCCCTCTAGATAGATTCATTGGATTTCTGCTGTGTGTGTGTGAAAGTATTTTTTACTGGACTTCTCACTCAAATACGAACACTGAAAATCTTGTATGGATCTGTTTGGAAATGGTAGCTAGCTTTGTTGAAATGCAGAACATCAACCAGCTGGCATGGTGAAAGCAAATGACACTCAAGCTTCACAGTCTTTGAGAGTATGCTTAAAAACTATTTCCTGTGCATTTTTTAATGCTTCACAGCATTGCCTCTAATCATAACTAACGCTTACTTTGTGACTAATGGTGCGAATATCATGTATGATGGCATTTTATCTGAGGTGGCATAAAAACAGTGCAAGAAATCATTAGAGAAAATGCTAAGCAAATGTGAAAAATCAGCAAAGTTTAAAATGAAATGTTCTCTCTTGATTTCATACATTCCTGGCATAATAATACTGTAGCATATCATTATCATTAGTTGTGCTGCTTGAATTAAGGTTATATAAACCAGTTGGATATACCCTTGTGTTATAAGGCGTTCTTGGCAGTCTGATTTCACCACAGCTGTCTTAGCTGCACTTTTATAGGAAGCCCTGGAATGAAAGACAATATATCTAACCACCAGTTTGACCCTTCATTTCGGGTATGGGTTTGCTACATAAAAAGATGGAGAGAAAACTTGCATTTCCACAGCCCCTAAACAGAGGCCAGAAATGGTGAGAAATACACAAGTAGCAAGAGATGATTAAGACAATGCCTGTAAGGAGCTGAAACCAAGTTTCAAACACTATCTCGAGTAGCTTAATGTTGTAGTCAAATCAGCAGTACTAGTTGGGAAAGGAAATATTTAATCACAATAATTTTTTTTTCTTTTTCCTTATTCCAAATAGTGCTGAATTCTCACTTGAAACCAACGTGTTTACAGGGAGCAATTGTGAGGATTGTGGCTTTGTGCATCTATTTTAGCCTTTGAAAACCGTGATTGAAAGAAAAATATATAGGCTAAATTGTATTTTTCCATCTTCTCTTTCCCCTTCTCTCCCGTCAAAATAATTAGGAATTTGTGCTTGTGTCCACAATGGTGTTTCATTCCATTTCAGCCATTCCATGAAGCAGACTTAGGTAGTTGAGCTACTTTGAGTCCAGAGCTAAAATTCATATCTTCTAACAACAATACATATTCCATTCACATATAAGCATTACAAATTCCATCTCACTTGCTATATACAAATTTAGTATAGTTATAAAGGTAGAAAGGTGTACATTACTACAAAAAACCCCCCCCAAAACAAATCATCCTAAGAACCCAATGATACCATGCTTTCAAAATTGCAGATGCTATATTATATGCATTGTCATTATGTCACAAAGATTCTCTTCTGAGGATGGCCTCTGATTTGCATTGAGACAAAAATGTTTAGGACCCACTGAGGATACGAATATTTCCTGTCACTCTCCCACATATAGGGACTGGGCATGTGCACAGACAAACTCTCACCAGATATCATGTGCACTTTTACAACATCACTCAAGATAACTCTAAGTTTGGTGCAACAGCTCTGAGAGGACACTGCATTATTATGTTTCAAAACATTTTGCTCACATTTCAGTGCATCTGCTGGCCTAAGCATAACCGAGCAGTGAGATGCTGACTGCGGTCTCTCCGAATCAGACCAACAAGACAGCCGTAATGATTAGCCCGATAAACCTAAGAGTTATGGTGGAGACACCATACGCAGCACAAGTGAGTACTTGGGACACAAAGTCATCCACTTGGTGTTTGTGTATACCAACATATTTCTAACTGCTAATTTCTGTTTCACAGCATTGGACTACACGGTGGAGAGAGAATTGAAGTAAACTGAGTTGGAGGCATCAGTGAAATGCAAGCTGTGGTTTTAAATGGCAACTGTAGCCTACGTGAGGCAAGAAGATGTTCAAAAGTAGCAGGACCCCGTTAAAACATTTTTTTTTTCAGGGATATTTTATATCAAACAACAAAACCGTTTTCTTTTTGTGGTAATAATGTCCATTACAAAGTTTTCAGGGAATCATGAAGAACAAGAAGACAGAGAGGAAACAGACCCCCCAAACACATTTCCTTCCTGCACAGTTTCTGCTGAACTGAATCTTAATTTTATACAGAAAATACTCGTGCCATATCTATATCCTGTTACATTCCCAGACATTCTCTCAAAAGAAAAACTAACAGCACAATGCAAATTTTTATGCACCTAAGTGATATGTGCTCAGAATAGTGATTGGCCCCCTGTGGTATTGGGAAAAAATGAAAATCTTTGCTAATTAAATGCCTTTATAATAAGGAAATTTAATGTTTACTGTTATGAAATCAAGAATGAGAATTTCTTCCATTATGAAGAGCTATTATTCACTACTGTGCCAGAGCAACCACTAATTTTATTTTCAGATCAATAGTTTATATGTTGAGTTAATAAATGTGAAATGTTAATGCAGTATCACACAGCAATTTAGGCCTCTGGGTCCTAGTAACATCCCTTCTAATCAGCACACTCTGCAGTGATATATAGGGTTATCTGTAGGGACAGATGAATCACACAATACAGAGAGCTGTTGTTAGCTCTCATAATGATTCCAAGCTGGACAAACCTCTCCAAAGAGGAACTGATCATACAAGCTTTTAAAAATCTCGTTTGTCTAATAAAATCTGTATAATTGTGAAACTTGTTTTCTCAAGAGATATAGTGCATATTTATTCTCTGTCTCAGGCCAGTTGAGCTAATAATGGTTGCAATCAATAAGAAAGTCTTTCATGAGTACAGTTTTCTAATAGACACTTTAAGGGTCTCCAGCTATCAGATGAACCTACTTACAATCTCGCGGGCAATTTACCGGAGACATCTTGCAAAAATTACTTAGAGGAGTTAACACTTATTTTCACTTGAAGCTTGTGAAAACGCTGTGAGATCAAGGGAAAGAAAAGGTATTTTATCTCTGCATTAGAATGGTAACTAACAGGTTCAACTTTCAAAGGCCCTTCTTCACAGCCTCTGAAACAACACAAGGAATGGTTGCAGGCCAGCTTTCACATGCAACTCAATACGAGAACTTGAGGTTTACATAGGCCAAAATTTTTCCTATGAAAACCAGGCAAGCAATATTGCATTAAAAGTTAAGATAACACATTTCAAAAATTTCCCCTAATTGTCTAGTGTGTTATGCTTGCAGATAGATTCACTGCCAAGGTATGTTTATGGGGCACATGAAAGTCATTGCTGTTCTCTTTTTGTTCCTCTTGCCTGCTTTAGTTGTTTAGGTTCTCTAACATTTTCCATATGCAAGTGATGGCAGCAGAAGGCTTTGACATGAAGTTGTGTCTGTAGCTCTTCTCGATAATCAGGTCCATTCTTGGGGCTAAGCTGCACTCAACAAACTCTTTGGCTTTGTGAAGTCTGGGCTAGTAAATTGTATTCTAGATCAAACAAGCCAATGTAACTGTTTTGTCGTGCCATGGGGCCAACAGATTTCTGGATTATACCATGATTCCTGTAGTAGTTTATTTTTATTTTGAAGCCACGAGTCCTAGGACCAAGAGGATTCTGGCTTTTTTTCGAAAGATAAGACTTTCAAATAATCTTCTTTGTGAAGGAAAACTTGAAATTGTAACTGAAGGGCAAACATGGAGTGTGGAGCTTCAGACTTTAACTTGTTATTTTTAAATACCCTGATTTCTAAACAAATCTCCTTATTTTTGCAATTATCTCCAATAATGGTGCCACAAGTTCTAGCAAGCACATTTTTATTATTATCTTGCTGTTGTTATTTTTATGAATAATGGTGTTTCTATCTCAACAGTTATTTTAAAGTGATGCTTGAAAGCCAGCCAAGAAGAAGTATGTTCACATCAGATTTTGTTTAAACAGTTGCAAACGGTGTTCTGTCTCAAATACATTACAAAGATATTGTCTAGGATTTCTTACGTAATACCTCTGTAATTTTTTTTCTGAAAGATGAAAGTTAAAAATGCTGATAAATTGAATCAAAGGTGTAAACTTTATACCTTACCGTGCTAGTGATTAATGTTTTTTTCCTTTACTATACGGGAAAAAAAAGGTAAAAACATGTTACACCCTTCACACAGAGAACTTGTCTTTACAGAACTAGAGTAATTGTAAAATCACTGGGCTCCTTTCCATTCAAGTGTGTTTGAGATTCAGTGGAATGGTGCACACTTTACTACTTACAGGATAGTATGTGATAGCTGGATTAGTATGGAAAGAAATTCATGCTAAAAATTGTATTGATGTGGGACTTTATATTTTGAATATGAACGGGAAAATATTACATCATGATATATTCCAAATTAGATGAAAACATAACTGTTCTGAATATTTGCTATTCTTTTCCTAACCTGGGAAGCAGGTGAAACAGCTACTAAAGATGGGGTATCTTCCATACTGAAGAATGCAAATATAAAGCAAGTGTATATTTACATCAGTAAAGTATGTGCAGAGATAGATCATTTCAGGTAAATTAAAACAAATTATCTTCTAAGTACAAGGCACCACTGCAAATTCAGCGACTGCTTTGTAAATGAGTACAATTCTAGCATTGCTGCCAAAGTGGTATGTGATTTGCCTGTGGGTTATCTACTGGAGAGATTGTTAAAACCATAATGGAAGATTCAGTCAGTGGTGTAACTTTGCCATCTGATTGACTCTCTGAGTAGTCATATAGAGTTCAGAGGTCAAATCCAAGACTTTATGGCAAACCTGAGAAAAATCACTTTTCAGTTCAAGAGTGCAGGAAGAATCCAGCCATTTCAACAGTAATTTAGAATGGCAACATGTGTGCCAGCTGATACATTGATATTATGCTAAAATATAAGCTAATGACAAATTTTAAAAGACAGGAAAGAAATCAATAATATAACTTCAGGACAGCAAAAAGCTATTACAAATTATTCCGGAGATCTGAGGCAAACAGTGCCTCTGAACACGCTTACCCACACAAGTTGAGTCTTCATATAAAGAAATTATTCTTGGTTACTTACCCAGTTTTAACACTAATCTGCAGAAGAGCTATACAGGAAACTCTTCTAGTGTGTAGTGCCTTAGACTACACCGATAACCACTTTCTAGGTATTCCTTCTCCTTATACCCTTTAGACTCATATTTTAAGGTCTTTTCCATACCTAACAGCAAACTGTGAAATATGAGTCCTTGTTGCTTAGCCTAACTGTGAAATATGAGTCCTTGTTGCTTAGCCTAACTTTCCCCTCAAAAGCCTTGGAGCATACTTGTCTCTCATTGTTGACACAGTGATCTAGACAACTTACACTCTTATTTTAGATTGTCTGTATTTTTTTTATGTGTGAGAAAAATACCTGAATGCCAGTAACATGCTGGTTAGGTGGACTCTAACCCAAAATATTTTTCTTGCTTTTACTTAAAGACTGAGGTACGGCTAAATATCTGTTAAGCACTGATGTATAATTAGATAGAAGAGAATTGAAAAATAGTTTATTATTTATGAATTATGTAATTTTAATTATACCTGACAACTCCTAATAGTTCCTTGAGAAGCCTGTGCACTTTACACATGTGGAAATGAGCATTCAAAGATGACTTTCTATCAGTCCTATCTGTTTAATTATTTTAAATACTGGTACAGTTTTTCATGGTAACAATCTGCATTGGATTTTGCAATGTCTGGGTTCAGCTGAGAACTCTTTGGACCTTGTTTGCATCCCCTGTGAGAGCAAGATATTTGTAATTTGATTACTATAATGCTTAGCATCATGCTGGGTATAAATAAGCTTGCTGCATGTTGAATACTCGTGAGTATCAGTTATGTATCTTTTTGTAGAAAATATTCCATAAAAATAACATTTTATAAAAAAGATCAAGATATCATAGGACTTGCAGAGCAAAGTTCACTTGTATGATGGTTGATTAAAGTTGTGGGTAACTTTTCAGACTACTCCGAAATAATAGCAATCTTACAGACCAATCTCAGAAAATATTAGCTGATTTTTAGACTGGAAGGGATGGAGTCTGGGCACTGGTTACCAAGGGGTTATCAGTTGAGAGGGTATCCAAAGATCTGCTTATTGCTTTGTGAAGGAAATCATCTTTTGAATCCCTTGGCCAGGAGTTCGGCGAGTTAATTCTCCAAGCAGTGTTGCCAGTTCTCTGAGTGATTTCTTCAACTTCACTGGGCTGTTTGTGAAACCCCTCATCAACCTCTGCCTATAAATATACAGTCAGAGAGCAGGGAGGAAGGAGCGGCCCACCAGACAAGGGTCAGGAACAACTGTAAGACCTGATTGAGGGCTAAAGGACACTATAGCTCATATTCCTCATATGCTGTGTTTTGTTCAGGACAGACATTCCTTGTTTAGGAAAAAAGTGTCATTCAACAGTCACTTCCGGGAATCTGTAGCTGCATGCCCTTGTCGCCAATTCAAAGGCAGTGCTGAAGTTAGTCACAAAGTTTGAGCAAGAAAGGAAAAAGAAAACTGTTGTTTTCTGCACAGGAAAGCTGGAAGGAAAAAGTGACCAACCATTATGACTAGTTTATCATAACATGTGGTACTCCTTGCTGAGACACGTTGGCAAAAATTTCTTCTGACCTCTCTCCCTTGATGTATTTGTAGGAAAATATTTACCATGAAAATATTGTCTATTCAGTAAACTATAATTTCACTACAGAAACAAAGCTTCAGCAATTACTTTCCTATCAAGTGATTCTGTGGATTTATAATTTCATTTAGCAGATGGCCTGTTGACCTTCAGCCATTGGACAGTTCTACGCGTTGTAAAGTAGTCGTCCTTAAAATACACCATTTACCTGCTGAGGAAAATATTATACTATTTATGAAACCATATAATTTCAATAAGCAAACTCAGCAAGATTTTATTGCTCTCTCCACCTGTAATTGTGGAACAGCTGACTCATCAGTCCATCATCAACCCTGACCATTGAACAGCTTTACTAAAACTCTTAAAGTGACTTGTTTTCTCATCGTTCCTGCAAGCACTGCTACACCTCCACAATCCCCTCACTTTTTTGGACAATACAGAAGTAATCTCAAATAATTATAATTATTTACAGTTCAGATTAATACCACGGAAACATTCATGCAACAAAATCTTACCACCTTGCTGAAAGACGTATACTTTTAATAACATGAAGATAAAATTAATTAATATCTTAAAAAAATACGTGTATTTTAGCAGTCAGATTACCTTTTGTCTGAAGTGTATTAAAGTAGATATTTCTTCAAGCATGGAGGCATTTTCCAACGTTTTACCTCATTCACTACCATAGAATATTCCTTAACAAGCTTTCATCTACCTAATAACTTTTCCCCTTCAAATCTTTTGACAACAGATATCATTCACTATTTGTTAAGGAATCAAACACATGTCAAGCCACGATTTTCCTATTTATTCCCTTCTGTTTTTGGTCCAGGGGCAGGGGACAAGTCTTTGCTTTAATAATACCTGAAGCTGTGTATTAATACATGACTGTAGTCAAGTCATGCTTCAGGATTTTAGTGAATTAGTTGCAAGGATCAGGAAAGAATACCAGTACTTTGGTGTGCAACTGGAATTTAAACTTGGATTTGGGTTTTTTTCCTCCTGTTTAGGCATTTGCTCTGTCAACAGCTGGGATTGGGACACTAGACAGGATGGCACAGCATTCTGAGCCTGCTTCCTCAGGTGTTTCCCAGTATGTGGTGTTATGACTTACACTGAGTCAAATCATTGGCTAGAGTTGGAGTGAGGAAAGGTCTGGCAGGAACCCCATTTTTTGCAACGTGGAATATAGGTCACCTGTCAGAACAATCTGTTACTAACAAATTCCCTGCCCTCTGGCAAGATGAACCGTTAAACTAAAGAGCATGGTCACATGTGCAGAGCAGTAAATTAATACTCTTCAAAGGACAGATGATTGCAGAGTTCACCATAAATACCTCAGACTACCCATTTTCTACTAATGGCATACAATCAACGTATAACCAATGAACTGAAATACTTCAGACTCACCTAAGTCATTGAACTGAATCTGTTGACAACTGTACTAAACTACCTGGCTTGTGCTCTGCAAAAGGTCAGGCTGAACAATGTGAAAGTTTCCCCATGGCAAGAGGCTCTGTGACTCCAGGAGATTTGCACAGTAGAATTTTAATCTCTTGCTTATGTTAGTAAGGGAAGAAAAATAGCATCACAGGGACCAACAAAATACTGCAGTAGAACTCATCAGGTATCACTCAGTTAATCCAGGATCCACACTTCAGAAAAGACTTCTGATATCAGAGTAAATGGTCCTCCATGCTGTTTTGGGTTTTTTGGTTTTGGTTTGGTTTTTCATTGTTGTTGTTTTTGGGGTTTTTTTTGGTTTTCCAGTAGAGCTTGTAGCTGTTGTATAAAACCAACCAACCACCAAATGAGGTATTTGTCACTAACCTCAAAGTAAGGGCCTGTTATTATTCTGAAGAGAAAGACTTAACTTTTAGGATTGTTTCCCAAACTCCTACTACAACAATGATTACTCGAAGCCTTTCTATTACTTTATGCTTTCAATAGCATTGTACAGGAGATTGGGGTTTTCACTTAAGCAGCATCCTGCACTGGTGAAGCATGTGAAAGGGCAAGGCTGGCCAGAGCAATCTCCTCTCTGAATTCCTCAGGACACTCCTGTCTCTGACCAGAGTGCCTAAAATTTACCCTGTAGAGCATTTTCCCTATAGCACTATTCTATGTCAAAGTGACATCTACAGTCATTATTGTATATTCCATGGTCTCACATCCTCCATCCCCTACTTTCTTTTGCTAAGGGGAGGGTGATATTTGACTTTTATAATTGTAGTGCCAATATTTGTTTGAAAAAGAGATATTATTTGTTTTGTGCCCCTTGCAAATTGACTTGTATGTCTCTGGTACTGGCTTGTGAAACATTGTTCAGATAAACCAAGAGGAATTTCATCTGATTCATAGCTATATTTGAAAGGCTGAGAGGTACTTGAAGGAAAAAACCAAAAAGATGGAAAATACAGAGATCAGGTCAGATTCTCAGCAAGTAATAATTGACATATCCTCACTGCTTTTGAGTGACTTTGCACCAGCTGAAGATTTAACCCAGCATTAAAAATGTTGGGAAAGACAGTTTATTAGTCATCCCAGGTAAATGGAAAGGATGTTCAAAAAAGAAAGACAACACCCTTTATTTGACTTCTTCAAAACATTTTTAGACTTCATTGTTAATAAGATTAAAAAGGAGATGAGCAATAAAGATATTGGAGCTGGGTTTATTATGAGAAAATGTACACTTCAGGAAGAGTGCTCTCCCACCACTTAGATGGAAAGTTTGTGTACACATCCTTTCATTCACGTTTTTTTATTGCTGTTTGCCTAGAGGGAAAAAAAAAAGTCCCTGTTAAAAGAATGTGAGCAGGAGTGCATTGCCTCCCCGCTCCAGGTTACTCTCGATGCACTGATTCACGCATTTCCCACAACTATGTAATTTTCTGCCAGTTGTGATTGTAGACCCTTCAGTGGGTGAAACATAATATTTCCCTTGGAAATAAAGCAAGTCATCTGACAAACTGTGTTCCTCCTCTCTTTTGTGGGTCATTCAGTGACTTTATTTTACTGAGGGAACATGGGGAAGTTTATAATAGGATCAGTTTTGTTTGCAATTTGTTTCTAATAGATGCCAATAAGCCGGTTAACTAGGCTCTAGTTAATGGAAATTTTATTGTGTTTCCCCCTGCAGTGCACATGACCTTTTCTTACAAGAGTTTGTGATTCTTGAAAACATGTATCTGCTGCCTTGCCTCGGGGTCTGCTTACAACAGCAGGGATATGACCATAGGCTCTTCTGAACTTGTTCACCAGCCCTCTGCTTTGAGTAGACCAAAATACTTTGATCATCCTGTCAGTGGCAAATTTACAGCAACATACTGGCTTTAGTTCCATGTGTATCTCTCCAAATATAATATCTCCCTCAAGAAATCAATGATAAGCTGTTAAACTAAAGAGCATGGTAACATCCACAGAGCAGTAAATTAATGGTCTTTTGTGGATAGATGGTTACAGATTTCATCATAAAAAATGGATAAAAGATTACATATCACACAGAGCGAAACTTTTAATAACTCAACATGACTTTTCTTAATGGGTTTTATTCATTTTAATCATTATAGTGTCAATGATGATTATAGTCTTATTAGATTCTGGTGATTGAAGAGCCTGTTTATGAGATATTGAAAATCTTAGTCTGTTCAGAAGTGTAGTTGCAGTCTGCGAAGGTTTGATGTGTAACTTCATCTGCAGAAGCAGGGCTTGCCAGAGACTTTCAATTAATACTTTTACTAAATTGCTCCTGTCTGTAGTGACCTAGGTCACAGATGACTTAAAGATTCCACAACATCAGGTTCTCAAAACAGTAGATCAGCAAGAGCGTAAATCAAACAGAGCCGAGGAACTAAAAAGAAAAGGAAAAAAGGAAGAGAAAGTCATATGGCAAAAGAAACCAATCTGCTTTCCTCTCTTGTTACCACAGGAGAGTCTAGCCTTAAGTTATCACTCCAGGCTAGGTCTTCCTTCCTAATGATGGAGCTTTCCACATAAACTTAAGTATATATGAACACTCACAGTTAGAATGATTCTTAATACCACCTGGAACATGAACAGAATAAACTAAGCTGGTGGAACAATACTATGTAATTATCTCTGCATTCTGAGGGAGAATTATCGTATCACTTTCTAAGAACTGTTTTTTAAAATGCATGTCTAGGATAATTCATTTTAATGTTGATGAGAATATACCAGACCACCTTTTTTTTTTTTTTTGGTTCTTGTTTAAAGCTTGTTAAAAGAATCCTTTTACTTGTGAGGGACAGATACAATCTAAACACTACACTAAACACTAAAATAAAAATGATGCCATAAGTTTGCTTATAATTAAAATGGAATATTTTTAGTAATCACACATAGCTTTCTCTCAGGATTGCCAACTTCCTCTTGCAAATCAACAGCATTATGAACTATAAAATGTTTAGATTAGAGCCACAGAAATTCATCTAAATCATCCTAAATTAATTCATCTTTTGGGTTCTGAAAATCCAAGAAGTGTTTCATATGCATTCTAATTCTCAGCCTCATTCTGCCCTGTAGCCTATCCCTCACCAGCAGACAAACAGGGCTCACACTAGCTAGATCCCTGCAGGTGCTAGCAGGATGCTTGTCCCAGTCCCTTCTGCCTGTCCTCAAGTACTACTGGAGGTGGGATCTCCTCCTATTCTAGCGGAATTGGCAGGGCACCTTCAGAGCTGCCTGTGTCCTTCCTCCTTCCCCCCTACTTTGCTAGGTATGTTCCAGGTGCACAAATAGCCAAGCCTATAGCACCTGCATCTCCTTGTCTGGCAACTGCTTCTTGGCTGTATAATGCCTCTTTCAGATCCTAAAAAACAATGTGAGGATTCATACTGCTAAGGGTTAAACTGGACCTTACAGTGCTGACAGATGTATCATTTTTTGCTTCTTTTCAGCTCTAAAGCAAGGCTAGCAGTCTTCAAATATGTAAAAGGCAGTTCAGACAGAAAGTAAATAAGCTTTTTTTGGCCACTGGTGACAAACCAGCAAGTGTTGGGTTTAAATTTCAGCGAAAGAGGTTTACACTAGACACCAAGAGAAAAGCAATAGAGATAACTAACAGCACAGATAGACAGGGATTGTTGACTGTCAGGAGAAGAACTAGATAATTTAATTTTCAGAGTCTTTTTTAGCCCTTTTTTGGGGCTAATCTCATCACTATTACAGTGCCACAAATGGATGCCAGAGGAAACCAACACAAATAAAAAAGTCTGGTAAAGGCCCTTTGACTCAGTCAACCTGAATCACAGATAATAGTTGGAGTTGGAAGGAAGCTCTGGATATCCTCTAGTTCAACACCTCTGCGAAAGCAGGTTCACCTAGAGCAGGTCGCACAGATCACGTGCAAGCGGATTTTTACTATCTCCAGTGAAGGAGACTCTACAACCTCTCTGGGCAGTGTGAAGTCATAGTTCCATTCAATGGCCGTGTGGATCTGTTTGCTATTCTTGATTCAATCTTCTATTACTCCATTTGCATTGCAGAGAAAACACTCCAGCTGCAGACCAAGACAATAAGTGAATGAGTATTTGCTATGTTTTTACAGATATAGCTGGCAGAAGATAAAATACAGACTAAACCCCTACAGACTCTCAAGTTCCTTTTCAGCATGCCAGGTGTCATGTATTGCATCAAATAGTTTAGAAAATGCCATTCTTAAATTGCTGTATTAGGCAACACACATGTACATAATCGAGGTAAGGAAACAGGTCTTCAGAATTAATGTTTCTACAGTTCATTCACTTTGTTCCTCATTCTTCCTAAGCCTATTGGAAAAGTAACAAATATCTCAAAGAAGGGGGAGAAAGGACAAAGCATGTTTGTTTTAGAAATGTCTGGGGATTTTTTTTAATTAATGTGCCAATCACTTAGTAAGCTGCAGGGTAGACTCAGTAGCTGGGACAATCCAAATAAAGCCCACATGCTCCTGTTTCAGGCACCTCCCTTTCCTCAGGGAAGGCTTATTAACTCAGAAATGAGAGAGCAAGGTTTAAAGTAGTGCTACACACTAAGAAGCAGAAAACTTCCCAGCTCTGTGCAGACATAAAGTTGAGAATCAGCCTCTCTCTGTCTCAATGTTTCTATCTGGACCATCTTGTATGTAGCTAACCCCATGTCTGTCTTCCTCTCTCCTATTTGCTATTATTTTGCAGGAAAACTGTTACATGTTTTCAGAAATGAGCAGCAAATATGGCCTAGTTTGCTATGGCCCCTAGCCCCCCCTTCCCCAAAAAAGGGGCAAGCAGATTTTAAGCCTTGAAGCTTAAAACAGACGAGAGCTGCTCTCAGCTGCCCTGCCTCGGAGTCGGGGAATGATGCTTTCGTCTCTGTTTCTCCCATTAATCAGTGAGCAAAGCAGACTGCTCCTGGCCCAGATCACCAGTAAATTACTTCCCGCTGGGGTGCTGGGGTGGAGGAGCAGAGGGCTGGGGCTCCACAGGCTCCCTGGCGGCTTGCTCTGCCCGTCAGGCACAGACGGTGGATGCGCAGGGGCCACCCAGGGAGACATTCAATTCCTTATTCCTTAGTGTGGGTGCACGGGGCAACCTTGCCCTGTATTAGCAGGAAACACTCGACAAATATATCAAAAGCACCAAGGCAGAAACTTGCAAACCACAACTTCTTTATCCTTATGGGAAACGCTGATAGCATTTAATAGAAAACACATACCTTTCTGAACTCTCATATCAAGTTTCACAGGGATTCCTACAGACTGGGCTTCACAGGCAAGCATGGAGATGATCATGGCTACAGTACTCTTCAGAGCAGCATGAAAACCAGTTGTCCTTCTGGTCAGCTTTAGTCATCTAATGAGCTCGCTAGGTTTTGTTTCTATCAAACATTACGAGACGCTATAAAACTTCATATCGTTCCAGCAGAAAGTTGATTGAATTTCTCTAGTGTGGACAAACATTAGGTGAGGATATGCAGTATTTGGCCAATTCTGCATATGTTACCACCTAGTGACTCTTTGGGGTACATTGCAGCAATTGTTGTATGATGTGGAGTTGTATTAGGAGGCTTGTAATGCAAGCAAATAAGTGATGACTTATCAAAGTGACTGATCAATGCTGTTAAATTAATATAGGATAGTATCAGTAGTAAGTTGAGCAATTAAAAAAGAGGCCCTTGTTTCTTTAGAGAGATACACCAAAACTACCATCTCCAAACATTTGGGCTTTCTGCATTAAGGTCAAGAAGCCTATCCTGTTTCCTGGAATTTGGCTGATAACTTCACAGTCCCATCTTTTCTTCTTTTATTGAGGTAATAACTAATCGTTTCTGCTCCATACCTTTGTCATACATAATTGCTATTTTATTGTTCCCTATGGTAAGTTTTACTAAGACTTTTAAAAAGCTGAATTTAAAATGACTAATGCTGATTAAAAGTAGGAATTCCAGGTTACAAAGCCTATCACAGCCTTATGCCATTTCCTGTGGCTGTATTTTAAGATAATTAAGAGCAGATCTCCCTGTAGTGCATCTTTGTAAAGTAACTGCAAGTGCATTAAGGAGTAGGCCTACCTGATAAATATTCGTGCTTTTTTGTGAGGGGAGAAAGCTTTTCCCAAGCATTTTTCTAAATTCTTCTTCACCGTCCAAGTGAAGACCAGTGACAAGTGGTGTTCCTCAGGGGACTGGCGCTGTTTAACATCTTTGTTGTTGGCATGGACAGTGAGACTGAGTGCACCCTCAGCAAGTTTGCTGACAACACTGAGATATGTGGTGTGGTTGTGACATTGGAGGGAAGGGATGCCATCCAAAGGGACCTGACTTCATTTTATGACAAGGTAACCCACGTAGTTGATCCAGGGAAGCCAGTTGATGTAGTCTTTTTGGATTTCAGTAAAGCTTTTGATACGGTCTCTCACAGGATCCTTCTGGACAAACTGTCCAGCACACAGCAGGATAAGCACGTCATGTGGTGGGTGAGCAATTGGCTCACAAGTCGAGCACAGAGGGTAATAGTGAATCAGGTAACATCAGACTGGTGACTTGTCAGTAGTGGGGTTCCACAGGGTTCCATTTTGGGCCCTGTGCTCTTCAACATCTTCATAAATTACTTGGACACTGGCTGGAAGGAATACTAAGCAAGTTTGCAGATGACACAAAACTGGGAGGAGCTGTTGACTCCCTCAAAGACAGAGAGGCCCTGCAGAGAGACCTTGACAAATTAGAGGACTGGGAAATCACCAACTATATGCAGTTTAACAAGTGGAAGTGCTGGATTCTCACGTGGGATGGAGCAACCCTGGATGTTCGTACAGGCTGGGGAATGAGATGCTGGAAAGCAGTACCGTGGAAGGAGACCTTGGGGTCCTGGTCTGTGGCAAGTTGGATATGAGTCAGCAGTGCCTTGGCAGCCAGGAGGGCCAGCTGTGGCCTGGTGGGCATCGGGCAAAGCATCGCCAGCTGGTCAAGGGAGGGGGTTGTCCCACTCTGCTCTGCACTGGTGTGGCCTCACCTGTAGTATTGTGTGCAATTTTGGGTACCAAAAAGAAAGATATTCAGCTGTTAGAGAGTGTCCAAAGGAGGCAACAAAGATGGAGAAGAGCCTTGAGGGGAAGCTGTACGAGGAGCAACTGAGGTCACTTGGTCTGTTCAGCCTGGAGAAGAGGAGACTGAGTATACAGTTTCCTCATGAGGAGAAGAGGAGGGGCAGGCACTGATCTCTTCTCTGTGGTGACCAGTGACAGAATCTGAGGGAATGGCTTGAAGTTATATTAGAGGAGCTTTAGGCTGAATATTAGAAAAGGGTTCTTCACCCACAGGGTAGTTGTGCACTGGGGAACAGGGTCCCTGGGGAAGTGGTCACAGCACCAAGCCTGGCAGAGTTCAAGAAACATTTGGACTGTATTCTTGGGCACATGGTGTGACTCTTGGAGATGGTCCTGTGCAGGGCCAGGAGTTGGACTTAATGATCCTTGTGGGTCCGTTCCAACTCATCATATTCTGTGATTCTATGTCCCTGCCCATGGTAGGAGGGTTGGAACTAGATGATCTTCAAGGTACCTTCCAACCCAAACCATTCTATGATTCTACGACTGCATGTATACCAATTAAAGTTCTTCCCAGCTGGATATCACCACAATTACTTTAAATTCCTTCCCACCAAAAGGTCAAATCCAGAGATGGTAGCATATCATATAGCAGTAGTTTAATCCTAACAACTCTTCTTCCTCGCCTGAGCAAGACAGATACAGCTTCTGGTGTGACAGATAATGACTCAGGATGGAATCTCCAATCCAAAACTTCCTATCCAGCTGGAGAGGATTACCTTCAAACTAAAATCTCAGCTGTTTCTCTAGGTCTACCAGTCTCAGAATCTTCGAAAATCAGGGCTACTAGCTTATAAAGATAGTGAGAGATCTTGCACCTTTGAAGTTCTTAAACCATGAAAAAGTGGGGTGTCAGCTGAATGGAGTTACTGAACCTGGTGACTGGGCCTGGAAATTTTAGCAAAGGTAATGAGTCTTAACTTTCAGCAGAGCTTGCCAAATTTAGTCTATTTCTGCTTTTAATCCAAGCGGTTTGTTTCTCAGCCTGAAATCCACAGCTGAGAAATAGACAGGTACATGCTGAAAGTTTCTGGAAAGACACTACTCAGCTTGCGAAAGAAAGGTGGCTAAAGTATCATATAAAGGAAATATTTTTATCTTAATTATTGCAATTTTTTTTTTTTGCAGCTCTATGAAGCCTCTTTTTAAAGGTGCTATAAACATTATTCAAACCAGGTTCCCATTGCTAGGAAAGGTCAAAACTTACAGTAGACTCACAAAGTCAGGCTAGCCATTAGTAAATAAGGGTTTATGGAAAACTCATAAAGCACCTAAAGTGCCAGCTTATGTAATGTAGCTAATATAATAAACACTCTGAGGCGAGTCTAAGAGTGGAAAATATGCATTTTCTTATTATAAAAAATTTGAATGTAGTAAAGACTTTAGAAATTGCTCAAACTGTGTGAGTCAGAAGGTTTGTCATGCAGCCTGAAAATCCAGGAGATCTTCAGCTTGCTGAGAGGAAGCATTTAAGCAGACCCTGCAGGGTGAATTGTTAATACAAACTTATGTTCACAGTGATCTCAGGAGTTGTGTAGGAGAGTTATCTGGCACAACCATTGTTAGATTCTTACACTAACTACTGTACAAACAACTGCCTGGTTTTAGATTACAACAACTGTACTGTACTACCAGTGAGACCAAGTAATGCAGGAGGAATGGAGCATATCACTCACTTCTGTTGCATAGATGCCTTTTGAAGAGACTCTCTGAGAAAGTCAGTCATTGACGGCTGGTTGGCACTGAGTTAGACTGTTTTCCTGAGCACGGATATTCCCACAACAGCTATAGTCACCTGGTATTGTACAAACTACCTGCACAGAGGCGTTTGATTTGACACTCCATCGTCGTGCTATTTTTGGCACGCTCCTTCCTAATTTGTGATTAACAAGGATCAGGTTGTTTTCACTTTGTAAGGACTATTTAGAGTTCAAGAGGAGATTTCCCTCCACCCCTTCCCTCTCCTACAGTTCATCAATGGCACGATTTTAGTCTTAACATGTGACCACAATTATACAGTCATGTTAAGTAATTAAAAAAAAGAGCTGATTATGAAATACAAAGGAGTAACTAGAAACATATGAACAATGCACTGCATTTATGCAATATAGGAGAACTAGATCCTGAAAAGACTTTATATGATGCTGTCACAACTACCATGCCTCCTTCGAATGGACTATGCTGTTTAGCAGTTCCAAAACACAACAAAATCTTGTTGGACAGAAACTGTAGGATAAACCTGAACTTGAAATAAAAATAGGACTCAGTGATCCAATGTTTTTGACCCTGAATACAATGGGAGTTTTATGACTGAATTCAGTGGGAGCAGGAACAAGCCTGGAAAATGGTTATCTATGAGGGAATTTGCAAATTCACAGAAGAGATCAATGTGACATAACATAGTGCCCATAACAAATTAGCTGGAGGGGTATTCTGAGTGGCCAGTACACAAACTTGATTTAGGATGAAGCTATTAAAAGGACTGAATGCTAGAACAACTGTAGTCCTACTGAAGTCAGTAGGAAAAAAAAAAAAGAAATATTTTAGTATTTATCTTAAAAGCTTAATGTTTGTAAATCTTCAGATAGGGACAGGAAAAGATGGATTTAACCTGCTTTCACCTATATTGCAGACCCCTCAGAAAAACACAGCAATGTGAGAGACAGCAGACAAATAGCTCTAACCAGAAGTTACTGCAATATAGAGGGGTCATCTATGCTGATTAGTGCTATCAATACTTTCCAACAGTCAACAGTTGTACTGGGCTGAGATACATAGCAAGTGCACATGCAAATAGCAAGAAGAAGTTGTTGTGGTTTCAAGAAAAGGTATTGTACTTAGCAGAGCAGAATAAGCACAGTAGTTTTCCCAAGTAAAAGTGCTTTTGAAGTAAGTGGTCTGGGTGAATGCAAGGTGAGAGATACATGACAGAGATATCAGCCATAGGTCCAGGAAAGTGGCTTGCATCAGGCTGCTTATATCAGTGATCCTGACAGGTAAGATATATTTACTAAGGGTGGGATCCAAATCCTGTACTGTTGACTGTCTGAAAAAAATGAGGTTCCTAGTCAAGGCTAGTCATTGAGAGAAAGTGGGGTTTTCATCCCATTGTAAAACAAGTGTGAGAAGAGGCATGATGAAATCTGCTCTGGAGGAGCTTGTCTTCTTCCTGGGACAATTGCAGGGATCTAGAGAGCCAAGATGCCAAGCTTTTGGACTGCCTGTGCTGCAAGAGATGCTCTAATTGCTGCAAAATGCCTGCCTGAAAGCTCCCTTCTTCCTTTCTATGCATATTTATCTATTCTGATGCAGCTGTGTGTTGTTAATGGGTAACTTGAGCCTGAACAGCCAGACAGTTAGATCTCTGCTTGCCTTAGATCCCTGCTTTGTTTGCTTTCTCGGTTGTGCTATCTTCATACCCACTTAACTGCTGCACCCAATCCATTATGCTTGCCCTTCTGAGCCAAACCTGTGCTGTTCTGTTGCAATTCTCATTCACTCTTCTTCTGGCTGGCTGTCAGCAGTTGGGGCCATTACCATTACCAAAGCTTTGTTTGTGCTGTTGTCAGATAGACTCTTTCCCCATCATTGCTCTATACAGGGATGCAGCATGCTTTGCTGGCGCTGTATGTCCTTGCTGAGTCTCAACATTGTACTTAGAATAAGGACTGGAACATCAGAGTGCAAAATCCTGGTGGACAGTTCTACGTGGAATTGGCAGTTTTCAGGTCTCCATCTCCCCCGAGAGTGTCTCTCAGTTCAGGGCTCCCTTTTTTCCTCTGGGCTTTTCTCCAACACTGTCCTGCCCGCTTTCTGCTTCAGGGTCTTCTACCAGTGACAGTTAATGCTCTAAAAAATTGTGACCCAGAAAAGTTAGTAGCAGACTGCAGCCAACAATAAAATGGCCACCATTTTCAGCAGTTACAAACCTATCGATACTTGCTCCCTCTCTGGTTTGTCCTCTTATTAGATATGCCCTTTGGTGCAGAGATGCAAATCTCAGCTACCTTTGATGTCATGAATACAAATGTTGTTTTTATTAACCTTCCAAAATGACTCCTGCACTGGGCCATATCCAGCTTTTAGTTAGTCAAATGCAAGTAATGTTTCTGCTTGATTTCTTTTCTGTTTTCCAGTACTTGTGTTGCTTTGATATATTTTTACAGAACACTGTGCCTTTTTGATTGGTCGGTCATTTACGTATTATTCTCCTTCATTGATAATTCCTTCATCTTTGCTGCATAACTGCCTATCTTTAGTAAAAAATTAAATATGGATAAGAGCCATAAGAATAACCAAATATAATACAATGTATTTTAGGAAGTCATTACACTTGTTCGTTTGCATTCTTTATTGCTTATTTTTCTTATGAACTATCAGGAAACATGCAGATTACCATTTGGTTTTATTACTGCAGAGTTCCAGCTATCCTTACTTTAGATTAAGGTCATTGTTGTCACAATAGCTCTTCCGCTTCGTCGCAAAGGATTGAGATTGCAGAGAAATGCATTCAGTATAAATGGGTTCTGCTGGATCTCCAAGACCTCCTGCTTAGATTAGGACACATTTTTAAGCTGGGAAATGACATATCTGAGCTGTGATCAGTTGTGCTATCCAGGCAAGTCTATTTAAAAGTACTTTCCATTTTAAATATAGCAATAAAACACCACACTAGCAAACCTTCTTGATAAGGGTAAAAGCAATACATCCAAATCCAATCTAATTTTGACATTGCCTAGAACAAGAATTCACATTGATAAGTCAGGACTCATTTACAAGGCCATAAATGGGTGGGTAGCTATAATTTGGGTATTAAACTTGTAAAATATATTGATGGCATGCAAGGGCTAAATAAATAATTTACTACAAGAAAATTGGAAATCTTTACACAGTACTTAATTGACCAGCCACTCTCCCATGTTCTTGATAGCTTCCTATTTTGCTTTTTTTTTCATACACTGAAATGTTCCCCTTGTGTATTTTTTCCAACTTTGGTGAATGTTCATAAGTCGCTATATTTCTGTATGCATAGCCTGTTTCCATCTTTGCTTAATCAGTCAATTACATTCTTTTTGACAATTTCATTTGTTTGTTTAAAATTATGAATGAATCAAATGCCTCACAGATCAGCTAGTGTTGTTCTTAAAATAAAAATGAAATCACCTCAGTGAATAGCTTAACTTTGAATGATAGTTTATTCCTTTCCAGTGCAAAGCAGACCAAGTCAATGGGTATTCCAGTGATCACAGTAAGAGTGGGATTGGCACATTTATACAAGTTTATAAAAATTCTTATGACCATCTCATTGGCCATTGTAACTCAGGGTGGTAGCACTGAGGCCAATGAATTTTGGCCTTAGGAGTTTTTCCATCCACAGTATTGAAAATCCAGTGTGAGATTCCATATAGGCCCTTGACTGACCATGTCCTCCAAAACGCCCCAATCAGACCTTAAGAACCTATTTTTGAAACTTCACATTTGCCTTTTGCTAGATTTCTCTTCTGAAAATAGACCTCCCTGGTACACTCTCACTACCTTTTCCTGTTGCCATGAGGAAGAGAAATGGAGGCTTTCACCCACTTTCCCAGCTATTGTCATTTCCTTGGGCGACTGTAGTGCTACTCTACATGCTGAAATCCTTTTGCTGCTCATGTGGACTCTCCGTCTCCCTGCTAGAGCAGTGAGAGGACAAAAATATGCCTTTATTGTGCAGTGGTTTTCACTGGTTAAAGAATGCAACTGCTTTTTAGAGGAATCACAGATTCATAGAATCCAGGCAACCCGATCTAGAAGGTGGTATCCCTGCCCATGGTGGGATTTCATGATAGAAATTTGGACTGTGTTTAAAAGTCATCTTGTCCAACCTCCTGCAATGAGCAGGGACATCTTCAACTAAATCAGGTTGCTCAGAGCCCTGTCCATCTTATAACCCCTACTAAAAAGTTTGTCTCCACCTTTCCTGTAAGCCTCCTTTAAGTATTGAAAGGTCATAATAAGGCATACCCAGAGCCTCCTCTTTTCCGGGCTGAACAACCTCAGCTCTCTCCTGTCTTCATAGGAAGGGGAATTGCGTTTGAATTCAAATTTCTCTTGCACTGTTTTGGTTCACTTTCACCTTTAGTCATCCACAGCAACCTACTGTGCAAAAAAGTATGCTTTTAGACAGACAGTGGTGGTGCTTCCCCACACAGATATATTTGGAGAGCTTTCCACTGGAAGTACATGCTAACCGCAAAGATATTTTGCTGGTACAGTCTGTACAAGTTTCCCAGGAGATATAAGGTAAGGTGCCAGAGGACTTGCAGGCATTGGTGCTTCTCTGTGAGGGTTTTTTTCCAAGATGAAATGCCATGACGAAACACATGCCATCCACCCCAAGTCATGTACCAGACCCAAGGTGAGAAATATAGAGGTAAAGGAGTAAATCCAGAGGGAGTACGGTAAATCTAGGGTAAAGAAAGGGGCAACTTTGCTCCACTAGCTGCTCTGGGTGACTGCCATCTCCTTCCCTATTGTTACAGGCACACAGAGACTCCCTTCTTATTTCATTTTCCACCTGCCCTCTCCAATAAATTCCTTTTAAAATGGTAGTTATTTTTTCTCAAAATATTCTCATTGTTTTCTGAGGGATGTCACCCCCTTCTCAGCCGGGACCATGCCCCACAGGTTGTATTGACAGTACTTTTCTTAACAGCCACATGACCATTTTGGAGCCCAGACCTAGGTTCAGAGTAAAATGTTTGGGAGTGAGGGGAAAGTCCAGTGTTCCTTGGATGGTGACAGGGTGGGCTATTGGTTAGGGTTTTTTAAAAAGGGTTATTGTACCCAGATTCAGACATAAAAAAGCTTCTTGGCTGTAGTAGAAAGGGTACATGATGGTTGAACTTTCATGCTAGGGAGCCAGAAGAAAAGCTCCATGCTCTGCTTTACATGTGTGCAGGATGCTGCTGCCTGAGGGAGTAAGAACCCACTTACAACCACACATGGATTACCCTGGCTTTGTCCAGGTGCATGAAACAAGCAGGGCCACACATCTGCTTATTTCCTCTCTGGGGTTTAGAAATTGGAGGGTGGGAAATGAGTAGAGCCTGGGGTCCATTCTCATTCGTCAGCTCAGCTGAGATGGTGAACGCTTGGGGGGGTTGGAGGAGGAAGGGTGGAATATTATTTTATTTCTGGTTTAGGCCAGAAGTAAATGACTGCCTGAGGGAATAGGAGAGGAGAAGGTGTGTCGCTGAGTTACAGTGCCTCAGGGGGCTCCTTCTGCAATGGTACAACTATGTAATATGCCCCCTGGGGGATTGCATCTGAAATAAAAATGTAGCCTGTTACTTATTGGCATTAATGTTAACTTACTAATGTCTTTTATTGCTTAACTCTTCTATTTTGGCACCTGGTTAATTACTTAGGTTCTTTTAAATTCATTGGACCAAATTCAGAGATCACATATCTGAGATCTATGTAGAGTTCACAGCTGGCAGAGTAGTATGGATTGAAAGTAGCAAATTTAAGAAAGACTAGGGAGAGAGTTATAATGAATAAAAGGATCCCAGTAGATAAGATTCCTGCTCCCTGAAAATAAGTTCTGAATCTGAGTTGTCTCTCAGTGAAAAAGGGTGCTGACTCAGAGTTAGGAATTGCTTGTGGACTCCTAGAACACTCAAGAAACCTCTGTGTAACTTTTACAGAACTTGGTAATATAGCATGGAAGTCTTAGCTCTGTGCTGCTATAAAGTTCACAGACAAAACAACATAATGGTAACCTTAGATGGGGGTTTCCATGAATAATCCCAACAGTAAGCCTGTCCTCAACATGAAAAAACCACTCCATATTCAGTACATTTCCAGAATCAAACCTCTATCCTCAATTTCCTTATTTAAGTACCATGAAGCATGTCACCACCCTGTCTGTGCTCTAGTCCATAACTCAGACACTGTTTTTCTACTGGGTATTTCTCTGGGTCCTTGGCTATGTGTGGAAAAATAGCTAAGAAACAATCTTCCTCATCCAACTCATCCTAGTGGCAATGATCTCAGCAATGGTGGCATTGGCTCAACCCCAAGAACTGCCCATGCACAGCATGGGCATGGATGTCAGAGGAGTAGTGTGTAGTTTTCTGGCCTTGGCCAGCAGATTTTATAGCTGTTTGCTATCAAGAATGTTGCCGTCAGGTTTCTTTTCTCAGCCCGTCGTCCAGTGCCCATCATGCTTTTCCATGTCACCTCCCACTTGTGGAATGCCTGCATTTTCAGGCCCCCTCACATCATGTGCTTGCTCTCTTTCACAACTCTTTCTAATACTTCTATTTCCCCCTTTCTATCAGTATGCATCCTGAAAAAACATTTTGTCTCATCTATTTTCCTTCAGATATGGAAGGTACATCCCTAAATTCTTTGCAAATGACCTCATTATCTGTAGTCAAATGCTGTCTTGAAGCTCTGCTCTGCCCTCAAAAAGGCCATTGGACCCATTGCCTACAGTGGGCATCCTCACTCCCTCATTAACACCTACCCATCCAGTGTTTCCTGCCTTTTAAGAGAGAGGAAAAAATATATTTTTACTTTTTGAACAGCTCCTGGCACCCTGGGACTGACCTCATTGCTCTAGCCGTACAAAATGCATGTAACTGTATCTTCCCCAAAAACCACGGCTATCTTCCATAAGATTTGAAATTACATGCCAGCCCAAGGGTCCTCCCATGCTACTGAGCTGCTGCACAGCAGCTGGGAAGGAGAGGGGGAAAGGGTTTCTTTCTTACTGAGTTCCTCAGTAAGGCAGGAGGAGGAGAAGAACCAGCTCTGTGTATTTAGTTACAGTTAATTATAAGTTTATGACCTTATGATGCAATTGTTGTAACCCTTGCTCAATATACTTTTCAGGCAGAGCATGCTGAACATACAGAGGGGGTGTATTTTATGGCTGTGGTGTTTACTGGAGCTGTGCAGATAAGAGAGCTGTAGAGAAGTCTCTGTACAGGACAAAGTGGAGCCATTTTGGCTGTGTAGTATTGGCAGGAGCTGTGTCTCTGCCAAAAGAGCTTGTGAATTGTAGGCGTAAGCTTCACTGACCTGCCATCCTCTGCCTTCTCTGGCAGAAGGGGCCGAAGTTTGTTCCTGTGCTTTCAGAAGGTAAGAAGGCTAAGGGATGAAGTAGCTGTCAGTAACACATAAAGGAAACTAGAATAGGAAATTTTTTTCCTTAATCGAGGCAGCTTTGGAATTTGACATTTTTTTCACCCAAAGATTTTGAAATGCTACACATTTTTTTCCACACAGTTTATATATATCATTCACATTTTGTGGATAAGCTAACTGGTTCACAAAGTGAACAGTAAGTAGTGTCATTTGCAGACCTGTGAATAGATTCAAGGACTCTTGAAACCTTAATCCACTTGATCCCACTTAGCACCTTCAAGATGCATTAAAAGGACAAAAAGAAGTTTAATCGAAGTGCATCAGACTCAGTTTAGGGACCGTAACTCTTTTGTTTGCAAGAGTAGCCACGTAAGCAAAAATAAGGAAGTATCAGTTCATACTTCCCTGAAAAATAAGTGAGCAGCAATGTATGCCACATCCTGGCTGGCATTTTAATCTCATCAAAGCAAAGTTCTTTTCCTACTGTGCTTTCCAAAATGCACAACATAAATGTGGTCTGAACACAGCAGAACTAATTGAACAATCACAGAAAAGGAGGTCAAAACCCAACAAACAGTGTAGCATCTAAAATGACTCTGGAGGATTTTAACAGATGGACACTTGTAAATCTAACAGGATTTCCTACTGGTGAGAATGCCTTAGGTAAAATTCAGAATGTCTCATTAAATTGTCAGCCAGCTATGAGGAATTGCTTATGTGAGTATGAACAGCTCTGCAGCTTTACTGTAAATACACATGGCCATGTATTAACATAGGCCTGAAAAGCAACATTTGGACATGAGTTCAATTAGAAAACCCTTCAAAATTGAAGGAGGATCAGATGTAATGTTTCTGGCTAGGATCCATTAGAGGTACAGCAGGGAAATTAAGCCCAGGATCAGGCTTTTTCTCTCTCTTTTCTCTAAGCTGTGTGGTTTTGCATGTGTACACTTCCATGCAAATTTGCAAACCAGTTTGGTTTAGACTTCTCTAAGCCCTTTTGCTATTGCTTTCTTGTAACCTTCCGTGTTCTTAGGCTGATGAAATGCATCAACAGACCCAACAGAGGTATAATAGTGCTCTGTGTCTCCCAGGTAGATGCATTCGTGCCAAGAATCTGAACGTAGGTTAGCACAGTGCAACGACACAGTGGTTACACGTTTCCATTTTTACATGTTTGTTTTACATAGTGCCAGTGATCTGGATAAGGGCAATTAGTCTGTTTCTCACCAGAGAAATTAGTCTGGTTGTGCCCCTTTACCTCCTCCAGCAACCCTACTGCTTATGAGATCTGTGAGCCTGTTGTTCAAATCCACATTCCTGTACAGTCCCACTTTCTCGGTAAGAAATAGTCTCTGCTGGGTTTATTGGCATTTCTCACAGTATCTGAGTTCAAAGAAAATGATTACAAGTTAAGACAGAGCTCTGTTCTTTAAAGCACCACAGTGTATAGATCTGTTGAGTGATATATAACACAGAACAACTTCCAACTGAGGAAAGCTTAACATAGCTCGGGCTAGCTTGCTGATAGCTGCTCAGCTCCTAGAATTACTGCTTACATAAAGGCCCCAGCTTGAGTTTCATGGAGGGAGGGGGGTGATGTGTTGTGCACACCACAAGTACAGCCACAGGGCGGGTAACCCGCCAACTCCCTAACCTCAGCCAAAAAATCTGGTCACTGCCTCACAGGCAGAGTATGTGTATTCACTGTCTATCAGTGGCAGCAAAACAGCTTAAAGTCAAAAAAGAATTGTGTGAAAACACTGAGTTCAGTCGAGGGAGCTTTAAGGTGCCAAATCAACAGGCTTGGTGTCTGTTAAAACTGCCCTTCACTTCTGTGATATTTTTGGCAAGGAAATGGCCTGTAAATATAAACAGATCACTTCTCTCCTTACTGAAAAGCAGGCACCTCAGAGGGAGGAAGCACACTGCGTGTTTATCAGAGCCACAAATTCCACACAAGGTTTTAGAACCAGCACACAGGGCTAAATTTCCTGATCGAGCTGAGACTTGAGGGAGGACAAGTTAACTGCAAGAGAAAAACACTTGCAGTGTTATCTCCCAAACCACAGAACACATACATCTCTGCTGGGGACTGCTTGCACCACTGTGAGTGGGGTAATTGTGCCAGGGCAGAACACATGGGTCTGTGATTATTGACCAAATCCTTCAGCAGAGAACACATGCAGCACTCCCAGGCTGGAATAATAACCATGGAGTTTTACTCCCATCCAGCATCTGGCCAGAGAGCCCTCATCTCCCTGACAGCTTTCTCCCGCTCTCAAGGGTCTTGTATTCCAGGCTGGCACTAGAGAAAGAGCATCAAATTTGTATGCATAAAAATGTGTTATGGTAAAATGCCCCCACTGGTACAAAAATTGTGCTTGGTGTCACTGTAATTCAAAAGTAAATAGTGCACACTCTATCGTTTCACTAAATAAAGCAAATGCAATTTTCATTAGAGCTTTAACAAAAAAAAGGTAGACCGCAAATGACGGGTAAGATACCTCAATATTATGTTATAGGAACACTTTATTCACTGCAGTTGATCTGAGGTGCAAAATATTTTAAATGGAAAATTGTTGGGGAGCATGAGGAACTTATTAAAAATCTATTGTTTAAAGACTATTTTCGGTAGAGGTTACTAAACTTTCTTTTTTCCTGTCCAATTTTCCCCATCTTAACTTCTCACTTTTGTCTGACTTGTGTCATCATCAAGTATACTCTAGTACATTATTACTTTATCAGAAACTTAGTGATCCACACCTCCCTTATCTTTTAGCATCCATCTGATTTCTTCATACTTGTTTATAAATTGAGCCCTGAGAAGAATGAAAATTACTAGAGTATTAAGGTCTTCAAAAAAGAAGGTTATGAAAATAGACAGAAAGTTGGAATTCCTATATTCATTTATCCATGCCCAATGTGTGTTTTTACTAGGAAAAAGTAATAAATTGAAATTGTGTCTTTTGCACTGGAGTGATCCTGGTTGTCGTGGTTATGAAGTTGCACTAGCGAATCACAGGAGAATCAGGCACTAAATCTGTGCAGTGGGAGAAACCCCGCCAAAAGCCCTCAGAGGTGTGGTGGTATCCTGCCCTGGCATGCTGCTGTCCAGAGCATGTTTGGCATGCGATCGAGTAATGTGCCTTTCTCCTACACTTTGGAAAATCAAAGAACTCTGAAAGATTTCTAAGATGTGACTAGCTGACAAAAGCCTTATTGCTTCTTCCCTCTTACAGCACATTTATCTGGATAGCTACTAACATTCTTCTCTGCTACATACTCTACCACAGTGCATGGCAGAGAAGTCAGATTTACCGATCTGTAATTCCTGTTCTCCCTCCAAGAGTCTTTTTTGATATCACCTTTGCCACTTTTTCATATGGTATTAGGTTATATTTGATCAGTAAGTTACCTGTACCACAATTAATAAAGCATCTTTGTACTTGAGTTTAGACCTCATGCATAAATATTTTCTGATTCTGGCAATTTCTTATTGTTCCATTTACTGAGTTATCCTACAGCCTGCATTATTAATACTAAAATACAAAAATGATCCTTAGATTCTTAGAACCATAAAATCCTAGAATCAAAGAATGGTTTGTGTTGGAAGGAATTCTTAAAGGTCAGTTAGTCCAACTTCCTGCAATAAGCAGGGACATCTTTAACTAGGTCATGTTGCTGAGTCCCGTCTACCCTGACACTGAATGTTTTTAGGGATGGGGCAACTACAACCTCTCTGCAGATTCATGCCTTTAAAGAACAGCTCTATAGTAAGAATCTTGCTGAAGTCCTCTTAGCACAAACGCAAAGGTTTAGATTTAGATTATCAGCAACCATTTTATCTTCTCTAACTGTTTCTTTTAGATTTTGTTAATATTTTCACCATGCCTGGTCTTGGGAAGACATCCTGTTTCTGGTGAATTTGTTATTATTAGTTTTTATGGCTGTAGCATAAAATCTGAATCTAGATTTGAACTTTCCCAGATTTTAGAGATTCATATTTGAACTATTATAAAAATAGAAACAAGATGTGGAGCCTGAGGCAAGGCCTTGAGCCCAACATCCTTGCGAATATGGCAGTGCCCTTCCAAGGTGACTCAGTAATTTGGCATGGTTTCAGGTATTCTTTTTCAGCTCATTTATTCAGCATTGAACTATTCACAAGAAAGAAAATACTGTTCACGCTCTGCAAATGAGACACAGGAACTTGGTTATTTTCTTTTCAGGTGTAAACATCACCAGGCCTGCAGAAAACTGCCCACAGAGTACAGGGTAGTCTGGAAGGTCTTCACTGCAGATGATTATGTAGGAGAAGAAAAGAACCCACCTGTGAGACAAGGCCTTTATGTTTAATCTCTTACAGGTCTGTTGGCCAACAGTTGTTGGATCATTTACAGGGAGCACCTACACATTTGCTGTTGTGTTATGAACCACTGCCAGCCAGCTGCAACCAACTTCTGAGCTGACTACCAGCCATGTAGCCGTAGGGAGGGTAATGCCCTGGATAATTAAGCTCTTTTGAGAGACAGATATATTACCACTAAGCTGGGACGACCCAGCTTTTAGCTATTTTGTGGTGTAGTCTTACATATGTTGGGATTGTACCACTTAGGATATTCTGCAGATTTATAGACCCACCCTGAGGGACATGGCAGACTGGGTGACTTCTGATTCTCTTCTCCAAACCAGCAACCTCACTGCTAAGAGTAAAAGATGACTCCTCAAACAAGTGTCCGTCTATTTTATTTGCCCTCTTCTCCTTCTCTGGTATATCCCATATGTTTGCAGTATGTCAACTCTCATTGTAACTTCATATTCTGTCATTGAAACAAGACACGTTTATTCACACAGGTGAATAAATACATTAAAATGATAGTGGTGCATTTGTGATGTGCTGTGCTGTTTTTCTGTCATGACATTTCACATAAGGTAGGTGAGTAAGGAGAAATTAGGTTTGCTTCAATGAACTTAATTTGATAAAAATAAGCGTGGTGGGCAAGGTTAAATTTTGATGAGCTGTTTTTTCATTCCTAACTACGTACCTCATCTCTGTAAATAATGAATAAACTCAATGGCAAACTTTCATTGTGTGATTTTTACCTTACTCGTACTATTATTAATTGTCACAAATATAAGAGAGAAGAAGTGAGGAGAGGAAGAGAGAAACCAGCCCAAGAGGTTTATTTTTTTTTGAAAAAATATTCTAATTTGCAATATCTGCTCATGCATTACATTTCCCCTGAAAACGCATGGCTTAATATTAAGCACAGCAGTACCAAGGACCTGATTTACCCTCCACGTCAAATACAGTAAATAACTCTCCCATGTAAAGAAAAGATAGCTTTTCTATAATTGAGCTCTCCACAAGAAGAAAGTGGAGAAGGGAGGGGAAGAAACTACTCCTGACATTATTCAATTCCTATATGCACATTTAAAAGATTATCCAGACAACTAAAGAACTATGTTTTGGTTTTTTTTCTTTTTTTTTGCAGAAAAATTAGTCATTCTTCTTGTAGTAAAGAGTCATGTATAAAGAGGTAAACTCTGAAGAAATTGATCATACTTTCAGGAATCGTGTTTCTGACAATTTGTTAAAGACACAAAGCTTTATCTCCCAGGAGAAACAGAATGTGGAAGCAATGAGACACTCTGAAGCAGAAGAATGTTTGTATTGGGAAGAAAGAGAAGTGTGTAAAGAACCTCACTTGTATTTGAATAGTGACTTTTAAAAAGTTGTTAAATCCTAATAGACTTTTTCTGTCTTTTTTTTTTTTTAACCCAATCCAGCAGCTTGTTGTCCTTACTCATCCACTGCTTTGACAGCTCTGAAGAGAAGGAAGAATTTAGATCATATTTCTAATGCGAATGCAGTTGCAAGTGATGCATACCATATTCACAAAACAAAACCATCTCGCTTGGCTTTCTCTGGCTAGGGAGCACCCTGTGGACCTGTGATGATCCTTCCGGAGTTGGAAAGCCAAGAGCAGTTCCAGGCATCCTGAACCTCCACCCTACTGTGTGTCTTGAATATGCTGAGAAAATGTTGGTGCAGGGAGGATTTTCAACTCCCTGCCACACTTGGTGAGCAAAGGCTTCCATCTGCTCTCAAGCCACTGCTAATGTGCATGTTAAGCTGGTCCCATGTGGTGACAGCAGACCTTTTTTCTCTAAGTATTCCAGGAATTATCAAGTCTCATTGAACTGGCCATATGAGCAGAGTGTCCCTCTGTGGCAATCATAATGTATGTGGTGGAACTTTGTAACAAAAATATTTTGTAAATCCATTTATGCTCATAATAACCCTTTCAAATGGCAGTAGTGGGAGAAGACCTGTTACTATCTTCATCTGTAGACCAACTTGGCTCTCTGATTGTATCCAGGACCAGCAGGAAAATAAAATGCCAGACCATGTTGGCTTCATCAGTTTTGGGCCTTAATTTAGGTGAGCTCAGCTAGGGTCTGGACCTGGGAAACACTGCAAAATCCTAGCATCCTTGAGGCTACTAAATATCTCAAATCAACAATCACTTAAAAGTTCTTGGAGAACCTTTAATTTTCCAGGTGAATTTAGTGCTCTGTCTCCAAAGAGGTGGATATTACAATGCCTAATGTTTAGGCAAATACCTACAGTGCCTAAGCACATCTTTTTGCAACTGGCAAAGGTTGTCAATGTCATGCTCTGCCATTTTGCTTGGGAATCCAGCAATTAGGGCTTTCCTCTGAGATATGAAAGACATGAGACCAAACCATTCTTCTACATGCTGGTACATGCATGCACATCCTCTTTGAAAAGCCCTATTGCCCAAGGCAACGTGGGAAGTTAGGTTCAACCACTTTTGCTGAAGCTGCTCTGCTATATGTAGGGTAGTTAAATATTCATGGTAAGGAAGAAAGGAGAAAGAACAGCCTATGGCTGGTTGGGGCCACTGAGTACTACTGTTTTACCTGCTCCTCACAAGATCGTCATCCTCTCCTCTTCTTGGAGGTCCTTTTCTGTCCCCTTACAGTGAGTGGTAACTGATGCTGGGAATTCCAGGGAATCACTGAAGTCGAGTGAGAAGTGCAGGATGTGCTGCAGGCAGGTAGGCAGAAGTTGAAAGGAAGAAGAGTCTCTAAGTGCTCTGAGCCCTTTACTTTTGCCCTGAATGGTGGCCTCTCCATTCCAAGATCTCTATATGTGATAACAACATTTATTCTAAAGAATATTTAGTTCAAACACAAAGTGAGTAAGCTTCAATAGAAGCAAGAAAGGCTTTCCCACCCAAGAGATCTGTGAAATTTAATGCACAGAGGGCAGACACTTGTACAGTTCCTGTTCAGGTCCCTTTGGGCTTAAGGCAGCAAAGGAACCTAATGTAAGAGTGGCACCTAAATCCTCCTGTAGAACCAACTGTAGTCCCCTCTTAGCTGAAAAACACACCCGTTTACATTATTTATACATATGTTTAAATCTTCCAGAGGGAAAACAAATAAAGCAATTAATGTAAGTTACAGAAACAATGTGACAAAAAAAAGATGACAAAGACGATGTAACAAAAATTTTTCTCTGAAGTGATCAATTTTTGTAACAGTTCAGCAATCTTGGAAGTAAAGAAGTAATTAATGAATTTTTTTATTTTAAATAAATAATTGATGAATTTTTATTTTAGAAAAAGATGTAAAATTACCTAATTGGATTACAAAAATTCTTCCAATAAAACTACATGGCTTCTACTGTAGGAAGGTTTTGCCTTAAGTGGTTTTAAAGTCCCTGAAATGAGAACACGCTACAGTATATCCTAGTTCCATGGGCTTTGACATGTGCAACTACAATAGCTATTGCACACAATGCATGTACAGAATCTTATACAGCAATCTTGCATCAAGGGAAGCACTCTCTTTGACTTCAGTGGGAATTGGAGAGGCCTTAAGGAGCAGAGAAGTATATAATAACAGAAACAAAGCTTAGTTTAGATGTGAATCACAATGCTGCCATTGAGTTTATGCTCAGTTTAGCCTATTAAACAACGTGAGATGAGCAAAAATTACTCATTTCCATACTGCTGATTTTGCAGACTTCAGAAACCCTGAGTATGAAATAAATAACTTGCTCTTAATAACTTTCAGGGTGGATAATATATTTAAATGTAGGAAGATGTAAATGATGTATTTTTATTGCATTGCTGGTTACCTCTCTGTATCAATTCAGCTAAATGCAGAAGTTTAAAATTAAAAGGCACTTCCTAAAAAAATTTGTCTGAATTCATTATCTTATTTACAACAAAAATATTCTGACATATACCAACCTGTAAACATAATATATATCATACAAGGGCCACTTTACATCCAATCCAGTTATCTGGATCAGTGCTTTAATCTATTTGGGTAAGGACTGAATAACTTGGGAAACAGATGTTTGTTTCATTTTAGATAAAATTTTTGGATTATTGTTCCCGTTGGTTTAAAAATATTAAATTAGATTTTAAGATATAGCATGCTTTATTGTTATTTCATTGTAAATCCTGTTGCCTACATATTAACTTCCTACCTTCTTCCTAAAAGAGAGAGGGAAAATAAAAATTGTCAATATAGAAAATTTTTTCTCTGCGTGATTTTAAAGCAGTGTGTATGAATCAAACTTAGAACTACCTTTCAAAGTAAGCTTGCAAATTTATAATTACAGATGACAACAAATTTGCAGAAGTCTCTCTGGAGACATGCTTGGTAAGACTGCAAACTGCGTATGGGATTTTTAAAAGTGATGGTTTTTTTTTTTTTTAATGGATGAAGATCAGATTTGCAGCAATTGAACTCATAACAGGTATACCTCATTAAACAAGTTTGTGTACGAACACTGTGCTTTCGCTGTTGCTTTCTTAAAGTTAATTTTGTTTTCCATTTGCTTCTTATCTGATTAGCAAGGAGAGAACAAGACTGACTGTATCATAGCTTCCTGAAGTGGGGGTGCCAAGAGGAAGGAGCCAGGCTCATCTTGGTGGTGCCAAGCAATGGAATGAGAGGCAACGGGCAGAAACTGGAACACAGGAAGTTCCATCTGAACATGTGGAAAAACTTCTTTACTGTGAGGTTTACTAGAACAGGTTGCCCAGAGATTGTCTCCCTTACTGGAGACAGGCAAAAGCTGTCTGGACACAATCCTGAGTAACGTGCTCTAGGGCACTCTGCTTGAGCAGGAAGGTTGGACTAGATGACCTGCAGAAGTTCCTTCCAACCTCACACATTTTGTGAATCTGTGTGAAAACCATGTGTAGCAAAAGTTTCTCCACCCCAATGAAAAGACTCAGTAAAGTCGGCCAAGTGTTAAGGGCTCACTTTAAAATTTTTTATCATTCTACATTGTTATTTTCAAAATCATCAGTTCCAAATTCTATCTTCTCTTAACCACCCTTCTTTACTAAATCAGTTTTCTAAATTTTGGGTGTCACAGCTCTAAGTTTTTACAGCCTGATCACACTATCAAGTCAGTTTTGGTTACAAGTTATTGTGATCTGTACCAGACCCACCAAAAAATTTTGATTCTTCGTTCTTAAAAAACCCCAACAAATGTTTCCACAGATTTTTGTATGCTCCTTTTAAACAGAGGTGATTCTGTTTAGCAAGACCAAATGAAGTTTTGTTCACAATACCTGTCAAAAAACTCAAAACATGGTCTTATATATTTCCCACTGCAGTGACCCTGTCAATATACCACCTTAATGGCCATGTGCATATTGATGGTCCTCTGGCCAGAATTAACAAGCCTTTCCTTCTACATGCCATTTGAAGCATGTTCCTACCATGACCTGGTTGGTACTGGGATGGGAGGGCTAGCTGCAAATTGAAGCACAAGACCAGTCACCACTACCACTGTGGTCGGGGAGTGAGCCTGTGGTCTGTTTGCCAGCCCCTTTCAGTCCTCACTGGTATCAAAAAGAGAACTCCTGTGGCCTGTTAGGCTCCAGAGGCTGACTGGAGAAAAGGAGTCACGTTGTCAAGTCAGTCAGAAAAAGAAGCTCTTCTTTTGTTTTCTTTCAGGCTAGGTCCCAATGCTACATATTGATTCTCAAACATAAAAGCCTGAATACTTTCACTCAGCCTTCAGAGAGGACTGTGGTTAAAAGCATGGAGTCAGCTCCCATCCTGTCATTAGCATAGGTGCTGCTGACCCCATGTGAGGCTCACAACACCTCACAGAAGCTCACTTTAGCCATCAGTATAAGTGCCATGAGCCACCCAAGGAATGAAATAAAAAGGGTGAAAATACCTACCAGAGCAAAGACACTCCTTAAGACAAAACCCAGCATGTTCTGTTGTCTGAAGTAATGGCACTTCAGCTTAATGTTGATCTCTTACACAAAGGGTTGAAGTTGAGATGGGAGGGACTAGACATCAGAAGACTATGAGGCATACTAGTTCTTTACATCAGTTTAGTGTAATCCAATATGTGCATTTACACGTGATATACAAATCTACTTTATTTACTACATATTTGAAATTGTCTCCATGTTAGCAGTCAATTTTTTATCTCCATGTGAAGAAGATGAGATTTTAAAAAGGAAAGTTTCATGCAGAAGCAGAAGATAGAGTTAGCTGGAGTAACAAAACCTAATGCTTCCTGCTGCTGCAATTGCCATAGAAACAGAAACGCCACTTATAGAACTTTCCCTTCTCTGTAATAAAATATTTTCACTTGAGGGGATTTAGAGGTTTGCATATAAAGGCCTTGATCCTGCAAGGTGCAAAACACCCTGGTGAGATGTTGGGACACTGGTTCCCAAGGCATTTACATATATCACATCTATTGATTACCAAAACCAAAGGAAGCTTGAGGTAAAAAAGACTTCTGAGGATGTGAGCCTTGTGTGCCTTTTAATTTTTGCAGAAGGTTAAGGTTTTAGGGCTAAGGATTTAGGACTTTACTTATTTCCCATTGCTACTGTCTGGGACTTCTGCTGTTTAAACAGTAATAGGCCTGGTCCCTTCATAAGTCTGCTTGGTATTTATTTGAGGCTAGAATGGATCACAGAAGGCAGCCACTGATGCGGCACAGACAGATGTCAGTGCAGTCCTAAGCACTTTGGTTTAACTTACTATTTTCATATCCTCATTTGAATCTTATCCAGTTAGATGGTTAAAGCACGATATGTTCCTTAGTTACTGCCGAAGGTACCAGAAACTATCCAGAGCAAGTGGCCAGATAACTGTCTACCACTTAAATAAAATTTGGTGATTTTTCAGATTCACAAAGGGATCTCATTTTTTACAGAGAAAGGAAACTACAGCAATAATAATTAAAGTAATATTTACCCCTTAATAACTGCCTATTTTATATTGGTGCTAGAGGTTAATAGCACTGTTATTTACTCCTCTGCCAAAAAGTACTGAAGGATACGAAATATAGCAGCCAATAAAGATGAGCCGTCAGATAAATAACATTCATATTACTCTCTGACAAATTCTTTTGCTGCATGGGGTTATAAATAACACTAAGAAAGCAGTTCCTACATTACAAGTTTACTGATGTGTAAAATGTAATTTTAAAAAAAGCCCAAAGCACCAGGAGCAGGACTCACTGTAACATGATCTATAGGAAGAGATACGTGGCATATCTAACACCTGTAAGGAGACAAAACTGGGAGAGTGAGACATCTTTTTGAAGGTGGGATGTAGCCCTAAAGTGGAAAAAATGAAAAGAGCAACTCTCACTTAGAGAAGCAATGATAGCTTTATGCACTGAACAAAGATTCAAAATAATAATGATAATGTTTCTATTTCTGTGTCCACAGTCTCTGGAGGGATGCATTGGCCAGGAAGTGGCTGGCTTTCATAGCAAAATTACATTATATTTATGTTCAGAAAACAGACGGTGTGATGGGCTCCTGATGCAACACAGAAGATTTACGTCTGAGGGTTTTCTTTTCCATAAGTACTCAGGAGGGATCAGGCTGCATCTCTTCAGCAGTAAACAGCCACAAAGAGGGACACAACAGTGCCAAATTGTCTGATCTTAGAAAAATACTTCATTGGTTCAGCCCCTTGAAAATGAGAAAGAGCACTTTTTTCACATAGGATTTTGGAGTGACTCAGCAAGAAGAAAGCTATAGGCATATAGGTAGGCATATAGATAGATAAATAGATAGATAGATAGATAGATAGATAGATAGATAGATAGATAGACAGACAGACAGAGGAATGTGTTTCCTAAACTAAATAGGACTGGCGTTAGAAAAGATGCATGTGGAAAATGGCAGTATGCATTAAATGAGTGTTGGGGACAAGAAAAGAATGGGGAAATGTTCTTCAGTGTTCTCAATGCTTCATGCAGATGTGTTCCTTTGCACCATGTATGACAGAGAAAAAAGGAAGTGCTTCATTCAGGAGAATTGTACTATTTCTTTTAATTGCTTTGCCTCCAGTTTCTCTACTGTTCACTTTCAGAAGGCTTTCTTTGTGATGCTTTAGATATGAAACTCTGTTGTCTGAGCTACTTCCACAGAGAACTTTGAAAATCAGTGAAATCTATAATTTCATCTAACATAGATCATTAAAATTGAATTAATACCATTAGTATGGAGAGGCCCTGCAGCCCATCCAGCATGCTCCTTTGCCTTCAGTCCCCGGATGGGGAGAAACAGAACTCAGCAGGAGGCAGGAGTTCCCCTCAGACCCACCTCTTCCCTGCTGGGGACAACTGAACTGTTTGACAGTCACATAGCTCCAGAAGGCTCTGGGGGTTGGCTCTGTAATCTGCTTGAAGGGCTGTATAAAATAATCCTGTGGATAACTGCTTCTAACAGGTTTTATTTTGGAGCTTATTGAATAATTACATCCCACACAGTCTGAGGCGGGTATTTATAGCTCTTGTCCTGCAATTTGCTGTGTGCTATGTTTTCTACTCTTTTGTGTCATTAAAGAGAATTTTTGCATTGTGTTAACTATCAAAAAGTACAAAATGTAAAACTTGCCTTTTCCTGAAAATCTGATTTGGGAAATGTCAGTCTTGTCTAATGTTTGCTGCAATAAACAGTCTTCTCTGCTATCACCCATCAAAGGCACCAGTGTCATCTGCCTTTCATAGGGAAGAGAGAGAGGTAAAAGAAGGACAGGAGAAAAGAGTAGGGTGGACTGTCTGTTCAGCTATTGACCTTACAGCTGAGCTTGGCTGTTGCTGAGGTGTATGACTGTTCTCAAATTAGTCCTGGGTTCTGTTTTTTTTAATGAGAGACAATAAAAAGATAATTTAGGGTTATTGTTCATTATATTAATACTTCAAAATTTCTTGGAAATATTATGTTCATATTTAAAGTTCTGTGTTTCTGGAAAAATTGTATGTATCTCCCCTTGGTGAACTCCAAATGAACATCCTCAGAGCATTAACAAGCACACAAAGAAATGAAAATAAGAAAGCCGTCTCTAAACTGCCATAAATGTATTTGTTCAGAAAAGAAAAATTGTACCACAAACCAGAAGAGGCAGAGTTTTTAATCTGTACCATCATAATGACAAGAATAAACAAGTGCATTGATAGTTTAGGCCAAATATGTAAGTTATACATTCCAATCAGAACTTGACACTGTGGGATTATTTAGATCCAAGTGCAAAGATGTCCCTTCAGACTTTCCCCCACTAATGGCAAAAGCATTTTTGTAATCCAAACAATTTTATACTCTGTCGTCTTCCAACAAAATATAGAAACTGCTCAAATTAATACTAATTAAGGATACATGAGAAAGAACTTCTACGGCAGAGGATTGAGACCTCTCTAATTTCTTCTAAAATGTGTTTCAGACTTGGTATCTGCCATAATCAAAAGGATAAATCTTGCCAACATTATGAACATATCCATTTGGGAAGTCTAAACAAATGCAATGTAGACCTGGCTTTTGTCATAGATAAATAGTTCTTTTTGTAGCGAGCCCTGGAGTACTTAAAGCAACCCAGCAAAGTCCAATGAAGTGTCAACTCAAGCCAGGAACATTATTATTTATTGTCAGTTAGGACCTTCATCACTTACAGACATCACTGGAAATATTACTGGTGATTGATACTGATGGCAATGATGATTACTCTTGCAATAAGCTTAATTAAAATAATGAAGTACTGTTGCACAGAACTTGGTTGTTGCCCAGGCAGGATAATGTATAAGCAGCACAAGGAAGTCATCAGCTCAGAGTGCTTCATATTTCAAGTGTGACATTGCTAGGGAAGCAAAAAGGCATTGTGTGCCATTTCTCCACTATTTCTGCTCCATCTCCTACATGTATGCATATACAAATAATTACTGGAATAGACACCACAGAGACTGCCTTTTAGATATTAATCCTGACTCTCTTCCATAACAAAGTGTAGATTGGTCATAGTAGTGCTGTTGCTGTTTTCATAAGATGCTGCAAGTCTCTGAGAAATTTTTTTTGCTATTATTCATTAGGGAGCTCTTTGACCATTTACTTGTGGCAGTTTAATTGATCTTCACCTGCCACAGTGAGTAACACATGCAGCCAAAGGTTATAAGGAACATGAAGGGAGGAGAGCAATTTCTGACCTCTGTTGTTCTAGGCAGCAAATGCGGGAAAAAAACCCCCAAGCACTAAAGTGTAATGTCATCTCATTATTATCCCCTCCCCTCCCCTCCAAACCACCCGTACTAGCTGAGCTGGTCTCAGACCCAAGTCTCCCACAACATGGGAAACAGCTATAAAGACCATGGGCAGCTCCAATTTCAGAGCAGGAGATCTGTATTTATATGTCCCCATGTTCTAGGCTTTTTGGATAGAGTTAATTAGGCCAGTATACTGTATAAATATTTAAGGGCAAGTTGATTATAAGGGTTTTCATAACAATATTTTTATTTATTGTTGGTGTGGCCTAACAATTCAAAGTTAAGAAGGGATCATTTAAAAATCATTTAAAGAATTGTACATCTGTAATATTAGGTAAGACATGGACACTCATTTAGGAGGAAAATTCATAAGAGCTTAGAAAGAAACCTTTTCTGGGTAGGTAAAATGCAATTGTTCAGTCAAATTAGCAGCTAAGTCTACATTGCCACTACATTGTGCTGTTGAGATGGTCTAGTTTTGGATATTCTATTTCTTATCCTTCCCTATTTCTTTGATCCCTATCAGATCAAAGATTGATGATGTTTAATGTTACTTTCTCTTGAAACTGGCACTTTGTCCCTTTGCCTGTCCATAACTTATGAAACATGCCAAGTATTTGTTTTTCTTCCCTGCTACTTTCCGCTTACTTTAATTCACTGAGTACTTCCCTTTCCACTCACATCAAAATTTTGAATATAACCTTCCTCTTGAATAAGAAAATACTGTAAAGCTAAGCAGTATCTTGTATAAATTACACTCTCTGCACGTGAAAAGGAAGAGACAAGTGATGTCCAGATGAAGCAGAAAGGGCATGACTTAGGTACCTGTGTTACTCGTACAGACTGGCAGACTCCCAGCTGAGGATGCACCCTCACCATTCCAGTTGCTCCAGCCACCACTGTTCCAGTACCGCCAGCTTTCTCTTGATTTATGCCAATAAATTATTTTGCCTGAATAAATTACCTTTTCTCACTAGTTAAGCCTGTATCACATCTCTGGTAAGAGGAAGGGAACCACAAAAGAGATATGCAGTCAGCTCAATAGTGGTGGTTGTAAAACCGGTTTCACACAAGATGATATCAGGGTTCGAATTTTCTTGTGCATACCAAGAAGGTATATTTGCCTTTGTAATGAGATGTTTTGCCTGTTAAACATCCCATAAAGTGCCAGTTGCAGACTGGGAAACCACCTGAATCCTCTCTTACAGTTGTTATAGATAATCACACAGATTGAGGTCTAATATTTCTTAAAGAAGGTACAAATGGTTCGACTAATACAGATGTGTTTGGCTAAGAATCCTGTTCTTGGTCGAGACCAACATTTTCAGAAGGTACATTTGACCCAATTTTGTAGCACAGTAAAATCTCTGGGGCTTTATATCTTGATATACCACCAGAAACAGAAAAAGGTTGTGGCATTTAGGCCATTTGACAAATTTACAGGGAAATGCATTCAGCAGTAGTTTCTAAAGAATTACATCACACATAGAGCATCAGAGAGAGACCAGAAGAGAAAGAGGAGAGGGGATGTGTGGGTGAGTGTGTTCCCTGAGAGAAGAGAATTACTCAGTGGACAGAGAGAGTTTGAGACAAGCAGGAATAAGAAGTTTATTTGGTGGAAGTAAAAAGAAATCCACTGCGTTAACAAAACCTTAAAGATTTGAGTTGATATGGGAAATGAGTGGGTAAAAAACCCAAATTAATACAAAGCAACTTAGTGTTCAAGATTAGAAATTTGAGGGCCACACAAAGCGAGACAGTCTTGGGTGTTCAATTTAAAGTAAATGTACAAAGTGCTTTATTGAAAAAGAAGAAAATAGGCAACATTTAAATGTATTTCTACATAGGACAGTGGTGCATATTATGAAAACTAAGGCTTCAGAGAGTTTCCAGAGAGAAAGCACTCCTTCTTTGAAAAAATTAAAACACAGAAAAGCTGTAAGTTTTCCTTTCAGACCCCAAATGTGTCTATGCAGACACAGTATTCATAGTAAGAATTCCTTCCTTTCAATGTTGATTCACCAGTTTTGCTTGTAATATAGTAAAGTAAGGAGTTTCAAAATAGGCAAACATACCTCAGAGAGAGATTCTGTTGTAAGGTCAAATATATGGACCAATTAGAGAGTTAAGAAGAAAAATTAAAGCATTTCAACTGTAAAACCCAGAAGACACCTCGGCAATATTCCTGTTTAGTTGTTTTTAGAAGTGCAAGTTTTCAGTTCTGCCGATCTTTTCTTTCAGTGTGAAAAAGAAGACTCTTCAGTAGAAAACTTTGATGATAATCACTTTTTCTTAGGTTTGTCAAACTTTTGAAAGGATGAATTAATACCATCGCTTTTCTGTCCTAATTCATTTTTTTACACCCAGATCCACAACATAGACATTTCATGCACACGTCATTAAGAACCACATTTTGCTGTTAAAAATTACCTACCTACTGTGTCTCAAGACATAATCATATATATGAAAAGTCATGGATGTGTGAGAACTATCTAATCATATCTGGTTCTGATCTCACTGTAGCTATTCCCTGTCAGCACCACCTGAAATAGTAAAAAGAAAAAAAAAAGAGAACAGAGACTAACCCAGGGACTATTGTAATGGCATGGTATAAATTTTGGCAGGATGCTTTCTTTTTCCTATCTCAAAGATGACATAACAGATATTGGAGAGTTTAGAAAAGTTAAGGATGATAAGGAACATGTAAATGTTTCTTATTTTGAGAGGATCTGCATTAAGGAGAAGATGAATTTAACAACTCATAAGAATATACTGCATCATGTCTAGTAAAAAGATGGGACATGCACTTTTGGTTACTCTCTATCTTAACTGAAAAATGAAAGTCAATATAATTAAAAGGCAACCTTTTTTTTCAGTATTTTTCTTAACAGTGTCTAACAAGTGTGACACAGAGCCTCATTTTAGCCAAGTACTTAATGGGATTGAAAAAGGAGAGACTGGTTTCCTAAAAGAATGGCTAGCATCATCTTAAACTGAATTTCGAAAAGGTTTTTTCCTAAGCATACAAATAAATCCTCATGCCTCAGGACAAAAGCTAGCCACTAGACAACAGAGGGCTAACGAGCAGCTTCCCTAACAGAGCAGTTATTCCAGAAGGCCCCAGCTCAGCAGTTCTTCACTGGCTAGGAAAGCATGTTGAGTGGAAATGTTCAAAGGGGTAGAAAACAATTAGGTGTGTAACTCCCATTCAAAGCGGGGGGGGAGGAGGAGGAGAGGTGATTGCCAGACTTCCACCAGGCTGTTGAAAATCTTCCCATGTCTGAAGTTAAGCATGTGCTTAAATGCCTTGGACTTTCATGGCAGAGACGGGACTCTGGATTAGAGGACTGATGAAGTGGATCAAGCATGGGGAGCCCTATGCTGTACAATAAAGCTGAAGTCTCTTTTCCTGTTGTTAATCTCTTTCCTGTCTGTTAGCCTCAAGGCACAGTGAAGAGTTAATTGATTTTCATCCAGGAAAAGAGGACTTCACTGCAAAGTGCAGTCATGGAATTTTTTATTTTATTTTAAGCACCAGGCACACCTGCCAGGCCTCCAATTATTCCTCAGGAGGAGAAAGTCTACTGTTTTTCCTGTGAGGAAACCCTCTGATCCAAGCACTTGTCAGAGGTTTGTACCTCATCTATGCGCTGTGTTAATCTGTCTTCCCTTTTAAAACCTGGCTGCTGGTGGAAGTTTTGGTGGTGCCTGTCCTTTTGTGTGGTGGTTGAGGTATTTATCCAGGGAAAGAGAAAGCCGAGGCTAGTTTCCTCCTCAGCCAAGGGTGCTAAAAGCCCTGGGAAATGTTCCCTGCAGCCCTGCTGGCTGTTCAGCAGTGAGGGAGATGGGGATTTTGAGCCCCTTGGGCTGGGCTGGGCATCCTTCCTGGAGACTAGCCCAGAAAACTAGCCCAGATTCCTCCACACAGCTCCTTTTTAAAAAAAGCATTTTGGGAGGGACTACACCCTGCTGCTGAGCGCTGGGGGTGTCTGGAATTGCCCAGTTGACTTAGGGAGTGGAGTTGGTGCAAACATCACATTAGGCCAGAGCTAACCTCAGAGATGCACTGCATTTCTGAGGAGATTTGTAATTTGATGATTAGGAATCACTGTGAGGAACCAGGACTGAAGGGGGATGTTTTGCACCATTTTGTGCAGCAGCATTAGGCATAAGGTTGAGCTCCTGCACAGGTTGTTGGAGCTGCATTGGGGCACAGCCTCATAGCAAAATCTGAACCATTTAATGTGAAATCAAACTGCAAGATTTTCTTTGGGAAAGCACAGAGTGCTCCAGTTGCTCACAGAAATCTACTTGTGTTGGTCTGAAAGCTTTTGAATTTGCCCCAGTGCTGACACAGACAATATGGACATTGGGTCTTCAGTACCAAAATTTTCCCTCTACAGATCCACTCCTGTTGCACCTCTTTATGTGGAGATGAAGTCTAAAATGTTTGAAATCAATCTAATTCTTATTGAGGTAGCCCAGTCTTTTTTTATGTTTTTTTTTTTTCAGTCATATTGAGCAGTACTCTGTCAGAATAGTTTTTATAATATTACATGAGGAAATGAAACTTGCGCTGCTGCAGTTTGAAATAAAATAAAAAAGAAAAAAGGCAAAAAGTAAAACATGATTGTGCTAAATTCAAACTTGCACAGGAGAATATAATGGCTTCATATTTTTTTAAAATACCAGAATGAGTTCTGTTGTGTGTCTTGTACCCACTAATGGATTTTAACTTTATTGCTATCCAGTTTTATTGGAACTAATCAGAAGACTGTAGGAATGAAAAGACTTCCACATTACTGAAACAGTTAATTTTTTTAAAGCCAGGCTACTGAAGTGCAAATTAAAAGGGAGGAGCAGATCAAATCCATGTGCGGGTCACTTAAGAGTTCACTCTCATTTTTTAAATATAGATTATCCAGGATAACATGAATTCAGCATTTCTATGTAATGTTTCATTGATTGACTCCTTAGGCCAACAGCACATGTCTGTAGAGAGATACCTAAAAATGAGTTTTAAAACTTTACTGTTGTTTAATATTTTATAACCTCTCAAAAAATCAGTTAGAGGCTCTACCTTTTCTCAAGTTCTGATATCATGGCAGCAGATCTTCAGCAGAAATGTGTCTTTTCATACAAATAAATGGTAGTTGCCACGAAAACACATGGCGAGTCATGATTCTGAAGAAATTCCTGGGTGAACAGTAGCAAAGGTGAAACGAATGGCTAACACCTGCCAAAACCTGCATGGAGAGTGCTGATGTCATCAGCAGTGCCATCACTTCACAGCCTCCGCTCAGGTCTTGACAGGTAAGGGCAGGAGGCTATGACCTTCAAATAGTCTATTTTAAGATGCATTTTTTGTGTGGCCTTTTTAAGTCTCACTGAAGCCTGGGCAGGACCCAGCCTTTTACTCATCAGGTCCTTATTTATGTTTATTTATAAGCTTTTTCCATGGACGTCATCCTGGTACTGTGTGAGTATATTATGCATATTAATGGCCTTGTCCTCAAGCTATGCTAGGAGTGATGAAAGTTTGATTCCTTGCTCTGACAACAGGGAACGGGGATGCAAAGAGGGGGGTGAGGTGACAGGCCAAGGTCACACACAGTGTCTCCTGTGCCCTAGCCTCAGCCTTAACTACTGCTCTCCTTTAAGTTACAGTTGTCTACTTCAGCGGGAGCTGAAGCTTTCACAGCTCTTCCTACGGTTAAGTCTAAAATGTTCGTGGCATATCAATAATGCAGTAGACAGACAGAGAGATATACACATCCACAAACTTCAGGACTGAAGCTTCATGAGTGGTTTCATAGACATCCTTAGAGCACCAACAGCGACTTTCTGTGAGCAATATGGAGACGATGACATCCAAGAGATACGAAGTCAGAGGATGAATTTCTGGCTCCACCATAGGCTCAGCATGGAAGTATTGGTAATGAATTTGATTTTATTACAGGGTACTGTAAAACAGACATTCTGATGCTACAGACATCCTGACAAAGCCTTTTTGAACAATATACTCAGATCAAAAGATTTCATTCAGATTTTGATATCCTCCGTATAAAATTGACTTTTCAAACCTTGTTACCCTAAGAATTCAATACCATGCCCTAGGAAACCACCCTTTGAAGCACTGGGAATACCCAGTCACCATCACAAAGGTGCTTAATACAGTTAAGTGTAATATTTGCCTGTTTGCCAAGGCCACTGTTTGGGACAAAACTGCACATGGAAATAGTTATACGTGATAGTATCACGTGATAGTAAAATGCTAGCAATCTCTGTTATGTTGACATTTAATAATCAGTCAAGATGGAAAAACACAGAGGAAATCACAGGTATGTTGAAAAGAAAAGCATACTACTCTCTTCTCTTAAAAGACTACTATGCTGCAGCATCACAACTGATAGTTCAGTCTGACTGGCAACTGATTTAGAGTTTCAGGACACACAGCAGCTGAAATTGAAAGTAATGTGTATGAAGGTGATGTGTTTAGCCTCAGGAAGCATAGAATTAAACTGTCTGCTGATAGGAGGTGAGAGGAAAAAACGGAGCAGTCCCTTTTTTCGTAACAGCAACCCACAGGAAGGGGAAAGAAAGAGGGGGACGAAAACACAGCAAGTTTTCCCTTCAGTGTATCTAACAGGAGATTAACAAAGAATATGCTTAATTATTGCTTCCTGCTCACCTGCCTCGTTCCTTCAAGAACCAGAGCTCATTCAAACAACATTCACTCCCTTAGCAAATGCACTCCTAATGGAATTGGTTACAAATTAACCAAGTCAGTTGCTTCTTTTACCTAGAAGGATTGCAATTAATTTCCTCTACCTTTTTTTTTCAGACCCGCTGGTGAACTTTCAGTTTCCAAGGATCAAAATCTCGATGTCATGCTGGGATAAATCAGGGTAACTTCTGTTCAAGACAGTGATATTGTCTGCATTCACACCAGTCAGTCATCCATCAGTTCTGGATGATCACATTCACTGTCCTATTTACTGCCTTCAGTAATTCTGTGTTATCCTAGCCGGTGCTAGATTTATTTTGTTAATAATTCATGAGTTGCCTTCAACTTATGACTCTCTGTGCTACACAAATGATATGGAGTAATTAAACTACCTTTGAAGCACCTTGAGTGCTGTTGGCAGGAACAACAGCAAGTATTTAAAAGAATATTTAATACTGTGCACTGCCGGCATGCATGCTGGGAAACAAGCTTGCATCCCAGAGCCTACCCTGGGCCAATCACAAGAGAATGGCTTAATTGGTTAATCATATAAATTACAGTCACTTAATCATTTTAATCACCATCAGCCAATTAGCTCGGAGTTATGGGCTCTGAGGTAACAGTTATGCAAATGTTTGCTCCACTGCAAGCTATTAACAGCCATATTTTCTATATCAAGCTGACAGTGACTGATGTGAAAAGGGAAGTGAAGAAAGTGAACATTTGTTTAGTATAAACTTCTCTCCTTCTGATTAGAATAAAGCAAATTATGGGAATGGACTGAAAATAGAGCAGTTGTCTTTTTTCGTCATAGAAAAAGACCTTCCATTGGTTATGCTAGTGTGGGCATGCTGAGGTGCTCTGTGAGGTGTTATTGCAGAATAATAAACAGTGCCCCAGCTCCACTGCCATTTTTAATGACCATTTCAATAGCGGGTTCAGAACAAACGTTAGCATTCAGTTATTGGAAATCTGCAGTGATGAGTGAAGGCTAGTTGGTTATAATTTATCAACAGAGGATAATTTCTCAGAAGAGAGGTGTGACACCTCTACTGCATAACTTCGCATTTCTCCTACTCTGTCTCTGCCAAAATCACAGTCTCATCTCCATGACCATACTGGCATCATGCTGGCTTAAATGGACATACTTGCTACTCACAGTGAGGATCAGAATTTATTCCCAGCTCTTTCTCAAAGGTGAAAAAGTGCAGATGAGGTTTTTCAATATGTATGGCTCATTTGTACTGTTTGGGTAAAATGGGGTAGGATGACAAAAAGCCAGATATAGGAAATACAGAGCAACAGAAGTACCTCTGGTACAGTGGGATCCATGGTGCATTGGAGCCGGAACATACAAGAGTTTTGTGTGGTCAGATATTCATTGGTATAGGTTCTGTTCAGGACATATATTATTCTGACTTGTCACCAACTCAGTCTCCCTTGACAGTCATGCAAGAAGTTTCAGAGCTTCATTCCTATGATAAAGCTGATACGGGGGAAAAAGTTGGAGAAGGGTGGGATATTTGTTAACATTACTTTTTTATAGTTTATATTTATCAGCCAAAAGTACACTTAGATATCTAGCAGATAAAGAGGGTGCAACTGGCATGATTCTCTGCGGCATTCAGAAGTTCGTCATTAGAAGAGTGACATAGACCTCAGAGAAACACTTAGGAGCTGCAAAGTCTCTAGCACACACAGAAAATGCACTTGTTATATTTGGTGTGAGAAGCCACAAATCATCCATTCTCAAAAATATCTCCCTACCATCAAGAATCTGACCTGAAAGATATGGGGGAAGGCTTTCACAAAACTCTACAATATTTTAATTTTATTTTTTGTATTTGATTTTTGTGTGTGTGTTATTGTTTTAAGACATTTGAGGTTGCAGAGTTCCATATTTGAGGCACTAAGAGAAGTACCTACATATATACACATATCACTGTCACCAGAGTTATGTATTATGGCTTAAATTAAACATGCCTGCTAAGGACATTAGTAGAAAGAATAACAGCAGTTTTACGTTATGGTTATTTGAAACCAGTTAACCCGTTGTACTTTATAATAATTGATTAACAAATTATTATAACACTATTAACCATTTATTAGTCCTGTATTAATTACTCATAATAGAATTGTAATGCAAAGCATGATCATTTTGTCTATTTAAATTACAGTCAGTTTGGGAAGACAGTGTGTGTTAAGAGTAATTTATTTCAGGACAGCAGGTCTGATCCTGTCAGCTAGAACAGAAAAATCAACCCCCCTCCATACACTAATCAACAGAAAAAAACCTAGGGACTGAAAAGACTGTTCTCAAAGTGCTTCCTCTTTGGTGCACAGAAGGAGAAAGTATATTTCTGAATTTCAGCTTGGTCTCAGTGATGCTACAAGTAAATGAACCTTGTGAGTATTCTAAGAACACTAATGAATGAAGTACTACAAATAGGTTGCCACCTCTGAAATGCAAAAATACCTGGTGAAGCTGGGGAAAAGATTGCTGCTACAGCAGCAGATTGGTCTGTACATGCAAAGCAACTCCAATGCCAACCAGTAAAGTCTATAGTAAAGGTAGCCAAACTGAATGGCAACCACCCAGAGGCCAATCACCTTCACAACAGGTCTGTGAGCTAGGAAAATATTTACATACAAATTTTATGGAGGAAATTGAAATTAAGATTAAAGCCTTGATCTTATAAAAAGACTAGACCAAGCAGTGTTCTACAGTGCCTACAGAGACAGGATCTGTCTGCAGAACACCACATAAGCACAGTGTTGTGCCAGCATGGACAACAAGGTCACAAATGGCTTGGTGATCCATGCCACGGCTGAAGGTAAACCCAGACCTGAGGCTCAACCCCCAGCTAGAAGACCAGGTCAGGAACAACACGTCCTCTCCCTGTAAAGGAACAAACCACCTCATTTCACATTTCCAATGTCTCAGTCCCATTGCATCTTTCTATTACCTTATTTGGGATAAATCCTGAAAAAACCACTAAAGTGATACTTCAAATTTCTGCCTTTAAGCAATATCCTACATTTCTGTAGCACCAATGAAGCTACTGTTGAGTAGCGGTATCTTTCAGCTGTTTTGACAGGATCCCCTGGCCTTTGCCATGCCCTCAGCAGAGATACTTATGCCTGGTAAGCACTGCTTGCTCTGTCAAGGTCATTCCACAGCTTCAGAGACATGCTCTGCCTGAAATAAATTAATAACAGAGCACACCTATCAATATTTATTACAATTACTCAGGCAGAATGTAAAACATAGGCTTCATCCATCAGCAGCGAGCAGTCAGATCATTGCCATGACACCAGGACCAAGCCCACAAAACCTTCACCCCCTTTAAATGGTGTCATGTCCTGTCAGAAGCAAGGGTTGGAGTTGCTCTTCTGCTTCTGCAAGGAAGATGGACCCAGGTAAAGAGTTTAAGCACAAAGAGATCTTCCTGTAGAGAAGGGAGAGAGCTGCTAAGGCTCTAATTAGCCTTCCACTAAAATACTTCCCAATGCCAAAGAGGAAGTGTGTTTGTCTAGGATATTTATTTATCCTGTTAGGATGAAATCTTCTAAAATTTTCTATAACCCACATGCCAGAGGATGTCTTTATGATGGTGCTTGTACAAAACCATTCATTTCAGTAGCTAAGGGATCATATTATAGCCTGTTGCTATTCAGCTTTAAAAAACAAATACAACTGTAATTTTGTATCTGTGTATGCACTCTTTAAAAGCCTTAGGATAAGAAAAACATTATTTTCTTGCTAGTTTATTGAATGATCAACCATTGTCATATTTTGCATCTGTCACTGGAAAAAAAAGTTTTTATGAATGTTTAAAAAGATACTTTAATGACAGGTTTTCTTCATTCCTTCACTAGTGTTGTTGTTTTCTTACTCCTACATTCACTTCAACCAAGCAGTGCAAGAGGAATGCCAGATCAGGCTTCCTGAAAACTAGCCTCAATTAAGCCAGGTGGCCTTTGATTGTTAACGATTGATTAGAAAGCAAAAGACAGATTTACAGCAAATTAGTCAATAACTGAGATTTTTTCTTTTTATTGGTAAAAGAGATCTCATTTCTGCCTTTTTTTATTTTTGGTATTCCATTAAGATGACTGTATTTATGTCACCATGTATCAACAGAAATGTTTTTTTATTCTGTTGACAAATATGTCACTTAAGAAAGAACATTATGCTGCTGCTGATTTTCCTCATTATGGATAGGTTTGACTATATTAAGCACAATATTTATTGTATTTAGGTACACGATGGTGCTTGTTTTTTGCTTCCAGGGAGGTCACACTGTACCACACTATTTGTTCTCATTAGTGTGTTGAGGGTGAAGAGGTACATCGCTGCATAACCCCAGAGCCGGAGCAATCTCCACTCAGGAGCAGCGCTGTGCAAATGTTTTTCTCTCTGATATTTCTAACCTTACAAAGAGCACTATGAATCTTTGACCTGCCTTAAGCAACAGTGTGCCTAAGGAGTGGCGTGCATCCCAAACTCGATCAATATTTGTTTCAGGCATTTTAGTCCAGACAGGCAAGTTATCCGAGGTTGTGAATACCAGCAAACATAGGTAGATGGTTAGAGTTAAATTCAAGAAAGGGCAGTAGCAACAAAGTGCAGCCCCAGTGGAAGTTTAGGCACCTCAGGAACAGCATCTGAACAGGGCCTTTCTGAATCTTACTTTTGACCTGAATTCCTGTTTGAGTTGAAGTATGGATGTTGATACATCCACTAGCTGTCCTGCCAATTACAGTTTAGCAGCAAAACCCCAGCCACTTCTGGTTTTAGAGGCCTTAAATATTTTAGGAAATCTGGCTCCATAATCAACTGCCCAAAGAAGCATCTTAGAGTGCATCACCAAAGCACAGGCAACCAACATGGACAAGATTTTGTATTGTTCTTCCTCCCCATCTCCTTGTCTCTGACATCTTCACCAGGCTGCAGGAAACACAGTGAGCAGCTGAATGGTATCCAAACCTGAGAGATGGGTGCATGAAAGAAGGCTGGTCCTTGCATGGCCTGTAGTCTGAAAGCAGATACCAAATCAGGAAGGAAACCGGTTGGACTCTGTGAGGGTGACAGTTGAGGTTTTTACATGAGTCTCCTTCAAGCGTCAGTATAACCGAGTGAGCCTTGTCTTGGGCATGTCAAAGCATCAAGTGCAACCAACAGCTATTCCCTTTTGCTGCAGGGCACGTTTTCCTAGCTGACAATGCAAAGTCAATGTACAATTGCAGATTTCTTCAGGGCACATGGAACTGCAAACTCCCCTTTGACTTTCTCCCTTGGCAGTGATTGCATGTATGGATTCTAAAGACGTTGAAGGGCCACAGGGAAATTAAGACAAAATCACTGCTGTACTACGTAAGAAATGTGGCAATAGAAAGGACATGGTTAAATTCAAAGGCGTATTCTGTTGTTCAGATCTGGGAACATGGAATACAAGCCAGGTCTGGGCAGTGAATGTTAAAGCAGCAGTAAAATGGGCAACATTAAAAGTATAAAAGGACTATTATAAACTCCTGATTTAGCCTTCTTAATAAAAACTGAAAGCTGGCATTGCTTCCAGTAAGGGCTACTGAAAGTGTGACTGTGTTAGTACAGGTGGGGCCAGGGAGAGGGAAAGGAAGAGAAAACAAAGCATCAGGAGAAAGTGTGCTTTTGGTGTCTGATTTTTGTTTTCATTAACAAAGTTTGTCATGCAAAAAGGGTAGCTGGATTGCTCTACTTTATATAGTGAAGGACAGCTTGAAGAGTCCCCACAGAGAAAACAGAGAAGGAACTCATCTTTTTAAAGTGCTCCATTTTCCATCTTTCAATCCAGAGATTTCAGGCCCCAGACAACATCTAAGGCAGAAGTTAAACTAAGGAGAAGACAGAAGAGTTTACTTTCTTCTTTTTGTCCTGGCCATAAGTGAGAGGCCATTTGAGGTCTCCTAAAGCTCTTTTACTGTGCATTCAGGCAAGCTGAATGACCTTGGACTGGTTATGGGCTAAGAAAAGCAAACTACTCTTAGTGCACAAGAAATCTGACTGATCCTCTGTAAGGTTCACTACTTATGCCTCTGTTGACTGCACAAGGGCCTTCATCAGCTATTCTTCCTCACTAAAGTCCCTTAGCTACATGCCAGACTCAGGTGCTGTGAACCTGAGGACACTGTGTGACAAAATGTGAACTTGGGATACTGTGAGTGGCTCTTGTCAGTACCACTTCCACCAGAGACAGCAACCTGTTCTCCATGTGTGCTGGATTTTTAGCAGTGTGTCACCAGTCAGAAATTCAAAGTGCTGAAGGCCTGACCCAACCCTGGACAGTTGCTAGAGACTTTATTATTAGCTTATGACTAAGAGAACTCTGTTCTGTTTGTTTTTTTCTCATACACTCTATGTTGAATCAACTGATGAATTGTCCCCTGAAGAACTCTGCCTTCTTCCCATTACTCTTTCTCCTTTAACTCTTTAGCATAGCATCTAAAATAATCATGAACTAGAATTAAAATAACTAAAAATGAAACAGCTGTTGACCCTGGTCTTTCAACTGTTCCTTTCAATTTTAGTTACTCCTGTAGAAACTTCTAATGAGGGACATAGATTTTTATTATCTTAACTAATTCCAATTATTTTCTCAATTGTGTTATGCAATTGCTACTATTGATTAAGTTAATGCAGCTTTTTTTATTCTTAGGAAAAAATAGTATAGATCTATTTGTGACAGACCAAAGCGTTAGTTTTATTCTGGTGAACTCTAATTGACAGAAATCAGAGTAAAACAGACAAATCACTGAAAGACCATTTCGCACCAGTTTTGAGTTGCCAGTGGTTTTAGATTGACCTAAGTCTGCAGTAACGCAGGTGTGAATAAGGATCATTGTGTATAATTAATTTTTGCTTCCTTAGTGAACAATACAACATATTTGCCCGTATGAATGTCTGTATTTACAGGATAGGGTTTCACGAATGATTTGCCACATTAGATTCAGAGAAATGGTGTGAAGAATAAGGTAAGGGGTATAGTGAGTACCTACCCTCCCACACAGAATGTTCAGCATCTTGCAGGATTAATACCTTACTAAGGGTTGTTATGATTCACATTTATGACAACCAGCTCACCCTAATAAGAAATAAGCTACATTTCAAACTTTGATCCAAATGTAAATTGGCTGCTGGTCAATTGAACAGAAATTATATCATCACTCACTAAGCTAAAGGCATCAAAAATATGTTGATGTATTTCTCAGTAGTAGTTTCTCAAAATCATTCTGCAGCTGTAATCAGAGAAGGCAACAGAGGCTTGTTTCTCTGGTGCCTTGTAGCTCTGTCCTTTGGAGTCCAAGAGAAGGCAGCTGTGGTTGCGCTCTGGTTCATGGAAGCTCTGGATCTGATGAAAGGAATCAAGCAACAATTTGCAAACTGTGGTTCCTGATGCTGCACTCCTAACAAGAGCAGGGCCTCTGGCCTCCTGTGCTGGGAGGAAAAGCCTGTTTTAGAGAGCTAGACAAAACCCCATTATTAACTGGAAGGTAGGCATGGACAAGAGTAGGAATTTCTGTAGAGTTAGACCCCTAGAGATTATAAAAGCATATTAAGATGTTATGGGACAAAATGCCCTGGTCAATCGTTCAATTTTAATAGAAGAAATTATGGAAAGAGGTGGGGAATTGACATCAAGTGAGATACTAGTGCAGTAAATACAGTTAATTGTACTTTAGGAACACTTTGTAAAAGGCAGGAAAAGCAGCTGTTTGATCCTGTATTCATGAGTAATACATATCTTACAGATCTGTGATTGTTTACTATGCATCAAGTTCTCAGCATTTATTTCCATTTCTATTTCCATTTTATTCCAGATAATTATAAATGGCTAATATTCCCACAAGTACAAAGCTATAATAATGTACTTTCATCTCCTTCTGAGGACTTCATGTCATTTTAAGAATAAGAAAATATTCTCTAACCAAATCATGTGTTTACTCCAGACCAAAAATATACTCACAACTGTAAAAGACTGAGTGTCTCCCATTCCAAAGGGTGTCTGAAGATTCCTGTCAAAGATCAAAGGATTGTGCAAAGGGCTGTGTGTATGTCGAAATCTGTGTGCACTTTATATACTCTACTGGATAAGAAATGCTGTGAAAAATATGAGTTTCTTTTGATTGTGTTAACCTGGTTTGTACCACCACCATCATCATTTTACCTTTGTTTTGAACTGAAATATAAAGGATTATAGATAGAAATATAATACTGGAGGGCTGTTAAATTGGACAATTTTCCACAAGAGGCATCCATTTCCAGTGGCCTAGCAAGGGCTTGCACTTGAGAATATGGGAAGGTATTTTCAGAGCCATGAATGATAACTGAAGTCCCCAGACAGAGTTTCACTGTTCCTCTGTCAACAAATAACCATGAAAACTGGTAAATATTTCTAGCACTAATCTTCCAGAATGACAACAGCTCAGTAGTATCGTTGGTTAGTCCATTAACTCACCTAACAGAGATTCAAAGTTCCAACTCTGCTGATGACTCATAGAAGTGTCAGTGTGATGCCGTGTGATGCAGTTTGTTTTCCCATATGCTTTCCTGAAAGCCCTAGGAAATTACTCTCACAACAGCATATTAAAAGGGCTTTATTAATATAGCAGAGTTAATCAGAGTATAATCTAGGAAATGCCAGAAGTGCCACAACCAGCCGACTGTTACTCCTCTGAGGTGTTGCAGTCCCCACTAATAAAATATCACAACCAAAATTATAATAAAAAAGCAAACAGGTTTTTTTTGGGTCAGTCATGCTGTGCTCACTTTGAAAATGACTGCATGGTAAGGTGAGATTTTAAAAGTTCCAAACAGAAGCAATTAAGTTGGTGAAAGAAAATACGGCTATTTGCAAATATGCCTTCTCCTCCTTCACTCTCCAGCACAAGAGTACTCCTAAGGGACCAGTTAATTCCTGCATGTGTATGTACTGTTCTTTAGGTCACAGTACAGCAGACTGAGACACAGAATTTCAAGCCAAAATTGTTTTGCAATTAAGAAAGTGTTGCAAGGTGAAGTTGTGAGGGGAAATAATAAAAAAGGAGGTCTTTAGTATCATAACTTTTTTTTTTTTACTTTAATGGGTCTGAAACATATGTTTTAATCTAAGGTACATGCTTGAGAAATATAGTTTTGAATTAGGTTAGACTTAGACATTTAAGAGAATTCATGAATGAGGGCAAAGCTATATATGTCACACATTGTGTAATGTTTTGCTTTAAGAGTCTCTGGTTATCAAAGAATGTCTGATGCGAATTGTTGTTAGTGACATACATTAAGAATAAAACCTGAGAAAACACGGATGCTTTTTAAGTAGCCCACACTGTAAGCACCTTACAGCTAATGGAATCCCTGCCTTACGGCAAGGAATTACTTTCCAGTAGGCCAGTGAGATACCAGCACAAATTAAGACTTTTCCACTGTCACAAAGAACACATTTGATTGAACCAGGGTCTTCCGAGTCTTAGCCTAACCTTAATAGCCCTAAGCAATCGTAGGTAAACCCCTTCATGCTAACTAAAAATAGGCTAAATACATTTCAAATGGCAAGCTTCTGAGAACTGTATTCTCTCAACAACCAGCCATGGAATACAGAACAAAGCAGAGCCCAAGTGTTAATTGCTCCAACCCCATAATTAAATGCAGACATACTGTACTCTGGCTCTGATTCTTGAAAGCATGCCCACTTGTGTTTTTTTAGTGCAATAAAAAACCCCACCATCAATATTTTTTTTGAGTAAATGCAGTTAGCAATAGCTGATGTGACAATAGGTTATCAGCATAATTATGATCAGAAATGCCTTCATACATTAGTTACAAGCTAAAAAAAAAAGAAAGCAGTAGTCAAGCCACTGCAAATGATTCTGCTTATTAACATCCAGTATGCTTTAGAAAGCAGCGAACACGCATGTGTTTATGTTGTGGTTCTGTCGGGGAATGGCCCTGGGATCAGATTTAGTGTATGTCTGTCTGGATGAGCCCATGCACTTAGTTGGACAGATGCAAGTCTGTCTGGTCCAGAAGTCAAACATTCACATCGGCAGAGTACCATGAGCAGCCTCATGCGCATTGCTTCTTTGCTCATATTTCTTCTTAGGTCTGGACAGAAGGCCAACCTACACATATCCAAACCAAAGTGTTTGCAATTAGAGCTGGTGTTCTCTTCCTGCACTTGTGTCCTGTGATCTGAGCTAGCATGAACAGTTTTCACCCAACCGACAGCATGTAAGTCCTGTCATCCCTCTCCAAGTCTGACCTTTGCAGTTGGCTTTATTTAGGAACTAAATGAAAGTAGAATATTTATGATTTAGATGTGCCAAGATCAAGACTTTACTTCCCAATTAAATTCAAGTGGTTGGTTTAATAAACAAGAAATCCCTTCCAAAAAAATGAATCAGTGCATTATATACCTTTAGGGCTTGGACCCCCTAGGCTACTTTCTGCTTAATGTTTCATTTGCATCCTGCATATTTTCTTTGTAAGTGAGCATCTAGGTCTGCAAGAAAAACCAAAGCTGAGATTTTGTATGAGTAGTTGTGGATGTTTAAGTCAAACTCCAAATTTAATAGGCTGCAGGTAACTATGCGCAATAATTTTCATTTCCTTTAGAGGGTGGGCAGCATTAGGACATTGCTCTCGTCACCACCTGTGCATCGGTGAGGTCCCCTCAAGTCGGTAGGAGGGCAGGGGTGTTGTTGCTCTCACTGTGGGGGGTCTCTCTGAGGAGGCCCTGGTCCCATGCTTGCACTTTGGAAGTGTACTGAACCAGAATACAGGTTACCTGAACCAAAATGCTCACGGTCCACCTCCTTCCCCCCCCCCCCTCAACATCCCCTATCCTCTGGGCATTTACCATCTGTCTCCAGATTCCCATGCAGAGAGGGGTTAAAAGCATTGCTACACTTACATCCTATGCTCAGTGGACTTTGTACCACAATGGTTTCTTCTGTGCCCCAGCAGTACTGGCTGGTAATTTGAAAGGTGCTTTATGATCCCTGCAGAGTGAAATAAATTTGTAAGTGAGAGGTAAAGCCTTGCATCTGAATAGTGCTATAAAGCTGTTTAACTCCAGCAAGTTATACTGTCCTAAATAATATCCCCTTGGGGGCTGAGTGAATTCTTGTGGGAGAGGAGGAAGAGTACTGCCTTAGTACTCAAATATAATACAGCTAGTGAATTAATCAATGAACTTTTTCCTCCCATATCAGTACTGTACCCTACTGTTGCATTTGCATGCTGCCTTACATATTTCCTTAGAAATAAGACACTAAACTTGAGTAACCTGTGTTTGCTTTATAGAGTCTCTGACACAATCTAAACATCTTCCTGGAAAAAAATATAAATTGTTCCTTTCTAAATTTGTCCTGTGGTTTCAAACAGAAAATATTATTCTGCTGAAGCTGTTAAATACGGTGCAATTGTTAAAAGTTAGTGGTATGCTCAAGCAAGAGGCAATAGCATCCTTTGAACAGGTAAACCATCCCTGTAAACCGTCTCAGAGATCCTTATTAATAACAGTAAATAATTACTATTAGTTCTATATCCAAACTCTTTTAGGCTCATGGGAATGCAGAGAGAGAGAGAGCTGACTTCACCAATGAGAACTGCAGCTATTATTTTGGCAGCATTGAACCCAGATTTATGGTATTCCATTAAGAAGGAATGCTTTAACTCTACAACTGTCACCACTGCATTGATGTCAAAGGAAGTGCTCTACCTGGCTTTGCTGACTTGATTGATGGAAAATAGTATATCAGTCTGGTTGCTCTCTCTCTGATGAGAAAGGCAAGTATCCTGGACCCCTGAAGCTATAGCAGAACTCCATTTTTTTTTACTCTTGGCTAATTTTCCTGAATTCTTTGGCCCTGGCCAAAAATAATAGTGTTGACTTTTTTTACATTGCCCAGAGAGGAAGCAACGCAACAGGCAGAGCAATGAAGTTGAACCCTTTTCACCTTCCAGTCCAGTTCAATTTCAAGCTTCAACTCTGAACAAATGCTATCACCAAAAGTGGGCCAAACTTAAACAGTAAACCCAAAACCCTGTGTGTTTGGAGATCACTGCAGATTGAAACTCAGACAAAATCTGTATTGCAGGATAAAGATTTCTTTCTGTGGGTCCACTCTCCCAGCAGACTGCAAAAATATTGGCTTCATCTCTGGTGAATACTTAAAATAGCACCTATTCCTGTAGCACATTAAACAGGCACTGATTTTTTGCAGAGTGGGGAAGTTCTGCTCTTGAACAGACGGAGAATTGAGACACACAGGAAATGTCTAGTGAGTAAAATAATCAGGGACCATGATGTGGCCCTGAGGCCAGGCAGCACAGCAGGGCTCAGCTCTACATACCACAGTCTCTTCTTTCCCTTCCCTAACCCCTCAGACCCAAGGTATTTGAGTCTAAATTGCCTGATGGGAACAGATCATGGCACATGCGCTTCTCTGAAGTGTGTCTGTGTGTCGTTTGGAAGAAGGGCAATCAGCACAGCAGCCTGTGCTTGGGAGCGTGCTAGCAATTACAGGGCATGGGGCAACTGCCAGCCTCTGCTGCAACCCTGCTCTTCCTGCCAGGGTAGGGACAGCAAAAGGAGCTGTGTCTCCTTTTATGGACTCTTAAAGGACTTGGCAGAAGACCAGCATTCAAGTCCATACATATGATCCCTGAAACTCTCTTCTAAACTTATTGGCATTTCAGTTTTTAACAGCAAGCTGAACCAGGTGGGTAACATTCTGCATTCTGTGTATGTTCCCAACTGCTACAGTTGTAATGACCCAAGATATTTGCCTTTCTGCTCTGAAAAACTTCAATCAGATCAGGGAGGGCGCTACTGTCACTCGAGTCAGGAAAGTCAGGTAAGGAGAAGGCAGGATCCATAATCAGGTAGATTAGATTTGCAAATGAGATGCCCACATGTACACAAATACACACAGACACACACACAGATACGAGCTATGTGCATGCACACATGTGCATGCACAGTGCAACAGACAGGGCCCAGTGAAAACTTTCAGAACCATCTAACATATATGCAGCAAACAGGTTCTGTAGAAACCAGTGCCAAGTGACATCCCCATAGTCAGATTGTGGGGGGACTTCCCATGTCTGACTCTGCTCCCATCTGTAGAAGGCACTGTGTTTATGGTGCTGAGTAAGGACTTGAAAAATCTGAATTTGTGAAAAAACAAAAGGACAGAACCACAGCTAAATTACATCCCATACACAAGAGACAGAGAAAAGAGTAAACCACATTTTTCTATTTTCACTTTGGGTCAAGAAGTAAATTCAAATTATGGAAGATAACATTTCATCACCTTCTTGCTCATACACATTGATGTTTTTGATCATACGGATAAAAAAAAGAGAAATTTAAGATGCTTTCTGTTTGTTTTTTTCCTGTGTTATTATTAGAAATTGTCCCTGTAGACTTAAAACTAATGTTCTCTTTACAGAAATAATCTCTATTATTCATAATATTTTGGCGTGAAGTTAGTCCTTCCACAAAGCCTTCCTATCTCATCTGGGAAAGATTAGTCTCTACTGTCTTCTTTCACTGCCCTCTTCTGTTACTCATCTGCTCATACTTCATCTCATCCAAAGCTTTTGCAAAAGCAAGGGGCTTACACTGAATTCATTAATCAGCGTTTCTGGAGTTAAGATGTGGGGAAGTCTCACTCCTGCACATCCTCTCATCGTTGCTGTGCAAATTGGTTTGTCAGCCAGCCACTCACCTCAGTTGATGTTTCTTGCTATGCCAGCTTCACACTCCCTATAAGAAGTCATAAATTATGGCATGTAGCGAGATTCATATACCATTGAGCCAAAATAATCACTCAGAATTTTGTTGCTGACATTTCCCTCACAGCTTCTTGCACAAATGGTGTTTCTAATTTAAGTTTTTACATTTTCTTTCCACCAATTTTCATTCAAGTCTCATACTTCTATTAAATGTGAATTATGGAGCTAACTCAGTTCACTGAGTTATTTCACAAATTATTAACCCAGATTATTCCAGAAACCATAATCTCTTAATTCTTTCTTCCAAAATGTATTTACATATTAGGTTTCTCTACATTGGTCCCATATAAGAATTGAGACTGCAGCGATATGGTGGTGTTGCTTGAGGACTACTTGTATTCGCTGCATGGGAAATTCAATGTGAGCCATACAGAAAAGATCATGAACATAGCTGTGTACAGAATGGTTTGAAAACAGGTCTTTTCCACAACAGGGAGCAGATTTTTCTCTATGTTTGCTTGATCACCATCTCGCCCTTTCTAATACACTTAGTCATCATTGTTTTAGAGTACCAGGCAATGTGATTCAGCAATCTTTGGGAAAACATAGCACAGATGTGTTTGGCCAGTCTGCTGGATAATTGATAATACATCAGCTGACAGTCTGCAGGGGCACTGGCTGCAGATGTCTCCTGTTGAGAGTTATGATGACCATTATGAGTGCATTAAGCTTAGAATTTTGTATTTTTGTAAAGAACTCTGATCACCTGATGGACATTTAAATATTCTGAAATAAATATGCCAAACATATTCCTGACTATTGGATTTTATTATCAAAGTCTGCAGTTGCCAGGAATTTGTTTTTGATATATTCATAGAAGATATAGATGGAAAGAAGCAGCATAAGCTTTATTTGATAATATATATATTTAACTGTTTGCATTAACTCTGCTAGGAAACTAGAAAGTCCTGTGCAGCAATCTAATACACACTCTCATCTCTCTGTTTGATTGCAAACTTTCAAATAACAATTGGCAGGACTAGCAGAACACAACAAGCATCTGTGTCTCTGCTTCGGTTTCTGTTGCCACGACAATTATCTGTATGGAACTGGTTCATTATGGTAATATGTGCTCCACCATAACAGACCTAGTTGGTTTGGTCTAGTCACTCTTCAGAGGATTTAGCTTTTTATTACATTGAATCAAAATGAAAGAAGCAATCTCAATGAATAGCTGACTCTTGAGCTAAAACATGTTTTAGCCATTCATTTTTCAACAAGCTTTCAAAACTGTATTGCATATTTTAGCTATCAAAAAAAATACTATCAAGATGTGTTACTCATTTTAAACAAATGTTCCTATTGTAGTGTGAGATTTACATATTTTTCTGGTTCTTACTCAGATGGATTCTTCAAGGGGATCAAAGTGATAAAGTTCATTACATCAGAAAACTCACTCAGATCAACTTACAGGACTTCAATGAAAGCAAGTTTCCTTTGCTGGAACAGCTTAAAGTACATGCATATATTTTGATGTTCCTGACTGCAGTCTTGTGATGTTCTCAGTCCAAATACACTCCTTGTCTCCAGAGACACAGAAAAAGTCATGCAAATATTGGACACAATGTTGAAAGTTATAGCTTTAACAGAAATTGAAGTTAACACTCCACCAAGAGCTTGAATGTATCTTTCAGAAAGTTTTTTACTGTCTTCAGTAGGTTCATTATTTTGGCAGCAGGCAGACACAGATTAAGTTGCATATTTAATAAGCTATATAATTTTAGGTCTATTACTGGCAGCTTTCCCTACAAAATACTGTCCTACTGTTCAAAAAGTAACATTCCTTTACATCTCTTCACCCATTCAAGAAACTGAAAGTAAGATCAGGTAAAGAATATTTTAAACCATTTTTAATGGAAAAATGCAGATCCATTCATTTGAACATTTTATCAGAGGATTTCACATAAATATTACAAAGGTTTGAGGGATCCAGAATGGAGTGGCTGGTCAGAGGGGATAGGGTAAGTTGTGAACACACAGCGTGAAATTCCCAAACATTTCCTGGGTTTACCTCAGCTATTAAAATGCCGGATCTTCTGAGCAGGAATTTTTTCTTTCCTTTAAAACTGGTTGAGCTTGAGGCCTCATTGCATCAGAAGACAAAAGCAAATCACAAACACTGGGATTTTTTTCCAGAACAGAACACTTGTTTTCCATCCACTCCTACATAAGTGACTAAAACTGATGGCCCCATCATCTTTTATTTGCATAAGCTTTCTGATTTCATGCCACATGAAATCACCCTGAGCTGATCCCCATAGCTTATGATTATTAGTCAACTGTGATTTCAAGTAGATAAATATTCCTGCCAACATTTGCTTATCACAAATGTAGACTGTGATACAGCTGTCTGAGTTACCCCCAAGTTAACTTTTTCCACCACTTTAATGTGTGGAGGGAAATTTCTTTTGACCTGGACAGAGCCTCTTTTACAATTGCCAGTTAGAAGGTACTTCCATTCTGTCCCCAGACAGATCCCACAGCAAATGGAAGAAATGAGGCACAGACAGACTTGAGGCATGCAGACTGGTTGATGCCATGATTACAGATAATGCTGATCTGCTACTATATTGCCCAGACAAGCAACGCCAGCCTGTGCGACAGAAATGTGCTGACCTGTGCAAAGATAAGTTAAGTATTCAGCAAAATGGATTATTAAAAAGCTAGAAAGTGATGGGTTGAAGGCCTGTGTTTCCCTGAGTTGTCAAGGTGCTAACTGTGAGTATCTGTAAATGATGTGTGGATAGTTAAGGTTTAAGCCCAAGTGCTGCCCAAGTACCTGCACAGTTTTGCTTACTAAGTGGGTCTTAAAAATGACCAGAAAGACTTGCAGAGTTATGCTAAACATGGAGCAGTAAACCTACAGGATATTGTATATAATTTTCCTCCCTCTTTCCTTCCAAAACTATTTCTATGTTTGGTGTTAGAAACAAGCCCCAGAGAGAATACCAGGCTGTTCCTGTCTTAGCACTAAGTCATATTCAAAAAATTAAATCCAATCCCTCTGCTTCCTTTTCTTTCACAAGCTAGGGAGAAGGATACTATTTCAAAGTGAGGGAAAATATGATAATCTCAGGAAAACAGGTGATTTCATGAAATTTTCATGATGTTAAGATGAAATCTTGCTGGAGATCCTTATGGAATTTCACTGCCACTAAGCCAGAATCTGAATCTTAGGCAAGGTTCAGCCTCTCACTTGAAACCCAAACCTTGATTTAAAGCTGATCTTGACCCATATCTAGTCAAGAACTTGTGAGTTTACATATTAAAGAAGTCTTGAGCTGTTTTTTCCTTTTTAAAGCTGATGTGCTCCTGTTTGTAAAGTGAAGAAGAGAGTGTTTTCATTTTATTACTATAGTACCTTACATTTATATGGTACTTTTTTATCCCCAAAATTCTTAAGTGCTTTTGAAACCATGCAGAAGGATTTCTTAATCCACTTCCAAAATACAACTCTTAATGCACTACCATAGCAGTAGTGACCACAAACAAACACGACCTTGGTTTTACGTTTCACCTAGAACACAGTAGCTCCATCAGCAGTCTCTTGAACTCCAGACTGAGTTGTCAGTTCAATTCCAATTGCAAAGAGAGACTGTCATCTCCTAAATCACAGACGCCACTCGCAGCAGCATCAACACATTCCTCAGAGCCCTTCTACTCAAGCCCTTGTCAGCCACGAATCCACTCCAACCCTTGAGATGCAATATGCCTATGCTGGAAAGTGTAAGAAGGGGTCACAGAGGGGAGAAAAATATCAGAGAAAAGATACGTGCCACCAATCTACACTTTCTTCTCACCAAAATACAATCCACCTGTCATGTCTAATTTTAGTTATTATCTTGTTTATAAAAACCCCATAAAGGGACTTGCTTTAAACATAATACCACTGAGGCATAGAAGTCAAGCTATTAACACATAAAGCTCAATCAATAAATTACATTAATTCATTTATCGATCACATTATTTTAAAAATAATCATAACAGCCCCTCTGGTAATATAAAACATGAGTAAACATACATTTCAAATGATACCTGAATTATCCGTCTCCCCAGAAATCATAGACTCATCTGATAACATTGGCAATTCACAAAGGTTGTCTATTTTTTAATGGAGTGCATCAGCAAAAATAAATTTCTGAATCGACCTGAATATTTTGAAGACAAATTATCTAAAAAACATTTTTGCGTTGTTTTAAAACTCAGACTTAGGTCCCTAACTTTTAAAGTTACCAACCCTTTAAAATTATGCAGAGATGAAAAGCAATCGTTGCAATATTTGTTTGGTTTCTATGTATGCAAGTCCAATAATGTAAGAGCAAAACATGAAAAAAGAAATCGTTATAAGGGTAGATGAGGAGACCAGCAAACTAAACTAAAATATGTTTCAAAGGACAAGGCTTGCAACTGCAAAAGCTGGAGGCTAACTAGCAAGTTGGGAAGTCTCATTCTTTATATGTCCAACTAGATCACCCCTAGTTTTCACAAGAAGTCTTGAATTTGGCACTTTAAATTGCAAATGTTATTTCAATATTTTGTCTGGAAAGTGAAATTCAATGAAAGAAAGAAAGAATGAATTATTTTTGTGGATTGTATCTATGATAAGAAAGTAGCAGACAAAAGTGAGTATTTGTTGCAAGTTTGAAATTCAGTCATTTCCATTTTCCAAGTAGAAGGCCATAAGGATAGTACAGGATTTGGGTCCACTTGCATGAATCTGGAAAGCTATGAGCACTATATCAGGCTAAGGCAGATGCAGAGCAGGAGCCCCAAGTGATAAGCAGCAGTAAGGCTGGAACACAAGAGCTAATAAATTGAGTCTCACTTAATTCCCTTCAACTTTTCCTGTAATTTCTTAAGAGTTTAGCTTGGTCCAGAAAAATTAAGAATACAGCACTAAAATAGGAAAAACAGTATCAAATCAGCTTTTTCCTTAGTAAAATATGCAAAACCTTACTGTACTATTAAGGTACACAATCCAATTACGAAAGTATGTAAAATTGAAATAATAAACATCTAGTTTGATTAGATGAGGATATAAAAGCTGTCGTAGTAAAATCAACATTTGAATGAATCAGGTTTATGAAAATTAAACTAGCAGAGCCTGCATATATTACTTAAGCATGCAAGCGTTACTAAAGCATTCAACATTTATAGGGAAAATAGTGGAAGTTTTGTTTTCATCTAGAATGGTATCACACATAGGCATGACCTCTGTCACCTCTTTAGTGCTAAATAAGTGAGCTTATCACGCTTTGTGGCAAATGACTTTTCATTAATTTTCATTGTTTACTATTTTCCACTAAAAACCCCCCAAACTTTCAGGACATTATTCTTGGCACTGTAATGTATTAAAATAATCATAATTTTATACATGCAAACAATGACTAGCATTTTTTTTGCTCACTCAGAAAGTGCAAAAGAAGGTCCACTCTGCCAGACTGCCTAATTTGTGCTGAACACAGAAATGTCAGAGCTATGAATGCCTGTTTTTCTGACAGAATGTTTCTGTAAGTCAAGCTATTCAGGTTGCTGCCCTGAAGCTTTCTCAGTTTCCAGACTTCAGCCTCTATTTGTTGCAATAGAAAAAAGAAATGCAAAAATCAAAATTTCAGGTTAGCCTTTGTATTTCATCTGCAAAAATGCATTCAAAAAAATAGCCATTTTGAAACCAAATTCACCAAAACAGATGGAGTGTGGATAATTTTCTCCCATGTGTTCACATTTCTATCACAAGATTGTTTCATACACACAAAAGTGAAGGGTCATATATTATGCAAATGGCAATAAGAAGAAATGCAGTATTAAGTCTGAGAACCCATCATGTGTTACAACACCTTGAGGGCCACTGTCAATTGCTAAAAGAAAAAAAGGTGGATGCTGCCTAGGGATGCATATCTGCTCTATTTATGGCCCTTCTGTTTCCTTTATTATCCCAAATTGACACATTTTCCTTGATCTCTTTCTCTTGCTCCAGAGATCCATTCAAAGGGTACAAAAGCTTTAGGCTTTTTCTTTAGGCTTTTAGACTTGTTATCCTGAGTTTAGGAACTGTAAGGCTAACTTACTCCTTGGAGGGGAGATATCTGCTTATCTACTGACCACTTTAGTCTTTTTTTCAACCCTTCCCAGTGGGCCTTGGCAGCAGAGTTGAGTCTCTTGTCTTCATATCAGAGAAGTTAGGCTATCTCCTCTCAACCCTGACAAGCATGCCCAATTGCTTGAGGGTTTAAAACAGTTAAAAGGGATGTGGAGTTTTTACTCCAGGTTGGTTTTTTTTCTTTTCCCCTTCTTCTTAGTAGCTGCTATTAGCCTTACCCTCGTGTTTCAGTGAGTTTTTTCCCAGCAGGGAAACTGCCTGCTGCAGGGTGCTTTGTTGCTTTCATAAATCTCTAATTAGGTCCCTATCTGATTTAACAAGAAGTCAATCCTGTCCCCAGTCATCTTTAAAGCTTTACAAATCTCTGCTTTTTGAAGATCCCAGTGAGAAAACAGCCTTCTACCTATCCCACAACTAATCTTTTCTACTTGCTTTGAAGGCGTTCCCTAATACCTCCTCCCTAAATAAAAATGGAGCAATTAAATAAGAAAACATTTCCACACTCAAAGGGCGTCTGTTGAGTTGTTAGGAACGGTTTCTGACTGAGGGCAAGGCCTTTTACTGGCAAAACCAGGTATAATTAAAGTAGGTGCAACTCCACAATGCTTTGGCAATATCAATATATTATTTGAATTTCTGAACCTTTGGGTTTTTTGGGGGGATTTTTGGTTGGTTGGTTTGTTTTTTTGAAGGTTTAATTTATTTAATATTATCTAACAACCACAATTCTAGATGTGACAAAAGAGGGTCACCAGTGGAATTATTAATATCCACCTAGATGCTGGTCACTCCTTGTTTAGCAGGTATAGGAGAAAAATGGAAGAAGCAGTTTTTTATTGTTAGAAACCCAGTCTGGAAACAGACCAGTAGAGTACAAGCATTGATTGTGTGCCTGAGTTACACCCCTGGGCTTTTAAAAGGAAATGTAACATTTCCAGAGTCTGAAGAGTTTATTGCTGTACATGTAACACAAATGGGATTAAGAACAAGTAGTTTCCCTGATAGCAAACACTGAAATAATCACACTCATGTTACCCTCCTCCACAACTTACATGGCTACTTCTTTTGTGGCTTTTGACACCAAGGGAAGCCAATCTTAACCCAGTGGTTGCCTGGGAGAGTCATCTTTCCCTGCAGCTTTCAGCTTAAGTGCCAAGGACCTGACAAGATTAATACATCTACTATGAAGTCATGCAAAGTAGATTGCGAGAGATGCTGGGTGTCCTACAGTCATTGGAAAAAATGTACAAAACAGTGAGAGAGCAGGAGAGCAGACTGGAGAAATTTCATGGCATGCTTTTCTTGTTGTCATACTCTTCAGTCCACATCCATCACTTATTCCTGTGTATGACAGAAGGCAGAGCTATACGGTCAAATCTGATCTAGTGCTTTTCTATTCTTACACAAGACTACAGTTCAAAAAGAACTTTTTCATAGGAATTGTTTCACTTCAATTATATGAGCAGACTTCAACACAGGAAATAAATCATGGCATTTATTTCTACGAGGTTTGAACTTCAAATTTTTACAGATTTCTTCTCCAAGCAATTATAAAAGCACTCTTCAGTCTGAACAGGGAGAAAGGAAGAACTGGAGACACAGCTGAGAATTAATAATTAATGTCACTAAGAACTTCAGTTCTTGATATCATTGAGAAGACAGACTCAGAAATAACTTCTATTGTTATGCCATAGTGGTAAGTGCCAAAATCCATCAGGAGTGCACCTGTATCCCACATTTAGCTATCACTGGGCATTAATACCATAAATCATTAGTACAAAAGCTAAAAAAGCCACCCCAAATCCTAAAGGACAAATGTATTGAACATTAATTACTGCATCTTAGCAGGGCCAGAGCCGCTATTTAATATTTAATGCAAAGCAGAAGACAAAACTCCAAAGGTGCTGTTACGCAGCCTGCAATGATCCTGACTGTAAAACCCAGTAGCTGGCTGACTGAGCTAGAATGTTAAAAGCATTCCCAAGGAAGAATTTGTCACTTTTCCTTGTGCACTGTTTGATATAAACTACTGTCACTGTCAGCAAACAGTACTTTCCTTTCCCTCACTTGAATTTTTCAGTGTCAAATGCTTGAAGGGAATTAGAGCTTGCATCTCTGCAGTACTAAAGGGCCGGCCAGTCTTGAACATGTTCTCCTATCATAGAACCACAGAATCAACTGGGTTGGAAAAGACCTCCGAGATCATCAAGTCCAACCCTTAACCTTAAATCATAATCAGGTCTGCTCTTCACCTCATCTTTGGAAAGCGAGCAGACTCACACTTCCTCAGCATTGCTCTTCAGGTATGTTTTCCACACACCAAGACCATGTTTGTGCAGCAGGATGCCACTGGCATGGTTTCATAGGCAGGGTCAGGGAGAGAGGTGCCTTTAGCTGATGTAGTGGTACGAGCAGAAGCTCCAGAATAGGTGATGTTCCAGCAGTAAAATTACACATCTGCTGGTGTAATCTGTCTGCGGCTACTCAAAGCACACCTTTGCCTGTGGCAGCGCATGCACGTGATGAGTGTTTTCCAGGTTGTAGTACTTACCAGTATCACTAACATATGTCCTAGTACATTTGGCCAAAACTCCTGGAACTTTATCTAGGATCACATCCAACTTTCTAATATGCGCATCTCTCTAAATATCAAAGCTAGCCACTTTATCCTAAAAGTAACACTGGGACATCACCAGTGCTAAGGAAGAGCACTAGGATATTGATGTGCAAATGAGGAGACAGGCCAAAATCTCAGGTTAACTCTAACTTAAAAGCTACTTGGTAGAGAAATTGTCAGACACAGCAGGTCACTTCTTTGCAGCTTGAATTTGCATGTCAATACACAGCATTCTCCCTCCTTAAAGGTAGATGGTCACTGAAGGGGGAACATAAGGTAGCCAGGGGCTCTTTGGAGAAGGGTCTTTGTGAGAATAGAGACTTAATTTTGGTGGGGTATGCAGTCTGGAAAATGCCTACATATCGAACATGTAGACTAACAATGGAATAGAAATGAGATTTGTCACCTGGCACTGTTTTGGAAGAGGATCAAGCCTATTGCAAAGGGCTTTCCCAAGTGCAAGTGGTTCTTGTCATCTAAATCAGAAGAAACAAAGTATAAAAGCAGCTCATCAGCACATTAAAGGGTCAGGAATTCTACGGAAAAAACCTGTAGACACTGTGTGACAGTCATGAGCTATAAAGTAGGGGGTGGAGGAATACACCCAATCTATGATCCCACATACAAAACTCTATGAATGAAGGAAAAAAACCAATCTATTAAATTATATTGGATCTCTTAAAAAACTTGCATTTCACGTTAAGATAATAAAAGAAAACACTGACATTGCTGCTGCCTGGCTCTTACACCCTGTTAGGTACATTGCATTATTTCCAAGCAATGACAAACAAAATTGAACATTTCTCCAAAGGTCACATCTATCACAGTTTTTATTTTCTCATTTGATTCAGTGTATTAGGATCTTGTTATTTTTTTCTATTTTACCTGTACGGTGAAGTAAGTCATTCCTCCTCTGGAGAGAAACCAAATGTTATTTATAGAGTTAAGTGAATATTTCACAGCAAATAGCCTATCTAGTCAATTCAAATTTTCCTTCTGTTCATTATTTCTTTATGATCAGCTTGCTATTTGTTATCTCAAATTAAGGACAGTAGTTCAGCCTAGACCAATGGAAGATTTAGGCTGTCACGTGCCAAGTCATCATACTTCATCATATTACAGCAAATGAAATTATTGACAGTTGAATGCTAAGTATATTCTTTTGTCCATTAGCAGCAAAGCTTTCAAAAAGGACACCACCACTACATTCAGGGTGGTCTGGCAAAATTTTCCTTTTACCTTGATTAAGACTTTCACAACTCACATGGTCACCCTGCAAAGGGAAACAGATGAAATTGCAGCACCCAGTAGAGTATCAGCCATAAAGTATTTCTAAAGTCTTTCCCAGAGTAATAGGCATTAACTTCACAGTTAAAGGTACCGCATGCTAGGAAAAAATTCTGACTTAGACCTCTATTTCCTGGCTCCTCTTTCAACAGCTAGTTTAGAGACTTGCACAGATCTTTCACCTAGAGCCTGGTTTTTTTTCTGGTCCTGGTTATTATAGCATGAATAGAACAAGAAGTTCTATTCTAGATAAGATAGCTTACTCTTTCATGAAGGCCTGGAGATTTATAGTTGCAAAGTGATCCTTTTGCAGGCAGAATGCTACAGTGAAGTCAAAGGTTTCTAACCTTACCACAGCATAGAGGAGCCTGAAGACATCTCATTGTACACCAGTGTGCTTGGATGTCTGTAGGAAACACCTTGGTAGAGCATGCACAGAGAACCAGAGCTTCTAGGTCAGGATCCCTGTCCCTCCCCCGAGAAGCTCTGCCCTCGGGAATTATGCTAATATGTACTTCTGTACATGACAAAAAACATACTGAAAAGAATCCAACAAAGGATCATGAAGAAGGGACTGGAGCATCTCTTCTGTGAGGAAAGTTTGAGCAAGCTGCGAGTGTTCAGCCTGGAGTAGGGATTGAACAAGGATCTTATGAATGCATATATGTATCTGAAGGGAGGGTGTAAAGAGGATGGAGTTTCTTGGGTCTTTTCGTTGGTGCTCAGTGACAGGACCAGAGGCAAGGGCACAAACTGAAACACAGAACACTCTGATTGAACATCAGGAAAACACATTTCTGCTGAGAACTGGCACAGGTTTCCCAGGAAGTGGAGTCTCTATCCTTGGAGCTATTGAAAAGCCATGTGGACATGGTCATGGGCAACTGACTGTAGATGGCTCTGACTGAGCAGAGGAGTCAGACCAGATGACCTGAAGAGGTCCCTTCCTACTTCAACCATCCTGGAATTCTGTGACGCTTCACATACCTGGAGCCACAGGGATGACAGATGGCTACTCAGCCTAGCACTGGCTGCAACTTTCAACAATGGGTTGTCCTTGTTTTCCACGTCATTTATGAAAATGTTAAATAGTCCATGTTCCTAATTGTGACCCCCTAATTTCTGACTACTAGCTATTTAATATTTGGCTACCTTTCATCAACAAATTTGTTGATATGAACTTTCAAGTCCAGACAATGTTCCCTGCTGCTCATTTTTGAGAGATCCTCTCATACATATAATATATAATTGTGATATAATATAATAAATGTAATATAAATCAGAATTCAACTTCACTCTTTGTACTCACTATTTCTTGCAAAATTATTTTGTTTAATGATACAATCTGATCTTTAAAAATGACCTGTCACTTGTTTTAACTCGAAGAGCCACATTTCAATTCGAATTGTGCCAAAAATATTAACATGAGAGAAAAAGTCCTGTTGTGATGAAATAACTGGTAAAATCTCCATTGACTTCAGAAGCATTCAGATTTTTTTACTTGATTAAGGTAGAATTACATCCAAGTGGCACAACTCAAGTCAAGATGGAAATAAAGACATCTGCATGCATCAAAAACATCTGCTGCAGTTTTTCAGAAAAGCACAATACTTCTCAGGTCTGCCATACAGCACAGCTGATGAACATGCCCAAGGTTATCATAATTTTTCCCACAGAGGTAAGGAAGTCCATGAGAAGCAGAATTACTTTCAATATCATATGCTTTTTTAGTAAATACTTTGGTAATATTTTTTTAGTACAGTACAATTTGTTAGGCTTTATGGCAAGCAGTAAATTAATAACACCTACACGCTGATTTTTATTACTTTAGGTAGAAAGATCACAGCCCTCTCAATGTAACTGAGCAACTGTAAATTACTGTTAACAACTAGATGAGAGAGAAGGAAGTGGAAAAGTCACCTCGACACTGATGACAGTTTCCTATTCTTCCTTTGTGGCTTTTGGGAAGGAAAGCTTTCAAATAAAATAAATAAATAAAATAAAGGGGAGAATAATGTGTTAGAAACCCTCTATTCCTACCAGGGCTATCGAGGACTTTGTAGCTCACCATCAAAAGAATTTGTTACAATGAGCAGGATTGTCAGCCACTATATTGTTAAAATACATTTTTCATGAATGCAAATGTATTTCAAAATCTTTTAAAACCCAGGGTCATAAAAACAATCCCACACATAGAAAAGTTTTAAAATCAAGTTAATATATCTTGTTTCCACAATAATAATCTCGTTAGCTCCATAAGAATACAAAGCCTACTGTACGTTGCCATTCCTATATTAGAAGAACAACTTTCTAGGACAGTATCAGGATGCTTTCCAGGGTGAGCATTTACAAAATGCAGAATATGGTCACATACATGACACTTGACCAAACAGGAGATACATTTCCATATGAATCTCACTTTGGATGACATTAGAAGAATTCCTGTAGAAGTCCATGAATGTGCTTGGGTACAAAATCAATGTCAGTAAGAAGAGGATACTGGAAGGCTAAGGGTTGCAATCTCACATTGATCTGGTGTGGCACAGGCAGTCCTCAAATGTTTAAATAAAAAGCTTAGGTTTACAGCATCAGTGAAAAATCAGATCTGCTGAAAGGATGTACAGAATCTGCTTACACCAGCAGCACAGTAGGAGCAAATCTGGAAAACTGCACAGTTGGTTTTGAGGAGCCAGTGCCCACATTGTACATGTTCTATATCTGGAGCTTTCCCCCGACCGGCTGCAGTCTGTTCTGGTGCACAGAAGGCCCACGAGCAAGTCAGAGTGCCTAAGACAGACCTGGAGCACCATCCTGCTCTTTTGCCTCATCTGAAGGAAAACCCACCCACATACTCTGGGATCTCTCTGCAATGTGCATACAAGTATGGTAAATGGCTATGGTCAGAAAATATGCTGTAAAGCAGGTTCCCACTCTGGACTACATCACTGGTTTAGGCACAGCCTTAGAGACTGGTATTGATGCAGCTGTTTTTGAAGGAGAGGTGAGAGGACATTTGATGCTAATTTAGTCAAAAAGCCAGTTCAGGCAGAAGAAGTAAGATATAAAATGTGAAAACAAGAGTGAATGTGGTGACATAAACCTCAAAGACTTGAAGAGTGATTTGGGAATCGCTCTTCAAACTGACCATACAGCCTGTATAACACCTCTGTGAGCATTAGGGGTTGCAAAGCTATAAGAAAAAAAAGTGCAGTTCAAATAGAGCATGAGAGTCATGGTAGACAAACCACACTACTTAACAAGAAAAAATAAACTGTAGCAATGGCTGAGGTAGCTTCATATGCTGCCCGTAGGGATGAGAGCGATGGACCAAAGTGGATGGTGTTTTGGGACAGAGAAAGACATGCACATTCAGGTGTGATGGAATAAACGTGGAGAAGACCACATGACAGAGTGGTTATGGGAGTAGGTAGGTGAGAGACACATTTTACAGACAGTGATCTGGAGGCAACGAAAGAGAAGCGTCAGGGAGAACTGAGAACCAGTAGCAAGAGCATCAACAGAAAGGTCAGGTTTATAAAGACTAAACTGAAGGTGCTTCTTTGTCCAGCTTTGAGGTGACATGAAGCAGTATGAGCTGATGCAGGCACCCAAGAAGTGGCTGAAGGCACAAGATATTTCCAGAAAGTTCAGAAAGATGCAGGTACTGCTGGATTTGTGGGACAGCTGATGTGGGAAGCCATGTGGGTCCCTGAGCCCTCTGCTGCCCCTGGTTGGACACAGGTGGTTGACAGGAGTTGAAGGGAAGGAGGTAGCAGCTGTAGATCTCAGGGGTCAGGCACAGCAACCAACAATGTCTCACCCTGGATCACAGCTTTGTGCCTTCCGGTTCCACTGTTTGCCTGCAGCCATCCTCACCACTCAGGGCATCAGAAAAGCAAGCCCGGCAGTGCTTTGCAAGGAACGTCAAATAGAGACAAAATAATTTTCTGCCAGCTATTTATATCCTCGAGCATAACATTTTATTATGGTTTTTTGGATAGCTACATATTTTACCAAGACCTTTAAAATAATTCCAAGAATTTGACACGCTGTTTTCCAAGAAGAGAGCAAAGAATTCCAAAAGGTGTTTTACATGCTGTGAAATTGCAGGTTCTTTCCTTTGTTCTAAATTTACTAGTAATTAATTTCCTCTAGCAATCCCATATTTGAATCTTGGCACTATAAAACTGAGGGGCTGAACACAAGCCTTCAAAGGCAGACGGTTGATGGGCTAATGCAGAGTGCCCTGTAATAATTCAGATTTTAGTTTTTGAGGAAGTCTTTGAGTAATCTTATCATAGCCTACGTGAAAAACTAGCATCTAGCTGATTAAATAAATGATGAAAACCAAACTACAGGGAAGAATTTATAACTATATTTAGCTTTTCTGTGAAAAAAAGTCCTTTCCTCAGTCCAGCCTTTCGCCCTGTGTTTTCAGGCACAAAGGCACTAACCTAAGTTTACTTTCCAAGCAAAAGGGAACACAAAGTGGAAATAGTGTAAGCACTGAAAAAACAGATTCATAACACTTTTCACTGTTAGTAGGGCAAGGCAGATCTACACTATTTACTTTCCTGTGTCTACTGCCAGTATTCTGTTTTAAAACACACATACCTACATTACATCCTTATTTGTAGACCTGTCACCCCAAAGTTTGTGAGGTCATTAATATAGAAAGAATGCAGTCTATAATTTTTAAGACATTTCCAGCTGTACCAGGTTTGCACTGAAACTGCTCACAGTTAGTTTCAGGAATACTTTGTGTTTTTCTCCCCCTTTTGACATACTTGTCTCCCCATGAAAAAAAGCAGTTTCGCTGCTTTCTGGATTCAAAATAAAGCAAACTGCTGGCCAGGCTGAAATCAGTTGAGAAGCAATGCACTTTAAAATGCAAAAGGCACTGAAGGTACTGTAGCTTTTCTATACTCTAGGGTGAATCTCACCATCTGCTGTGTTTGTGGTTGAGACTGACCTCACTTTGTATTAGACAAAAGTAATTGTGGGGATCAAAAGTAGTTTACACAGGGAAAAACATTCGTGACAAATTTGCAGGCGGAATACAACCACTGCACAAAAACCAGCAATCATCTAGGAGGCATTTATTTTTATTCAAAGGTGATGAGTATTTTACAGCCTAGCAAAATCCTCTTCAGTGAACACTTCGGCTCTGGGATCCTTCTCCCACAGACTCAAGTGTCTGCTTCTCAACCCTGTCCCTCTTTATTCAGCCAAGGCTGAAAGCCACCAATGAGCGAAGTAACTGTTCTCCAAATTTACAAGTATGAGCTATTTTGCCAATTCCCGCAGTTGTGCACTAAAGAGGCTCAGCAAACACACCAAAGTGCCAGTCGCCAGCCTATTAACATCTATGCAGAGGAACAGTGCTGTTTCCAAATCGGAATCCTGCTCCTTCTCACAAAGTAATTTTCTACTGAGATTTCTAACTAAAAGGAACCCAGTAGCTTTCCTGCAAGTAAATAGCTCATTAAGGCTGGAAGTAAGGTTTGTGTGCAAAGACTGTCCTATGCAAATCGGAGCTGATGAGCACTTAACTAATCTGTTTACAGACCAGAGCTGCTGGGCAGGCCTCAGCGATTTTCTATCAAAGCGAAGAACCATTCTTTATGGGCATCTGGTTGTCCCTGAATTGGTAGTTTAAGCATATACCCGTGCTTCAAAGAAAGATCAAAGGATTTATTACTTCTAAATGAGTGCATTATTTCCACTTACTACTTTATTGTTTGCAATGTGTTATTAACAGCACCATGGCAGGGTTACCTTAAGACTCGGGTTTCTCATAGATTCCTGAATGTGATTTTAGATGTTATATGTAGCCTGTAGTATGCAGGCTGTTACACTGATGGAGAAGGAAGTAAAATACTAGCAAACAGATTAGAGCATCCATTTGTAGAAAACTGAATAAAAAAAATGCAACAAAGCAAACCAGCTATATTTTAATACAAAAACTGGCTATTTTTAATTTTTACTGTAAATTTAAACAATGACTGTATTAAAATTACAGCCAGGTCAGTGGACAGAGCCAGTTTTTGGCTCCTCTTCATATGAAAAGAAACCCACATTGCTCCCTCCCTCAGAAAAAAGCTGAGATACCACAGTCATGAAGTAGCAAAACAATCGGTTCAATGAACAAACTCCTATTACCCCATAAATGCCTGCCATCCTCATCCTTTTGGCTTACTGTTTATAGCTCCGTTTACTTATTAAGTCTGGAAGAAACAAGGGAGACACATTCATTATGTGCTTTTTGGCACTACTGGGAGCACATGGAGAGCAACTAAGACCTAACATCTTATTTGCAGGCACACTGAAGGCCTACAGTCAGCTAGGGCACAGCACTAGAAAAGGAATTTTTGGGAGGAAATGCAGAAGTGAATTCCAAGCAGCCAGGGCCAAGGCAGACAAAGCTGCCAAAACTAGAGCCACAGGCGGCCCCAGGGAGAGTTTGGAGAGGCTGGTGTGATGTTTATTGCTCAGACAGCAGAGCTGGGTGGTGCAACGCGGGACAGGAACTGCATTCTGCCGGCTGTGACTTTAGTGGTAGTATCTAAAGATGTCTGCAGACTCAGTGTCTCCGTCTTTATCATGGTGCCGGAGGGAGCAGATTGCGGTTCCCTTATCTGTTTTACAAGGAACCACCTTTCCCTGATAGGCCCACTAGGTCACACAGCACAAGATGCTGCTTACTTCTCTTTTATTAAACACAGACTCCGTTTGCATCCACATAACCTAACACAGTTATCTACCCAGGGACAGGCAGAGGAAAAAAAGTCACAGCAATAGGAGGTGGGGACAGGATCCAATGGCTTTCTAGTGAGACTAAATGTGTTAGCATCAAGTCCTGTGACCTACCAATCTCCATTTGTTTAGTGGTGTTTTTCTCCCCATCTCCTGACAAGGACCAGAAACTGGCTATTTTTAAGTATGAACAACAGATACAGGAAAAAAACCCAAACAACTGACACACTGCAGATTCCTGGTGCCTTGCAATACATAGGTTCAAACAAGGTAGAGCTTGCATGAGAAGCTTTTAAGCAGAAACGGAGAGGAATCTAAGCATATCTTAACTCCCTGTGTCTGAAGCTCCATCTTCAATCAGCAGAGAGTGACTGAACTCAGCCTTTTTTGTAGACTGCAGCTCGACTGCTGCCTGACACAATTACACAACACCAAGGGGACTTTCTCCTAGGCATCGCACAAACAGAGGAAGAAGCAACAGGTCACACACTGCCAAGAGGATGCTGTAAAACAGGTAACAGCTACAACATCAAATGCATTAGCCTACTAAATACTGGTCATTGAAAGCTTCCAGGCTCTTAGGCCATGGAATAACACGACTGGAAAGCAAAAATGACCCACTATTGCTAGCCACAAACCAGACAGTTTAGGTACTGGAAACAGCCTGTGTTACACAGCACTGCTGCCCCAGTATTTACCCAGGAAAGCCTCTGGGACTCGATAGCTGCAGATACACAAATGCACTAGCTTACAGCTGGCTCAGGTATGCCTGCAACCAGTAGCTACAGCTCAGTTAATGCTGTTAAATCAGTTGGAAAGAAGGACTCAGAACAAAGTAGGCAGCTCAGTGAATTTAAGGAGTATTCTTTATTTCCCACATCACTTTCTTCCCTATAGCTGTTGGTGCCCTAAGTTGCCTGCATAAATACAAGTTAATATTGTCATGCATCTCAAACTGGAAGACAGCAGCAACACTTGATTCTGGTTAAATAAAGCTTATGCATGACCACATTAAAAGGATACTACTTTTGTTCTACTTGTCTGCTTTCTCCTTTGAATTTCAACAAGACAAAAATACAATTAATTTATTTTCTAAAAATACTATAAGGACTGAAATGTAGTATAACAATATTTGCATTTCTTTACAGAGTAGCAGCATTTTAGGCATAGGCAAACATCTTCTTATCAGTTGGATTTCAGTTGTTTTTGGCCAGTCCTCCAAGTCTTTTTGAAATCAGTGAACTTCATAAAACATACGTTAGCACATTTATTATCTCCATTTACACCCTTTACTCTAACAAACCAAAGTCTGTCATCACTAATGGAGGCTCAGTAAAACTAAATGAAAAAACAGACTGAATTACTTCTTACTTCAAATGAAAATCCAGACCTCATCTCAGGGTCAAGGTCAAAAGGAAGAGTTGGGTGTAAATGCAAAAAGAGCCAGACGGCTTTTAATTATACAGTAGTTGTTACGAGACATTTAGTACTTCAGAAAGGTTTATCCACCTGTTCCAATTTACCTCAAGTGCTTACAAGCCATGATGAATGCCAAAACCAAAAAAAAACAAAATTACTGCCATATGGATGCCTAGTTCATACATCTACTGAACACACCAACCATATAAAAATACTCATTTTCTGTCCCCCTAAGAAAATGTTGTAATGGTTGCTATCATTCTAATTGAAAAAAATTTAATGTGTAATCGTGCTAGAAGGCTGGTGAGGTTGTGACAAATCACAAACAGAAAGCAGCAAATCTCAAAACTACCAGCAGCCTTTAAAGACCACACATCCATTATGTTGTTACACAGAACAGCAAAGCCATTCTTTCCATTGAAACCTTGAGCTTTTCAGAAGTACCGTTTATTCTAATTTGTAGATGCTGAAGTAAACTTCTCCTACTCCTGAAATATAATTTTTCAGTTTTGACAGAGTTGTAGTAAGAGTTCTAAGAACTTGATACTGAAGTCCACGAAGTCTACAACCTCAAACTTCAATAGGGTCTTAGTAAACCTTAAGTCTAAAATACTGCAGAGAACCCTAGTTCCACGTGTTGTGTCAGTGCACCAAGGAAACAAAGCAGAGGTTTCCAAACTGCTTCAAAGTTTCCACAACTTACTAGCCAGTCTTGTAAAGACAGATAATATTCTCAACTTTTCCTGAGAAAAGCTGGATTACATCTATATTTATATGAGGGAGGAGAAGACTATGATGATGTAAAGACCAGTCAAAAGCAACAGGTATCACTACTGGTCCAGACTGTGCCTGAATAGATTTTGTCTTATAAATCAAGCTGGTAGACTAAAAGCATAGTCAGACATCTGTTGCATAAATACAGTAACCCTTGTACGATGGCAGCCCTTCTCTGCTTGCTTCAGGGGTGGCCCCAGTCTTTCAGTTCCATAAACCATTTGATAAAAGCTCCTTGTGGCAAAGAGCTGTAAGATTTAAACAGCTGAAAAGACAGGTAGTTCTGTTCTCAGGCAGGCAGGGATAGCAGCTATTTTTTACCCCTCAGCATCTCACTCATCCAGTGTGGGACAGCTGGGGTGGAGACTAGCAATATGAACTTCAGCAGCTTGTGCTGGCTCCTTCCTCTCAGAGCCACCACAACTTCTCATAATCCTCATGCCAGTAATGTGGCACAACCCCTGCCAGAACATTGTGCTTGAGCTTCTCCACAGCTGCATCCTGGCCACATCTGCACTGTAATCACGTGGGCATTCAACACACACTGTGAAATCTTGGCAGTATTGTACTGAATGGCCAAACTCCCATTGACTAAAGCAGAGCCAGACTACCACGTATAATACTTTTACTTGGTCAGAATACCTTCTCTTCCTCCTGAGGCTTGTAAGGGCCATAAATAAAGTTAAAGCAAAATAGTACTCAGTGGTTTTAACAGAAGGCCTCCTCTGTTAAACGACCACCAAAAATAGTTGCTTAAGACTGGTTATACTGAATCATAAATGACAGAAGGCTGCTGAGGATTTTTTTAAAAACACATCACTACTTTTATTGGTTGTCAATGTTTTCCTGTTAGTCAATAAATGCATTTGATATAGGTGAGTTTCCAAAGTAAGCATGATGGGAGGGCTGGTTTAACATTCAAACTAATTTAAAAAGAAGTCACCTCAAGTTTCCCTTTGGGACATTTACAAAATATGTTGTTAATTTGTTGCACCTAATTTGTGTGTATGCACTGAGAGGTAATTAGTGTGGAAATTCAATCAATTTTACCATCTTTCTGTTCAACTCAACAAATTACAGTTTTCAACACCTGTTTCTGGCAGTGACAACAAGTTTTAGTATTTGTTTAATTTCCATAGATCAGGAATATACCCCAAGCACAAGATACATTATAAACATATGCCCATGCAGAATAGCAATAGATAGCATGAATACCATCACCACTATATGTATACAGTCACACAATATTCCTCTGCAGAATTTTTAAAAAAAATATGTATTCTAATATAAATCATATTACTGGCTGCAGGTATTGGATATCATTGAAGTTTTCAAGGCACTTTCTATAATAAGATTTATTTAAAAAGTTGTTTCTGACTTTGCCAAACTAACTGCCTGTTCTAAAACTTTATGTGCTGGCTGTCTGCCCTGAAGCTGGGGTCTTGGTTTTTTGCTTGTTTGTTTGTTTAATTTCTGCCAAAATTCTCCTCCAAGAAGGAGACCACAGAACACTTTCTTGGTTTGCCAAAATGGCAGTTCTGGCAGCCTCTCCTCCAACTTGAGCACCCTATGCTCTGGAGTAAGAATTTAAAATTTGATGAGAGGTTTTGAGGAAGGAGAAATGAACCCCAGGAAGCCTAAGCTACAAGCCTCTGAGAGAACTATAAAAATAACAACGAGGTTTCCACATACTTAACAGAGACTTTATGATTTCAGAGGCTAAGAGCTTCGAAGATTGGGTCGCACTGAGCATATTCTCTTCCGTCATGACTCCCAACAATTGTACGTGCATATAATGTCTTCAGAAAACAAATGGCTATGCTTCCTTTAAGCCCAGGGTTACAGGTAAACCCAGGGTTACCAGTAAACACTTTCACAGCAAATGCTGCTACAGGCTGGGGCGGACAGTAGAAAGAAGCATCTCTCAGCAGTTCGGCTGATGCCAGCCAGATCTCAAAGTCATATAGAGAGGCTACAAACTTAACCAGACACTCCTACAATTCCTTGGCTACAAACTTAACCAGGACACTCCTACAATTCCTTACCTCATCCACTATAAAACTTCTAAATGAACAAGGATCCCACTGGCAAAAACATCCTTCACTAGTTGACCCCAAATTCATTACAAGACTAGATCCATCCTTTGTATTATGTGAGGCAGGAGTCCCATAGGAAAAAAAATGTTGTAATGTGATCTTGTTACCAGAGGTAAAACCACACATCTGCAACTATGGTTCTGTGTTTCTGTGTTTTCCAGCATCAGAGCGGTTATGATGTTACTAAGTTGTTAAAATACAGTATCCAAGTTCTCTGACCATTCACAGAATTGAGCTAATTCATGTCCAGAATTTTGATAACCTAATGTGCACATATAAAAGGATCCATCGTACAATCAAAACTGGACTGTAAATGCATAATTGATCTTTACACTTAGAGCCTAAATGTGTGTAGTTCTCGCAAAATCAACATGAGTACTTATAAAGCCAAGTGTGTACCTGTACTCTTGCAAGACCAAGGAGACGGTAAATGGTTAAGGTAATAAATACACAAATATATTACCATCTGCATTTCTTCAAGAGCTTTTGAAAAGCTTGGTTTTGCAAGATAAACTGGTAATCTGTAGAAAACCAAGCAAATTAAAAAATAAGACCACTTAGTACAAGTTTTGGTTAATACTGTGTGTACAAGAAAGCATCAAAACAAAATGCAAATAATCATACAGCAAGTATTTACCAGTATAGATTTTATTTCTTTTCAAAATAATGGGGTTTGTTTAGATTTAAAATAATTCAGTAATTAACTAAAACAAATGTACACTTTGTTAGAACTTCTGGTAAGTGCCCATCTTGGGTTCTGAAAATGTGTGACAGAATACAAGAAAATATAAAATTGGGTTAGCAAAATACAATAACGGAACTTTACAAGAGGGACACACATTCTATGTTATTTTAACTAAGTCTATCAGGTAAACATGCTGTAACAGCTTTCCACTTAGAACGAGTGCCTATAAACTTAATCTGCAACCTGAATCCCAGGACAAATTCACTTCTGATCAACCCAAGGCTAGTAGGTCCAAGGAAAAAAAAAATATCCATATCAAGCTGTGTTTCTTCATTGAACAAATATTCCCTTTTTCCATAAAGTATTAATTTAAAATTTTAATAGATCACCATATATGATAAAATCACAATAAAACATTCTCTTATTATTCATGATTCAACTACCTTTGTAGCCATAATGTAAGTTATTTTAAAAGCAAACGGTTAAGTGTTTAATAAAAAAAATTCTTATTTACTGCATCTAGTGAAAAAAAAAAATTGATGGTTCTTAAAAAAAAAAAAAAAGGACTTGTTGTTGGCTATTGCCAAACAATTCCTTCCTGTGGCTTGCTTTTTCAAGAATTATGACGAAACTCTGGAGTTTGTTGTGATCTAGACAACCAAAGATGATTAGTCTGTATGGGAGCAGGATGCACAGTACTTGATTAAACCCACAAACTTCTCAAACGAGCTATAAGGATAAAAGAATGTGTTTTGTTATTGTGTCCATTTCCAAAGGACAGCTCACAAGGTTTCCTCCTCACGTAAAAACTGGAACACAGCTGAGAAGTCTTTCAGGGCATAGCCTTTGGCACACATCATCCTGTAGATCTGATGTGCCTGGGATCCCAAAGGAACTGGTGTCATTGTGTTAGTGGCAGAAATCTGGGCCAAGCCAAGATCCTGTGGGGAGGAAGAAGAGAGAGGAAAAATGGAAGGAAAGAAAAAGAGAAAAAGTCACAGGAGTAACAACAAATAAACATGTACATATTATAGGTTATTTGGCTTCCAGTGTGACAAGAACTCTACTGCCAAGAAATACAATACTCCGGCCTTAAAATTTCTATCCTGGAAAAAGTGAGTCTTGTTTAGTTTTTATTCTTGAAAACAGTAATTCAATGTTATTCAACAGAAAAACCTCAAACTTTGCCAGGCAGACAACCACCTTAAAAACAGGAGGAATTTTAAGATTCTAGATCACTATCTAACCTGGTAGCAAGACTCAGACTCTTCCCCACTGTGTTATGTCATCTCCAAAAAGAAAATCTCCCTGGTTATTCACTGAAACTTTCAGAACATAGGTTCTAATAGCATCATTTTCTTGTTTGGGCAAGAGGACTTTATTTCTAGAAACTAGTTACGAATCAAGCAGAAGGAATTTAAAAAACAAGAAAACTGAAGCCGCTCAGCATACATACATTTAGCATAATGTAACCAGTTAATAGCAAAATGAGAAGCATAGGCTCCTTTGTGAATATAAACGATTCAGAGCCTTAACTGGAAGGGTGTATTAGAGAGTTCCTCAGGGGACTGTCCTGGGTCTGCTACAATTCAAAGTTTTCTTTAGTGACTTTCTTTAATAAAGGGATACAGAGAATAATGCCACTGCATTTTTAAACACTAAATTTGGGGCAAAAAAGGGAGGAAAGGTTCAAAGAGAATGAATTTGAAACCTATCCTCCAAGAGTCCTTGGTCAATTACAGTCATAATCTGAAATAAATGCAGAGAAGCCAAAGGAGAGTACCAGGTACTATGACTAACCATGGTTAGCCAGAAATAGTCAGCTACAGTCATTTCTATCCAAAATGACAAGCTAGGCTGGAGGATGCCTTGAACTCTAACCTGAATAAGACATGAAACCAACCAAAGCAGGAACCACTAAAAAGGGCCTGTATATATAAACAGATCTCTTGTCTAAGTAGGAAAGTAATGCCTGCACTTGCACTCAAGGCTGCCTTTATAAGGTCTTGTTAATGAAATCAGTTGTCATCCACATTCCAAGAAAGATGCAAAAGAACCTCTCAAGTGATACTAGGAAATCCCTAGATTTCCTGTCCATCCAGAAGTATGGTGGTTTATAGAATCTGTTGTGTGACTGATTTTTTTCCTTGTTTTTAAATGGTTTGGGTTAGAAGGGACCTTAAAAATCATCTAGTTCCCCCCAGTTATGGGCAGGGACACCTTCCACTAGACCAGGTTGCTCCAAGCCCCATCCAACCTGGTCTTGAACACACACTTCCAGGGATAGGGCATCCACAACTTCTATGGGCAGCTTGTTCCAGTGCCTCACCACCCTCATAGCAAAGAATGTCTTCCTAATATCTAACCTAAATCTTTCAGTTTGAAGCCATTACCCCTTGTCCTGTCACTACACGCCCGTGTCAAGTCTCTCTCCACGTCTCTTGTAGGCCTCCTATAGGTCCTGGAAGGTCTCCCTGGAGCCTTCTCTTCTTTAGGCTGAACAACCCCAACTTTCTCAGCTTGTCTCCATAGGAGAGATGATCCAGCCCTCTGATGATCTTCATCGCCCTCCTCTGCACTCACTCCAGCAGGTCCCTTTTCCTTTTATGTTGGAGGCCCCAGGGCTGGATGCAGCACTCCAAGTGGGGTATCACAAGAACAGACAGAGGGGGAGAATCACATTCCTCGCCCTGCTGGCCATGCTGCTTTTGATGCATCCCAGGATGCGTATGAATTTCTGGGCTGCAAGTGCACATTCCCAGGTCACACTGAGCTTCTTGTCAACCAACACATCCAAGTCCTTCTCCCCAGGGCTGCTCTCAAACCATTCTCTGCCCAGCCTGTATTTGTGCTTTGGGATTTCCCTGACCCGAGTGTAGCACCTTGGACTTGGCCTTGATGAACTTCACGAGGTTTGCATGGGCCCACCTCTCACACTTGTCAAAGTCTTTGAGTACCTCAGCCTTCTCCAAATCCCAGACAACCAGGTCTCCTGTTTCCTTCTGGAGAGGACCTCCATTTTCCCTGGTCTTCTTCTTATCACTGATGTACCTACAGAAGCTTTTCTTGTTGCCCTTGAAGTATCTGGACAAATTTAATTCTATCAGGGCTTTAGCTTTCCTAACCTCATCCCTGGCTGTTTGGACAATTTGTCTGTATTCCTCCCAGCCTACCTGTCCTTGCTTCCAACCTCTGTAGGTTTCCTTTTTGTGCTTGAATTTATCCAGAAGCTCCTTGTTCATATGCACAAGTCTCCTAATGGTTTTGCCTGACTTCCTCCTTGTTGGGATGCATTGCTCCTGAGCTTGGAGCAATCAACCTATTCTCCTGTGCCCCTTTTCCCTCCAGGGCTTCATCCTGGTACTGTATCTTGCAGATCTTTAAAGAGGCCAAAGTTAACTCTCCTGAAGGACAGGGTAGTGAGCTTGCTCCTTGCTGCCCTAAGGATCCTGAACTACACTGCTTCACGGTCACTGCAGCCGAGGCTGTGCTTGAGATTCCCATTCCCCACTAGTCCCTCCTTGTTGGTGTGAACAAGGTCCACCATAGCACCTTTCCTTGTTGGCTCCTTGATCATTTGGAGAAGAAAATTATCAACAACGCATACCAGGAACCTCCTGGAGTGCTTGTGCCCTTCTGTGTTGGCCCTTGAGCAGATATCACTGTAGTTAAAGTCTCTCATGAGGAACAGGGCTTGTGAACATGAAGCTGCTCTGATCTGTCTATATTGGTCTCATCTGCTCAGTCTTCCTGGTGAGGTGGCCTGTGGCAGATCCCCACTATAATGTCACCTGTCCCTGCCTTCCCTTTAATTTGACCCATAAGCTTTCAGTCAGCTCCTCATCCATCTCCAGGAAGATATCCATGTACTCCAGTTGATCAATGACAGAGAGGGCAACATCCCCTCCTCATCTACCTGTTTGCCCTTCCTAAAGATCCCATATCTTTCCACTCCAGCACTTCAGTCACAGAAGCCATCCCACCATGTCTCCATGATGCCAACAAGATCACAGCCCTGCAGGCACGCACACAGCATGTGCATAGTCATTTGAGTTGGGCCCTGATGAAGCCAATTTACTGGTTGCAACTCCTTTGTGTTGCTCTTCAGGTGCTCTCCTGTTGACCTGCAATCCATCTCCAGGCTCTGGGTAGCTATTGCTGTCACTGGCATCAAATTGGTAGGAGTGGGATGGATGGAGGTTCCCCTCCTCCAGCAAGTTTAGTTTAAAGCCCTCTTCACCAGCTGCACAAGCCTGTAACTGAAGATGCTCTTCTCCTTCTCTGACAGATGGACCCCATCTTTGATACAGAGGAACTGAGAGACTGTAATACTGCTGAGAGCACCTTTGACTTCTCAGGAATGACTTACAAGACAGGTCTTTACTTTCTGTGTGTCTGGATTTGAATTAGCACAAGGAAATTCAAGATCTTACTCTACTCTCTAAATGTCACTTTGATCTGTAAATCGGCTCTATAAAGGTCATTCTGATACAAATCAGAATTATAGTTACTTTTCCTATTACCCTTGAATGACTTCAAGATCTAGGAAAATGGAAAAACATATATTTTAGATGACACAAGATCCAAAACAGTTTTCATCTGCATCAGGGCAGATTATTTCTTCTTGTCTAGCAACTCTGTTGAAAGACTGATGACATGACAAATCTAGGAACAGTTACTTTAACCTCACTTAAAATAAGATATTCCATGACATATTCCTTGCGTCTTATAAATGCTCTTTGTGAAACCTGTCCCATATTATTCCTTTTACTCAAGAAAGTTTAAATCACGTAATGGAATATTAGAATGGCAAAATCATCTAACTCCAAACTAGGGAAAGGACATTCACAGGAATAATCCCTGATAATTCTGAATAGACTTCTAGCATAAACAGAGTTTCATAAATGTCTTGGTTTTGGTCAATGACAGGGTTAATATTTCACAGTAGCTGGGAGGGGGCAGAGCCTGGAGCCCTTTGGGTGTGGTCAAGACCCTAATGTTATTCAATACCATCTTACATCATTGTCAGGGGCAGGGGAAAGGCACTCTCTCTTACTTCCAGGAAGAAAGGATGTTCCTTTCTGGCGGACAAGGAAAAGCTGGACAAGGAAAAGCTGGTGGATGGAGGGTCTGTTCACCATTGCTTTTCACTGTCCCAGACTTGGTGAGTGTTTTGCATGTAAATCACCCTCTCTTTGTACATATTTGTTATTAGCTTCTTATCTCATTGCTGTTTCCAGTAAATTGTTCTTATCTCAACCTGTGATCTCTGCCTTTTGTGTCTCTCACCAGAGAAGAAGGGTAGTGGCTTGCGGGTTTTCTTTTCAGAGTGAGAACTAAATTGAGGAATACCACTCATAAACCAATAAAGTAGGTCTGTTCACTTTAATATTGAAACTCTGGTTCCAAAATGGCTGAAAGATTTAACAACATTTCAGCAGTTAAATGGACAAGGACTCCTGACTCTGAAGTGCTGGAAAGTTGTTTTGCTTTTTAAACTCCATTCCCTATCTGGAAAAGTAAAAATAAGAGCACAGTTTATGGCTCCTCTCATACTCTTTGGAACTGACGACGTCTTCCAGATGTCTCAGTGCACTGAATATTCTAACCACTTTTTCTCAGCTTGGAATAGGGAAACAGATTCTCTTTTGCAATCTGCTTCCAATGCTCACTTTGGAATTACCTGGTTCCTTACATTTATTTTGCAGATTTTATTTGGAATAAAGCTCAAAGGCTGTCTTGACATGACCCAAGAAGAATATGATATAAATTCAGCTCTTCAAAGTTGACATTTAATTAGCAATTGTGCTGTCAATGAAAAATGGAACTTCTGGCCTGCAATGCCTTGGACACAAAGGTGGCGTGGGGAAATAAACTAGATCTTTCAATGCAAAATCTTTAGAGCAGGTTTCATACCAAGTTGACTAAATTCTATGTTTCAATATCAAATTTTAAGACCAAACAGCTTTTCAAAGGTCTCTGGAAAACTTTTCTGACCCAAATACTTAAAATAAGGATCCTCTGGCTTTGTTTGAGAGATCCATTGCTGACAAAATATTTTAAGAAAGCCTTTGACTTCTACCATATCTGATACGTGAGCACTAACTTGAGGTTTATTAACTGTGTTTAGTGACTGTTACTGAGGCACTCCTAGATATTTTCAGGGTTTTCACTACCTCCTTCTCCTTTGAATATGTACTTTTCTATTCTTAATTGGCAAAATCATGCTCTGCATTTCCCATAAAAAAAATCCCCATCTCAAACAATTCACAAACTACATGATATATCACATGAAATGGATAGTAGCAAAAGTCTTTCCATGAACTAAGGAGCAGTGTCTTCAAAGAGGTCACCACTGCACCAAATAATAGCCTGAATGTGATCAGCTGTCTTGGCTACTTACTCATTCCATCTATATAGAATAACATAGCATTGTTCAAGAGGCATGAGAGGAATTTAATGTCTTTCCTGCTTACTGAGGATTCTAGCCTAAAGAAGGCACTCACTCTTCAGGACTGTCAAGAGAGGCAGTCAGAAGAGGTGAACAGCAATTACAGACTCTGAGGAACTCTCCTCTTGGTTATCGCCGATACTTTATAACCAAAAGCTGGCAGTTTAAACAGGCACAAGCCAGGCTGCTATTCCTCCAATGAAAGTAATATCTTTCAGGGCAGCTTCCAGGAGAGATGCTGGTCCCCCTTAGAAGTAGACCAAAGGAAAAAAAAACCCTTTATAAAGAAACTTAAAAGGGAGGAAAGGAAATACGTGCCCCTAGCACATTTATACTGTGAGGTTATTCTGGACAAGATTAAGAGGTATGAATTATGAGACAAGAGATTGTAGTATGAAACAAGGCATAACAGACAGAATAGACTCTGGAACCAGCACACAAGATGGAAACAAGCTTTGAGGCAGGATCAAGATCAGGTTGCTTATCTCTAATCAATAGCTCTGGCAAACTCCAAACAATAACCTAACACTTCTATAAATCAGTAATTTAAACACCACTTTATTGTCCCCTATGTTCAATGGCATGAACATGATGTAAAAACTCCTATTTGCCAATATTTTAACACATCCCTCAAAGAAATGAAAGTACCTGATCATTGGTCCATAAACTTAAAATGTAGCGGGTCAGCCATTGAAGGGTTTTGAGCCATGTAACATTAGCAAAGCTTTTTGACGCTACCACATGCAAAACACTCTGGACCCACTCTGGACAGAATTTGTCTAATTTCATTGAATGTGCAAATGCACCAATTGTCCTAAATCAACTGCAAGATGACAGGAACAGTATCGGTATGCAGGCATGATATACAGGAGCTCCAGCATTTCAGAGATTTGCATGTCAATATCTGAGTTTGTTCACCACCTTTCAGAATGTTGTTTTAGTTTTAAGTGCTAAATTTCCGGTCTTTGTGGAAGAGCTGAAAATGAACAGGATACCTAACCAGCTGGGAGCACTCATAAACTGGTATGCCTAAAACCTAGCCTGTATGAACTAAAATGCCTCCCTCAGAACAGTGCCTCCATGAAACTGATATTCAGTGTGAAATTATTTTCTGCACTTACAATTCTTAGATGAGAGATCTCTTCCAGGGCTGATTTTATAATTTACCTCAGGCAATCATTGTGCTCAGTTCAGAAGTAGTTCAAGAGTCAGTTCTACAGCTCCTTCCTCCAACTGTGCGTCCTCATCAGTGGGGTGCAGAGCCCTGACTTCCTTGCCTACTTTCCTCTGGCCTCTAAGAGCTTTGCTTTCCTGACCACAAAGTGACTCAGGACAGTGCTTCTCCTGGAACAGTCAAGAGCATGGCAGTAAGTGGATTCTCCTGGGATGGGTAACAGCAGGTTTTCAACTTGTTCATGCTGAGAAGACCCTAACTCCCAGAACTCCCACTTCATGGAGAAGAATTACTTCTAGTAATTTAGATTACTAGGTTATTATTCTTGAGAAGCACGGTTTCTGCCACTAAGACAATTCAGGAGGGCTCACGATGTAGACATCTGCAGAAGATCAGCCTGTAGGGATATGGGTTGAAATCTGTTTGCTTTCTGCATTCAAAATGGCCTTAGGCAGAAGGACAAGCACATAAGCAATTGGCTTAGCAAGGACAGGGATGCTAGAGAGCTTGCCCAATAACACAGTTTAGATATCTAGAAGAAAGTGGGCCCAAAATCCGAGATGCTTATGCCACTATTAGCAACTAATTAAATCACCTGGATTCCCCAAATTCTCTCTTGAACTTAGGCTCCTAAATTCTAGAGCAGTCATGCAAGAGGCACCTAAATGGCTTGCTGAACGCTCACCTTACACATAAGTCCACTAGGATTCCTTTTTTAAGGCAAAACTCAAAAAGACAGTATATATAATCCCAATGAGTGGCTCAGCAGTAACAGTCGCTAGAAAGAAGCTAGAGGTTAAGGAAAAGCTCCCTAAACAACTCATTAACTCAGAGCTACAGGAAGAGGCTGGGTTCCCCTACATATTATCCTGTAATCATAAAATTTTCACTGAGAAGAATGTTTGTAAGAAGCCCAGAGAGAAGCAACTGCACATACTTCACATGCAAGTGTTACGTACCTTAGCCATGAGTGTTGTTCCAAAGCCACCTTGGTAATTATTAGCAGACGGTACTCCTTCCATCACTCCAGGAACAGGGTTGTACGTATCGCTTGACCAACAGCGACCTGAGCTCATATTTAGGATTTTGGCCAGCAGCTTTGGGTCAAGGCCTAATCTGTCAAAGGTCAAGGAAGAGAAGTGTTAATGTCAAAATGCACAAGATATGGGTGACTTGTTTTATATCTTAGAACCCTACCGTCATTCCTCTCCCTTTATTATAAGTCATGAAAAATGACAGAGTATTGATATTGGGGGCAGGGATGTTGTATCTTAAATTAAAGAGCATCAATCCACCATTTAAGCAGTAGCTTTTCAGAGCCGTTTTCCTTTTGCACTAAGCAAATCCTCTTCACCCAGCAATTTTGAAAGTGCAGGAAAAATAAAGGTCCTCTGAGAACAGTAGTTCCCTGGTATTTCAATTACTAAAAGGCATTCTCTATTCTGCTACCTACTTGGTGATATACTTGTTCTTCACATCAAAATTATACTCTCTAAACAAAGCAAAAAATTTACAAGGAAGCGTGGCAACGTGAAAGTACTTGTGTGATGCATTTATATGTGAATGCTAGTGCATTTCTGAAGTAAACAAGGTAACGCAAATGATTCTGCTCTAGTAACGTGAATAAAAATGCTACACTTTGCAAAAAATATTACTAATGCGTACATCTGTACATTTGTGGCTTTGCTATTATTAAATCTTCATTATATACTCTTGCTTATGAGGCAAGTCTGCATCTCACTGTGACACGTTATCTATTTGCAAACATATATTATAGTTCTGGGTCAACTGCTGATAAGGTTACTGATCCCGATAAAACAAAGCTTGTCCAAGTAGAAACGTCATTTGTTTTACCACAGAGATGATGGCATAAACTGCTGCTCAGTGTAGACCCTGAAAATTCTTCAGTATTATAGGAAATTAATCCTCTTATGAATTCACATTTATGCTGATAATAAATGGCAGGTGTAATTCTACATCAATTCCATTTATACCAAGGACGAGCAGCAGCAGTTCATCTGGCCCTGTACAAATGTTCAGCTATGCTCAGGACAAAAAAGAAAGGGCATTATGTCCAGTAACAATCTAAGATGAGAAAAGGACATTTTAAAAGGCATATATAACAACCTTCTACAAAGGGTTTATTATAGAATTCAATGCTCTTTACATTAGCTCCTACACCACAGACTTCTGCAGATCTCCATAGCCTAACACTGCTTCCGGGCACTGTATCACTCAGAGTTTTAATTTATAGATGAAAAAAGCTTACCAATGGAACAGTTGCTAAAATGCATGTCTATTTATTTCAGTAGGCATTTTGGATTTGAAAAACTACATTTAAGACAGACATAGGGTGGCTCCTATTCCTATAATGGCATGTGCCTCCTGCAATTCTGCCATCCTAATGCAAAGCAAGATCATTTTCTGTACCTCAGATAGCTTTTTAGCATACTGCTGTGCACTCTTATTTATGATTTGCTGCAGCAACCCTTGGAATTCAATAGAAAGTCTCCTGCTGGCCTGAATGGGATCAAGCTTTATTCTCCTCCCCTGTTTTTTCAACCCTCTGACTCAACTGAATGCTTTCAGTGGCCATTTATTAAAAAAAAGTATTTTTCAGTACCAATATGTTTTCACAATAAATTGTACTTTTATCTTGCATAATGCATCGAAGTCTTCATCAAAAGCCACTCTGAATAAGAGCTTGAATTGTTGTAATAAAAAACCCCCTGCATTGTGGGAGCATTCAAAGCCTAAGCTTGCAAATATACAGAGGTTGCTTTTTTTTTTCCTAAAACAAATCTCTTGGCTTGTTTGTTTCCTTATCATGGTTATATCCAGATCAGTATTTTTAACAATATAGAGCCTATTTGTGCCATATCTAGCTGCAAGCAGAGGCCCCTAATTACAGCTGTGAGTATATTGCAAGACAGAGAGCTTATTATTTCAAAACACATATAACCCTCCCAAAGAATGCTCTTCTTACAGTGTTCCAACTACCTCTCTGTGAAAGTATACTTTAAAAAACATGTGTGTATTATACAGATATGTAAACTACTGTCTTGGACTAGATCTGGCATGTTTTTGCTCTCTGAAAAGAAAAAGGAAGATGGTTTGTATCCCTGCTTCTTCAAAATTCATTGCTCTTAAACACCATGCAGCTTCTCTTCAGGAGACCTGAACCTATTTTTTTTTCTCCTTTTCAGCAAGTGTACCATTAATAAGAGCAAGTTAGAAGTGCTTTGCATTTCATCTTTCTGAAGATTCATCCACTGGTGCATATATAACTGACAGTTAAAATTAGACATATATTAAAATCAGTTACTGAAGAAGTCCTCTGTCTTCCACTGTGCCCAAAGCCTGTAATGGTCTGAAACCAGCCAGAATATACAGTAATTGTCATTCAGCGAGAGTCTATCCTAGAAAGTCATGCTTCAGTGGAGAAGACTGAGTTTCCATTTGAAATCAACAAATTAATCCAAGACAGGTATCTGAAAGGGCAAGTTTAATAGGAAGCAGCTACTGGGCTCTCAACCATGATAAAATGTTATTGCTGTTTCCCTGTAAATTGGCTGGGAACATACGATACTCTCTGCATAAGAGCTCCATTGCTGTTCAAGAGATATACTGCTCAAGCTATCAAAATGATGACAGTCTGCCAGTCCCCATAACAACTTGCCATTGGACATGAGAAGAGCTTGTGCATGTGTGTGTGAATTTACAATTACCAAAATGTTCTTCTCCCTTATAAGCAGAAAAGAAGCCCATGTATTAACTGTACTTATAATAAAGCAAAAACAATTGCTTCCCTCAAATCAATGCTTCTTCAATAACACTCCTAATGAAGTGAACAGCAGAAACTCAGCAATGGACACAAATACAAAAAAAAAAAAAAAGTTAAAATAGGATCCCCTAAGGCCACTGCTCAAAACTCAAGTTTTGCTGAGCTTTGACAAAACCAGATACTGAATATGCTCCTCCAAAAGTTCAGTCTGGAACAGATACAAAACCTGAAATAGTGTCTCACAAGAAAGACACATCCTGGTCTCATTTTAAGGTGTAGCAACTGAAGTAGTCAAACTGTTGAAAGTTTCCCATCTCAGAGTGCTTTCAATAAGTATTATGTAAAGGTAGGACCCTTCTGCCACAGTTAAAAATTACTTGGTCACTGGCGTTTTAAACAAGGTAAGTGCTTTCCAGTGTCATTACTACACCCTCACAAGACTTAGCTGTAGCTCCATGCCAAAGATAGCAGAGCCACAGTTTCTTGGAGGAGTTATTTTTCAAGGTACTCTTTCTAAAATTTGCAGTGCAGGTGTGTCCATGGCTAATCATTCCTCAGCCTGTAGAACATGCTCCTCTCTACAGTGTCAACTCTCATTTCTGCTCCTCTCTTGCATCCACAGGGGTGCTCACAGAAACCAGACTTAGAGACTGAGACTATGTTTAAACTCAGCATGAGAAGAAGCAGTTCTTTTATCATCTTTTCACTTTATGTATCTAAAAAAGCAAGTGGGCACAAATCCACATACAGTAAAATTGTGTAGGAAGGAGTTGTATTTCCAGCTTTTGGCACAAATCTGGGTGCCACTGCAGTCCCTCCTCAGAGAGATAATTTTCTCTACTGTTGGAAGTACAAAAGTGATTTTGCAGTGAGGTTATTGCCATAGAGCCCTTACTGCTCTCCTGGTCCCTTATATCCCAACTATATTAAGCAATCTTGTCCTGTCTTGTGCCACCACATAAGCCCTTCTCTGAGACTTTGCAGCTAGTTTCTGAAGGAACCACAAACTGCGTGTCAGGCAGCAACTTCCAACTGACCTAAACACAAACCAGGTATCAGCAATATATAATTTCTGAGCTTTATTTTGCTGGTATGAAAAATTGTTTCACTGGAACTCGGGACTCAGTAAAACAAAGCTACTGACACTGAGATGATCAGCAAAATGAAAAAGACAAATAGTTTCTAACTGTGGATGGTAGCACTTAATGTTTTATTTCGTATTTGTGAAGCTTACATGTACTCTGTGTGTTGGTTTGACACAGGAAGTCAGTAAGTATTTTGCAATATGCACATTATCCATAAAACTGCATAGCAAAATCTACTCGAGATTTTTCCCCTGAACAGTTGCACTAACATGCTAGAAAAGAAAATACAAATGATAATGCAAATTCATTTCCAAAATGTCTGTCATACCTTTTAATTGTTACTAGCAACATTCATAAAGCATCAGGAAAGTAATGGAAAAAACTAAACAAAACAAGCATTTTATTGGGCAGAACTAAGGATGGGAATTTTTTTAAAAATTATTTATGCAATCTAATCCAAATAGCTTCCAGTGAAAATGGACATCTTCATTAGTAAATGAAGATGATGAGTAAATAAAGATGATGTTAGAGTAAAGCAGAAAAGCAAGTGGAATATAAACACAAAAATTACACAGCAATATTGCCCATTTTTCTGGGAGTTTATTGTAGGACTTTTTAGTGTCATGGTTTTTTTCCCCCTCACCACATTCTATTTGTTACTTATGTTGAATTTTGGAAAAATTCTATAATTTCAAATATAAAATAAATAATGTAATTTAAAAAACTGAAATTAATAAACCAGTCACTCTAACTACTTCAGAAAATGCAAACTTAGACTGCATGGTTTATGAAAACATGACAGACGAAGTGGTTTATTAATAGAATTAACATCACATTGTTTTGAAGATTTAAGCTCAAAGTTGATAGAGGTGTTGTAATATGACTTTCTAGTTATATCTACTTCAGAGAACAATATTTTGAATAATTATCCAAAGTCCCTAAAACTCAATTTAAATGATGCAGCAGACACATACAATGAATGATATAAAGACATTTAATATTCTATCTAAAAGTTACAAACATGTCTAAGTTCCACAATTCCTACTCTGAATATTTAGATATTCAGTATCCTTTATCATTATTAGGTCAGAGCCACACTTTTTTCACTAGATATGCATCAATTCAATAAATCAAGCTCAGCTTCTCACTCTCTCCAGACTAGGCAACCACACTATCCTTTGAGCTTTAGAGTTGAAAAAAAAAATCATAAATTTACTACTATAGCGAAACTTCTTATAATTAGAATGACAAGTGTTAACTTGTACATTAGAAATTTTTACACACCCAAAGTGGAAAGCTCTTATTCTAGATATAAGCAGAAGTCATCTTCTCCAGCACCTAAATAGCAGCAAATTAAAATCAATGCAAGGGTTCTAAATTACTTCATAAGGCTTTAAATTACTGCCTCTGTCTTAAGCCTCATGCAGTTTTGGACTAAATGAGATTACGTTTTTTGTATAATTTTGACTACAATCTGCAGGTTTCTTCTACAATAAACACAGTTCCTTTTTGATAGCCTTGATTGTAGGGTAGGAAGGCTTATATATTGTCACTGGACTTTTGCTTACAAATGCTGAATACAAATTCAGGCAAAATTTAAACTGGAAAAGGAAAAAATGAAAAACAAAAATCCTAAACACTTTCAAGCTACAGTGACTGCAGACATCAACTTGCTCTGCACAGGGTTTACATGCCCAGAATATCTGTCTTCCAAACCTCTTGATTTTATTTTACCTTCAATTTTAACTCTAATCATTGCTACAAATGTAGATAAAACTATAACGAAAAATCAGTTGCATATGCTTTATTAAGTGAATCATGACTTAAAGCAGAACTTGATGAAAGCTTTCTGGATTACACTGGATTACAACAGTTGTAAACAATGCTACTGGTTTTATTATGCCTCGATGCAGACATGCCTCAGTATTTTACAGACTCTCAATTTTAAAATGTAAATGGTACAGGATATTGATAAACCAATTAGCACTGATGCAAAGCAAATTCCTCTTTTATCTCAATTACAACATGACAACTTAATAGGTCAAGATAGTCTAACATCTGAGACAAGGGCAATTCAATAAAACAACTGCATCTTGATATGGTAATTAAGAGGAAATGTGAATCCATTACATTGTCTCATGTACATGCACGTATGTAGGTGTTCCTTTTATTTCTTTAAGCATTTGATACCCTGTTACTGTTTTTATAGTGTATCAAATCCACATGAACACACCTGAGCCCAGTAGATAAGTATCTACAATAGCTGTAGTTTTAACAGGCAAATTTTAAGGATGCAACTGCACAGAAAAATAATTCACGGAAAACCCTTAAGAGATACACAATTGCAAACACAGGACTTCTTTGTCTATAAATTTGCAAATCATTCAGATCTGGCTAAAAGAATTTATGAAAGCTTCAAATACTCTGATATGAAACTGGTATTTGCATGGACTCTACTGGAAAATAAAATCAAAAAGCCACAGCAAAATAAATAGGTTACAACTGGAAAGTAAAAATAATTTTGCTTGAATATGCTGTCACTTACAAGTTAGATGTATCACATGCTAGAAAAGAAATGGTAATCTTAGCATTGACAAGAATGCAGAGGAGCATACTGCAGCTCTTTGACAAGCTAGGAGTTTTGGCAAGTAGGACAAACTGCACTCAAAAAGTCGAAGAAAGGTAGATGTTCTGTTTTATGCTTCGATCTTAATTTGATACACATACTGTAGTACAAGTTTTGTTTTACAATATATTTTGGAACAATTTAACAAAGTAAACAGAGCCAATGAGAGCCATATGGGAGTGTAATACTCTGAATAAACTGTACATTAGCTTAGAATACAAACAAAAACTTACCTCTGTATTATCTCTGCATGTTTACAATGCAAGACAAACATTATTGCACGCCGCACTACAGTAGAACAAATAAATTCTTAACTTCAGATGCAGAATGCAACAGCCAATACAGGAAAATATCCCCATTCTGAAAACCCCTACTTTATTAACTAATCCCTTTAGCCTGTTATTAACTTTATAAGACAACTTCTTGCAAAAGTTTATCTGTGCCATTTAATCATCATTGTCTCAGCATAATCAACCATAATACACGAAAACTGTAAACACAGAAAAAATGCTTCAATCCCGTATAAAAATCAAACAAACCTGATTCCAAGATTCATAGTCTCAGCAGTTCCAATCATACTGATGGCCAAGAGCATGTTGTTGCAGATCTTTGCAGCCTGAAATGTCGTGAAACCATCAATTAGTTCACGCATTTTCATAGACCTAACATGTAGGAATCATCTTTAACTAGGCTCAGGACAGTAGGATCAAATATATTTTGGCAGCTCTCTTCTAGAGGTAGCACCAGTAAGCACAGATCTATGGTAGTACAGTTAATGAAAGCTGCTCTATGGTTCCTTCAGTGATTAAGAAGTACGTTTTTTCTTCGTACAGAAGGTCAGTTAGTATACATAGAATGTAGGGGCTCTTTGTCCTTCAGAACATCCAGTAAATCTAAATTTAGAAGAAACAAAATTAAAATATCCTCCTCTAAGTAGTATAATCTCAAAAAGCCAATGTAGATAAACACCAATCAGACTTTGGTACTAAGCTATACAACATACTGGACAAAAGGGCCATGAGGTTATTTTATAAACACATAGTTAGAGACAAGTAAACAAGCAAACAAGTATGAAGTATGACGATATATTATAACGCATTTAGTCCTGAAATAAAAGAGTAGGTATCAGTAGAGAAAAAGCCAGAAAAACGTAAGACTGAGATAACAATTAACCCTTCAGAAAGCATTACCTGTCCGGTTCCAACCTCTCCACAGTAAATCACATTAGAACCCATGCATGTTAGCAACTCTTTGGCAGCATTAAATTCTTGTTCCACTCCACCAACCATGAAAGTAAGGTTTCCAGCTCGAGCAGCTCCAACACCTGAATCAAGACAACATTGGATTTAATACCATTATTAGAAAACCCAAAAACTTAAGTAGTTTGTCTTATCAGTAAGGGTCTGGTGATGCAATACTAACACTGCACTTATGATGAACATCTCAAATTCTGTGTAAAAGTAAGCCTATACTCTCAGTACTCAGAGGATCAGTGATCTTAATTCTCAAACATCTGATGGAGATAAAGCCACAATATCTTCCAGGCTCACTAGCGGATAAAGAAGTCACAAGACCTACATATAACTGGCAATGTCACTTTTTATAGTTTATATGAAGAAACAATCAACTCTTCTTGCAACTTTGCACTCCACAAAATTCACTGTATCTGAATTACTAAATAAAATTTTTTTTTTGTCAAACTATTCTTCACATACGACCACTGACAAACTACTGCTCAAAGTAATAGTGCTTTTATCACCCTTTCTAAACCTATGCTAATTTTTATCAATGCTTCCTGATTTTCACATAATTGAACAGCTAAAAGACACAGACATATAAAACCAAGTCTTCTGAATCTTTGCAGTTTATGTTTCTATTCTGAAGCAAAATTCATCTTGAGACACTTTAAGTTAGGTTCCTATAAACTTCATGCACATACAATGACGTAAAGAGCTATGAAAAGACAATGTAAAAATTATTCATACACATATGCACACAAACGCACTATTCCCAGTTTTATTCCTGTAGTCTGTTCTGTCTTTACCACAGTTCAGTAAGCAAACACCATAGTTCTTTGATTATACAGTTCCGATAAGCACAACTCCAGCAAATTTTTCATGTGATATTTATCAGCTCCATGAAATATTCTATTTCTTAAAAGAAGTCTAATTCTAATATGAATTACTCATACATCCTTAACCTCCTCATCCCCAGCATCTAATAACAGCTAGAAAAATTTGGCCTAAACTGATGAACAAATCATCTTCCTCCCTAATTTTCACTTTTACAAGAAGCATAACTACTATAAATTTTCTGTGCTATGCATCAAACATGAACCTGTTAGGATGTGCAGCTGCAGATAACAACCAACTTTTGAATTAAACACTTTCAGTTAGGTACAGTGCTCTGAAGTGCTGCAACACAGCTAAAGAAGTGGTCAGTTTTGGACTTTGTTTACAACATCAAGGACAGTTACACTGCAGCTCCTCACACTGAATAATCTGATGAATTTTTATTTGCTTTTCAATAAAAATTTCATTTGATTCACTGTCTCTCTACAACTGCTCTCTGTGACTATGTCTAAAAATGCCTCTTTCGTTATCTGCCAACTGTTTATTTTCCCCATCCCACCTTTCAGCATATACCATCTTTTGAAACCACTAAAGAATTTCAGACAAATTTTGTAGATCAAGGTCTCAAAAAGAGTAAATACCTACCAGTTATGCAAAAATAGGCAACAGTAAAGATGCTTCCACTGATGAAGTACTTGCTCAACCTACATAAGAAGCTAGAATCACGAGACTTTTGGCGTTGGAAGGGACCTCTCAAGATCATGTAGTTCAACCCCCCTCCTCAAGGAGGGCCAGTTGAAGCACATTGCCCAGGACCATGTCCAGTCTGCTTTTGTGTGTCTCCAAGGATGGAGACTCCACAGCTTCTCTAGGCAACCTTTTCCTGACTACCCTCTCAGCAAAAAAGTGGTTTTGTGTGTTTCAGATGGAATTTCTGTGTTTTAATTAATGTCCATTACCTCCTGTCCTGTCAGTGTAGCTCCTTCTTCTTCAGTCTCTCCCATCAGCTTTTTATACACATTGATAAGATCTCCCCTGAGCCTACCCTTCATGTTTAACAGTCTCAGCTCTCTCAGACTCTCCTCATACGAAAGATAGTCCAGATTTTTGTCATCTTCATGGGCCATAGCTGGACTCACTCCAGGAAATCTGTGTCTTTCTGCTGGTAAGTCCAGAACTGGAGCATCCAGAAGAACTCACTCAGACCCATAGCTTTAAAAAAACAATCAGTCTATATATAGAATACTGTCGAGGTACTGAAAAATATACGGTGGTGAAGATCTTCCTGCCCAGGTTGAGAGACACCCTATTAGCAGCAATCCTTAAACTCACTTGAACAAGTCCTTTCCAGGCAACTCACAGGAACTGGGCCAAGAGCAAAGCATGGATTTAGAGCTAGCACAAACAGGTCATTGTTGTCTTCTTGGCTACCAGTTCACTGGTATGTACATGACCACAAAGATTGCTACATTAATAAACACAATGATTTTCATTCCATTCCTCTAGCTATTTTTATTCAAACCACATAATGGCCTTTACCACTAATCCTGTGATCTGACCTGCAGCAAATTAAGTAGACAATTTAAGTCAAAGCTTACAAACAAAATCCAGTACTATCCATCATAGGTCAATAGCCTTGTATCTAGATTACAGACTGCTAAATAGCTTCAGAGATTCATTTATTAGAGCAAAATTAATGCTGACAATAGTTTTCAGCTGGTTAATCTTCTGACAGCTGCACTCTCTCACTTGTTCAAATACATTTCAAGAAGAAAAAATAAATCAGTTAGGTAGAAAAAAAAGAGCAATTTGTTGTATAATGCAGAAGGCTTGGAAAATTCTTGTTTTAAAACCAAAAACCTGTTTACTTCATGGTAAATTTTATCATCTACAGCTCTTGCTAACTATCAACTATTTTATCAGAATTAAAGGAGCAATGCAGCAAATTTATAACACTGGCAATTAAAAAAACATTGGCATGCCATCTAGGAGTACAAGAACTGTAACTTCATCTAAAAATAGAAATAAAAAAATCATTATACAAAAATGCACAGCTTTATTTCACAATCACAGACTCCATACCAACAACACAAGCCATTAAAGTATTATCAGCTTCTAACACCAAAGAGAGCAATGAAGATGCAGAGCAGCTAGTGCAACTTAAAAAAGCTAATGATTATTTTTCATATTTTGAGTTTTTTTAAGAAGTCTTACCACCTAACATAATGCTTTATGCTGTCGAGGTCAAAAGTCCTTCAGAATCTATCTGTTCCTTCTAAAATACAAAACTCCTCTTCAGATCCTCAGGGAATGATTTTCAGAGAAACTGTACCTGTGATTAGGATGCACTAAGATTTCTTCCTCCACTGCAAAGCAAGACTGATGGAGCCCATGACTGCAGTCTTATACTTGCTTGGCTTCTCTAGGATAGTATTCCACACCTATGTGCAGAATCCTTTAAGGAGGTCACAGCAGCAGATCAACTCTAAGTCAGCTGGTCATAGAGCATCAGAGTTTGCCCCAAAGATATAAACTGACAGGAACAAGTTTGCTGATAAATATGATAACAGATCTAGCTACTGAGGGGGTATGCAAAAAAATTACTCTGGGAAAAAAAATGTGGTGAGAAGTTATAGAGTAGCACTGCAGTATGGCATACCCACTAGGAGATTGGTTTTCCACTTGGGTACTAGAGGGTTTTGGATGAAGATCTGAAAAATTAATTTCTTTTATCAGAAGAGGTATATAAAGAACTGCTTTTCAAAGCCTCTTGTCACATCTGTCTGCATTACTTGTGAGGTAAGTTCAATCCAGGTGCTTCTCACTTTGATTGCTAATGGATTGCTCAGTGAACCTGATGCAGACCAGTTCCTAAGTTCACAATTTTTGACAAAAATGGGAATGGAGACTTGGGAGCCCTCATATGACAACAGCAGCTGGTCACGGCTATTCTCAGACAGTTTGAAGATGACATCAAGTTTTAGCATCCAGACCAAGCAGCCAACTTTGGTAACACCCTGCCCTTCCATATTCACTTCTCTGTGCTTAATGCAACAGTCTTTAACGTTGTTGGAAAAAGTCTTGCAATTTGCCACTGATGTTTCCAGTTCCAAAAAAACCCCCCAAAAAGTCTTAGCTCTATAGCTATATCATTAACACTGCTTAGTTTCAATCAGTTTGATTATTAAGAGTACAATTTTCTAGAAAAAAGATGTTAATATAAAAGTGTTATAGGAAAGTATCTGCTTTTGCTTTCAGCTTTATTACATTTCTGTAAGAAGAGCAGAGGGTGGATGAGTTAAAAAGAAGTGATATTGTCAGGCTACGCACTACAGCACCACTACAGCGGAGATGCCGAAAACAGTTACGCTGCTGAGAACACAACGCACCCAAGCATATCCCAGTGCCAAAATATTTAAACCACTGTTGAGTTGCACCTGCAGATAAAAAAATTTGTTGCTGACAAGGTTTGACACTGAAACGATGTGAATATAGCTGTTCAGAGACTTGAAAGGACAAGCAGGAGATGAGGGCTACAACAGCAAGAAGCTTGGGCAAAAAAATCATCTATTTTGTTACCTTCCTATACAACATTTAGTCTACTGAGCAATTTTAACAACTAATTTTGTGATCTAAACCAGATAAAAAATAAACAAGAAAAGCATTGCTAGAGTTTTAATTCTCTCTCCTGTTTTTGCACCCGCAAACATAAGAATTGAGGCTTTGCCTGTTACGCTTTGGGAAGTGCAAGGGAACACTGGTCTTTTATTCTGAGTTTTTTTGCAAAAATGCAGTTTAAGGGACTGCAGCTGCTTCAAACAAGCAGGTTCTTGTCATGTTTGCTCTCAGATAGGTTGAGCTTGAGAGGCTGCATCTGTGTACCTTGTGTGTGTGTGTATTTTTAAGGACTAAGCAGATTTTTTTAAATACCTGCCAGCTCACACCAAATACTTTGTCTTTCGCAACTCAAGAAAAGTTAAACAAAGATACACGAGGAGAGATTAAGTGAAAAGGTTACTATTGTTTTGCTACATATATAAATCTAAAACCAATTAACAGGCATGTATAGACAAAATCAGCTATAAATCCCTACTGGAAATAAAAGCAGAATATTTAAAACTATACTATAAATTTAAAATAACTATAAATAATATACTATAAATTTAAAATGAAGAAACTAGTTATTTTATAAAACACAAATAGCATATCAATTTTTTCTACTTGCTTCATAGACAATGTCTGCCATCATCAATCTATTTCCAGGAAACAAGTAAATGGAATAGACTCAGAAAAAAACCCCACAGCACACCACCACTCCAACGGTTTGTGTTTCTCCCTATTATAAAAATCAGCATCAAAGCTAGACCTATGAAGCTATTCTCCTGCCATATAACTAAAACACAGTAAATCACTTAATTTGCTCAAAAGAACTTAAATGTTTTAACCAGCCTGCCATCAGTGGAGATAAAGAAGAGGGCCGATGGGACCGGGCTGCAATGTGAGCCGTCTTTAAAATGCAATTGTTCTAATCATTTTCTACAGATGCAGCCTCACAAGGGGCTGCTGTCACAGGGACCATTTACGACTTGTTATGGTGTCTCTATTGTTTACCGGGGACATTCGCTAAAAAGGCGACAGCTGGGACAGAAAGCTGCTCCTCAACGAACAATATAATCCCGTGAAAGTAATCAACAAATTTAAGGGTGTTAATTAACTTTACACTTTATCATGTTCAATTAGTTGTCCTTTCTCGAAAAGATTGCCGTGCACAATCGGTTTAGAGCGTGCCATGTTTGATTTGTAAGTGATCACTGTTTCTGTTTCAAAGTCCATGTCAGATGTTCTCTTGGGTTTTGGTGACACAGATGAATGGCTCTGCACATGTTAGGGGGTGATCTGGTTTAACATAAACCAGCATAACATAACCCCTTGTTAATGTATCGCTGGCCTTTCCAAAGCAAGAACAGAAATGCCCGCACCCGCGGACGCACACATAAACGCACCAAACCCCTGCAGCAGCATGACTGTCAACGAGTCAAAGTTTTGTTTTTGCTGAAATGCAAAGACACAAATAAATGGGCAATTTTTCATCATTATATCTCAAAGCAAGACTTGTCTTTTAGGGGCACGCTTGGGATCATTTCTTCCCAGCAAGATCCCTAGTTCTGCTGCATTATGCACTAATGCAGAAGCGCCTCCTTACATTTTACATAACGCATACTGCCTTTTCTAATGGCAGCTGAGCAAACGCTGGGTAGATGCACAAAGTTCTTTTGTATATCAGATTCTGTGGTTTGTACTGCATTTATAATGCCAGGGATCCTAGAAGAAAGTTGAATTAATCTATCATTAAAATCTGCCATTTTCCCTTTAACGTACCATTCCTATTTGCTAATGGGACAAAGCAAAGCTCGTGATGAAGCGACAATATACTTGGAAGAGCCCCTTAATGGAAGTCACTGCTGTTTCTCTCTTCTGATAAGTAGTTTTGCATCACCGTAGCTCATAAACTAGTGATGTTTGAGCAAAAATGGAAATGGAGGTTCAGGTCAGTGATTTGAAGATTTATACAACAAGTACTCAATATTAATCCAGACAAAAGCACATCTAAGGAATTAGAAGCATCTCTTCTACAGCAAAATCAAATGACACCATTTGTGAGATTATGGCTGTACAAAGAAAAAAGTCTAGTGGACTTTTATTCTGCAGCAACAGGCAAATTAAACAAACATTATCATAATTATTTAAGCAATTACACTGTACATAAAAACAAACTGCAAAAAACCCACCGATGAAACAAAACAAAATAAAAATGCAAAGAAAGCTCAGTGGAAAAGTTGTTAACTCTGAAAGCTAATAATGGATTAGGTTAAATATTTAAGAGGAAATTACAGACTATATCAGAAATAGCTGAAACCACAAAACAAAGCGGTAGAAAACACCAGTTTTCTGCTAGGAAGAAGATCTGCAGGGAGAAGGGAAGCGGTCGATAGATCCTTAAATTGGACGCAATAGCTGTTCTTCTATCCCAAGTTGGCAGCTGCTACATTTGCAGACCTAGTTCATTATTTACCCATAATGACCATCAAGCTCCAGTCAAAGTCAGATCACAACAACTGTCAGCAGCTCTTTTAATTAGCCTTGTTTGAATTCAGATAAATATCACAATGGCCCAGCTTCTGCTGAAAAAGCAACAGAAGATTGCAAGGAATAAGCTGCTCTGACTTCCTAACAAACAGTTTTGAGAAAAAGTCTGGAGAAATGAAGTTTTTTTATTTTTTTAATTGAGGAAGGGACGGTGATGTGCACGTTTTCCCTCACATGATATTCATATTATGACCTACAATGCCGGTTTATGGGCAAATTTGTGCATCTCAAATGCCAACTCAAAGCATCACTCCACAATCTAAAAGGTAAACTTTAAGAGATGGTTTACAGGTATTAATTAAACCTCTAACCTCTGTGAAATCGTACATTTAAAAAAACTGAATCAGAATTAAGGAATGCACATATTAACAGGATTATCCTCTCTCCTAATTTATCTCCTTCTGTTTGTTTATCCTCAGGGAACATAATCTTCTGTTGCATCAAGCCACTCTCAATTCTCCTTGTGTCAGCAGCAGAATAATAATTCCCTCCTCCTCCTCCACCCCCTCTCCCACAAGCACCGGCAAGAATGAAGACGAGTGGATCAGACTGTTTGCATCAGCATTAATGCTCCATGCAGCTATTTTCCTATCAGTAGCAGAGACTGTAAGAAAGATGCAAGAGAGATGTGCAATATGCTACCTGTTCTGGGCAGCCCAGCATGGGAGGGAGTAATTAAACAGATTTTGCCTCCTAGAATAATATGAAGGCAGAAGATGCAGCCAGAGACTGCTTTGAGAGCCTTTCTTCAGCAGTTCACTTGCTGTCACAGTTGGGTCCCTTATTTTGCTAGGTGCTGTCCGAAGACAAAAGCCAGTACCAAACTGTCCAGTCTCCAGCCAATCTGAGAAGTGCTGCCGTACATGCAAGGATCCTCTGGGGCCTCAAAGAGAACATACTTAGGGATTTACATGAATCATAAGGATATATGCATATAAACAATAAGTTACATACATGTGTTACAGCAGCAGAGGATATCCCTTTTGGGAACAGAAAAAATTACGTAAACATCACCAGGAACTGAAGGTAGAAAGTAGTGTAGGGGGAAGGATAAACTATTGATTAAACAAAATAGGTAAAATCGTCCTGAGAAGCTTTATGTTTTTAAAGGAGCCCTGAGTGGAATTGTATACAGATTAGTACTTGAACTTGGCCATGGATGGCAGAAAAAAAACCTTCAGTTTGACTCAGATATATTATATTGGACACCAAAACACAGAAAAGAATATGCCCTCTCAATAAATCATGCAAGAACTGAGTAGAAACTGTTGTTGAGGCAGTTTAATATGAGGGGAATGCATGAGGAAAATTTTACGAGATGGTATTAAGTAGCAACTGATGCCTCCAAAGGATCAGCCAAAGAAAATAAGTTGCAAAAGGCAAATACACACATAAGATAGTTTAACTTTTTCAAAAGAAGTACAAGCTGAAAGGCCTGATGAAATTGTCCTGTCTGCAGCAGTTTTTTAAAAGCATTACATTTAATTCTAGTAATTATAATGACAAAGAGAAACATCAAAACACCTGAAAACTTAGCAAGTAAAAAGGTTAACAGCACTGCAATAAAAAAGGAAATAAAGTACGACAGATTAACTTATTTGCTTATTTTTATTACCCAAAACATTGTATCAAAACACTTAAAATATTAAATGTTAATATTAATAAATATTAAAGCTTAACAACAATTGCTAGTATCTACAGTTGTGAACAGCAAAACTACCTGCACAGAGCTTACCTCTGTTCAACACAAGTATTTAATTTTTTTATCTGAACATTAGCAAGAAGGCTGGACAGCCAGTGAAGAAAAGGAGCAATACATTCCATATACGCATGCTACCGAAATTTCGAAGCAGACTTCAGACAATCCAAACGTAGAGCACAACTCTAAGCTGTCTGGTTAAAGAGGCTCTGAGCAAGGACAGCATCAAATACACCCCAAACATCAAATACAAGAGAAACAGAGAAAATGACCCATCATCTTCTTGTCCAGCAATACTGTTTGAACTCTTGTCTTTCAGGGGAAGTCCAAAAATTAAACACGGCCATGCCCGCACTTGCTCCTCTATGTGGGCCAGTGTTAACTCTCCACAAAACTAGAATTCAGCAGAAACAATTCTCATCTTGACCAATGAGACTTCAAGTTCTAGAAATAAAACTTCATCCCAATCACATAGTGCAGATTCAAGAATAATTTTTGTCCGGTATTGGAAAGGTGAGAGAGCTGCAAATCTAACATCATCCCAAACTCACTTTCTTCAAAAGCTTCCACTCTATGCAGAAGATTAGCAACCAGAAAATAGACTAGTACAGGACTATAGAAGAAAAAGCTCAAAGGGATGAACATTTATAATGTTAGAAAAAGAGAAGGTAAAATCCTAGAAGAGCTATTCTTACAGTTATAGTCTTATAGTTAGCTGTTCTAACTCAGATTCACAAACAATACCAAAATGAACAACATCAAGCCTTCAGAAGCTTATTGTTTGTGTGAAATACCAAAAGCCACAAACAGATCCAAGAGTCCACCTTGTCATCACAGCTTTTCACCTCATCAGTTTTGACTGAGCAACATACCTGAAAATGCACGACCAACAAAACCAGATGTATGGCCAGTCCTGATGAGCTCTTTAAACTACAAAAAGCAGTTAGCCTAGTAGTTAGGAATTCCTAGTAGTTAGGAATTTAAAATAACCCACCATATTTGCCTATTTTGCTAGTTGGACTTGAATGTCTCTGTCTGGAGAGTATAAAATACTCGCACATTCTACCTTGACTCCACAGCAAAATGCAATTATCTTCACACAGCATTGTGGAATAGATATATCAAAGCTGAGATTCTTTTATTATATCAGAAAAACAAGAACCTTTGAAGAAAAAACAAACCAGGGATATTTAATATTATTGTTTACATATTCCCCAATATTAGTACAATTGTAACAAGATACTTTAAATACTTTAGTACTTTACAGTTTTCTTTACCATGTTATGCTCCTATAGGCCCCCAAAAGCTACAAAACATGGCAGCATGTTTTTTTTCTGAATAATGAAGGTACTAAGCACATTACTAAAAAAGAAAATATATCACAATGATATGTGATATGCATTTAAACTGCATTGCTCAACAGGTATGGGTTCAAGTGTTCCTCCTAATAAAAGGTTTGCTTCTTAAAAAGTCAGCTGCAGAAGCAGGTAAATTCCTATTCATGCATTCATTGGTCCTTTCATGTCATATAAGAAAGTAAAAAGACAGTAAACACAGAAGAATAAAACAAAAAGCATTTAAATGGGGTGTATAACACAGTATACCTATTCCTAAGCTTTTCTGGTTTATCTAAGAGCTGATCATGTAGCAATGTCACACACCAATCCAATCAGTACCAGCATATTTACATTCGCAACATTTAAAAAACATCTAGTATCTAATACCATGAATCTAACAAAATTTTCAAACAAAAATAGAAATTTATAGCCAGAAAGAAGTGTCAGGCAGGTAATTTTAAAAGAAATCAATCTTCAGTAATTTCTTCTGGAGAGCTGCTTAGCTGCAAGTTTCAATTTTACCTGGTTTGGGTACAGTCTATGAAAGGACAACTGACAGAGCCTTACTAACTGAAATTGGGAAGAAATGCATAAATAATAGGACTGCAGACGGCATTGAACATTTCTGAATGAACTTTTGAACCTTGTCTCTTCAAGATGGTGTGAGACCAAGAATTTTCTTGACATTCTGAACCATCATTGGAGTGCATTCCTTCAGATATGTCTATCCTTTCTGCAAGCACTTTGGCATTGAATGTTGCCTCTGGATACAGTGAACAGCCCACACAGTCTTCTTTTTCAGCTTCTCCTTTAAAATATATGCTTATTTTAAAACATGCCTAACTCTGTATCTACAAAGTAATAAATCACTTTCTGCTGCCTAATTTCAGCATATTCACAGTTAATTCTCAAAGCTTTCAGGCACTGAAAGGCAAAGCAGTATAATAATGCAAGATGACAACAACTGCTAGAAAAACAGTCTAAACTGGAAAAATACAGAGCTTCCATTTAAGGAATCCTTTTGTTATAAGGCCTTTCCCAGTTTTATTTCCTGTTTAGGAATCCTCCACACATAATTCTATTATTACTTTCTGTGAAACAGATAGTACATCTCTTTCAGAGAACTAGATTTAGCATTGCCCTCCAGCCTAAAATGCAATGTACTTTTCAGTGTTCTCAAGTGTACTTGATGCCACTTATACAATGCGTTCAAACCCTTGTAATTTAATTAAAAGTCATATTTCTTTATGTATGAGCTAATTCTAAGTTTAATATGGATATATTTTTAAAAGAGATACTATTTTTATTATTACTTTTATTGTTTCAGGATGAGCAAATATGCAATCCTATGGTTTCAATTTGCAAATCTTTACATGCTGCAAATCAGATTTCATGAAATAAAACACATTTTCATATTTAACTGTACTGAATGACAACTTAAGGAGAATCACTATAAAATTTGTGTACCTCTTTTTTCCCTGTCACCTGTAACTATTCTAACGCTGCAACTTAGGCAATTTTCCACAAACCCAATTTAACCGTTTTTCTTTAATGTAAAGGTATCAGAAGTCAGAACTTCCCCTGGTTTTGCATTTAAAAAAACAAGAAAAGAGAAAGACTGCATTTTGCCTATGAACAGAATCAAGAGGGTAACAAAGTTAATTATTTCTCATAATCAGTAATTATGATTAGATAAGAGAGTCTTTGGTAATGAACTGCTCTAATGATGGAGGACCTCCATCCTAAGAAATATAATAGTACATTAACATAACTGTGTATGCAAAGTACATAGAACCGCTGCCACAGTTAACTTGTCATTGAATGATTAAATAGGAATTCATAATTAGAAAAATCCACAGTGTAATTTATTGGCCTTCTCGACAGTTCTGGTTCATTAGAAGTTGATTACCAAACAGTGACCTCTAGCGGCCTACAGCTTTTTCATGTTATCCTGGTTCTCTGGCAGTTTTACCAGCTATTTAGCCTTAAAAAAAACACAACGGTTTGAGGAATTTAAAATGTTTTCCTTCATAATTCCCCTTTTTAAACTTCTCTTAAAATACAAAGCGTGCTAACTGCTTCAGAAAATGGTTTCCCTTTCTGTGACCACTTATATAAATGTATAAAAATGTACATCTACATGAAACCCCCCCCTTCTCAGTTTCAAAGTTAATACTGAGGTTAACACGCTTCTCAGGCTAATTAATATTTCTATACTGATTAAACATAACATCTTATAGAAAAAACATATAGTATATTAAAATAAATAACTTTTCCAGTGTCAATGATGAAGACCTTGAGAAGCTCATACTTCAAGTTACCCTTCGTACCCTAAGGTGAAGTGCCTCTAAGCACTGCCTTTAAACAACAGTCACTTTTGCACTAAAACAAATTACACTGGCTCAAATGGAGGAGGCAGAGGACAGAGAAGGAGAAAACTACTGGATTCTCTGATCCAGGTAGGAGGAAAAAAGCCCAACATTTCATAGTACTTGCTGGACTCATGCCTTGCAATACTTTTGGCTCAAATTTAATGTAAAAGAAAGCAACTTAAAATTAAGTAAGATTTGCATTTAACCGCAAAATCTTTTAAGCATTAGAGAGTGGAATTTCCTGTCATTCGACTTAGTTAATCCACTGTTAGACTATTTAGACAGTGTTCTATTTTAAAACTTTCCATTATGATATACTTTTTCTTGCACTAGGACAGTGTCTAATTTTTTTTGAAAGTATGAATGTTTCTGACAGGAAGTAGCACATCTGAAACTAATATAGAAGCCTCTGAAACACAGCATTAAATAAAAATCCATACTCAATGAATACAAGCAATTCAGATTTCAGTTGTTTTCATTTTACATCTTGCTGTTTTTCCAACACTGACATTGTAGAAATGATGCACATGTATTTTTCTTCACTTTTGTCTATCATGAAACCGGCTACAAAAATTACCCCCCCTTTTTTGGACAGAAGCTGGAAAATAAACCACACAGCCTTGTTTCATACATAAACAGATTTTTCAGAGTAAACTATTCCAGTTTCCCAAATGGGGAGACGTCCATCATTCTTGTATGCTGGAAACAGCTTTAACAATTGCTATAAACAGAGAACTGGATAGTTACAGGATAGAGATCTCCACCCTGATTTTCATGTGTGTGTGTAGCTGTGTGCATGCACATACACAGGATTCTAGCTGTTTGTGGCGATGATTTAATATAGTGACTGGATAATGAGCTGTGCTCCCTGCAGCAAGTGAATCACCATTTAATGCTATTATCAACAGTTCATGACCCACCGGCATGAAATGTCAACCTGATTAATCTGAACACTACTGACCTCAAAGAGGAAAAGCTACCTTATTGTCAGAATTTAATATATAATAAAACCATACACAGAATATAAATACCTGATCAAGCAAGGCTATTAACAGCAAATCTACTTTATTTTGCTCTATTGTTTCTTTTAAATTTGCTCGGGCACAAATTAAAAAGAAAAAAACCCCACTTTTTGTCTAGTCAAGCAGGAAGCAATCCATTAGGACCTATTATTTTGATGTACAGTGAAACATTTCAAAATGGCTGTCCAAATACAAACCCCAGGTTGATACAAGTAAGAAAAAAAATTAGCATATGCTAATGTAGGACTTGCTACTGTCAATTCATATCAGGAAATTATCAGAAATTTTTATTGCTTTTCTAAGGTCAATGAGGCAATAAAAATACCAAGCTGTAAATAGGAAACAGCTTATATGAGTGATGCTGCATAGGTCATAGAAGAAAGCTACCTTAGCTTTGTGAGATGAATACACTTCAAGAAGATTAGAAACTTGTACCAGTTACATTCATGATTATACTGGCAAACCCCTCACATTTTATTACATTTACAGTGAAGAATTTTTTCGTTTACAATTCAGTATCATGACAGATCCCTACTCAACACAACTTTTATAATTTTTTTCTATTTTCCATGGAGAATAAACCATGAACACATGAAAAAAGACACCCTTCACCAGTCACAATGAGGTTAGTACAATCTTGCTGTTTCATCTCCATATCTTTGTTTCATTTAAGCTGTCTAGAAGCTTTATTAAAAGATGCAAAACTTTTCAGGATTCTCTACATTACAGTATATAAATAAGTCAGACTGAATTTGGTAGGATTACATAGCATTTATCTGTCAAGTTATATTATCTCACACAAGCATAGTAACTCCTATGGCGTATTTTTAAAACATAGTACAATTACTTTTAAAATGAAAACCATAGTGGTTTCATCCCTCACTTTTTATTGTTATCACCTAGTACTGAAAGGGCTAAGGGATTTTCAGGACAAAGGACTGGAAAATAACTGAGTGAAATCCCCAAAACTGCCCACAAGTGAATGGAATGACCATGGGTGGGACGAGAATGAACACTCCAAGTATTGACTTATAATCACTTGCAGCCAAGGAAAGAGGAACATGTCAAAGTGCCTTGACTGAAACTTGGACAAAACATGAACCCTGATGTCTGAATTCCCAGTTCTGAGCTCTGCTGGAAATATAAAGAACGAATAAAGGAATTCTGGACACTTAGGCAGGAAAGTAATTCATGCTGCCAGGACAGACACAAGTTTAAGCTTTGCTTTTCCATTCAGAAACCAAACAGTTCTTGTATGTCAATTGACTAATAAACATCGGCTTGTTTTGCAAAGGCTGGAAATACTGCTCGCTGCAGTGTGCCCAAATGGGTATCTGACAGCCATTTATTTAAAATCTCTTCTGCATCTCTCCTCTGAACTTAGAAGGAAAGAGGGGTTTGCCATACAGTACAGCACAAACTGTACACCTGTCTGCTAGGATGCCCAAAATGTTTTCTGTTATCCGCAGCTAATGACCACCTTCAGAATCCTGGTGCTCTCTTACTCCATTGCAGAGTAGCTCACCCAAGAGTCTTGCAGTTAGATTGCATCTTCTGCTCTGAAAAAGCTATGCAGCCCTCTCCTATTACCCAAGGCTGCTTTGCCTTTGAGATTCCTCACTGTACACTCATTCTATGAGCCCTTCTAGAGACCATGTTTGCCATACACGTTCTTGTTCTGTTAAAGTAAACACCATTTCACCACTTTTGACTCCTGGAGAGGAAGAGGAACAAGGGAGTGGGGACTTGTTCTTCCCCTTTCCAAACAGCTCCTTGACATAACCGAAGCTGACCAATAGAGCAGTCCACTCAGACCAAGATAACAACTCTCCATGGTTCTGACTGTGCTGAGTGGGTGCTACAAGACACATTAACTGGCAGCTTCTGCATAAAACAGGGTGTCAAAGATGCAACATGTATTAAATACTAGTTTAACCAGAATTCCCATACTGGACAGATTCCAAAACCATCTCAGAAATATTTTGACGGTGGTGATGGCTTATCATGAGAGTGGCAACATGGAAGACAGCACTGATGAACTTAAGAGAAGAAAGAGACCTGCCACTCTTGCCTAAAGGCAGGCAAATGACAACCAAACAAATAAAATTTTCCAAATCCTGTGTAGTTCAGTCCATTCTATTTACCTGCTATGTTCTTTTGTTTGGCTTTTACTCTTCCTCATTATAAAGAGCATGTAAGAGAACAAAACAACCAAAATACAACAAAGTTTTTACTTGCAACTCAAGCGCTGTAAATAAACTCAGTAAAATTGCAGGTATTAACTCGAGAGTGGAGGTGCACGTAGTAATCAAGCAAAGATATGGTTTATAAGGTGGAGAGGCAAGGATGGAGGACAGAGCTGCATCCTGTCTAGGAATATCACTGAAAGGAAGGACTAAAAATTAAGCAGAAGCTACATGATTCATATATTGGAAGGAAAGAAGCAGTCATCATTGAAAGCAAACAATTTTCTCACCATGAATCACATTTATTTTGTATTTTCAAAATTTTTGATTTAGAAAAATCAGACTGCATTAGAAATGCATTGAGACATATGCACTGAAGAGATGTAATTATGGTTAATATTGAAGAAAGAAGACAGAGAATAGTCCAAACCCTGCCATTTTCAAGTATTCTCTAGAATATTTTGGCATGCATGTAATTGGTTCAATAGATTCAGACTGTTTTTTCCTCCTTACTCACAAAAAATAATGAGAAAGTAAGGATCTGGAATTAAGAAAGTAATTTGGCTTTCTACTGTGTTTATAGTTATCTATAAAATGCTCAAGATCATTCTGAAATGTTAGCAAAAGATAAAACAGTGGCTAGTATAATTTTTTAAAGTATGCTTTTAAAAGCTCTTAAGTGAAAAGAAAAAATATATTTGCCTTCCTAGGGAGATAACATTACAGTTTCAAATTAACTTTTTAAGTACTCAGGAACGTAGATGAAGAAAGAACAGCACCTGTTTGACATAAACACAGAAAATAAGGTTTTTAAGAGGTTATTCTGCAATCTTTCTGTGCTTACTCTTGTCTTATAGTATGTAATTAGGAAGCATGCTTTTTTTTTTTTTGCCCCAAAATCTAACCAATCAGAGATTTGGGCTTTTATTCATAAAGAATTATAGGAAAAAAGGGAAGAATAAGTGAACTACAGCAATTTATTTCAGAATACAGACTTAATTCCAATAAACACTCTCAAACACCAAAGGTTTCCTAATTTTTGTATTGTGCCTCTTCTCTTAGAATAAAGGGGGGATCATGTACCTGAAGTATGTCTCTGGCTCTTGCTGTATGTGTTATTCATCAACATACTACAGTTCAGTGGGGACTTTAGTAAGAAAAATAGAGAAAAGCAGTCAACTTAGTACTCAATATAAACTTTTTTGGCTACACATCCAGACTCTCAGCAGGAAGTCAATCTGTGCTCTCTGTACTGAGAAACCTCAAAAAAGCAGCTTTAATGACACCTGCATCTCCCTTTTCCTGGAAAGCAGGTGAAAGAAGGAAGAGAGAAGACAGTAGTTTATTTAATTCTATGTAATTTTAAATAAGTAACTGCTCCAAATTTGAATTTAATATTCAAAATTGCCTAAGAAATTAAATGCCTGAACCAGCTACTGAGCTACTGGCATAAAAGTAAAGCCTCCACACCAGAAATTACTAAAACTGGCACAGACTATACACAGACAGTAATCAGATCTGCTAAACACAGCCTAACATTATACTCTTATCAGGGAAGGCAATCATACCTGCTACAGCATTTGATAGACCAGCTCCTTAATCACTTTTGGCTAAACATATAAGGTGCACTTTGGCAATACAACAATTCATTTTTCTGTGTGTAGAGTACAGTTTTTCCTTGTCTCTGAGCAGCCCCTATATAAGTGTATCAAGTACATCTCCTCACTCTCTTTGTGCAAAATACACACACACATACAAAAAGGAAAGGAAGGTGATCAGAATCACCTATAGGAAGCAAAGATACATAATTTGCTTTTTAAAAGACTGTTTTCCATCCTGTGTCAGGGGTTAGCTAGAATTCAACATAGGAAACAGTAAAATGATTATGTAAGTATCTATAAATGTTGCCAAATTTCCCTTCTTGAGGTAGCTGTTCAATGTTTTGAATAGAGATTTGCACTATTATGTCAGAAGAGACTGGTCTATCAATGGTCAAAAATATTATATTTAAATTCATTAAAAAGAACTTTAAATGACGAGTTGATGTCCTAAAAAGGACACTTCTCGAGTGAGATAAAAGTGCACTCAGCAGGTTTCTGCTTATTTAGCTTATGCACTTTAAAGGGATTATTTACACATCAGACTTCAAATATTTGCCCACTCCAAAACAATACATGTAACAAAACCAAACAAAAATCAGGGAGGCAAGGGAATACAGTTTTGTTGCGTATGTTCTCTACAAGCCTATTTTTTTTAATCTGATGGACACAAACTAGTGATTCTCTCATTCATCACTGCTGTTCGAACAGAAATGCTTTGAGGTTCCCATTCTACCAGCCAAATCTTGTGAGTTCCATGTTGCAGCATCACAGGACTGAACAAAATTTATAACTTGTTATTTCAGTCTTCTTTGATGAATACATATAAAAATTAATTAAAAGGTTTAATAGCATTATTCTACTTCTTTCAAAGTGGAACTTTCTGTACGTTACTTATTACATGCTAAGCATTTATTACAGTCAATAAGAAAAAAAAACAAGTAAAAATGTCTAAATACTATAAAACAATCAAAGTGGCCTTTATTTTGACAATTTCTCTTACTCATTTTACATTCATACAGATTACTTTTCAAAGAAAGAACCCTTTCTGGACAGTGCCTGAGGTGGTATTATAATGCTCTTGGTTAAAAAAACCTAAGTGTACCCATACCTCCAAACAGTGCAGTTTTTCTTCTTATTTTAACAGTCCATCTCTCCTTGAGACAAAATGGAACTGATGCATCCTGTCACAAGATGGATTAAACAGATATATTACAATAGGACATTATACAGCTGATTCCAGACAGTGCCATAGGGGCACCAGCCTGTTAAGCCGAGGGTGCAGTAGTTAAGGTGCAAATATGGTCTGCTTACAGAGAAATGCAATCGGCACCCAGCATTAAGTTAGTATGCTAGAGTAGACTCAAAGACTGGATGAATCGGATGCTTCATGAGGCTGTTTCACACTGCTTTCACCAATACACTCTGTGCACAAGAAAGCCCTTCTGGCTTACCAAGCTACTCAGCTGGGTAGGACATCCCTCTTCATCAAAAAAAGACTTCAGCCTGACTGAAGCCTGGGTGCAAAAGTCCAGGCAGGAAATCCCAGCTCCTGTGCAGAGATATGAACTATTAAATTAGAGGAGGCTGAGAGGGGTAAGAGAATCTTCAAATTATGAAGTAGGTAGGGAAGAGTCTACAGCCAGGTTCTCCTAACTTGAGAATGGTAACAGAGCATGACTACAGCAGAATTAGGCATGACTGTTAAAGGTATCCAAGCTTTCAGAAATCAAAGGTAGAGACTAGATAAAGGTTGTGATAAGGGCGATAAGAGACAGGACTAATCATGTGAGGAAGGCAGAAATCTGGTAGTAGAATTTAAAATGAAACAGAGTAGGTTTATATTGGATATTAAGAAGAAATTCTTTACTGTGAGGGTGGTGAGGCACTGGAACAGGTTGCCCAGAGAAGTTGTGGCCTCCCTATCCCTGGAAATGTTCAAGGGTGGGTTGGATGGGCTTTGAGCAACCTGATGCACTGGAATATGTCCCTGCCCATGTCAGATGGCTTGGAACTAGATAATTTTTAAGGTCCTTTCCAACTCACACCATTCTGTAGTCCTGTAATTATTCTGTAATTGACTGATTGGGTTTACAAAGGCTGAATGCTACTTGCCAGAAAGAAAGGGAACACAGTAAGAAGGATGGGTCTAATGTTCAGTTTTGATATAAAATTTTTCAGAAAAAAAAAGTAAAAGTTAGGGCTCCTGATTTGGAACTAGACTAGTTGGAACTAGCAACTTAAAGGTTGCTCCCAATCCAAACCATTCTATGATTTGACAGAAGTCTACGGATGACTAACTGCAGGAACAACCTAGAAACTGATACTTGCATGATAGCAGAAAACAGGTCTCTCCTCCAGCCTTCCCAAAATTAATCCATTTGGTGAAGCAATAAGATCCTTAAGAAATTAGGATGCCTAGGATATCATATCCAATAAAAATCTACTTTTAGTTCCTTCAGTTTGGGGCCAGGGTTTGCATATATGAAAAAAAGGGAATATCCAAATCAGTAGCCTGTATACTAGACAGTAGGCATCTACTTGTTTTGACTATGTCACCTTGTAAACAGGACAAAGTAACATCAATGAGGACAGAAAGAGTAAGTGGATGAGAGTATATAACTCCTGTTAGTGATTTTATTACTGTTTTGGGAGTGGAACAACCTGGATTTTCAACCTCTGGTGAACAGGAACTTTTCCCAAGTTCAGAAGGGCATACAGAGTTTAAATTCAACAGCTTAATGCTTAAGTGGCTGAGGCTCAGAGATGTTAGGACCAAGCAACTTGGAACAAGAAGGCAATAGATCTAATTTTTCACATAATTTCTTAGAGGATAACAAAGGATGAGATTTCCAGCATTATGCGTATTCTTTTCCTTCCTGCACAGAATATTTATGCACGCTAATCAAATAAAATAGTTGTTGCCTCCATTGTCACTAATGCTTTCCTTTACAGTGTATTTCCATAAACTGCTCCATGTAACTGAACCTGCTAAATCTAGAATACAGTAATATTAGTACCGTTGGAAGGGGCACAGGGAAAAAAGCTCTAGTATTTTGTCTTGTGAAAGTAATAAGCACATAAAATGTATTTCTGTCACTGACTGGGCATGTTGGTTAGATGCAGAAATACTGGTATTGAAACTAAAGTTGTAGAAACTAACATCAAGTAATAAATTTCCAAACAAAATGTTGGAGAACAGGTTAGTCCTGTCCTTGTTAGAGGATGGCAAAAGCTTTCAGAAGGTTCGCTCTCAGCGGTAAAGCAGCAGCTATTTAAAAGAAGCAGGTTTCTGCAGCATCTTAACAACTCTCACTGGTGACTTGTTACATCTTACCACTGGTCCCTGCAGGTCCTGTACCCTGACAGGCAGAATGAAAAGATTCTCTAACGGGGCCACTGGCTGTCAGAAGCCACCAGCTGGCCTGCCAGGGCTTTGCAATTGCAGAGGCCAGCTGACAGTCTGGGTGTTGCTGACCATGCTGAGAAACGTGCCACCCAGCTGCTGTGTGGTCACGTCCATCTGGAGATCTCCAGCCAGACAAATCTCTGGGCCTGTCAGATCTCTTCAGCAAGCCTTGTTATGCAAATTCAATTACTCAAGTGTGCCCTATTACTGCTGGCTAACTGCTCCTAGAACCAATCTCACACTGACAGTCAGCTCACATTTTTACCCACCGAAAGTACCTCATTTATTCTTGCTCAACTATTCCCTTGTATCATTAAGGCAGAACAGACAGAGTCCATAGTACTGTAACCTCTCTGCAGTGGGTTACTATTCCTTGCAAAGAGCTTAGAGAGAAATTAATTTAAAAACATACAGTATCTAATCAAACATGAGTTAAAGCCACACTATCTACATACTTTACCACTAGAAATGGGAATTATAAAACTTTGATAGAATGCTAGCTCATCTAGCTCATCATTTTAAAAGGCAAACAAATAAATATGTAACAGAATATTCTAGAAAGCAGCGAATTCCATTTGAGGTATTTGCTTTAACACAGGGGTACAGGTTATGAAAAGCAAGATTTCTTATTTTAACTAGCACACTGGTATTTCAATTTCTTCAACTAGCACGCCTGCTGCAGAAATAACCACTTACTTCTCTCATATTTATTTACTGAATTTAATTTAGATGTAGTCTGAGCTATAAGACTGATGCAGAGATATGAAAGATTTCACTTAGAGACCTCATTATGTAAGCACAAAAATGTAAAATAGAAAAGTTTTATGAAGATTTAGAAAGCAAAAGTTAAGTATCATATTGTTGATTTGCTCAGTATATAAATTAAACTTTCTGCTCAAAATATCATTGTGAAACTGCATGCCTTCATTCTGAAAAGTTATTCAAAGAAATATTCAAGTTATTCATAAGAAACATTAGCAGATAAAACACTGTTAGCTAGAACAAACTAGTGTAAGTATCTGTATCTAGCATTTAAGACAAAATATTTGTGTTTCTCAAACTGAAATATTGTTAGTGAACAAGAATACCAGACAGGTTTTCTAAAACAAAGAATGCAACTATAGTAACTACAAGGCTACTGCATGGTCCCTTAGCTAGATCAAAATTCAGTGTGTTTTACAACCAATTCAGCTCTCGGGACAGATGATAACAAATCAAGTCAAGTTTCTCTAACCTTGTTCTCTTTCCCGTCATAGGAATAAAGTTGCCTTTCTAAGTGTTGATTCGTCTTTTCAACATCTTTTACGGTGAGTTTTGGTAAAGCTAGAAGGACTGGGAGGAGATTTACTTCAAAAACCCCCAAAAGCTTTTCTCTTCCAAAGTAACTGCTAAACAAATTTACAAAAACATCAGTGTTGGAAGGCTGTGAGGAAAAATACTAATACTAATCGTAAGACTGTGAGTTGATTAATGCCTAGGAATCTAAGCTTTTGTGAAGGAAGATGTGAGTCAAACTTTGGGAGAAACTGGAAAAATGGCACAGCACACCGTGCTGGCAGAACACTTGGCATAAGCAAGGGAGATGGGAAGAGATATTTGAGAGAGCAGCATTGTTGTGTTAAGTTTTGAAAGGGGAAGATATGTGATGCAGACTGAGATCAGAAACCAGGAAAACGATTCCAGGAACACATTTACAGCAGACTGTAAGAAATGAAGACTTAGGTGAAAGATAATAGCCGGGAGACAAAGGATCATGAGACGCCAAGGAGAAATTAAAATATGCTATTTGCCAAGGCCTGAGATAACTGGGTCACAGACTGTGATCATGTCGACAGCATGGGAAGATTCTCAAACAAATCTAAGTGAAACATCTGCAATATTTAGAACAGACCCAATTTCTTGGAAAAAGAGGAACAAAAGTCAAATATTATAGTAGGACTGGAGTGTGAAAGAGAAAAGTGTTAGTGATGGGGAAGAACATGGTTAACTAAAACTGTACAACAGCAAAACCACTATAAGATGGTAAAATGGTGGGAGGCAGATGGAAAGATGTTTATGTAAAACAGAGTATATGATAAAGCAAGTAATATATATGCAAGTACACCAGAAAATGGATGTTGGAATTCATAACAAAAATGTTACAAACAGAAAAAGTAAATTTGAAAGAGCCTCAAGTTTATTTTTCAATTTTTATAATGGTACACAAATCCAATTAAGCAGGGGAACTTAACAGCCTTACGGAAGGATCTTAACAAATGGTGTAAGCAACCTCACAGAAGTCAGAAAGATAATCACTCCCAAATAAAATTATTTTTGTTGAATTGGGCAGAGGTAGATGGGAAAAGGAGCAAAAAAAAGTATAATGAAAATGCACACTTATTGGCACATCTGGTTTTGATTTAGGACCATGGCTTTTGAAGGAGCTTTAAGAGCCTCACTCCTAATGAAGCCAAAGATACTCTGGGAAAGTTCTGTTTCCTTGAGGCAATCCTGAATTACACCTTCCAGACAAAATAATATGGGCAGTTCCGATGACACCACACTTAACCTATTGGTATCTGGCAAACCCAAGTCAAATTTGGTACAAAATTTCTCAAACAATAATGCAAATATTATTGTCAGAGCCAGACTATTCTTCTCTATTTATGTGCCATTAACACTTACTTATTACAAATCAAGTACAACTATAGAAATGGAAGTTAAAGAAGAAATACTGCCCCATGTTCCATTGGCAAAAAAGACATGAACAGATAAATCCAAAGACAAGTATTTCAACAAAATGAAGAAAGTCTAACATCAGCTAACTCGGTGACTTGAGACATACTTTCAAGATGACAGGATTCCACCACTTGGTATTATCCAGTATTGAGCCACCCTAACTATATCAACTATTAATTTCACTTTCTATATTCCTTAGCTGCAGAATTGACAGCAAAGCTCCTAATAGTTCTTTTTCTTGATAAGAAAAAAAGATATAACTACTTCCCACCAAGAAAATGAATAGAGATAGACATTGCAGAAATAGTTCCTTTTGTTGATTCTATTATCCCAATCTCTTGATCCCTTTCAGAAGTAAGAAGTGCACTCATTGCATAGGTATTTCTAGACCAAGCTATAAAAGCACTGTAGTTTTCCTTCAAAAATGCCGAAGAATCAGAAAGTCTGTTCATGCAATTCTCATAGCAAGTTTTATGCCTGTGTTATTCAGGATTCTGCATTGATGTTTTGTATGAAACATACACTTTAAAGCTGACATGGTTCTCATTAAAACTGATTGAACAACTTAGTCTCCCCTACGCATATGCTCAAAACTTCCAGAGGTAAGAGTTCTTTTTTTTCAATCTGAAATGCTGAAACTCTACATGAGAATAACATGAAAATTATTTATTCTTAACCTCTGTCATTTCTTAGGTGCCCAATGCAGTGATGTATGAAAATGTACACGTCTCCTAGATTTTTGTTTAATTGTGTCTAATGAAGCTGTGGGTGTTCTTGGTAGATGTATATACCGACTTAATTCTTTAATCCTTCTGCGCTAAACGATAACTTAAATCAGTGCATTAATTTAACAGATTAATACTGCACTGCATTAGAAAAAAACTGAGTGCAAGTTTTTACCTTGTTGCCTTAGAATTTGATTGAATGTCCCTTTACCATCCTATCTTGAGAGAAGCCAAACAGGTTGCCAGTGTATAACTCCACTACTACCTACTTTCAGAGATTAATTTTAAAAAGGATACTATTATTATTTTAATCCTTTTACTATGTTTCAAATTCCATTTCAAGAGTCTGAAAGTCTCCTCATTTTAGCTGCATCCTTGTGAAAGCAGTACAACCAGATTACATTAGCCATAAAGCTGTGTGGCAAATCACTTATTTCTATACTGGATTTACATTTTAGTATTATTTTTTCAGACCTGCTTCTCATAAACTCTAACATTTATTTGTTTTGTATGCTGATCCATATTAAACAGAAGCTCTTGCTAATTAGCATACAAGGATATACAGTGAGTGGCTTGAAAAAAACCAAAATGTCTTAAGTGCATTCAGCTAATTCAAAATCAGGCAGCAATGAGGAATTAGTCAATTGTTTTTTCCTTAGTGAGTACCACTTTATATTTATCAACACTGAACTGTGTTTGACTCCATGCTATTAGATCACGTATCTTAATTTGCTGTCTTACAATTAAATTGAATGTATTTTTGTCATCATATCCCAAAAAAAGCCAATGTATTGTGGTATCCTCTACTGTCAAGTGACCAAAATAGTTATTAAGAATCATTATAAGATACAACTTTTTTGTTCTTTTTTTCCCAGATAATAAGTTCCCAATGTAGAGATGAAATTGTCGGGGTGGAAAGGAATTCTTACCACCCATAATATTTCTAGATTTATAGAGTGGCGAGAGGTAGAGAAGGGGGCAGAACAGAAAAGCAGAAAAAGATAGCTGTAGTTTTCCTGTTCTGAAAGCAGAGACAGATCTCAGAGAGATTAAGAGAAGTAAATCACTCATTAGATCAGAATTGGTTCACTTAGGGCCACTGCCACTGATTGAAGGGCATTTTAAAGGGTTAAAAAGAGTAACCTTTATGTCTAGCAAGAGCTGCCAGAAACATTTGGTCCTCTCTTTTCGTAGTAATTCACTTTGGCTACCCAGCCTGTTGCACCAGGTCACTTACTGATGGCAGCCAGGGTTTTTCCTGGGCTCACTGGAATACTGTTGAGAGAGGAGAGATTCTTTGCACTGAAGGTGGCTTCTGTGTGGTGTTGGGATCCTTTTAACATCAACTGTTTGGTATCTGCTGTACCCCTCTCACATTCCCAGCATCCATTATAACTCTTCTCAGATACTGCTTTCATAAAAGAATTATGTATACATAAATATAAAGACATCAAGTAGACCCAGAAGAAGATAACATATGTGTGGACCTGAAAGCAATTCTTTCAGTATTTAATGTGATGCAAAAACCTAGCTTATCTGCTTTTACAAAATTTTATCCATTTCTACCAAAATACAAAAGAAGAAGATAAGAAAGAAGTAACATGTCTGTTCCTTGCCTCAGCTCATTATGAGCAGAGTGCTGAATGTTTTCTGTGATAACCATTCCTTTATGTATGTGAGATTAACAATGGAGCCTGTAAGGTCATTCTAGAGCAACTTTCAAAGTTCTCTGAAAACTGAAGTGGTCAAGTCAGAAATATAATCAAAGCAGAAACAGAAGGATGTCTATGACAAGTGTTCACCTTGTAAAGACACTATGACGAGTAATTTATTCCAAAACAGATGGGAGCTGTTATTTCCATATAGCAAGCTTCCATCCAACTTGCACTAAAACCCACAAATATTGTTAACCTGCAAGATTTTATCACGTGATCCAAGCAAAAGAAGAAATAATAAACACTTCTCAACCTTTCACAGACTTTGCCAAAAGATGAACTGTAGACTTGAGACTTTGAAAGGAAAAAAAAAAAATTGCAGACATAGCAAGGACATGCCCTAACAGAGGTACCTATAAAATGCTGGCAATGGACAAAAATTACTTGGACAGTGCAATTAAGAAAACAGAAACAAATTTTACAATGGTTCCCTCCTAAAGACAGACAAATCTCTAATATGCAAAAGAATCAGAAGTTATTCCCTCCTTTATCATTAGGTGAACATCCACAGAAAGATTTTTTTCACATTTTTCTCCACAAAATTTGATATTTATATTTACCTTCCATTCCACCTACATAAAAAGAATATTACAAAAGACTAAAATGTACAAGAACATTTACTATGGGTGTATTTTGGCAAATTGTTCTAAGGATACAGACTTTATTGCAGTAATAAATATTTAATAAAAATGCACTCTACTGATGCAGATCTGCCTGATAAAATTCTGAACTTCACTTACTTTAGTCCCAAATTTTTATTAGCATAATTTTGACACAACAATAATGCACCACTACTGCCACTTTATTACTCTGTAAAGGGAAGTCTGTGCAAGAAACACAGAAGTAGGCTCTGCACAAGGATTTTTCTTTTATTTCAGCTCTGCCCTTTGATTTTACATTTATATATTATCAAGACTTGGTAATAAAAACTTCATAATCATACTGAATTATTTTTCAGTGTTTAACCTTGTGGCATTGTCATATTTCTGTGATTTCTGCTTTGAACACATCTACTGCACAATCTGCACTTTACCTCAGACAAACAAGCCAGCTACAAAAGAAGTTAACTCACAAACTCTAACTGTACAGCCAGGGCAACATAAAGTTCCTGCTCGTTTTTACAGCTAACTCACATACTTACATAGTAAACACAGTCTGACATGTAAGTACAAATTCAGACGCTACCAGTAATGCAATCAACCCAAAATTCATTTAGTTTTCTTATGGAAATTGTAATTCTGATAAAGATAGAAAACACAAAAGAACAGACACACAGGCACATGGGAGCATTATTGGGAGCAATAAGTATGATTATTACCTTGATGAAAAATTACAAATGATAAGTCACCCAGTTGTGAGGCTGATGCCAATTATAAATATATTTTTCCAATTTCATTCATATTCTCTGGAACAATTCCTGCAAACAGAGTCTCTGAGGTCTCATACGAAAAAAAATGTTTATGTTAACTAAACCTAAGAAATTTGGACTTAGCATTTACTTTTGTTGTTTGAGCAAAAACTACAAGTCACACTTTTCTCTGCAAGGTTGTTTTGGCCAAATAAGTTGTTACCTGAGATTTGTATTTGAATCATTTAATGGGCATCATTAAGTAGGAATATATAAGTGAAGTCACTATCATTACATTTCACAGTCCTGATAAGCCATATCTTCCTTATAGAAAATGACACAGTTTCTTCACTGATCCCAGCACCTGCTACTGATTTTTGATGAACTGTAGAAAAGAAGTTATAAACCACAAAACATGTAAGTTAGAAGACAAGCTTGGAAAAAAATCTGCAATATGAGGAATGAAAGATCTTGGTAAACTAGAGGGATGGTTTGAAGCAGATTTGCAAATAGGAGACTGGAAGTAGGAAAATACAGAGTTACAATGAGACCCAGGAGATGCAAGGAGACCAAGCAGAGGGATTTATACAATAGGAAGTGTTTCTTGAATGTGAAACCTCTTTCCTTTGAAACACTTCACTGGAGGAAGGTAAGAGGATGCCATTTGGCCACCTGGTCAAGGCAAGGAAGAGTAGGGCAACAGAGGGCTATCATTAAAGAGGTCAAGAGACATGTACAATTAAACCATCAAAGTGACAGCTATATCACAGATAAGATAACATGGGGGGGAGAAGGATGGTGGATCACAGAATTTAGTCTTGTGGAATGACAGACAGGAACCTTCTAGTCATAATTTTCAGTCATTCTGGATAAAAAAAGCTTCCTTCTGTCCCCTTGCATGGCTTCTTTGCAATTTGCTTTGTCACATGCCACAAGCAGTTTTGCCTCTCTGGCTGCTTCTTCTCCACTAGTAGGGTACAGACTACTGCATCAGTTTCCAAGCAAAATGAAATCCTACAGCAGGCTCAGCTTCAAACAGGAAGCACTGTATTAAATTTCTTGCTGCCTAATACACTCCCTTTTAAGGTTCTACTGATCACAGAGACTGTGTGTGTCACAGGTTTGGGACAGCAGTACCACACAACAAATCATGTGATAGTCTCCTGCAATTCTCCCCAAACCTCTACTGCAATAGGCTCACCATAACAGTGGCCTGATGCAGCCCCTGTCACTAGAGCAGCCATATCCCCCCTTTTGTCCTGTCACTCTGTCGTCTTGTTTGTCTTGATCAACCCCCTGTCCCAGCTGTATTAGCTGAGGGATCTGTTCAGAGGAACAGCTGCTTTGGCCAGCCCCCCAAAGCCACACCAGATATTCCAACAGTTGCAGCAAGTGCAAGACGACAATAATCATTAGAATAAACACTCTCCAGCACTCCTAGCAAGGACAGAGATGGAACTGGAAATGAATGTTTTATTAATTACTTATTCCCCTTCATTCTTGAAAGCAACATTCCAAATCTGTCCTCATATTGAATTAATTTCTTTCATGTTTAATGTCTGAAAGTTGATAGGGCTGGTCTTGGTGATAAGGTAGAGACACTGCCAAAAAACAAACCCTCAGAAGTGTTTCCATAAACATCTTCCCAGCCACCAGAGTAGGGAATAGATTAACTTTGGTTAAGTCACCTTAGCTCTTACAATAAAACTGCACGAGTTACAGAAAGAAGGGTGCTTGTGCTGTAGGTGTTCTGGAAATACTGTTAAATCTCAGGTATCAGAACTGCAGGCTATGTCAGGTGGAATGAAGTGAAATATTCCTTAAGTCATGACATTCACCCAAGCAGTACTTCTCCAGCAACAGCTCAAAACCTCTAAAGCAAAAGTTTTCTTTACTGGCAACTCCTTCAATAATCTCCATATCTATGCATAGCACTGACTATATTAAGATGAAGAGGCATATAGGCTCCTTCCTATAGATCTGCTGGAGAGATTATTTCCCACGAGAACAAGCTGTACTGATGTCATCAAATCAGACAGACATACTCTTTACATCAGAAGGCATGAAAAACTATTTCTACGTTCTGTACTTCAGCTCTGGAGTTAGAGAGGGCCCATGAATTTAATCCTTATCTCCTGCTACTCTTCAGCCTTTTGATTGAATAAGGCAGCGTTAGCCATTTACATAAGATGTTAAATATCATTCTTTAGGGGGGCAAACCCTCCCAGAAGCCGCACGGCCCTAGGCCGCCCCCGGTGGGGGAAAGAAGAGAGGGAGCTTCGCTGGCGTGGCTTTGCGCCCTCGTGAGAGAGGAGTGTGGAAGCCTTGGAGCACACAGAGGTTTGCCGGTCCGGTTTGGGGGAGGGGAAAGGTGCCGGGCGGGCCGTGGGGGTCCTCGGACTGGTGGGTGGGTGGGTGGGCGGGGCAGCCCTGCATGAAGTGTCGCAGGTAAGCGGTGTGTGGGAAGATATGAGGTAACATGGTGGGGGGAGGATAAGGTCAGGGTGGATAATGGTTTCCTCTGGGGGCTTGCAGGTCTCGGCTGGGCTAGGGCCTTGAGAGGTACTCGAGCCCTGGATGGGTATGGGGGCCATTTGGCTCATCTGTGGCTACTGCCCAGGTTCGGTATGTTCTGGATGTATTTGTTACATCCTGAAAGGGTGGTCAGGACAAAGGGCTGTTCCTGGGTATTTCCTTGGGATTGAATATAGATAGGTGGCAGAAAAGTAGGAAGTGTAAGACTTGCCCTAATCATTTTAATAGTAGGAACGTAGCCTGTGTACCCTGTGAGGTTGTGAGCTATGCTGGCGATGGTACATGCCTTCGGCAGGGTCGCCCATGCCAGACAGGTCAAAACCGTAGGGTCAGATACAATACATCCTTGGGCAGGATGAGCTCATTAGCCTTCTGGCAGTCATCCTAGGAGAAGGACAACTCTAATCCCAAACTGGGGCAGATGGAACTCGCTTAGCCCTGTAAGGCTATGAGAAGGACACTCTAATCAAACCTACATCCTGAGGACCTCGCTGCTACCGTCCAAGCTCACTCGGCCCTGGCAGATGAACCTTAGGATTAAAGGGTGGGCCCAGTTCCGTACATACTGCATCTCACCTAAAAAACCCACTGCACAGGCTTGAAGGCTTTACCCACATTCACAAAGCCCTGTAGTGACGGGTGAGGGTCGAAACAGCAGGCAAAAGGAGCACTGGAAGCCGCAGACCCAACCCTGCATGCAGGTGGTTCAGGATATTGGTCATTTGAGACTGACCGGAGATGACAGTCTCTTGGGGCAGCACCCTGAATGACCAAGCAGCCTTTTCAAGGACAGCACTGCTTGTTCCAGTCGGAGAGGGGCCTAGAAAAGGTGGCCTAACCAAAGCTCATCTCCACATTTCACCCCGTTGGTTAACCGCAGCCAACAGGCATCTTCTACTAATGGAGTCACACAAAGATCAAGAGATAAAGGCATACACCTGCCTCCAAAGGTGTAACCAAACTGACTCTAGCATGCTGGAACATCAGAATCATGCTTGATTCTGCGAATAATGGACGCTCTGAGCGTCGCTCTGCCCTAATTGCCCACGAACTATCACGTCTCGACGTTGACATTGCTGCTGTCAGTGAAGTCCATCTCCATGAGGAAGGCAGCCTTAGAGAACATGGTGCTGGTTACACACTCTTTTGGTCAGGTAAACCTAGAACCAAATGGTATCTCTCAGGAGTTGGCTTCATGGTCAAAAACCCTATTGTCCCTCAACTCGAAAATCTGCCAACAGGTCACTCTGACTGCATTATCTCCCTACGCCTTCCACTACACAACAAGCAACATGTTGTCCTCCTTAGTATATATGCCCCAACTCTCCAAGCCGACCCTGCCAAAAAAGATAAATTTTACACCGATCTGCGCTGCACCCAAAAGGTGCCTGCAGATAAGATCATTATCCTTGGTGATTTCAATGCCAGAGTAGGAAAGAACTCTGAAGCCTGGAAAGGAGTATTAGGCAAGCACGGTGTTGGAAACTGCAACGATAATGGTCGCCTTCTGCTAGAATTCTGTGTGAAGCAACAGCTCACCATCACTAATACTATCTTTCAACAGAAAAACAGTCTGAAGACATACTGGATGCATCCTAGATCTAAGCATTGGCATCTCATTGATTATGTCTTGGTGTGACGGAGAGATGTTCGCAATGTCCATCACACCCGCGTGATGCCCAGTGCAGAATGCCAAAGAGACCATCGACTTGTGCGCTGCAAACTTAACTTCAATCTTAAGTTCAAACCTAAAAGGGGCAGTATCCCAAGGAGGAGACTCCAAGTTAACAGTCTCCAATCAGCCCGTGAGAGACAGATTCCAGGCAAATCTTCAAACTAGGTTCAAAAATCATTCTATAGATTCTATAGATCCCTCTCCTGAAACACTCTGGCTCCATATTAAAAACAGTATCCTGCAGTCCTCTGAAGAATCCTTAGGGTTCTCCTTCAAGAAGAACAAAGACTGGTTTGATGAAAACAATCAAGAGATCCAGGAATTGTTGAGGAAGAAGAGAACTGCTCATCAAGTACACCTTGCACTGCCTTCCTGTCATGTAAGAAAAGCAGCCTTTTGTCTTGCATGCAGCAAGCTCCAACAGGAACTCCATGACATCCAGAAAAAGTGGTGGATCAATCTAGCTGAAAAAACTCAATTATGCACAGATACAGATGATCACAGAGGATTCTATGAGGCCTTGAAAACAGCATACGGGCTGACAGATAAAACCTCCATTCTGAATCGTTGGTCTGAACACTTTCAGACTCCCTTCAGTACTAGCCATGTAGTTCAAGACTCAGCAATTCAGTCCATCTCACAACAACCGGTGAAGAATGAATTGGCTATTACTCCCACTTTGGGAGAAACCCTTAAGGCCATGCAGCAGGTGAAAATTGGCAAGGCAGTTGGGGTTGATGGAATTCCACCTGAAATCTGGAAACATGGGGGCCTTGCACTCCATGCTAAATTTCACGAGTTTGTGGTGCGCTGTTGGGAACTAGGTGAACTACCATCAGACCTTCGTGATGCAGTCATCATCACTTTGTATAAGAAGAAAGGAATTAAATCAGACTGCTCAAATTACCGTGGTATTACTCTGCTCTCCATTGCTGGCAAAATCCTGGCAAGAATACTTTTGAACAGATTAATACCCACTATAGCAGAAGGAATTCTACCTGAAAGTCAGTGTGGTTTCAGAGCCAACAGGAGTACCACAGACATGGTATTTGTTCTCAGACAACTGCAAGAGAAGTGTAGGAAACAGAACAAAAGTAACCTTTGTTGATCTCACCAAGGCTTTCAATACTGTGAGCAGAAAAGGTCTATGGCAGATTTTGGAACGTTTAGGATGTCCCCCCAAGTTCCTTAAAATGATCATCTCACTACACGAGGATCAGCGCGGCCAAGTCAGATACGGTGATGCACTTTCTGAGCCCTTTCTAATTACCAGTGGTGTGAAACAAGGCTGCATTCTTGCACCAACTCTATTCACATTTTTTTTCAGCATGATGCTCCAAAGGGCCACTGTAGACCTTGATGATGAGGATGGTATCTACATTCGATATCATACTGATGGAAGGCTATTCAACCCAAGGCGACTGAAGGCCCACACTAAGACCTTAAATCATCTTGTCTGGGAGCTGCTCTAAGCTGATGACGCCCACACAGAAGCAGCTCTGCAGCGTTTAACATCTGCTTTGTAGACACTGCTGAGCTCTTTGGGCTGGAAGTCAGCTTAAAGAAGACAGAAGGTCTCTATCAACCTGCACCTCAGGAAGTCTTCCATCATCCCCATATCACCATTGGCCAATCAGAGCTCAAATCAGTCCAGCAGTTTAATTACCTAGGTAGCCTCATCTCCTTGGATGGTAAGATTGACGGAGAGATGGACAACAGGTTAGCAAAGGCATATAGTGCTTTCAGAAAACTCCATAAAAGAATATGGCATAATAAACACTTGAAGAAAAGTACAAAGATCAGTGTTTTCAGAGCCACAGTGCTGTCTACTCTTTTATATGGTTTCGAATCATGGGTCATTTACTGCCACCACCTGTGTCTCTTAGAACGCTTCCATCAACGCTGTCTCTGTACAATCCTAAACATCCACTGGTCAGATTATGTGACTAACACGTCTGTTCTAGAACAAGCAGCAGTCACAAGTATAGAAGCCGTGTTACTGAGAACACAACTGCGCTGGGCAGGACACGTCTCAAGGATGAAGGACCACCGCCTCCCTAAGATCTTGCTTTATGGTGAACTTGCCACTGGCTGCCGCATGAGAGGAGCCCCGAAGAAAAGATACAAGGACTCCCTGAAACAACATCTCAGCCTTGGCCATATTGATCAACATAACTGGTCTACTCTGGCCTCAAATCAGGAGGCCTGGAGACACACCATCTATAATGCTGCTGCTTCCTTTGAGAACGCACACAGGATCACTCTCGAGGAGAAAAGACAATGCAGAAAGAATCATGTCTTGCAGAATATACCACCTAAGGAGTCTTTCTGCTGTGCATTTTGGAATCGGACATGTCTATCTCGTATTGGCCTTATTAGCCACCAGTGTGCTTGTAACAAATGTGGACAGAGCCTTTCCCAAATCTTCGTTCGTGAAGCCCAGCCATGATGAAATATCATTCTTTAAAACTCACTTAAATAGTGTTTATGACCTGTAGGAAAGCCAGTGAGACAGCATATGCCAAAGCATCAGGAATATGTGAAGGGAATCACAGAACCACATTTTCTTTATATTTATCCTTGACAATCAGAGTCAAAACGAGGTAAACAGAATCAGTGCTCAAATTAAACACAGCTGACTGCAAATAAATGCCACTAGCAACAAGTACTTATCTGAAGAACCTGCACTCCATGGCATGAGTGCAATAGAGGACAGTATCAGAGCTACCATATCCTGCCAAATCTCTAGAAACAGAACATATACACACAGTGTGTTGCTAGCCAGTCTGCTGGGTTTTGGACACACTGTAATAACAGAGACACAAATCAGGCCAGAATTCCCATATTGCAGAAGCGAGACGGTGGCAAAGAAAGAGCAAGGTCCATCAGAGCCACAGAAAAAAATCCCCACCACACAGCACAATGCAGAAACTCCAACCAACACCAAATACACTTGAAAATTACGTAGTAGTGCAAGATACTGTGAGCAACCACGCCTGTTTCTCTCCCTGTAATACCCCATTGCATTAGTTCCTCTTGACCTAAGATTTCACCATCTTTACAATTTTTTTCTAGAGATATTCCTAATTGAGGATTTAGCTATCCAAGAGACATTCCCTTCCATTGATAAATACAGCCTCCAACAAATACCCTCTACCACTGACCAACAGTAGATATATGTATGCCTGTTATGGTTACTGTATGGTAGTTATTCCAAGCATATGGATTTTAATCCAGTGAAAAAAAATTAAAGAAAAACAAATGAAGTCACCCACTAATTATAATGCATTCCAAGCTAAAACAGATTGTGTGGTTCTCCCCACATATAAATAAAAATAATCTCTTATAAATTAAATGAGCTTCAAATGAAGACCCTTATTGTATTTGCTGCTTTAAAAAGAAAGTAGAAGCAGCTCAATTACAGATGGACAGAAGAATTTTCTAACACTGAAATTTAGGCCTAAGGATTTACAGCTCTTACGCCTCATGTTTTGTTCATAGTCAGAAAAGGGCTTGACTATCTGATCTGTAGCAAAATACATTGGTACTGCTGGTTGGAATGATAACACATTTCTGTGTGCGGCAGATAATGTTTCTGCTATGCACTTTTCAAGTTAGATTCTTAAAATCTTTTATCTCTAGTTCAGTCAGAAATTAACAGAAACTAATTTCTGAGACCCTATTAGGAGTGCTCCCACATAGCATTTTAAAAAAATACTATTTTTGTCCAACTTTCATTGATTACTTATGTTCTAGTTCATGAAAAAAAAAAAGTCATTCCTTTGTTCACTCATTCCTAGAATACCATAAGGTCAAATATTCAATATCAATAGCCTATTTGCACTCGGGCAGACCTCTAGGCCACCCACTGGTTTCATTTTATCTGGCCACTTAACATCTTCAACACAAGTTATTTTGATTTCCACATGATATTGGTAGCATGGCAAGAACTCTTCTTTTAAAGATCATGTATAATTACGTGAACAGCTCTACAGAACAACACAATTTGATCTAATTATACTTGCTGCCAGAGAGCAAAAAAATATGCAGCAAACTAAATTTCTAGGAAGCGACAACAGAGCATATTTCTTAATATCTTCATGTTAAGAGGGTTACTGAAGTATCCCTCAACATATGTAAAAATGTGGTTACAGTGCCACAAATTCACTATGTGGGAAGTGTTGGTACTAATTACTGGTACAGAACCTTGACATTAGACATTGCAAAAACCAAGCATCAAATAGAGTAGCTCTTTGACAGCAAAGAGGTAATTATTAGGCTTCCACTCTTAAGCAATTTCCAGGACTTATTAATGCTAGCACACAAAAATCCCTGATCAAAGAATAGAAGCTTTTTGCCTTGTGATAAAATGACTGATCTCTAAGAAAAAGATTACATATGGTCAGGCAACAAAAGATCCACTTAACAAATGCTTTGTCATGGGTTTGCTATAGATGTTCTAATCATATCATCATTTTTCACTTTCACAGAAGCATCCAAGGATGTGATTGACTAAATACGTCAACAGTTCACTGAAGGCTGCAGAGTTAGAAAAAGAACTATATTGCCCATTTACTTTTCTTTGGCTTTGGCACTGTCTATCCAAATAGACAAGCCACCAAATTTGTGACTGAATCCATGCAGTGAAAACCAGATGCTCAAAGAAATTACAGGATCAGGTATCAATTTGTCCAAATTCTGGATGCCAAAACCAACTTGACATGGAAAGCCTGTTTTCAAAACTAGTTAGAAAATGAGAATCTTAGGTTCAGCGACACGTATCTTTGGATCACTGGCACTGTTTAATATTTTAAGACCAATTCTGAGACTCTCAGAACTGTTATGTTTAAAATTCCAACAATGTGTCTAGATCATAGAGTTCATGAAACAAGACACAAAACTTTTAGATCTGTCACACCTCAAAAATATCAGGACTGGCTAGAAAAGTATATCTATGAAGAGTTTTCATTCTTCCATGTGCTTCTTTTCCCTAGAATTTTGAGATATAACTCTGGCATCTGTATCTGACCTCTGCATGTTGGCTTGAAAAACCTCTTTGCTGAGAAGGGAATTTGTCACTGAAGCAGGTTAACCAGACAAGGGTGGTGGAATCTCCATCCTTGAAGGTTTTCAAGACTTGGCATAAGAAAGCCACAGCCTACAGCATCCAATCTTGGCAACAGTGTTGCTTCAAGGGGAAGGCTGGACTAGATGACCTCCAGATGTCCCTATAAACCAGAGATTCTCTGAAAATGAGACACCAGGACAGTATGTTGGTATTTCCTTCCCAACGAGTGACAGAAACATACCTTTTAAATAGACCAGACTTCAGAACAGCCCAGAAACAGTCTGGGATGTGCTAAGAAATACTGCTTCCTAGATTTTCTAGTTTTGGGCAACGCTTTCTCAGGTTGTTTGTGCCCATGGTTAAGGCCCTAAGGAGACCACATTCTTTACCCAATATGTCTATGGTTTTTCCTGTTAGCCAAAGCAAGTTTAACATTAACAAAGCTATTCCTTTATGGCATAGTACACTCATTCAGACAAACTCCTCCCACAAAAACAAGACGTAAAAGCTTCCCTTTCTTCATTTGGAGAGAGACATAAACCTTTGGCAATTTGTGTTCATCACTACAGAATTCTCCAAGCCAGAGTCCATGTGCGTACAGTCGCCTCTCTTCCCTGTGACAGCCTTCCTGGTTCCAGTTAGTAACTCCGGATCCATCTTACCTACAATGAAGACACTTAAGCTTTTTCTTGAGCAGTCCACAGTCCAGCAGTGTCACACTCTTCCCCCCCAACACTCACTACAGCATTTTCTACTTAGACATTTTTCTTCAGAACACACCTTTATAGGAGAGCTGTATGCTTCAGAGACTACATGAAGAAAACCACGGGAAGCAAGTCAGCATTTTCACCACATTGCTCTCATTTTTAGAAAAAACCTCCCCCATAAAAGTTGAGTACCCCCTGCTACTCAAGGAATTTTAGGAAAAAAATTTAGGTTAAGCTAAGAATTCTAGGACAGTCCTATTTCTGCTTGCTTTTTGACTTCCGGCCTTTAAAGAATGTTATTCCTCCAGAACAAATCTCCAACACCTTACTTGCCTGTCCTTTTTTACTGGGAAGCCTATCCTTTTTTACCTTTCCATCCTCACTTTCTTTCACCATGCACATCCATGCCCTCAGTCATTCAAACTGGACTGTCAGAAGAAAACCACATTGTTCAGTAGCTCATTGTCATTCAGTATCTACAGGTCTCTCTCAATTGCTATCTTCTAGTTGCTTCCCAAGCATAACCCTGGGTAAAGTACTCCTACTCTTTGGTATTCTTCTTGTAGATTACTCTTACTCTATTGATCTTCAAAGGATACAGGTTATTTTCATAATACAGGACACATACGTGTCACTCAAAAGAAAAATAAATTTAACAGATGAACAGACACATTCTACAGTGAGGTGAGATAGCCCTGAAAAACATAAGGAAGACTGTCATAGAACTAGATTTTATTATTTAATACTTTAAAAAGTGTGGTTTCATCTAATTTAACAAATGCAAATGCTGGTTAATTTTTTTTCAAAACCTTCAAAATGACAACAAGTTTCCTACAGTCTACAGATAAAAATCTTTTTAAAAAATCGATTTTTATCTAAAATGTTATAAAATCTGACATGATTAAAGAAGGCAAAATGCTGATAGTCCATTTAAAACATAGCCATCTTCATTCAAAACACTGTGGAACTGACAAAGAATGTCAGTTTTGCAAAAAAATGGTAACAAATATTTTTCCACTGTCTTATATGATAAGAATCTGAGTTTCCTACAATACTATACATTATAAATATAATAAACACATTATTAATATATAATTTCAAAGTTATCTCAGTCTTCTGAGGGTTTGTAGTGCTGCATTTTAACCATTTAAATGATTTTACACAGATACAAAATTTGACATCATAACATAATTAAGTTACTGAGAAACTGAAAATGTATTAATTCTCCTTTATATAAATTTTTTATAGTAGCAACAAAATTATTTCACTACATAATTACCAATGTAAAAGAAATAATTCAGCAAGAAGGTAAGGTGTATGCTAGTATGATTATTGTCATTTTAAGGCTTCAATACATATTTGTGTGGAAGGTTGAATGCAGTAAACACATCAGAGAATATCTTATTACCCAATAATGCACATAGTTAGCTACCTCACTGGCATTATAAAGTGGTTATTTTAGGTTCCTGTTGTTGTAGGGAAATTTTACACTTTTTGTTGTTCATTTTATTGGGCCATTTCTGATATGTAAGGTAGGGCACCGTAAGATAAGAGAAAAGAACATGGATATAAATGTGCACACACACACTATTTAACATGTCCTATCTACTAGCAGCTAAAAAGTATATAGTCCATAGGTGAGAACTTTAAACAGTTTATGTACACTATTACTTACTTTAAACATTCTTTCCGAAGTCGTTAATAAAAGTCAAATTAGGAACAAGCAATGATAATCTTAAAATTTCAAGACTGAATGTTTTCAGCCAACTGGTTGTCACCTTAGGTAGGTGTTTTATTTTTAAGAAAACAAAACAAAAAAATTCCCCGAAGTGTTTGTATCAGCCACATTGTTCACAAAACAGCAGAGGACAAAAATGCATGCTCTTCTAGGATGCATATTAGTCCTCCATTAGAGGAAATCCTTCGCCTATTGCTCTAAGAAGTCTGGGAGTTTTTTGGTTTTGGGTTTTTTGGGGTGGATTTTTAGGGGTTTTTAGTTTTTTTTTCTACAGAGTAATAATCTGAAACAGATAACCAAACACACACATGAAAGTTGATGTCTGACACCTTCTCTTCCTTCATTCCTCATCCAATAAAGTAGGCCACAAGAAGACCATGAAAGAATTAGGATTTTATATTCCAGTTGCTCTTGGAAAGTTTTTACTCCAAAGTTTCCATCACTGTTCAATATGCAACCACTTGTTTCACAAATGCTCTAGCCTACACTCCACTTCCTCACAGAACAGCTTTTCTTATTAGTTACTTGGTATCCTGGCAGGGAGAAGTTCTGCAATCTCGTCACACTTTATCCAGTCAGGCACAGCCCTGAGCAAAGGTGCAAGTATAATGACAGGAGAAAGACTTTTGAAATGAGTAACAGGACTGACCTTTGAAAAGTTCCTACACTTCTTGAAGACTCTGTTTCTAAGTGGTCTCAGTCCTGCTTCTTTATACTTTACAATCTCTTTACTTCTCTATTTTACACTCAATTTATGAAATTATAGTTCTCTAACCCCAGAAAATGCTGGAACAAAGGTCCAAGGCATCTACTTTAAAAACTTGTGGGTGTTTTCTACAGAAGCAGCTTAAATTTCTTCCTCTACATTTACTTCCAAGCAGATATGATCTGGAGTATAAACCAGAGGTTAGAAGTTGCATGTGTTATCATTAGTGTGGTATCTTTACTTTGCCACTAACTAGTGGTTTAAAAAAAAAAGAAATAAAATAAAAACCTGTTATTTCAGTTGTATATCTGCTACAAATCCGACACTTTTTGGGAGTACATAGACATTTTTTCCCCTTAAGAAAAGGTCTTTCTGTACTTTTTGAAACTTCATGTAGGGTTAAAACAAAATATTACTAGGAACATCAACTTCCAAAAATCATATGTGTAGCCACATCCTTTCTACACATGTAGATGTATCTTAAAAAAAGCCAACTTTCAACAATAAAGTAGCCAAACATTTTTTAAATTTTCTATAGACCACTTGATGCATGTTTAAGCATTTCCATTTTTACTGACCAAAGCTAAAACCACTCACAAGCAGAATGATGAAAAAAAAAAATGTCTATGTAAGAAATGTCTTGTAAAGTTTAAAGCAGTAAGTACACAAATACTATAAAATCCAGTCACTCTAAAATTACTGTAGCTGTAACCTATTATAGTAATTGAACACTCCCATTATACACTTCTATTGAATTTTCTATTTAAAAAGCTAAGTTTCTCAAAATGCTTTAAAAATGGGTAAAGCAATACACAACATAGCCATGGTTTTGACACAGTATGTATACACACACACACACACGCATTACTCTGGTCAAATGAAAAGTCAAAGAGAATTCTGTTTTCTGAAGTCATTCAAAGACATTTTATTACTTTTTTTCTTATCCTTTCTTCCCTCACTCCCCAATTTTTATCTAGCTATCTCAAGCAATACTTTGGATCTTAAATGGATACTAATTATTCTGGTTTTTTTTACTTTATCCAGACATTCTTGTTTTCCACTTCTGTGCTGCGAATCCCATAGCAGCTCTCAGCAGCAGTGGTGTCACACTGAACTGAACGGTAGACAAAAAATCAAAACTGTGTTATGGTGAAACAGGTCTAAAAGCAAACTGCTTCAACTTAGAGAGATTCCTTCCTCAGCAACCATTATTTTTAATGAGGCCAGTTCACTTTAGGAATCTTGGCAAAAACCAGTCATTTACTCTAGTCCTAGAGCAATGACTGCAAACTGGGCAAACATAAAGATTACATGCGATGTAAAATCTGCACGTGCATATCATTACACAAAAAAACCCCATGATGTGCTGGGAAAGAGGCCTGTCAAGCTATCACGTTTGTTAATGAAAAGAACAGTTTTATTCCAAACCAGTCTACTGTATCAGATTTGATACAACAAGTGTTAACTAAACATCATGCATAAAAGCTTTGATGAGAAAATCTAACACATTAAACTAAGAAACAGTTCAAGGACAGCAGGAGGCAATTCCAGAACACAGGCACAATCTATAAAGGCAAACTACCACAGCTTTTTGATGTTAAGTAAGTAGCAATATCAGTATACAACAAAGCTTAGAGGCAGACTTGTATCAAGTTTAAAAGTTTAATATCCAGGGTCAAAAGCCTCAATTACCTATTCTACTACTACTTTTCTCAGTGAAGAAATCAGTGTTAAAGTATGATTTACTGAAAGCATTATCTAAATTATCACATGAGGGTTCTTATTCCCTTAGTACCTGAATTTTTAGTATCTCAGTAATGCTGCATCTCAGATACTCAAGACTACAGCAAAACACGTATGTTTGAACTTTGACGAGGTGGGAGGTCAGAGACACTTACTTTGAAAACATATACATTTCTTAAAATGGGTTATGCCCATTAAATGGCCTAAGAAAAAGGGCACCAGCTCAAGAGGAGCGGCACTTAGTAAAACTGGGGATAAATTACTGCAGTAGCACTTTAAATTCATACCTTTCAGGAGAAAGCATAAAAGTACACATTTAAAAAAATACAAAACTGGGGGCAAAAAAAATCCCCCTTTACTTAAACTAGATATTTATATATGTTTTTGACAATGTTGTATTATATCTGTAAAACAGGCTACATGATACATGTTAATAGCTATTTAATAATTTACTTAACTAGTGAGATACAATTTTCTAATTATTTTTCCTGGGTATGTGCTTTCTATTGTCCATTTATAAAAGAGTATGGAGGGTAAGATTAAGCTGGTAATTGGAAATGGAGGAAAAATATCTTTTTAAGGCAAAAGAGGGAAAAAACCCCAACTTCGGAATTGTACTTTTTCATCTTTATCTAGAATATAGCAACTTTGCACTGGATACAGAAAACCACATGGACTCCTCTATATATTCTTCTATGCCTGTCCACTCCACAGCTTTTAAAAAATTATTGTGACCTTAACTGTGGATGAATCTCAGCTCCTTCATTAAACAGGAACCTAATTCTGTTGCTATCACCTTACCAAAGCAAAATCTGTTTTTCCAATACCCTGACATGACAACTTTTACACTTTTACCTTTGTAAAAAAATTATAGAATTAAATCACTCTAGTTTTTAGGAATATTAATCATCATTATAAGATATTTTGAGCCCTAACAGTTAGGGAAAACTAATGGGATGAGGGGAGGAAATGTTTCCTGTACAAATTTTTCTGAATTATAAATTGCCTGTTTTGAGCAGGCTGGGCTGCAATGCCACCTGGTGGCTTAGAAAAAATAACAGGATACTACTTGAACAGTGCTCAATGGCTTGGAAAATATGCAATATTCTTTAAAAATGCCAAATATGGCAACAATGTTTAAGTTAATGATTTGCATCTCTTAGCTAACAAGTCGTTTTTCATTCTGTTTCTCCCAGTGCACAGTATTTTAAGTTTTAAAGTTGACATGTCAAGACCTAACTTCAACTGGAACTTTACAATTGTTTTCAATTGTAAGTTGAACTTGCCAATGAGTACATTACACTGTAAAGGGTCACACACATACACACAGGGTCTAATTTGCACAATAAATACCTAACATTGAATTTTTCCCCATTTGAGGAAAAATTAAATACAGCAGAAGCCTAAAAGAAGGGTTACTGAAATGCTTTGTAAAATTACACTGTATAATTAATTCCATAGTAAGAACGTTTTTATGGTGTGTGTTGGTGACCTTTTATTACCATCAAGTTCACAATGCTGGTGGGCTGCCTTTTAATCCCTCCGCAGACAAAGGCCCTAAATAAACACAGATCCCTTCCTGGGAAAAAGTCCTCTCTGGTTAAATGGTAAGGAAATGAGTAAATCATTAGTAATCTTTAAAGCCAAAGCTATAAACTCAAGTTACCTTAAGTTAAAATGAAAGTGTCCTGCAAGAGTTTCAAAGTTCTGTCACAGATAGAAATCTCCAGCTCTTGACTCCAGACTAGGCGCCAGCTGATAAACAAACAATTTAAGTCAAGAGCTGGAGAATTCCCAGCTTTTTCATTTAATGGCTTTGGCCAAGAGTATTTATTGCCTCCAGTTTTATTCTCACTTAGCTCTAAGAGGAAATTTAAACTCATCATTATCTTAAAGCCCCATATGGGCCACAGTCAGCTCACCTGATAGATCTCCTTTTACTCTGCCTAAGTTCTACTCCCCACTAGAAGTGATGTAATAGTGTAAACTAATTAAATGTAGTTTTAGGTTGACTTTTTAATAGGCTAAATAAATTTTGTTCAATATGGTTTATATTCCCACTTGGGGCAGTAACGATTCCAAAAAGTTTAACTTTACAGTTTCCAGTCTAAACTACTAGTAGTTTACTTCATAAAGGACAATTGAAACGAACAAACAAACCATCTTCAGAACAAGGACAGCCAACTGTTAAAAGCAACTATATTGAAAATTCTTTGCTACAAACTGATCTATTGGTACCAAAATGTACACAGAATTGTGAAAAAGCAGACTGTGTGGGAATTCCAATACTTCAAACGAAACATTTCAGGAATGCAAGGACATACGTGAATTAAAATTTAATGTTTAGTACTTGTTCTGGTTTTGGAATAAAAATAGGCAAAGCTATGGAGTTGGAAATTAAATATTAAGTAAACATCTGTGGATAAGTCAAGGTGTTGAATGCTGTGAGCAATTCCAGCATTGAAATATTTCATCCTAACTCAACAGGAAGATATCATGAGGTGGCCTCAGATGTCACCTTTCTCCTTCTTCTTTTCTAAATGTATACAGTACGAGGAGGTGAGAGTTCTTGAATACATATTCTAATGCTCATTTCACCTCAGAGATTTTTAAATCCACCATGATTTAGATTTAGCATTTCTAACCTCATCGCAGGCATCTCCTCCTAATAAAGCATATTTGTCCTGTATATTAATAATTTAGAAACTTCTCACTTAAGAAATAAATTTCACAACTGCCAGAGATGGAGAACTATGCTTAGCAAGAAGTCTGACTACCATTCCTAAAGGGTTAATAGAACTCAAACTTGAAACCAGGACATTGCATTCCCCTCCTACCACCCCCCTCCCCACAAAATACTTTCCTAACCTGACTTGGCTGAAAAAGCCAATTAATTGTTCCAGTGTCTGCCAAGACTTCTTATTCCTTTAAAAATGCAGATAGTGTTTGAGACAGCTGGCTACTCCAAACCCAGGTAACACCCCTAAATGTGGAAAGAATGAGGGAACATGAATTATGATTAGTATTTTAAATGGATTTGTAATGAAACAGACAGACAGACATCTTAAAACTACTGTATTTCCACCATTTATTATTTAAGAAGAGAAAACCTGTGTCTTAGATGTCTCTGCTGCTCCACTGAGTATATGGAAGCAGATTAATGTAAATAGCATTAAAATACGTGGAACTAGTTTTTCTGTCTTTGTTAGGAACTGACTGTACAGACACTATGATGTCATGCAAAACACACACACACGAAGCAGCCACCAAGTGACAGACAAGAACCTTTCTGAGCCAGAGTCATTGCAATCCCTGCAGAAACTAGTCATTTTAGGTCAAGTTAAGGTCATTGCAAAGCAGAGAAAAGAAAACCTTATGAGAGTTATATACCAAATATCAGGCTTAGCACCATGCAAAAAATGGTATTTAAATCCTTATTTACATTTCTACATGAATAAGAGATTTAAAATATACTACAGTACTAGGGGAAGCAAGAAAAGAGTTCACAAAACTAATTTTGAAACACTTCCGCTCATTAAGAAGCTCATACTAAGAAATTGTTGCTCACTGAGCAGCAATGGAGTCAATTTAAAGAGGAAGAAGATATTAAACATTTAAATTTTAACTGTTAATAAGTACAGCATCGATCCATACAAAATTATGTTACTACAATAGAGTAAAATTATATAAGTCAGTCACTTTTAATCTCATGTTTTAGAAGGGGCAGCAGTTACTTACATTTGTTGATAGCATTTTCATTATCATCAATTAAATACACTAGATTTATTGTATGCCTTTCCTGTAACTTCAGATTTAAGCCACAGGTTACACTTCTTTAAATAATCTCCTATTTGAATTAACAGGAACACCTGCTTGTAACACACTTTGTGTACTTTTGAAAATCCTTCTATAGTGAACATGTACACTAGAACACAGATACATTGTGAGCCAATATTCCCAATTTCTAAATACTGGAAAAATTTCAGAAGTTTTCACAAATATATGAAAATGAACACATAAAAAAGAAAAGCAGGAACTGTTTTTCTGGGAGCATGTTTACAACCTTCTGGTCATTTTTTAGTTTGTTTTCTTTTTAAGGAAAAGAAAAATGTTGGAAGCCCATGTTGTAAGTGCAACACTTACAAATAGGGCTTTCGTGCCTGACCTGTGACTTTTCCAGCTTATTTTTCCCCTCCCAAAGCTTAATTTCCATGCAGTTTATACTTAAATACTTAAAAAATACGGAGTTCTATCTCATCATAACGAGTACTTATCCATAGTGACAATGACATTCGTTGGCTTTCATAAGAACTACCTGATTGGGGAGGCAAAGTAATGATGGGCTGCACAAATCAGCTCCAAAGTTCTAAGGTATCCAAGTCGTTTTGCCCTCTGAAAACACATCCTCAGATTTGGAAGTTAAGATGCAACTGAAGCAAGACATGGAGGTGACCAAGCTCAGGTAGATACCTTCCTATTAAGTGTTGTCAGTTTAGATGCATATTCTAATAACAGCAAAGCTGCAGACAGTTCAGTGGTTTCAGTAACCTTCACGAGCATTAGAACAGTTAAAACTCTATGCCATGCACCAATAAAAGAAACACTCCTTTGCAATTGCAATCCACACCAGGTACTTACAGACAAGCACCTTCCAGCTAATAAACTTTCTCCTGTTCTTTTTTCCCCTCCAAAATCTTGTACGTTTTGTCAATGTGGTTAAATCTTGGTGCTAATAACGCCAAGGTCACAGGTTCAATCGCCTGTATGGGCCATCCACTTAAGAGCTGCACTTGATGATCCTTGTGGGTCCCTTCCAACTCAGAATATTCTGTGATTGGAAATCCAGAGCAACAACTTGAATTTAGAAAATGTGCCTCATTTTATCAGCCAGTGTAGAGGATATTTAAGTTGATAGAAAATAAAGTGATAGAGATTCAAGAATGCTTACTCCCAGCTGTGACCTCATGAGAACAGCAATAAACCTTCTAGAGTGAATGAAGGGAGAAGAAAAATGGACATTACTTTTGGAAGGATTAGGAAGTGAGGGACAGAATTTAAAGTGAGTCAGCCATTGTTATGTTGAAGATACAGAAATTAAGCAGTAATGAAACAAAACAATTTGCTAAGCCTAAACACTTAGTTATGCTTCAAGGTCATATTCACAGATGTGCTTTGAAAATAATCATAAAATATTTTAATTCAATATGATCCCATTTCCAAGAAAGGCAGAAAGGAGTAAAAGTCATTGTGTTAAGTTATATTTCAACAGGGTTTAAATAATATATCAACAAAGTTAGCTGCTGAAAACAGCAAACAATAAAACCTTGAACTTAGGTGATACCAAATTAAAAAATCCTTTATGTTTAGCTGGAGATGAAAGATATTGCCAAATAAAAAAAAGAATTAGCTTATAGTTGCATAAAAGGTCCAACCAAATCACTCCCAGGATGTCAGCTCTACACAATGCTTTGAAACCTTGGAGTTTGAAAGATAGTAGCTCTGTAGTATAAGACAGAGTGATTACCCCACAGACACTTAACAGACACCAAGGACAAACCTCTTCAACTTGCACTAAATTCCCACTGAATTGGATGGATTTAAGAAGATGCCTAAGTGTTATATGCTAAATTGGAGCTTTACAGATGTGCTGTATTAAGGCACTTCTAATTATTTTCTTTGCCTTGCATGACTTGCATATAGCTGATATTTCTCGATCCTTAGCAATAAAGGGATACTAGTGAAAATGCTATTAAAATGTTTTGATAGTGATGAACCAATCACTTCTTCTGACATTGTCTGTCTCTGTAAGCTTCAGTCTCCAGGGTCAAAAGCTGAAAATAGCAGGTTTTAACAGATACTAAACTTCTAGTCTTCAGTGATTTTAAATGTTAATGCCCACAAACTAAAAATAAACTAATAAAATTTAAAATGGGTTGTCCCTAAAACATTCAAGATTTGAAATGTCTGACCTATGAATTCATTAACACCTGGAATTAGGGGGGAAAAAAGCAAGATGGAGAAGACTTTCCAATACTTCAATGGGATCTAATGTCCTATAGTGGAAAAAGCTGTTGGTATATGCTGCCGTAATTAATTACACCCGTGCTTCCCTTCTCCTTTTTAGTAATAAAACAGAAGACAAAATAGAACCAAACATTTTCATTACTTGTCTGTCCAATCAGTAATCGGCATGAACTACCTGAAAAAAAGAAGATCCCAAAAGGATGAGTACACAAGAAGCTGTCAGATCACATATTCTCTCCCCACTTTGTTTTCCACTGAGTAGCTTTTTCTTGTAATTCAATAGCAGAGGAAAAAACTAACAAAAACTACTGTCCTTTACTGCTTCCTGTGTAATGTGGTGAAAGAACTGACTCAGAAACTTGTTTTCTATTTTCAGCTGTATTATTTGCTCTAATAAAAGCTTCTACCTCTCTGTACACCATTTCCCTTCTTTGTATTCTTAAGCCATGATGTAAAAGAACATTGGTATTGTGCTACTGTGATTGGTACTGAAACATTATAGATTCCTATTACTTATGTTGCAAGAATTTAATTAGCATAATAACAAAGTACTAAGGCAAGAATTTATGACTAAAAAAAGCATTGAAAGTCCTCTGTGGGCCAGGAGCAAAGGAAAATGGCAACTCACACCACTTTTAGACTTGGAGAATTACTGCACCAAAGTAGTAATTTACACACATCCCACAAGAAATGGCAGAACCATAGGAAACGCCACTTTTAACCACACAGGGTTACATTTGACTGACGAGCACACTTGGCCTGTCTTTTTCCAATTAAGCTCCATCTGCTTCCTCAGTTGGACTGGTTGGCTTGAGGCCTCTCGACAGAACATCCATTGTACGTTACTTCATCCACTTCCCCCAAAAAACCTTTCTCTGGTAGAAGCCAGGGGATGCTTCCCCAGAGCATGTCATTGGGCAGGGGCAGGCCAGATGGGTGGTGTGTGGGAGTGGGAGTGGCATCTGAGCAGTGACAGCAACCTGAAAAAGCATGGGTTTACTAACTCCCAACGCATCCAAGGAAGGGTTAAGTCCCTACAAAATAAAATAAAAAGCACCATTTTTCTTGCATTATATAGTCTGACCAAAAACCTTCTGAAACCAAAATTAAATAGTGTGTTCCCTTCCACTCCCCAACACACACGCTCTAAAATAAATAATGGCCAAACTGATTTAAATGAAATTCTGTAGAAGAATTTGTGCTTGGATGAAAATGGCACATTTGAGCCTGAAGCAAAAGTAAAACCGCCAAGTTATAAACCTCTCAAAGGGAAGGTTTATAATGGAAATGCCAACAGACCCTTAACTATAGTGGAGCTGTTAGGTGCCAACATATAAATAATTCTAGTTTTTGCGGTCACTTACGATAAATTAGATACAGTGCAACTGGAAACAGTAGGGTTCTGATTCAGTAAACAGCAACAGCCAAGAGTACATGTTTGGATTTTCAGACAAGTATAGCATAGATTTGATGCTGGCTCTGAAATGGAGTCTATAAGGGACATTTGGACTTTTTAAAGTAGTAAGCAAGTCATATTCTGAATTCTTGAGGGCTTGTAAAATAAAAACCTCCTTAACAAGCTTAGCTGCCTACTGTTTCAATTTTCTAAGATTCCTTTACCCCAGTTACAAAAAATCCACTCTATTCAAGACTGGAGTAATTGTCTACTAAGGAAAACAAAATACTAAGTAAGTGCACATAGTCACATTTACTGTTAAGAATTGCTAAGCATATTAATACAGTGAAGGAAAAAAGTGCCATTGACCAAACAGTAACAGATTAACCACCTTCTTCTTTAATAGGTGTGCCAGTTGTTGCACTACTAATGCAAATACTTTCCCTATAGTCCACTTGTTCTAGAACAGGAACAATGCATTTAGGTGATCAAATATTTTCATTTTGGCCCTGAGGAAAATTTGGAAGGAATTTATTGCATCATTTCACAGCAGTTAGGCCCCATGCCTTAACACAATTTGTTGAGGCAGTGAGGGATGCTATTAGGGCTCTCTGCAGGAACTTCCATCTTGGATGGGGTGGGAGCCCTCAGAGGCAGCCAAGATTCAGATTGAGGCTGCTAAGAGGATGCTCCATCTCAGGAAACTCTCCTGCTTGCCAAATTCACATCAGCTTCTCATTTAGTGCTTCTGCTACAAAACCTTACCACTGCCCCAGCAACACCCCTAAGTCTCCACTAATGTAAAGCCTAAGATGAGCACCTGCAGAAACAAGAAAGCTAGACACACTCCTAGTTTAGCTCTATTATGACAATGTTTCACATGTTGATAACCTACTGAAAATTCCTTTCTCCAACTGTCCTCCAACTTTTGAAAGAGAAAGGAAATCTCTATTCTCCCTGCACGTGCAACATAAAATGCCTTATTCAAGACAAAAAGCATCTAGCTGCCATCAAATACTGCTTTCAGACTAGCAACAGTTGTAGCAATTCTGGGAAATAGTTTAATCAGAAAAATGTTGGACATCAGAAACTGACCAAGTTTGAAGAGCTAACTATGTATAGTCATACACCTCTACAGATTATCTGTTAGTTCCATAATGAAAATCCACACTATAAAGTGAACTCAAGAAATCTGACACAAATGAAACACAAGTAGTATGATCCTCAGCCAAGGCTAAAAGTTAATGTGATTTTCTCTGTACTCCCCATGGCAAATATACTAAGAGCCACGAGCCACACATTCCGACCACGCGTTCTCAGAAAGCACAGATTGAAACAAAATGACAGCAAAAATGTGTCACTTCTGACTGTGTATGGTTAAACTACACAGTTACTGAGTAAGTAGGATCTTACACAGTTTGCAGCAACTCATATTAAATAAAGCAAATGGATAATAATTACGTGTCAGATTAGTATTCTTGTCAACTTGACTAAACTTCACATTAAAAAATCCCGTTAATTTACCAACAGTCAAACAACACATAGGATACTACGAAATCATTATGTGGATTTACTTAAAATATGTAAAGATTTTAATAAAGAGTTACACAGCATTTCACAGTGCCCCTCATCCCTTCATTTTACTGCAAACCAATTTAACATTCTCCCACTACACAGAATAATTAAACCACAACTGCTTACAGAATCAGGAATACAAACTAAAGGTATGGCATTAGGGTGACATTTCCATGCATTACTCTGTTCCTGTCAAGCCATACTTTAATTCTTCTTATGAACAGACACAGGTTAAAGCTGTCTAAGGTCTAGGAAATTCCACACACTGTGTCCCAGCAAAACTACAGGGAAAAAAAATGATAACCAAGTTTTAAGGGTTAAAACTGTAGGTCAAATACAGTGTAGTAAGTAAATTTTTTTTCCACTTCAGGTCCTATGTTGTGCTTGGCATGAAGAGAACTGTAGTTAAAAAGTGTTTCTTCAGCTCTGGAACTGCATGACTGTCCTCTGCATTTCCGTAGGTGGAAGTAGTGAGCCAACAGAATTAAATACTGTTGGACAAACTGAAAGGTGAACGTTTACACAGTTTGTATGCTGACAGCTGAATTCTAAATGCTTATCAAAAGGCAATACTGTTTCCTTTACCCTTTTATTTAATCATACAAACCATGGTTTTTTTTAAAAATGTGGTTGAAGGAGGAAGAATTAGGAAATCCTGGTATTTTTATGTGCTCCCTGTGGATTAACTAGGAGCCATTTTGCTAAGGACAAAAGCTCAAGCTACTGAAATGTCTCACCAGGGGCAATACCACACTAAAAATATGGAGTAATTTTCAGGTATTTGTTTAAAGTGCAGAGGAGTACTTCTGCTAGAACATTCTCCCCATTTTCATTAGCACAACTTGAGACACTTGCCAAAACATAAGGATGTCCTCCACTACAAGATGCCATTTTGCAATCCAGTGATCCAATCCAGTGACTTAGAATGGTTCCAGATCATAGGATAATATTGTCATAAACAAATCCCACTCTTGCCCAACTCATCATCATGACTTTAAAACTGAACAGAATGAACCCAGAATACTAGCATGATCCAGAAGGGAGTCAATAGAAAATCAGCTTTCATTCCTACTGATCCTGGATTCAGCCATTGAAGGGATCAACAAGCCATTTACTTTCAAAGGCCTACACTACAAGACAAGGTGAGCTGTCCCCGTGTGCAGTTTACCCCTTCTGAGTTTGTTTTTTTTCGTTTTTAGTCCTTTAGTTTAAGCATTTAAAGGGCCTTCAAAGGAGTCTTCTCCGACACAGAGTAGTTTGCACAAGTGTGCACTTGAGATGTGCCCTAAGGTTCAGATACTTAGGATATTAATGTTTCTTCCCATGGGTCTAAGTGTAAGACCTGCAGATCTCCCTTGCTGAATAAGAGACAAAATAAAAATCTAATTCTATGTTGGGCCATGTCTTCAGTGGCCCAGTCCATTTAAATATGCATTGTGATTTAACCCTAACCAGCAAGTAAGTACCATACAGCCACTTGCTCACCTACCCCTCACCTGCCCCCAGTGGGGTGCAGAGGAGAACCACAAAAAAAGGTAAAATCCACACATTGATATAAAAATAGTAATGCAACAATATCACTAATAATAAATGGTGAAGAATAGGGAGCCAACGAAAAGAGAGAGAAATAAAACCCAAAAAAGACAAGTGATGCTCAATACACTTGCTCACCACCCACTGACCAATGCTCCTGAGCAGCAATCAGCCCCTCCCAGGCAATTCCTCCCAGTTTATATTCTGCACATGACATTATCTGCATTATCTGCATTGGAATATCCCCTTGGCCAGTTCAGATCAGCTGTCCTGGCTATGCTCCTCCTTGCTGGCAGAGCATGGGAAACTCAAAAGTCCTTGACTTGGAGTAAGCACGAGTTAGCAACAAATAAGCATCAGTATGTTATCAACATTATTTTCATTCTAAATCAAAAAAACCCCAGCACTGCACCAGCTACTAGGAACAACTCTATCCCAGCTGAAACCAGGACAGTAAGTCAGGTTTCTATGGCCTTCTTGGGTTTTCTTAAACAAGAGGAGTTCCACACACAGACTGAAAAAAATCTGTTTGAGGCAACACTGAATTGCCAGTACAACTGCTTTGTATTACAATTCAGAGTAAGCTGCATTTTCTCCAGTGGCATCTCCAGTGCTGGTGGGACTGACCCCACACTGATAGCTGCTGTGCAAGCACAGTGTACTCCCAGTCCTACTCTGTGCAGAACCTTCCAGTTTGTAGTTCCTGCTCTGGTGTGCGTGGTGTTGGGCTCAACACTGACATGTGCACCATCCACGTTTAGCATAGGATGGAATCAGGACTCAGATAGAGTCAAGGGATTATTAAGGTCTGGTGCTCAGCATCCCCACTGTTCCAAGCACAGGAGTCAGGCTAGGTTTTTTTGACTACATGAAAAATACACACTTTGAACAACAGACTCCATTGAAAGAGCAAAAAAGAGAGAAAAAGAAGCCCATGAATGTTTAAAACCAAAACAAACTTTGTAGAAAGCTTTGAAGTCATCCCTTCATTCCAGAAACATTCCAAAACACCACCTGCAACTCCTTAACTTTAAACATCCTCTAGAAAAAGCAATCAAAATTTAAAAAATTAAATTAAATTAGCTTTTATTTCCTAGCACTTATGACAGGCTAACATTTGAAGATCTTTCTTGCTCTGGATATCTCAGAACACTTGACAGGATGAGTTAGATACTAGCATTAAAGTAACCACAAGCAAACAGAGCAGTTATTAGGAATGTGGTAACAGCTCACGTACAGCTGTGGATATTAGAACTATTTTTACTGAGAGAAGGAATGTTGGCTCTAATTCTGCAGTTATTCTTTACTCTTTTTCAAAGAGTGCCACAGGGATTTCTAACTTCCATCTGGACAGCTTTCCTTTAACTGTTTTTGAACACCATGTGTGAGAACACAACAGAACTATAGACATTAGAAATGGAAAAGACTGATTAGATCATGTAGCCATCCTCCTGCCAGTTGTAGATTTTTCCCTACAGAATAGTTCCTAGCACTTTGCCCAGTACAGTTTAAAGCATGTCAAGATACTTGGCTTCAACCATCTCCTTTGGAAATTATTCCACAGTGTATGAAGAATGCCATTAGGACGTTTTTCCTGGTAGACACAGCACACATTTTTCTTTCCTTAATGATTTCCAGCCTATTATTCCTGGTTATATCGCATTGGGCCAGCCTGAATAACTCATCTTTACACCTTCGAATAAATGGAGACAGATATGTTTCCTTGCACATTGGTCATTATTTGGCCAGACTACACACAATTTTATTGCCAAAATATACAATATACTTTAATAAAATCAGTTATTCCACTCTTTTAGTCATTGTAGGATAATTGTCTCCACTCCAGTGAACGTTTTTAGATGATACCCTCAACAAATCTGTTTATTCTTCCTTACCTTCTGCTACCTTTTGCATCTCTATAAAATAAAATAAAAGATATAATAAACTTAGAGAAGAAAAATAGCCTTGCAAAGTCATCACATCAGTAAATGTACTGTCTAACTCTTCTATAACAGCAGCTGCTGCCAACATTGTGATTTCTGCACAGGGTTTATATACTTCCTCCTGCCACAGTGTCAAAATACTCATTTTGCCAATGTGTAAGATTTTCAAGATTTTCATTCCTTTCCATCTTCTCTCCAACAAGAGAGGTCTACTAAACCAGCCTTATTCTGACAAATGTAAGTATTGTTAAAAAATTTAAATTCTAAGTTATTAGAAATCAGAAGCTTTTTAAGTATCTCAGGTTTCAAAATATTTCTTCATCCTCATTTCAGCTTCCTTAAATCAGTTCACTCAATTTTTCCCTTCTTTGTCATCATTACTTCTTGTATTACTTTTCTCTAACTTCAATTTCAGAGCAACTCAGTAACATTTTTCATACTACCTTTAATATTAAGGTTGTACATTGTAATTTCTACCACCATGTCTACATCACAGACTTTGCAAAAAATTAATATGATCAGATGCATTCAGCAAAAAAATGTAAACAGAAAAATTAAGAAACATGTCAGGAAAGAAAAGATTATTCAAGACATGTAGTGACTTGGGCAGAGAGGAAGTGCAGTGAAAGTGCTATGATCAGTACCAGAAGCACAGAGAATGTTGTGGCCATTCTGAGTACACACATTCAGGATTTAAAAATAAAGCATAAAAGCATAAAACCAGAAATAATAATGGAGCAAATATGGCTATGCCTTTAGCTCTTTTCCTCGCCAGCAAGATCACCTGCCACTGATAAAGGGATAGGTCAGAATTATTAGTTCTAAATTCATGAACCTGTTTCGTCTTGATAGTGCTTCAAACATTTTAACAGATCCAATCACTGCATTACCCGGTCAAGAAGCCAAAACCAAACAAAACCTCTACACCACTGAATTCAGGAGATTCCTCATTTTATGCCTTCTGTTTATTAAAATAGTCCATAATGTCTCAAATTAGAGACGTTGAGGCAAGCCACCAACTCTTCTGCTCCCATGAAGTCATAAGATAACATTTCTCTAAAAGTGCACAAAGTTAAAGAAACAAAGCAGACACAATCTAGTGAAGCCAGTTAAAAAGTAGCTCTGCAAAGGCTCTCCAACAAAGACAGGTCTATTTAAACCACCTTTATTCTGGCAAATGTATTGATTATGCATCTTTATTACAAAAGAATTTACAAGCTAAAAGATGCAACATTTAACTGCTCATTACTAATTTTTATTATTTAGTCTAGTCTTAAAACATCTTTCAAATCATCTTTGCAAGCATTAGTGTGTGCAGACAGTGTCTTAACTCCCCTGTTTCCCTAGGAAAAGACACTACAGCAAGCCACCAATGTTTAAGTAAGAGAAACACATTCACAAATTATTTTGTTTGGTCTATTTAATCTCTGCTATCAGTCTGATCCTGTCATTAAAATAATTAAATATGTTGCTCACTGAGAGAAAATCAAATTAAAGATCTCACAGTATTTCTAATAATTCTTTTCCAATACAGGGAATAAGTCTGCATTTCACTCTTCAAGAACTCACATTATACTTTACATTACCAGTGAGCTGAAGTCTCAACTTCTCAGTGGTACTACTAGTATTTTTTCCATCACTTAATCGCTAACTGGATCTTACGGATGCAGCACTATGAGATGAAACAGTTTGAAATGACAGCTGGAATAGAAACTCCAACCTTTTCTAGCCACCTCCAATCCACAGTTCCTAAAAAAAAAAAAATCTTTTATTCTACTGTTTGTTACCATATTAACATGTCTACAGTTATCTACATGGTAGCTGTTATTAACAATTAATAGTCTGGTTTTTTTACTGATGACTATCTTGGCTAAGATACACAGTGAAGGGGAAGATCTCCCTAAGTTTCATTATTGGATCTTAAAGAACTATCCTTACAAAAGAATTGAAAACATTTTCTTTGTACCTCCAAAAAAAAATTCACCCACTGTACTTCAGACAATGCATATTTTGTATACTGAGTTAAAGAAAGAGAACTACTATGGCAGCATTAGTAAAGTCATTAGTAAAGCCATTAGTAAAGTTTGCTCTGGATTGCAAGGTGAGAATCTGTATCATACTTTTACTGAAATCAGTGGGAGAACAAACTTGACACAATTCTCGAAGGCTAAATTTAGATCCTGTACTTAGCCAGTAATAATGTCTTGCGCCAACAGAAGTCAGTTTTAAATACATTCCTGTGATAATGTGTACTTTAAAAGCCTCTTATACATACAAAAATGCAGAATCCAATCTTCACCAAGAGATAAATTTACTCCTCTGGATAAAAAAAAAAAGGTATTAAACAAACACAGATTTTTGAAGGTGTTCCCTCATTAGTCATATGTTCACTAAGATGTCACAAATCAGGGCAGCACTGCGAACCAAGATACAACTTTCTCACGCGGACCTGCAAGAGATCCTAATCCCGGGGTAAAGCGATTGCTATCTCTAGACAGCATTAGCAGCATAATCTGCATGCAACTACTGGGATGAGAAGTATTTTCTAAAGTCAGTTAATACGAAATAATACTACAGTAACTTGGTGCATCAACTTCCACTTAATGGGTCCTGACTGTAAGCTGCAAGTAAATGCTGTACGCCACGGAAGAAGAAAGCACTACTACGCTGGCACGCCGGCTCATCTGAAAAAGATCAAGGGAAGGAATCCTTTAGGGGTAAAGCTGCAAACAGGCCACTAAAATCTGGCCCTAATGCTATGCACAAAGATTCTTCATTTGCAATGACGGGACAGGACTAAAATCACCGTTAGTTCTCACTAAGGTTTCTAGACCAAGAAATTTCCAAAATATTATTCAGTTTGTGAAATAACTTGTTCACAGCGCATATGAATATTAACATCCATCAGGCAACACCCAAATACCTAAAAACACAAGTGGAGTTGTGTGCCAATAACAGCTAGTAAACAGACAGACCTAAAGGGGACAGTTCACACATGCTGCTTTCTCTTCCTCCTCACTGCCACAGAATAATGCCTGCCAATTTCTAGAGAGTTGAGCATACTTCTCCATTTAGTGTTTTGTCTGAAGGCCAACAATGCAGTCAGGACATACAAAAATACCCCAAAGACTCGATGTGTTAGGTCTTGAAAGATGGAAATAACAAAGCATAACATTAAAGGTTTTTTCCAACCTTTAACTTCTCCACATTTCTTTGTACTCCTTGGCATTCACAAACATTAAGTACTAGAAAGCTAAGTCTTGATTCTTTCCCTCTGCTTCAGAATATCACTCAACCTGTAACTGACACTAAACACCAAGTTATTTGTATTCAGATAAACTAAACCCAAAAAAGTCATCTGTATTCATACTTCTCAGCTATATGTTATCATATTAACTCTGTCTTGGCCTTAACATTTTCTCAAGGAACAAACTCCCCCAAACAGCAAGCGTTGCTTAGGAATCAAACTTTTTTCTTTGTAGTTATAGCATAGTCAGCCTTATAGCAAAAACTTACAGGTAAAAACAAATTGCAGACATTTCTAAAAGGTAAATAATTACCTCAGGTAAACAACATATCTGGCAGAAAGGGACTGAAGAGAACCACACAGATAATGTCAGAATTGCCCAACTGAAAAGCAGAAGGGTATGCAGTTGTTTAAAAAAGGATCACATAGATACATAATCCACCCAGAATACACTTTTTCTGTTGTTTTTATTCCCAGGCTGACAAGTTATTTAACTTTATAAAACAGGACTAATATTTTGGCTGGGAAGCAAGAATCTTGTCTTCTCCATTATATTCTTCACTATCGCCTACGTGGATCTTCCTACTTTCTGTTCACAATAGAACTTAGATGAAAATTTTGGCTTCTAGTACGTAGTCAAATCCTGCCTTAGTTTTCAGTTGAAAATTAAAAAGATGGCTAGTTATTGCTCCTCACCCACACTCATCAGGAAAATAAAGAATTCTCACAATGTCAATTAGATTAATTTTTAGAGGGGATTGTAAAAACCCCAAGATTTTCCCACATAAATGGGGATGCGCTCACATTCTAATTCTAGGTCTTTTAGAGAAGAATTCAACAATAGTAACTATCAGCTATGGTTCTGTTTTCAAAACACTGACTTTATGTTTCTGCTCTCCTCAGTCCACAAAACGAAAGACTTCCGTGATCTATATTATTTCTTATGAGAAATTAATGACTCAGGAGATCAATAGTTAGCAACTTTCAAGAATAGACAAATACTGCCCACATTCTTCAACTGTTATAAAACCAGATGAAAGCTGTTTTCTCTTGATCGAGAAATCCTATATTCCCCCCTTCATTCCCTCCTTTTTAATTAATGAAAAAGCAGCAAAACTGTTTAATGATGACCAAACAGTTTTTCCATAACAGAAACAGATGGAGACTAAAGAGATACAAATATCTGCAACTTTAAGAAACAAGTTAAATTAAAAGGACCCCGGTACCAGATCCTAAGAAAGCTCAGTTTCTCCAAGTCTAACACAAAAGCATACTCCTAAACCAAAAATATTCATAAAATAACATACGTTTCTGTAATGTAATCAAACAACAACAAAAACCCCCAGAATACTGTACATATAGCAAAGAAAAGCAACTTGTAGCAACAAAGGTACAAGCTGGTGACCGAGACTGCAAACAAAGAGACAACGTGTCCAATACGAGGTAAACTGTTAATGAAGACTTACCTCCAGAAACTGGGGCATCCATGAAAACAGCTCCCATTTTTTCAACAGCTTTGGCTAATTCTTTTGAAACTGCTGGGTCAATAGTACTGGAATCTATTAGCAATGAGCCTTTCTTCACTTTCCTAAAATAAAAATGATTGATTGTTGCTGCTGTTGTTATTATTAAGTATTTGTTTCACAGGACACCTGTAATTATTACCTTGGCAGTGGCTTTCCTCAGCATGATAAATTTATAGACACTTTGTGGTACTCAGAGAAACACAAAGTTTTAAACCCTACTGAGCAAGATCTGCTCAATATTTATACTGCTGATTATGTATAGCACACAGTTTTGAATCACTCAAAGCCTAATTGTATCTGAACACAAAAAAGGATGTTCCTCCTAAACACTGTTATAAAAATTACACAAAAAGGGTGCACAAGGAAAACCTGCCATCATAAAAGTTTGAACAGTATATCATGTACAGAGCATCTAAGATGCATTCTAAGCAACTGACCTAAATGTTGATTCAGTCTAAAATTTAATATATAACAATAAAATGTTCTTTTTATATATACAGTATCCTAAATTCTTAGCAGAATAGTCTGATTTCATTCTTTTAATCATTGCTACTATTTATTCCACATAAAGATCATAACTAAGACCACAAAAACCTACAGAAGATTTGAAGTGAAGCATGGAGAAAAATCTTGTCTTCCCAATGATAGCTAGTAAATATAGGCAGAAGAACTGTAGAACAGAGGAAGTTGCATATGTGATTAAAAAAAAATTAAATTTTTAAATAAAAAAAAATTTTTTAATGCCCTCCATAACAAAAAAGTTGAGGGTAGTTGTTTTATCCCTCTTTCCATTGAATTACACCATGATTTCAAGTCCACTTGACCAGCATTCACCATGAAATCAAACAATACAGTTTTTCAGTCATAAAATGGTGGCCCATTTAAAGCTGCACAACAGATGAAGAGCTTTACTGCACCTTGCATGGTGCTGGCAGTACAGTGATTTTCACTTCACTGAACTACCTAGATTGCTGGAAATAGTCTCTCAATATATATAAACAGCTGTAGACGCCACTGGAGCTCCAGACTCAAACAGTGCTCCATAACATAAAACTTGTCCTTTTTCATGGGAGGTGTGACCTGCTGCACATAGTTTGAACACATGCAATGAAAACCAGCAGTGCAGATAAAGTACTCCATTGTCTCCCCTTGTGCTCAGAAGAAGGAGCAGTGGAAGCTCCTTGGTAACACAGTGGGATGACTAAGTTAACCCTTAAACACCTCATGGTATCAATGTTTTCTTCAGTAAAGCTTAAAAAGCTTTAGAAAATTAAGAAAGTCAATTCAGACAGCAAGGACCAGGTCTTGAGTGTAACTCAGAGAGACAACCACTACTGCCAAATTACACTTCCTTCTCTTAATACAGAAGCTGAGAAACTGCAGCAGCATAGGACTGCTTTCCACAGCCTCTGTTCCCGGCAGGATTTTCCACATCTGTGTACTTAAAAGATTAACTGGCTGTACTATGTCAGTAAGTACTGCCAATTGTTCGTCAAACCACTGTCATCCTGGATAGTTATCCCACAGCTGTCTGCCTGGCTTTGTGGGACTGAGCCAATTACCCATCTTCCCTGAAGGGTCTCAGGCATGGATACTTAGATCTGCTCAGTCCTACTTTGTGAGGAATTAAACTACAGACCAGTCAGGGAAGGAAGCAACTATTATTCCTATATAGCAACAACAGAAATCCCTCTCCTCCACTTCATTTTCTTATCAATGCATCTTAATATTGTACAATCAGTACCTAAAAAGACATCACCAGTTTTTGGAAATCTACTGTACTTTTGTCTTCTGTATGTTTCTTCCTTTACATTATTAACCTTGATAGCTGTAAGATGCTACATGATCCTCAGAGGTATCCAGTAGCCTTAGTCAGCCTGCCAGGAGTAATGCACACATGGCCAGAACAGACTTTTAAATACTATTTATTTTTTTATTTGGCAAGTACAAAAACTCTGAGTGATAGATTTCTGCAAACTATGCTTTTAAGGTTTAGTGGCAATCCCTTCACAAAAGTTAAAACCCACTGTTTCACATTAAACAAACTTGTTAGCTATTTTCTTGCATAATAAACAGACAAGTAAGAGTAAAAATCAATATAAAGTCTTGTCAGCTTTCTACATTAATATACTTTAATACCATAAGACACAATGACATCTCTTCAGAACATTTAATTTATAGGATTTCAAGTAAAAGTAAAAATGAGCAAATAATTGTTGCTAGAAAATATTCTAGTTATACCTGTGTGTAGTACATTACATTAGGGCAAAAGAAACATGCAAGTGGAAAGGCAGATAACAGTCAGTTAAATTATGTCAAAAATAAAATTAAGACTTCAGCCAAAAGCCATTCAGAACCAAGCACTGTGTAAGAGAACTCATATAATTAGAAATATCAATATTGACAGAACAGAGAACATTGAATTAAGTGCCCTGAAGGCACAGCAAGAGTTACAGCAACAAACAACATGATACAGCTTTAAGTAGGAGTGGGAATTCTCTAAACTACAAAAAATTCTTACTTTAGAATTCCATTTGCTCCTGTGTAAACTTCTCTCACGTTGGGACTAGAAGGCAGCATGGTAATAATTCTGTCTGCTCGTTCTGCTACATCTGCTGGGGATTCTGTTACCTTTTAAAGGAAAAAAAAAAAATATAAGCTTACACTTCCTGAAACAGAGATGTCAGACATGTTTGTTGAATTTGTTTTTAGTATTCATCCGTCACATCTTAGATAGGTAAAAAATTAAAACACTAGAAAAATTGCTCTCCTAATGAAAATGTTAGTTAATTGTATCCAGTAATAGAAAAATAAAAAAATAAAAATGAAAACGATTTGCTATCATGGAAGTTCCTCCACATTTGCCAAGGGGGATGCTTGCATCCCATCAACCTATTCATGAATCTTCAATTCCTTAAAAACCATGCATCTGTACAAAATATTGCTCTGCAATGTTTCTAAGGAGGAAAATATGAAGGATCACAAAAATCTCACTTTTTTCCTATCTTATGTATGATATTGGAAGAGAGGAAGACTGAGGGAAAAAAAATAATTATTTAATGTATCTCTGAGGCTCACCTTAAAAAAAAAAAATCGGATAAACTAACTGCTGTTTCTTGCAATATTACAGTTGGCATTTTTTTAAAAGGAAAATTATCAGCTCAAGCATTCTTCACAAAAGAAGATCTGAACAATTTTCAAAATATAGTATTAGGTATTGGTTGTCAAATAAACATACCAAACTTTAAAGGTATATTACCTTTCCCAGATCACTTTCAGAGAAATATTGACAGCTAAAGCTGAGTTGCACTCAGAAGGCATTTACCACTACAACTTTTGTCCAGTACTGGTTTGAAATAATTCTTTAAAAAATGCATTGTTAATACATTCATAGATAAGGGAAAACAGCAACAAAAATACAGCTAATTCTTTTATCTTTAGCCCACAAGGATCAAATCTGATTTCAGTCATTCAGGTAGTTTTACAGAAAGGACTTAAGTTCTATGTAGGAAACAAGATGAGCAGAAAGTAGATTTTGTTTATGAATAGGACTTCTAGTATTTATTTTCCAGCTATTGTTGCTGAATGATGAGAAGCAACCTTAGTATCTCAATGATCTGTTCTGCTACATGTTATATGCCTTGAGTTTTTAACCTTAAGAAATGTCTTAAAATTTTACATGCACTTCTTAGTATGAAAAAATTAGAATTTCCATATCACACGACTCTAGGGATAAAGAAATTGCAGCTGAACAGGTACCTGAAATTATGGAGACTTTCCATAGTGCAGACAAATCAACAAATCGTTGAGCCTATTTCACCATTCCCTATCTATTTATAAATACAAGTATTTGTTATAATTTTTGTTAGTTTTGACAGTAAAGATCCTAATGTAAATATATTCTCTTTTTATATACACTACATTTATAAGGTCTCAGAATCAAAGAAAGCATGTTATATACACATTTGTAAGGAATGTTGAATATGGACTTCTGGGATACAGCATGAGAAACTTCTTGATTTGTATTTATAAGTAAAAGAAGGGAAGACTGAATATAGTCACTGAACAAAGCTCTTGGGAAAAAAAAAGTACAGAAACTGGCATAGATGGGACTTAGGAACACCCAGATTTTGTTTTGAAAGACTAAGTTAATACTGCACAAAATATCTGGTATACCACACAGTTAAAAAAGGGAACATGTTTTAGTCTAAAGAACAAAGGTTAGGAGGAATAAATGAGGCAATTACAAGAGCAAAGCTTTCCTATTTGATTAGTTAATTTTATGACTTGCCTCCCTGGAGACTGGAGTGCCTATCTCTTTATATAGGAGCATGACACCTTTGTCTTTAGTTTCAAGTATCTCTGGTTCAGTTCAGTCCCAATGTGTATTATTAGAGGAGGAGAGAGGCAGTGTGCAATTGGAACCTGAATTTATATATGTCTTCTTATTTGAAACTATTATGTCCAATATTCTTAGGGGTTTGCAAGTTATCAGCTGAAGACTCAGTGGCCCATTTGCATCTTTCAACCAGAAGTGAAAAATATATTATATTGGGCACACAACTGAAAAACTACATCAGCCTCAAATTTCTACCTGGCTACATAGACAGAATATAGCTGGCTTAGAATATAGCTGGGTTTTGATTACAGTTTTAAACAGTTCTTAAGGAACACAGATACAGAGACATGGTCAGTAGTCACCTACACAGAAATTAATTTATTCCATCCATGTCTTTCAAAATACTAACATGCCTTTTATATGAAGCAAATGAGATTAAAAATGCATACAGATTAGGACAGTACTTCCACAACCATATAAAGAAAAATCTTTCTGCTACCTTGAAGTAAGTAGCAAAACAAAGTGAGAATTAAAAGTGGGAATTGCCACTCTTAGTTTTTTGATACTGTTAACAAATATGAATTATATTTTCTGAGGAAATCTACCTACCTGGTTCAGTAAGCAGTATACAAAATTTTTGTTTTATTTGGGACTTCCTGTCTCAGAAATAAATCTGAACGATTTGAAAGCTATTGCAAAGCATTAAGCATTCAAAATCATTAAGAATGTGCATAACTACTAAAAATATAACAAATACTAATTGTTCATTACCAACACAGACCATACTGGCCCAGAGTAGCAGCCCACAGAGTTCTGTACATGTTCAGATACTTGTTTGCTTAGTTCAACCAAAATTTTTCAGTATGCAACTGGATAGGGGAAACTTTTCTTCATACTGGTCATTGGTTTTGCCCTTCAATATGTGCATCTGCTTATATTTGTTCCAAGCTGCTTCCCTATTTTTTATTTATTTTTGCGTTAAGTCAATTAATAACTCTGTTAGCCTAAAATGCCATTATTACTGTACACTGAAGAAAGTTCTATTTTTATGATGCTTTATGCATCAGATGACTTCAGTAACACTCTCAATCTTCTAAATCTGAGATAAGATTCAAAGACATGTAAACTGAAGTAAAGTAACTGTGTGACACAGTTACTCCACTGTGTGAAAAAAAAATTGATAAGTATGGTAAATATGACGAAGGGGAAAGACAGTAAGTAGAGTGTAGAGGCAGCCTACTTGCTCACAGTCTTGTTCAGTATTTTCCCTTGTTTGTAGCCTTCCAACTTTCTCCCATGTTTCACCCCAAGTGGTTCCATATGCTCCAGCTGAGCCAGTTTTCCTCTTACTATTCACCATTACTAGGAGGGTGGCTGTTTCCTGATATATACTACCTCCCAGTTCTTTAATTCAGAGGCTAAAGAAAGGAGAGTCACAGATTACGCAGATTAATGGTCCAACATCCCTCATCCTCCATATACCTTGGTAGCAGCACTGGCCTTAAACAATGGACATTTGGCTAGATTTACGGTCTCTTGGGGTCATTTCACCTCTGTAACACTCCTGATGATTTTACCCTATCAGCCGGACCAAAGAGAAAGCAGCCCTTAGAGCCCAATGTTCCTTCTACAGCAGTTTCTACAAGGCCCCATGGACCCACAAGCTTTCAACTCCTGAAAAAAGTGTTGGGGTAGGATTTACACCTATAGATCAAGAAGAGAAAGCTATGCTCACGTATTTTCCTGAAGTGTGTTTTATTTGTATTTAAGCCTACCCATGTATTCTCTTAGTGATTTACAATCTTAAAACATACTTTTGACTTTATTTTTAAAAGCATTATAGTTCACCTTTATTATCACATGTTAAGTCTTGCAGCGAATGCCAAGGATTCCATTACAAGGGCAAAAAGCTAGCAAAATGGGCAGCCACAGCAAAGAGATCCTACTGCAGAACACGAATTAAAAATAACAACCAGTTGTTCAAAACAGACTCCCATTTGCCCAGTCTCTTATTCAAAGACAGGTCTGTTTCATGCCTGAGGGTCTTGGCCGCTTTAACAAAATAAAAACAGGAGCTAGGAAAAGAAGCTGAAAAGCTTACTTTCCCACTTAAGGCCAAGATTCTGTAATTATTCAAGGGGAGCTGAAATTAATTACTAACGGGTGCGCTTTATCATTTTATCTTTCATGAATCTTGATGTTACCTCATTATTTAAAACAGCTGCAATTAGCTCCAGCAGTTTAGACTTTCAAGGCACACAGTTCCTCTATCTAGATCTACCTACAATTTCCTTGCCACTGCTGGAAAATTCCCTCCTATCCTTTATACTGTTACATCAGAGTATTATTTTTGCATTGCACTCCTTACTTGAGTATGTTCTTTTGTTCCAGTGTTTTATGCACCTACTCATCTGCCCACAACTATCTAAACTGTTACAGCTTTGAAGTATGTCAAAACAATTCAAAGGTCTTTCAGACACTTAGAAATGACCCAGCCACCTCAGAGACTGAATGGGGTTCCAGGAGTATTAACAGATCAATAAAAGGCATAGGACTAGCTGGAAAAGGGCCAAGATTTTTCAGGGTATATGGCAGGAAGGTAAACCTCCTTAATGTAATCAATTCCTTCCCTCCTTTTTCCTTTTCATTCCTTCCTCTTCTCTCACTGTATCCTTCCTCATCTCCAAGAGAATAAGCACTGAAATAATTAGATTTTTCCCTTGCCCCTGAGGACTGCACCTTGATGCAGCAGGAAAGCTCATATGTCCCTATAACCCTTATAGCTATGCCAGCAGGAACTTTTAACTAGGGTCATTTAACCTGAAAAGGTCAAAGTAGGAACCAGATGAAAAGCAGCCCACTGGCCATCTAGACCTGGGGGAGAAGGAAGCAGGAGAAAGGAGGAGGTGAAAGAACAGGCCATCAAGCTACTCTCATAAAAACGGGAGGGGAAAAAAGAGCCAGAGAAGTTCGACAAAGTAGCAATTCTGGCTAACAACAGGAAAATTACTTAGCTTAGAATCATATCTTTGCTCCAACTGAAACCTTACAGATTCACATTGTATTCATTGTGCTGTTTTAGTTCTGACTGTGATCTTAATCAAGAAAACAAATGCAGATGATTTAGTTGCATTGCATGCAAGAATCATTCAACACAGTTATTGTTGGAATAAAGGAAGTTTATTACTATACCTGAGCACCCAAGTCTTGAAATTCTTTGCAAGCTTCTGGGAACACATCATATGCAATAACTGGGTATCCATGTTTCACCAGGTTTTTTGCCATTGGATTTCCCATGTTACCCAGCCCAATGAATCCAACTGGGGTTTTGGAAGCCATAGTCCTAGAACACACTGATTTAAAAAAAAATAAAGATCATTATATTTCTATTTCAGAGTAATGCGTAACAATAACGTAATAAAACCTACCATGAAATCTGGTTTCAATGAATTAAACAGCTTTATGCTTCAAAAAAAAGTGGAAATGTGAATCCTATTCTACACAGTTTAAACCGTAAATTACAGTTCACATTGGCCCACAAATACAACCCCAGAATGATTTTTCTACGTATCAAATAAAATTATCATAATTAGGAAAATGTGGGTGTTTCAAAAGATATAGTAATAAAGCTGAGCTCTGAGAAGAGCTCAAACACAGACTTAAAATATGCAGGATTCTCTCTATTTTATTAGGTGTCTAAATCCTAAACTGGATATGGAAAATCCAACTTTATATATATTTTACAGACCCTGTATTTGCAACTTCGCTTGCAGCCTTGAGATATAGCACCTGTTCTCTAGAAATGGACTGAGGTTGCCACTTTATTTCATGCACTTCCTCACAAATAACTGGATTCTTCTGATCCTATCAGATACAAGCCACTAACCTAAAGACGAAAACCTCCATACTAAATCATGGTAAACCCTTTGAGCCATGTAATCACAATTTAAATACTGAAAATTAGAACAAAATATAGCATAAAAACAAAATCATGAAGTCTTTGCAGGTATAACCTCTATATTCTATTTACCATACTACCAAGACAGAACTATGAAGCATAATCTACAATTTGTGGAAAGCACCACAGTTTCAGTGAGCTATCTTTTACAAGTAGTTAGTGAATATCAAATGCTGGACAGTAGCAGCACTGCAGGCATTCGTCTACTGCAATCACTATCTCATTACTCTAAATCCAAAGGCAGCACAATTGGACAGTGACTAGATTTCTTTGCCAATTACATAAAATAATTTCTCCTTTATGACAAAGGCAAAAGCTATGCAGAACAAACACTGAAGTGTGGCAACTAAGCAGCTAGAAACAAGGCTAACTAACTACAGAATTACTGTAACTCTGAAGAGCACATACAGAAAATGTGCCTAAGCTGGATCGAGACTCTAAGAGGTCTCAATGCTTAGCAAAGAATCCTCTCTAGGCCAATAACACTTGATTAATCATTTTAAAGTCTTTCTGACTTTAAGCTCCTACTTAGCCAGCAATGGTCATGCTCTTTCATCTGCAGCACTATTCTGAAAGTGCCACATTTAATAAATCAGGTTTGTTGAGAGAATTTTGTTCTGAGACAGTTTCCACAGATGCCTGCAGCAATTACATAGCTAGAGAAGTAGCACTATTTAAAATAAATCTGCACTGAGAAAATGCTTTGTGAAAATTGAGATAAGTCAGGAAAAGAGCACATCACTTTTTGAAGAAGTGCTACATGTCAAATCTAGGGAACAAAGAGCCTAAAACAGCATCATCAGCCATAGTAACCATCTTGGAGTCTTCTTCTCATTGTTTCTGAGACAGTCTTCCCCAGTCCCTCACACTAACCTAAAACTGCACCTTTTGTTAGCCCACAGCATCCCACTTCCCAAGGAGGTTCAAGCTCTAGTTTTAAGCATCTTTCTTTCTCTAGCCCTTAATACCAGTGGATTTTATTTACTTTGACTTCAGCAAAGCTCTCAGAACAGCTTCCTCTCATATCCCAGTAGCCAAATGAGGAAAGTATGGACTTGACTGCAAGACTGCCTGAAGGAAGAAATACTGTCTGGACTGTTGGGCTTAAACAACAGTGATCAGTGGTTCAAAGACTAGCAACAACCAGCTACACATGATGTACCTCATGGGTCAATATTAGGGCTGTTTAAAAATGTCATCAATGATTGATGATAGAACATTAGCACCCTCAGCAACATCATGTGTGACACCAAACTGAGGGGAATGGCTGAAAAACACCAGGGCAAGGCTACCATTCAGAAAGACTGGAGAAATGGGCCTCAAGCAGTTCAATGAAGACAAATACATGTCCTCTACTTGGGGCAGGAGATGTCACTGCAGACTGAGGACTGGCTTAGACAGCTGGCAGCTCTGCAGAACCTGTGGAAATTGAGCATGAGTCAGTAGTGCATCCTTGCAGGAAAAGGTTAATGACATTCTGCCCTCCATTAGAAAGAGCATATCCAAGAAGTCAAAGAAACTAGTGATTCCTCTCTAACAGCACAATACATAAGAGATGTGGTCAAATTGCAGACAATCCAGCAAACATCAAGTAACATGACCGACGAGCTGGGGAATATGGCCTATGAGCAGCAGCTGAGGGAACTGTCTTGGCTGAGCTTGGAGAAGCAAAGGCTAACTGCAGTTTTCTACCACCATGGAGTGGGAGGGAAGAAGAGCAAATGAAGCCAGATTCTTCACAGATATGCACAACAATAGGACATGGGGCAAAGGCCAGAAGTTGCAACACAGGAAATTCTGTTTAGAAATCAGAAAAGCATCTCTCATGTGGAAAAAGGTTCTGCTCTGGAACAGGCAGTGTAGAGAGGCTGTGGAACTTCCATCCTTGGAGCAACCTTGGAACACCCTGAGCAATCTGATCTAGCTGTAAAGACAGCCTTGCTCCCAAACTTCAGTTTTCTTCATTTCTGTGAATTCCCAGTGACCTCACCAGAGGAATAAATCTGGCTACCAAATCTAGGCTCATTGTTGTAGACTCTTCACCTTTATCCTGATCTCTTCTTTTCTCACACCACCTCATGGACATCTAACCATCACCTCAAACTAAACATCTTCAGAAAATATTTATTTTGTTATCAGTGCTGACACCAGCAGTGATGTCTGTCACTCACGCCTAGACAAGTCATCCACAATCTGCTTAAATCTCACTGATTCATTCCTTGTCATATCTGAGATCTCAGCTACTTCACAACCTGGTCACTTGCCTCAACAGTCATAATCTTGCCTTGATCTTCATGGAAATGTTGGGAATTGAGAAAGACATTTTGCCCATGCCACTTTCTGTCACTCCTTCTCTGCATCCTGCCTTCCTTTTCTCTACCATGTCACATAAGACTGCTTTGCCTTGATGACTTTTCATGGCTATCATCACATCTAAATATTAAGACATCAACTGGTAATTGGACTGTAGTGACAGGTTTATTGCCAACATGCATTTCTATTATGTCTCTAAGGTAAATATCCACGAAATTAATGCATTCTTCTACTATAAGGCCTCCTTTAAAAATCGCCATTTTGCAATATCCCCAGGCATGGCAACATCCCAGTTAGGCTGGGATATGAGGCGACATATCCTGACCGGTACTAATAGTTTTGTGTCATTGTATTCTATTTTTTCCCCTTTTGTCTGTCTCTGTTGATTTTCTCTTGTCTTAGTTTCTGTTATGGGCTAACTACAATATATTAAAATCCACAGGAATTGGGAGAGAAGTAAATGTTAGAGAAGTAGTTCAATTTCCCAGTCACTTTCTCACTTCTTAGTTTGGTTTAACTCTTCACAGCCCAGTGTTAAATTAGCCACTTTAAAATGATATAGTTTGATTAACAGCTTTGAAAAATCTCCAGATCCCCAGGCACTCAATCCCAGGAAAACTGCTTTAAAGCACTGATGAAATTGGCTCACAGACCTAACAGAGCTGACTTCAAGTACATCTGAATCAACTGTCTTTAGAATCGTGGCACATTTTTTTAATGACTACTTAAGACAGTGGGGCTTTGCCAAACACAGGATGTTTTAGAAGACAATATTTTTCACATTTTCATATTAGACAAGTCTCCACAGGTGCTTTCACAGAAAGTGATGTCCAGCTCGAATATCTGGATACTTTTCAGTATTTAATACATGGCACAAGCCCAGTTTTGAAATAATTGTATAATTCAAACATGTAAGGATTGATATTCTGCAAACCCACATACACGTATGCTTAACTAATCCCATCAACTGTATAAGCATTTGCAGAAACTGTCCCTGTGGTACTGAGTCTATTTTACTTCAACCATAAAATCTACAATAACCTGCTGCAATCATATGGCTGGAAAAACGCCCAGTCCACATTTAAATTCTAACAGAGGGCAGAACATCAGAAGTAGGAGCAATAGAATCTACTTTTAAAACAATCACTGATACCATGTGCAACTAATTCTCCTTCACTGGGAACAGAACCAGCAATATAGGTTACTCTATAGATCAAGTTAATTATGAGCAAAACCAGCTACAGCTACACTGAATCCAAAGAATTTGGGCTTTTCCCAGGAGATTCCTCATCATTCTCTTGAGAGAATATGTGTTTGCAGAGCCCCATGCCTATGAAGACTTCACTGATGAGGAAGACCAATTATGACCCTCTCACCACAACTGGGGCTTATGGACAATACAGACAAAAATACTTTGCTTTGAAAAGTCAGCCTATAATAGAAACACCTGATCTAATCTGCAATTTCAGAACTATAATTTTACACTAATTTTTTTAAATTAAAAATTATTTTAAATTATTATAAAATTATTTTTAAAAATCAGCAAGAGTTTCAGTCTACAAACTCTTCTATTTTGTTCAAGAAAAGACATTTAACTTCAGAAATACACAGATTGCAATACTCTCCTTAAAATACCTGGCCTGTCAATGACCTAAAACTTGTCTTCTCAAGATTCTACATAAAGATATTGAAAGCAATTTTATTTTTAACCTGAACTATGACAGTTACAAGTTTAGATAATTTCAGATGTTTACATTTCGTTTTACATTATCTCCCAAAGTAATGACTCTTACAGTTTCAAGAAAGAATTCCAGCTCCAGTGGTACCCTGATTTCACTCCAAATACTAGACTGCACAAACACTATAATATGCAGTACTGAGGACATCTCTTTGTATTCAAACAAAAAGGAACTAATAGCCAGGTAGGACCACAGACAGCAGAGCTGGAAAAGGTCCAATATACTTGTACTCTGAGAGAAAGAACAGCCTAACTGGCCAAGAATAGGACTGAGAAACAAGTAACTTTCAAAATGTAATTTCAACTATATTACTTAATTCTTGGTCTTATAAAATCTATTTTGAATCATGTTCACCAAATGGCACAAGAGGTAATAGCCCACACTGTCCTGTCCCATAAGAATTACCTAATCAGAGCAGTTGTGGTTCATATTAATATTTCTAATCTCTCTGGATCAGTGAAACTTGACCTCTTTTCCAACCTAGTAGGTGAGATTTAACAGGATCAGGGGAAGATGCCCAGAGGAAGCTCAACTATGAAGTTGCTGGTTATGCTTGGGGCTTTATGAGAAAGTACATATGAAGTCACTTGACAAGGAGACAGAAACACGATGACAATATGAGCCACTAAATGAAAGATTTTCCCACTGTTTTAGCATCTGAAGTTCTGGTACAAGCACAACAGAAAACACCACTGCTTTTCTGCTTCCTGCTTTGAAATAAAGGATCAGAGAGAGCTTCTGTGTCTTGTGCAGACTTCTCTATGGAAACTCATAAAACCTCTACTGAACCAGATCCTGGAGGAAGCTAGATAAAGAAACATAGAAGTTAGAGAGGTCAGCTACACATAGGTAGAATCTTTCTGCTCCTAGAAGCTTTGCCAATTTAATTTGCTCCAGGATCACTGGCTTTTAAAGGTTATGCAATGATTTTGAGAATTGCACTCTGCCAAAATAATAATTTAAGAAGATTATAATACTCTAAATTTGGCCAGCTTTACATTGAAACATCCCACTTGCTTTTTCTTGTCCCTGTAAAGGTCTACTGATCAAAACCAGACCTGATATCTTGTAACAGTCAGAGTCTTCTTACCTCATTTTTCTTATCTGTAGCTATACTTCACTAAATGTTTGCTAATACATTAAACAGAAAACGTTATAGTAAGTACTTTTCACCTAAAAAGAATATCAAGTGTACACTTGATCCCTTAATTAAGTAATGTGCTGGACTTTGGAGCAGCAGGTCTTTCTGTCATAATCCTTGCTTAGTAATCAACGTTCTTTTGCACCAGAGCATGAAGTCATTCAACAGTTCAAACACAGCTCCTGCATCAGCAAAAGTACTATTTAACTACTAACTGAATGGGTCCCTACCACTCATCCAAAACTACTTGTCAGGACGTTCTCTAGCAGGGTACTGTCTTCTTTGATGAGCAGCTCCCTCAGCTGATGAATATTCATTCACCAGAAAATCTTCCTTTCTCAGACACCATAATTCGTTAACATCCTCTTCATCCCCCCTAGCAGTCCTCAGGAAGGGGATTCCACGTCCGTCAAAAACATATTTTCAAGTAAGATCATAGAAACCCCCTCCACGAAGCACCTTTGTCAGAGTCTGCCAGGGGCAGATCACAAGACCACATAGTCTCTATCCAACTTGCTAATACAAATACATATCCAAGATGCTCCTCTAAAATCTGCCCTCAGCTTTTTATTTTCCTCCTAGATAATTTAACAGTCTCTGGAACAAACATACAGAAGAAACAATCCATCATAGCCTGCACCAGCTGCAAAGAGCGACTGACCAAGTAACCAAGGAACGTTCAACAAGAGAATGAAGACAACCCACTCACTAACCAAGCTGCGGTGTGACAGCTCTCAGAGCTGGCAGAGTTCCTTCACTAGGAGGCGTTTTCACGAAGAAGGACAGTTGATGAAATCACTACTCAAAAGACAACATTCAGACTAATTAAAATGAAAGACAAGGATGGCAAACCTAATAAATGCATTAGAGATGGGAAAACCTTGACATATAACTAAGCAGTAGAGCTTAGCAGTAAAGAAGGCTTAATGCTTAGACCTTCATCCCATAAACACTTCTCAGAGTCAAGAGTACTTTCAGCATAGTCACTACTGACGAAGTAAGTCAGATCTTAAACTCTGTGGGTGAAATTCTGTTCTACAGAAGTTTCTTGGGAGAGTCACAATTTCTCCTTAGACTTAGTCACAGTTTCTTGCTCAGGTCTTACGGCAAAGACAAAGTGTATTTTTCAACTTTAAGGGCCAGTCTAGGGTTGCTTTTCACACTTATGCTCACCACCAAGAAACAAGATCTCCACCATCTGCTCTATATTAAACATGACCATTGAAATATTGACCAAGACAGTGTATTTCAAAGCTCTTACAGAAATATCTTACAGCTACCATGCACAGAAAGTTCAAAATACCTTGAAAGCTACTGCTTTCAATTGTGGTATCACAAAAGGTGCTAAATACACAAACAGGTGTCCTGTATTTAACATTACTTGCACATGACCAACATGCCTGCTGCACCTGAGCTATTACACCACAGCTGCAACTATAAAAAAATAATGCATTACTGTAAAAGAGACAGTGAAACAAAAATAGCACTGAAAGCTAATGCCAAAATTAAGCATCAAATGCTCTCCATTCATCAGTTTAAATTTTTTAAAGTTGTTTACTTAAAAGTAATTGAGTGATTCCTGAAACACTTTGTTAAGTGTCAAGATTTCAGAACCACATACCATTTAAAAGAATCTATTTCTTTCATTTTGCTACTTGAAACACCTTCATCTATGTGAGCCTGACATACAATCGCAACAGATAGCTATCAAAATGACACTGAAAAAACTACTGAAGGTTTATTTTTAATCAGTTACTTTAGCTATTAAATTGCTTGGAAATAGTTGCAGGATTCAGAAAAGGTCTAGGTTCAGCTCTGCAAATACAGTCTTCCTTCACTTGCACCAAGAGGACATCTACAGTGTTTGCTCCTTCCACTGCCCATGAACCAACCACAGGCGAGGATCAGTGCCTGCGGAGCTGACACGGGAGCAAGTGCCGCTGGATTTACCTTCAGTTTAAGGAAACTGCGCCTCGGATGCAATGGCCGAGAGGGCTGAGCAGCTCAAACCTAGGTAACAACAAACATGTCACTGGTGCCACAGGAAGCATTTGTGGGCTCTGATGATTTCCAGGCACGCTATTTTACGCAAATGACTGAAAACATCTATTAAGTCAAGCCACTCCGAAGCTCCGCGGCGGCCCCAAGTAACGCGGCAGCGGGAGCGTCCCGCGCCAGCCGTGACCCCTGGGGGGTCCCTCACCGGGGACGCCACACGGCGAGGCGGCTGGGGAGCTGCACCGGGCCCGCCGCGCTCGGAGGGCCCGCGGCCACCAAGGGCAGCGCAGCAGCTGCGCTCCCTGGCCGAGCACCGGGCGAGGCCCGGCCTTTCCCCGCCCGGCCGGCAGAGCGGGACCGCTGGAGCCGAGGGTTGGGGCAGGTCCTTACCCATCACCCGGCGGTGCCAGCGCCACCAGCCCGCAGGTCTCCCGCGGACCACCGCCGCGGCCATGCTGCGCCCCCGCCCGAGCGACCTCCGGCCGCCGCCGCCGCCGGACCCGCCGCCTCCACCACCCGCGCGCCGCGAGCGGCAGCCGCCGCAGCCAACCAGAGCCGCCCCTCGCCGGGGCCCAGCCAATGGGAGCGCGAGGCGTCCTCCCCGCGGGCGGCCGGCCCCGCCCAGCGGCCCGTGACGGACGGGCCCAGAGCGCGGAGGGGGCGGGGCGGGGGCCGGGCCGGCGCGGGGTCATCTCATTGGCGTGTTGGGACATCGGATCCCGCTGCCGGCGGCTCCCGCCGGGAGGGTGTTCTTTTCTTACAGCTCTGCTTCTTGTCCGCGCCTGCCCGCTGCGCCTTCCTCTTCCTGCTTCACCGCCGGGAGGCACGTTTGGCTGAAGGGGGAGACGAACCGAGCGCCGCGTTTTTGGCAGAGACGGCTTCTGCTGCGAGACGGCACCCTGGGGGCGAGGGAAAAAGCCGCCTTGCGCTGTTTTGCCGAGTTAGGTGGCAAATAAGTTTTGACGCTTATTAGGCGTTGGAACTAGATGATGTTCAAGGTCCTCTTCCAACTCAGACCATTCTATGAGTCTATGACTGGCTTCGTCGTCGTGGTGGGTTTACTCTGGCTGGGCGCCAGGTGCCCACCAAAGCTGCTCTGTCGCTGCCCCTCTCAGCTGGACGGGGGGGAGAAAATAGGTCGAGATAACGACAAGGAGATCACTCAGCAATTGCCGTTTTGGGCAAAAGAGGGTCAACTTGGGGAAATTAATTTGATTTATTACCAATCACGTAATAATTGGTAACGAGGAAATAAAGTCTTAAAAACCTCCTCCCCACAGCTTCCTTCTTCCTGGGCTCAACTCAAGTCCCGATTTCTCTACCTCCTCCTCCCTCAACAGCACAGGGGTCTGGGAAATGGGGGCTGTGGTGAGTTCATCACACACTGTCTCTGTCGCTTCTTCCTCCTCTGGTGGAGGACTCCTCACGCTCTTCATCTGCTCCACCGTGGGGCCCCTGCCACAGGAGACAGTCCTCTGTGAACTTCTCCAGTATGAGTCCTTCCCACGAGTTACATATCTTCACAAACTACTCCAGTGTGGGTCCCATCCACAGGATACCATCCTTCAGGAACAGACTGTTCCCGTGCAGGTCCCTTGCAGGATATCAAGTCCTGCCAGCAAACCTGCTCCAGCACAGGCTTCTCACGGCATCAGACTCCTTTGGGCACATCCACCCGCACCAGCATGGGGTCCTCCACGGGCCTGCGGGTGGATCTCTGCTCCACTGTGGCCCTCCATGGGCTGCAGGGGGACAGCCTGTCTCACCAGGGCCTTCACCATGGGCTGCAATGGGAATCTACTCAAAGATGCCACTTATGTAGACCCCCACTACGAAAACTTTGCCATGCAAACCCAATACAATCGTGCCCAGAGTGCAATTCCCAAAGGCCTAACACAGGGTTATCAACATCAATACAATATGTGTTTGGACAAGGTAGCTAGAGATGTGCTGCTCACCCATAGCCTAGTATCTGACAGGGCTTGGAGACCTTGCTGGCAGTTCTGGGAGAGCTTTGGGTGCTTCAGGGGTGTGAGGGAGCAGATCAGGTCTGAGGGAGGGAAGGCTGGAGACAGGTGAATGCTGCCTTCTCAAAGCAAGGCTTCACCTCCAGTCCTGCAATAGCCATGTTCATCTCTTTGGAACAAAATAGTTAATTTCTTTTCCTGAAAGAAAAACTTGCCTTAGCTTGTTGTGCCAGGATGCTGGGTAGTCCCTCAGTCATTAGTTTACTCTTGTCAGGTCAGAGATTTTTTTGTAGCTGTTAAGTAGTATCATTTACAGACTTCTGGGAGAATGTAGTCATGAGGGACAGATCTCAGGTCTCAACAAAACATCTCTTCACTCAGTTATATGTTAACACAGAAAGAATAGGCTCAATATATGAGCTTGGCTTTCCTATCAATACCATAATATATATTTTTATATTTACCCATATAAACTAATAGGGTATACAGTTAAATTAACTCAGCTCAACAAAAGGGAATTTTGTGGGCAGTGAAGGCAGCTGTGATGATATAGTAGCTTTACTGTGTCATATGTGTGCTACTGCTCATACCTTCACCCAGTTGCTTCTTTTCCTCATTGCCTCTCAGATGATCACTGAGACAGAGTATGACTCGAGAAGAAAAAACAAGATCCCTGCAGTTAAAGCAATGGAAAGAGACACACAAAACCAGAAACCCTTTTGTGTGCTAGCACTCTGCAAAACATCTGAAGCCTCAGAGACTCATACATACCAATATTTTTGTAAGCTCACTCGTCTCTTCCTCTGTACCATTGAAAAGTGCCAAGTGAATGAAGCTACTGAGCTATGTTTACCTTTCTCCTCAGTGGTGACAAGGTTGACAACCATCCTGAACCTGAATATTTTTTGTGATGGGAAGAGGTGTGACTCCTCATTGAGGCAGCTATGCTGGCAGAAATTTGCACTGAGTTATAGTCCAAATAAGGTCTTTGAAAGTCATTAAAACCTGAATTTTCCATGTAATCACACAGAACTTTGAAAACATGGGGAGTTTTGCCTTCCAGCCTGATTCTTCACTGCCTTACATTTTCAGGGTTATTGACCCTTTACCAGTTTGTTCTAGATTCCTATCAAGTCTGAACTGAGTTAGAAAAGTGATTAATTTTATTTTTTGGTAGGGAGGGCATTAAGAGTAGCTAAGTGGATGAAGTGAAGAGTCTAATGCTATACTCAGTGTGGTTCTTGCATTCAGATTTTTAACTCTCATAAGATGCAGCTTTACCTTTATAGCTGCATCTAGACCTTTCTCATGTATAAGGGTTTTATTTGTGTAGGTATTAATAAAGCATTCTTTGTTTAAAAGATCTATGAGGAGAATTTCACTTTGTACCAGCATAATAAAATATACTATAATAATTTCCAAACAAATTATGAGAAACTGTGAAAAGGAGAGTCCTACTGATAAAAAAGTAGTAGACTTAACCTTATATTACTTTGCCAACACACCTCTCAATAAACTCTATTGTTACAGACATGACCACTGTTTCCTTACTATAGTTTTTATATTGCTTTTGTACAGAACATGCTTTTGCAGACAAACAAAATTCCTGAGATTAGGAAGGAATCTCTGCTCACATCATTAACATTGATAGAACTGACATTAGTAGTTAAGTACCTCTAAGGTAGAAGAAGATGATGGATGATGTCTTCCATCATCCCCATATCACCATTGGCCAATCAGAGCTCAAATCAGTCCAGCAGTTTAATTACCTAGGTAGCCTCATCTCCTTGGACGGTAAGATTGACGGAGAGATAGACAACAGGTGAGCAAAGGCATATAGTGCCTTCGGAAAGCTTCATAGAAGAGTTTGGCAAAATAAACACTTGAAGAAAAGTACAAAGATCAGTGTTTACAAAGCCATAGTGCTGACTACTCTCTTATATGGATCTGAATCATGGGTCATCTACCACCACCACCTGCGACTCCTAGAACGCTTCCATCAACGCTGCCTTTGTACAATCCTAAACATCCACTGGTCAGATTATGTGACAAATACATCTGTTCTAGAACAAGCAGCAGTCACAAGTATTGAGGCCATGTTACTGAGAACACAGCTGTGTTGGGCAGGACACGTCTCAAGGATGAAGGACCACCGCCTCCCTAAGATCTTGCTTTATGGTGAACTTGCCACCGGCTGCCGCAAGAGAGGAGCCCCGAAGAAAAGATACAAGGACTCCCTGAAACAACATCTCAGCCTTGGCCACATTGATCAACATAACTGGTCTACTCTGGCCTCCAATCGGGAGGTCTGGAGATATGCTATCTTCGACGCTGCTGCTTCCTTTAAGAAAGCACACAGGATCACTCTTGAGGAGAAAAGACAACGCAGAAAGAATCGTGTCTTGCAGAATTTACCACCTAAGGAGTCTTTCTGCTGTGCCTTTTGCAACAGACATGTCTATCTCATATTGGCTTTTTTAGCCACCAATGCACTTGTAACAAACGTGGATAGTGCCCTTCTCAAATCTTCGTTCGTGAAGCCTAGCCATGACCTCTAAGGTAGTGAGTATGAGAAGGAAGCTTCTGTGGGACTAGATGGTGCAGGACTACCATACTGCAGAGCATCTGCAGAAGGGAGAAAATTATATCAATAGTGTTTCTGTGTTTTTTATTTTCTCCAAAATGCCTTCTAAGCCTTAGCAGTAAAGTTAGTGCCTTTTGTTGTAAATAACTTTGCATTCATAGAAGTTTATCTCACTATAAATTAAGCCTTCCTAGTCAATTTTGGCTTGTGGGTTTCTTTGCCAACCTAATCATATTCTTCCCACACAAAATGAAGAAAAAAAAGCTTTGTTAACTTCAAAATACATTTAAGTAAATAGCCATGAAAGTTTTTACTTACATTAAAATCCAGGACAAAAATGTTGGTTATTTTTCCAACAAAGCAGCATGATCTCCTAAGTCACAACTAGTAGTGTGTTTCATATAGGTTTGTATTTAATGACTTCTGAAATTGTTAACTAGTTAAAATGCAAATAAACTATTATTTGTATAGCTTGGTTCTACAAATCATTATTTTTTTCCTTGTGTTAAGAAGGATACATAATATCATTTGAGTGCATACAACCTGTACTTTTTAAACTAAAATGCTTTCAGGTAATGTGAATAAAGTCTAAAATTGTCTATAAACATAAATTTGTTAGATATTTTTATCTTGATGTGCCAAAAAAGCTTTCTAGAAATCAGGGATTACACTGCAAACATACCACAGAGGAGAACTGTTAACAAGTATGCCTTTGCCAGTGGTAGGAAGATTGCCAACATTTAATTGGCTTTAAAGTTTTGTGCTATCAATGGCGTATTGTATCTTAAAACCAGTAATGCCAACCTTATGATTAAGGCATGAAATAGGTTCTCAAAATATTGGACTGATTATAGCAGGGAGGAACTATTTTCTGAAGAAAAACTTGCTAGCCTACTTGTTGTTCTAGTGTAGATAAAATTTGGTTTGTACAACACACCAAAAAGAAAAGTATAAAAATTGTATATGATAATGACAAGTAGTAAACTTATAACTGGAACATGTCTGTTTTCACTGGTAGATCTTATAGTACTTTGAAAAAATCCCAGTGTAGATATCATTGTAAGAACTGGTCTTTTAGCTGCCAAACCCACTTAAGTCATTGTTGCTACCCGAACCTAGTTATACCTGGAGATCCCCCCACTCAGTGCAGTCAGTTGCCTTTTCACAGCTTCCTATACTGGGCCTGTGAAATGAGCAGGATTTTAAAAAAATCCCCACTGTGTTTGTCCCAGCTGTTCACCCTCATCCTTGCATTACAATTTACATCTCTCTTAGGTATGCTGATAGATAGGACTGTTGTTAACCCACATCCTTTAGCTCATCTGTTTTAGTGCTCCAACAAATGCTTGCACTGGCATACTGGTCCTCATGAAGGAGGGACTGACTGGGCCATGCTGGAATGAATGAGTGGGACAGAAAGTTCTTAAATCAGCTCCTAATATACTGGGTATTAGTAATCTAAAACCATATTCTTGGTCATGGGAAAACTAATGAGGTTCCCAGTGTCACACAACATGCCAGTGATAGAAAAGGAAAATGCAAATTTCTTGTCTCTTGTTATCATATTACAATGTTATACCGATTACCTTTATTACCATGTTCATTAAGCCATCGCCCTGCTATTATTAACATATTGTTACCATGTCATCTTGCTTTGTAGACTGCTGCTGGCATATTTTTGCAGGATCTGAGAAATGTAGGGAAAAAGACAGTACTTCTGTACTGCATGGTCCTGTATCCCTGTACCCCAGCTTGTTAGATCCTCAAAAACTTGTATATATTTACTTATATATTGTGCCCAATGAATGCATAGCGATGTCATAAATCTAATCCTTTATGTTTAAGTGACTGAGACTTATTGTCTTACCCTATAAGAAGTATGTGTAAACCTTAGGTGTGCTCCATAACATTTGTGATGTAATATGGATATTAAAACACAAGAACTCATCAGAGCATTTGTAATACATAAAGAATCCCCTATTAATGTACCACATCAATAGGTAGGTAGTTTTCTAATTGTTGGTATATTGTGCCCACTCAGTTCCAGGACATGAAAAGAAACATAAACAAACATGTAAATAAACAGAAAATAATGTAAAGAAGGATACACTTTTCATTCCTAGTGTTGAAAATATGGCCATCTTATTTTTATTTAAAGGTCTCACCTAAAAAGACAAAACAAATAATTTAAAAAAAAAACCCCACAACCCTACAAACACAGAACATTTACAGTATTTTTTGTCAATTTGCATTTCCTGAGATTTAAGGTATTTTTTCCCTTTATAAGGAACCTCTGAAAGCAAGGGAAACTTATGGATTGTGCCAAATTATGCTAAGGGTATCTAGATTCACCTCAGAGCCTGCCTCTGACTTTAACTCCATTGACATAAGATAATTACATTTGATAAGAGGTTTTGTATTTTTAAAAAATTTTCTGTTGCTTTTAAGAGATTTCCTTGTCAGGACATGGAGTTTTATAGTCTGGGTTAATAACTAAACACAATTTCCACTGAATTTAGTAAGTGTTACAGGCATAGTATGCCTGTAAAATGGGACCCTCATTACAGCGTGATGTTTAAATTCAGCATTAACACTACTTAATGTAGCCAAAAGAAACTACAGTGGATGCAACAGCGCATTTGAGACTTGCATCAAAATGCATTGGCAGCCAAACCTACCATGTTCCATTCCTCCTTCTAACCTTTCATCTTGCATTTGTTGTGTTTACTTCTCTGCATTGGAGAGTTGTCATAATGTTTGTAAAATGCAATAAAAGCACAGTGGAGCTCCTCAGGAACCCCTGAGCTGCAAATAGTTGGAGCTGGGAAAGCATTCCAGAGAAATATCCCTACATATTTCCTCTCTGACTGGTCACTGTCTGGAGACAGACTACTGGGCTAGAGGGACTTTTGAGTCCAACATAATGTAACATTCTTCATGTTTGTAAATAATGGAGTTGGTATTCTCAGGGCCGCGTTAATTTCTTAGCTGTGTGCATTTTGCTGGATAACTAACTGGAACGCATGAGCACCAATGCAAGTGATTATTTTTGCCTACAGGAAAAAACCTTTGTGTAACTGGACCTGCTTTATTTCTTGCTGTATCATATTATATATTCTGCAGCAGCATGTAATTTAGTAATCAACCTTGAGCTAAATATGTGCAATATTTGGAATATTGCATATGCCTAACGAGAAGCAAATTCCAGGCTTCTGTGGGAATGTTTGTTTTGGTATGAAGACTTACTGTTTGTTTTGTCAGAATCATTTGTATACCGTAGTTTGGAAAGCAGTTGCATCTCACTGAGACAAGAGATGAATGTTAGAATGGGCAGGTTATCGCAGGGTATCAGTGCATACTTATTTGTACTAATCGATACCAATTCAGTTAAGTACTAGAGTTTTTGCCCTCTCTTTAGCTCTGATGAATCCCATTAGGATGTTTAGGCTAGACTGTGCTGTCTGGGTTTCTCAGAAGAGCTGGAAAGATTCAAGTACCTGTCTTTTCAAAGAATTCAGCAGTCCCCATCAAAATCCCATACAAGTAGAATGAAATTGAGATATGTTATCTAGCTGAATTTCTGGAAAATACTATGGATTTTCCAGAGCCCCTGAAGAGATTTAACTCCAAGAACTTGTCCTTTTAAGCATTTTGCTAAATGGAATGTGTTGCAGTTCTGGTTATGAGCAACTTCAACCACTGCCATCTTTTATAAATAAGTAGGATATTTTATGTGGGTCACTGCATATAGGTTGTACCATGAACAATATAGAATTGTTCCATTTGGAGAGCTGACAAAAAAAATTAAAGTGTAAGTTACCTGTAGAGCATCCCGTAGCAATTTGGGCTTGGTTTCATTTTTGTGTGTTAGCTGAAAAAGATTCTTTTAATGGATTTAGAATCTAGCAATGTTTATTAAATAGCTTATTTTTATAAGCTTATTCCACATGACATAGAAATGTGATCAGGAGGATGATTTTGGTTCAGATTTAGATGAACAGCTTCTGTAAAAGCAGCGAAAGAAGGAAACAAATTCTGAAAGAAGTATTGCTACATATGATAGATATTTGGTATTAGTCATGGTCATTTTATTTTTACTTCTACCTGCAATGCACTACATATAGAACATACTGGTTTATGTGGTAATTGCACAAAATGGTCACTCAACACCCTTCCGCCAGTTATGGGGTACTGACTCAGGAAAAAAAAGTGAATATGGTAGGGCAACAGGGAAAAGCAATGTGGAAAAGCTACATGATATGTTGATCTCAAAACTAAGAAGTCCAAATAAGGATTAGGTAATTGTTTCCCAGGAAAAAAATGCATGCATATAAATTAGAAAAAATGGGGTTTTTTCAACCAACATATGTGTATCAGTCTAAAATCAACAACCTCACATTACCCTGATAAAATCCCAAACTAACCTCCTCATGACATAGAAAGAGGAAACCTGGAACTAACTCAGTCCTTGGTTTTCCCTTCACCAAAGTGTAAACCACATTGCTTCAGAAACATTTCCTTTGTGTGGCATGCTCCTGAGCAAAGTCTTGACTTTGCCAAATGAAAGGTGATCCCACTCCTATTGGCGTTCTTAAGAGTTTGTTCCTGATTTCAGAGGAAACAACATAAGGTCCCCAGAGGAGCAAGGTGCATTCCTCATCACTGGCTTGCTGGAAGAATTAGTACCAGGAACCTACTGCGGGTCAAGAGAGCAATTAATTAACTTTTGACAAAGTGACACTGTAATATAAATCAACAGAAAAGAACCAGCTTTTATTTTCTACACTTCTGCCCTATGGAAAATTTTAAATAAATACACTTCATGTAACATTTAAGAGTTCTAAATACAAATTGCACATTTGGTTTAGTCCAGCACTGTGATTTCACCATAGAGAATGCATGCTTATGGAGTAACTTGTTTATTATTCATTTTGTTTTAAATCTCTGTTGTATGTTAATGCATTTCCCTACAGAATTTAAAAAGTAATGTGATTTTTGTTGTCTGAGCTTGAAGATAAATTAAGAGCTACCAGTATTAATCATTAGTACCACTTGTAATAATAAAAATAACAATACCAACACTAATAAGAAATGAATTTACTCTAGATATCTTGAATATAATAAAATATAACTGAAATGCAAATCTGGTCTGTTGTGCCTGCCTTTTGATATCTGATAAATTCCAGGAAAAAATACACAAGAAAAAACATCATGACAAGCTTTCAAAATCCAGAGTTGATTTAGCAAACCCACTTTTTCTGAGTCAGATTTCCTCATTGTTATTATTTCTGTAAAACTGACATAGCATGCCTACTCATTTACACCAACTGATGCTTTTATTTACGAATAAGATGGAATAAAAAAAAACTTCCATGACTGATTTGTTCGAAAGAAAAGTACTTTTTTAATGTTTTGGGATTTTTCCTCAGTAATACATTATCTTCACTAAATATTAAATCAAACTTTGGTTTGTTACAATTAAAAATTAACATAAATGTATCATTATCAGTAGACTAATATAATCCTATTATCATTTTATTAGATAAACAGTGACAATGTTGTGTTTGTAATAGCCTTTAGAGATACAATAAATCTAGTAGGGGAATGTCAGCCTGGTCCAAGACAGATTAAATGTAGAGAACTGGAATATGTTCCCAGTAAACAAACACTTTGAGGTCAGGAGGTCATACTTGCTCAGCTGTTCTTCATAAGCCCTATTGGAAATAACTTTCATACCATCACTGAATATGTTCCATGCTACCTAATAATACCAAAGTCTGAGTACAGTTGTGATATAAATGATTTCTACGTGAAATATGGAGTGTAAAACGATCAAAAACCAACAGGAAAACCAATATGTAAATGGAAAATCAGGATGATGTCAGACATGCAATGAGTGCAATTCATAAGATTTTTTTCTCTTTTGTGGGAGAAAACTCATCCCACTTGAAAGCTTGTTCCCATTGACAAATGAGCTGATTTGGCCTCAGCAACCTTGTGATTAATGTGACAAAAATTAAGACTAACTGTATTTGAATTTGGAAAATGACTAGGAAGAACATTCAGTCAATGAACTCTGCCTTGCCAGTTGAGTAATTGCAGCAGAATGGGGACCACAAGTCAACAAAGGTCTGGGAAGGAGAGAGAATTATAGATTGAATTTGCTTTTGGCATCTCTCCTATCAGGCAGAAAAATGCCTGGATTCTGGGAATGCTAAAATAAAGATATCAATGTGTGGTTTATGATGGGTGAAGTTCTCAAAAACTATTAAGATAACTTGGTGTTTTTCAGACATACACCTATCAACCAGTTTTATGGAAAAGCTGTACTACTTCAAGGCTGTGTAAGTAACAGATACTGTTGACAAGCTCAGTCAGGCCTCAGTGGTAGCATCTAAGCAGACAGTTTCATAAAGCCTTACAAAGTCTTCTTCAGCACAGACATAGTATATTCAAAATATGCAGATATGCAGACCAAATGCTGCCTACTGACATATCCCAGCAAAGATAACAGAAATAAACACTGTAAAAACAGATTTTGACCATGGAGTTTGTGTACCAAATACTTATTACAGGCCTAACAGAACTAAAGCCATATGTCATGGATGTGACATTACTGTTTTTTCAAAAGAGTAAGAATTGTTACCCATATTAATAATGTAAATTTTCTTTTGATTGAAAGATTCCAGTTCCAAAACACAACAACATGCAACCACACTTTGGACAACATTGCTAACTTGGCTACGTTATAATACAAAATATTTATTAGCAAAAGGGAGAGCCACTTATTGAATATGTTTCTTTTTGTAGAAAGTTGTAGAAATGTAAGCACTGCAGTATTCTATCTTTAAAAAAATTACTTATACCAGGAAATTAATTTGGGAAATAAGAAAAGGTTTGAAAGCTGTGTGATAAAAATATATTTGCATTTCTAGATGGTGCTGAACAAATAAAACCAGAAAGACTATATTATTTTCTGTATGTAAATTTGCATAACAAATCCAACATATTTTTCTCTGTACAGTGTTAACAGACACAAAAGAATAACAAATTATCAGGCGGATGAATTAAAGATGAATTTTCATTTTAGCACTCTGCTTCCTAGTAATTGATTTGTATGTAATGTATGTAACAATATGGTCATTATTTTTTCATAGAATTTAAGAACTCATAATGTAGGAGTTTCAGAACTCAAGCAGTAGGAGGTTAGAACCTAGACTCAAGATCTGTTGACCAAGAAGTTTCCTGTACAAACAACACAAGAACTTTAGCATTAGTATGAGGACTCAGACATCTTTAAATTCTTTCAGAAAAATATATACCATTATGAGAAAATAGGAAAGCTGCCAAGCTTCTTGTAGATACAGTATACAGACACTTCTGTACTCTGTCAGCGGTGGCAGCCAGTGCTGGAGGGGAACCCAGAAGGGAATACAAGAAGCATGCTGTAGGCTGCTGTGGAAAGTGCCTTTCTACTTTCAGTCCCTCAAGGTTAACCGCTGTGCCCTGAGGTACAAGAATTTTTAAATCTCATTGCTTGTTTGTTTCCTGCCACATGCAGCTTTCCTGCCTCTGAAAACAAAATGTTGGTCATTTGGGAGCTTCCTATTGCTTTCAGATATCAAAGATAAAAGGCTGAGAAAAACAGTAAATCTCCTAAAGCATACCAAATGAAGATATTTACCTGTTCTATATCTGCTAAGATTTAAGTGACACCTACTCAGGGGTCATTTACATGCAGTTCTGTGTATACCAGTAAGAGGTACGCTAGAGGGAAAAAACCTCCTTGCAAACATCATAAATAAGAAATGAAACACTCCCCCCCAGACCTGGGTCTCCAGTGCACATATATTAATTACACACCAGAGGGTAAAGCCTCAGTATGTGCAAGCATTTAATTCATTATTTGCATTTATTAAAAACATTCCTTTTCACTTTAACAATACAGTAACCCAACAGTGAAATAACAGCAATTCAAATGTGGTCATTTACAGACATGCCGTTTCTTGTGCCCATTGTACAGTGCAGTGCTGCCAAGTCTCACACCTTAGGAATAAGCTCCTGCTCTCTCCTCTGTCACACACGTGCATGCACACACATACAAAATTTACATGTCTGCTCTCACCTATACTCTTTTGGGAAAACCCACAAATTTCATCAATCTCACTCTACAGATTTAAAAATCCTGGCAGCTTTTGAATAGCTTTTCTTCATCAGTTGCAATTAACTGTTGGAAAAGAAATCCAAAATACACAGAGAGAAACTTTCTCCTTAATAGGAAATGTTAGCAATAGTATGGGATTTCTAATATGTTCCAAAGTTTTGCCACGCCATCTTACTGGAAGGCCAAGTCTGCATGCCCTCTGATTAGATTTCCTTAAGCGCTGGGCAATTCAGTGTTGTCAGCCATAACATAAAACATTATTTATAACTATTTAACTGTTTTAGGAGTATAGTTAATAGCTTTCTGTAACACGATCTTAAAGAAGTTGATTAAGTGTACTTTACAACATGACCAGAAAGAGCTTCCGATTAGTGACATCAATATATATATATATTACATCTCACATGGCCCATACTTTCAAAGTTGGAAGTGTTGAAATAGGAGTCAAACCAAAATGAAATCAAATCGTTAGAACTGAAGTGTTTCCTTACTACACTTCATCAATATCATCATGTCAGGCCAATAGATTGAATATTCACAACATAAAGTAACTTTCTCTGGTAATAAACTCTAGAAATATATAATTTTTCTGTCAGTCGTACAAAGCAAAGATAGGCCTCAGGAGGGGAATTCAGAGCTGGTTCCAAAACTTATCATGGGTTTGGTTCAGGCTCTAACACAGAACATAAACAGAAAAATTGTTTGGCTCTGGATCTGAGTAAAAGTTTGCATATATCCAAGGTTAAACAGATGGGACAGGAACCCATTTATAATTTCAAGGCTCTAAATTACTAAAGGAGCTCACAGGTTTAGAACGATAGTGTAGTAATGAAAATAGTTAATGTTTTCCAAACACCCAAGACTCTGTTCCCTGGGAGTCTGTAGTTGCCCTGCACTTCCTTAGGCAATTCTGGTTAACTGCTTATGGTTTTAATTCCTCATTCATCTCATGCCTGAAGAGGGACTAGTCTCATCCTGACAAAGTCTCAGTATAATTACAAAGCGGGGGAATTTTTATATCCCAGACTAAATGTCAAACTTCTTTGGAATCTAGTAATGTTCAAATGCAGTTACTGCATTCTCAAACATTTTTACTTTATTTAATATTTCTATCAAAACCACAATCATAATTTGCCATTGTATTTTTGTCCTCATATTTATGCACTTCAGAAATTAGCACCCTATGAAGAGAGTTCTGCCAACTTTTTATTTCAAAATAAATACCCTGGTGAAATGTATTTGACATGTATTCTTTGAGAACTGTACATATAGACACAAAAAAAGAGAGAACTGGGTTTTATTTTCCATCCTAAAGAAGAGAAGGCCTCAGGAAGACCCAACTACTATCTACAACCAGCTAAGCAGAGGGTCTAAAAAAGATAGAACTGAACACTCTTCAGAGGTACACAGTAAAAGAATAAGAGGCAAGAGAAAACTGGAACATGGGAAATTCCGATTTGATATAAAGAAACTTTTTTACAATCAGAGTTTTCAACCACTGGAAGAGGTCCTTTAGGTGACAGTGGAATGCCTCCATCCTTGGAGACGTTCAAAATGTGGCTGGGAAAGGCCCTGAGTAATGTGCTCCTTTGAGCTGCTCTGGACATCCCTTCCAACTGACATGGTTTTGATTATATGAAAAAATATAGTATCATTAAAAAGATACTTGACATTCACCATTTTTCTTCTTTTAAAAATGCCCAAATATTTGCTAAACTTTGATACTACATGCTTAGAGTACAATTCTGGTACACATGAAAAGTGTACCATTTGTGGTAAAACACCAGCTTGAACAAAACCATTTTCCTGTTACTGAAATCAGTGGGGTTGGAAAGCTGAAAATCAAGCCAGAAAGAGATGGGATTATTGCCATCATACCCATAATAAGCTTTTCTAATTGAGTTTGTGTTAGCATTAGAGAATCTCACAAGGGTAAGGATTTGTTAGAAATGCTGATATCAAACTTGTTTTTTTTTGCTTTTAAATATTTTGAGGAGAATGTAGGGAAAGATAGAAAAATAATGTTTTGTTTTGGTTTTTTTTTTCCTACTCAAGAACAAGTTTTCTAAAAGATTTATATTACATGGATGAATTTCATGAGATAGTAGTTGCCTAGAAAATCCAGACTTATTAAGGCACTCAACCATTAATTCTCAGAGCAACTGCAAGTTTCACCAGTTCCAGTCACATTTTTCTTGATTCAAATCTTTGTTTGCACAAGTACAAGCATATTGATTGCTGATCCTGGGATCACAGTGCACAACTTGTCCATTTGGGTCAAGTCCTTCATTTCTCGAAGAGGCGATAACAAAATGAGAAAAGGCACTGTACTGCCTTTCTGTAAAATATCTATAAATTGTAGAGGGATAAAGTTGGCATCTAAACATAGCATACAAACACATACATGAGAACATTTATTAAACCATTTATTGTAGTGAGAAATATTAATTTGAATAATTGAAGAAATATTTTTGTATTATGTATTTATTATAACCACTATATATATGTGGTTGAGATATAGAGTTTAAAAATACATTTTCCTGAAAATTGTGGATATAAGTACTAGAAAAGGTAAGATTATTCTTGATTTATTTGTTCTAATATTTACACTGTATGTGACAACCAGCACATGTAGTTTGTTTTTTCCATATGCATTAAGCAACAGAAATAATAACTCAATACTGAATTAACCCATAACTACCTTTTTTGACAAATGAACATTTTTTAAGTGGACATGGAAATACCTCAAGTTTCTTAAAAAACTTGTTATGGAGGAGAAGTCTTCTTTTAAAAATCAGGAAATAGAGTTAGTTTGTTTGGGTTTTTTTATACCAGGCACTCACTGTAAAAACTTTGTTAGCTGCCAAAGAAAATCTTTATTTCAAAATTCTCATCATATTCCCATAAACCTGCATTATAATGGCTTTAAATGAAAGCAAAACTACTTAGTCTCACCAACACTGATATTCCCCAGCTAGTGACTGTAAACACTGAGTTCTTCCTAAGTCCCAGCCCACACGAGAACAGTGTCTTGTGACTCTTAGCCCTTTATCATGTCATACAGAGCAAAGAGCAGTGAAGAGAAGGAATGGGAGGCTGAGATAAGAAGAAATAGCTCTTCCTACCTCCTTAGAAATATTTATTGCTTTTCTGAACAACATACTGGTTTCATTTTCCACTACAAAAATTCATCAAGTCTTACGGGAGAGATTGCTATACATACACTTCTTGTACCTACCTCTAAAATGGTCAGTTAGTATTATGCAGGGAAGTAATTGTTTTCCAGGGGAAAATGAATTATATGGATGATATAAGAGATTATTAATTGTGGCTACAAATCAAAGGATTACTTAGTAACCTATGATATACCAGAAGACATAAGACTGCTTCCAGAAACAAGAAGTACAAGTACAATGAATAACCTCAGTTACTTAAAAGAACAGTTTCGATGCTCCAGCTTAGTTTCATTTCTGTTAGGACTGACCATGAAAAAGCTGGTGAACCTGTCAAAAACTCAAATAATTCTAATAATTAATCCTATAATAGAATATTAATTCTAGTAATAACACTGTGTCTCTCTACATAACCCATTTGTTGAAAATACACATGAAAACGTGTAAGAAAAGATAGCAACAAAAAGGTAAAGATGATTTTGGAGACAGTTTGTGGTGGCAACCAACACTGGGTGCACTGGGACAAGTCCCACATACGAGTGATGGGTACTCATCACTGTTTTTATTCAGAACCGTGACTCTGGTAAGTGGTCTATGCGCTACTTTTGGGTGAAAACTGAGTGGAGTCAGTGAAATAGTTGTGAGTGGAGCTGGAGGAGTCTTCCTGCCCAAAGCCTTTAAATCTAGACTGTTTTAAAACTATCAGATGTAATAAAAGGTAAAATTAATCCTGTATAAACTTGTGGTAACTAAAGAGATTAAGGTGGTGGAGTCACTGTCCCTGGAGGCGTTCAAGAAACAACTGGACGGGGCGCTTAGTGCCACAGTCTAATTGACAGGGTAAGTAATCGGTCAAAGGTTGGACTCAATAATCTCAAGAGGTCTTGTCCAACTTAAACCATTCTGTGGTTCTGTGTTCTCTGAGTCGGTGTTATGTGTGATGTAATGTACTTTCACGGAGGTCCGCCAGCGTACCCAAGTAGAACCCCGCGTAAGCGTTTACGATCGCTCTTATCTCACCCCTCCGTTGCCCTGGGAAGACCCGCAAAGGCTGGGAGATTAACAGCGGCTACTCATGAGGTGCGAGCACGCCCGTGTTTTGGAAGTGTGACGGAGGAGGAGATGACTTCATCGGGGCATGTGAGTGCGACAGAGGTGATGTTGTAATCACGGACATGCCGGGGGGGGACCGTGGGAGCGCTGTACGGAGGAACAGCAGCACGACCCCGCACACCTTGGGAGCGCCGCCTTGCTCGGGCCCTCTCGCCCCCCGAGTCCGTGCGCCTTAGGGACAGGGGGAACGGTCAGACCCGGAGACACCCGGAGAACCCTGCCGTCTCCCGCCGGATCCCGCCCCGCGCAGGCAGGGCCGGGCTGGAAGTGACGCGGGCGGGCGGGGCTGCGCGGCACTGATGGCGGAGGCCCCATGTTGATGTCCCCGGCGCTCTCCGCGTCTGTCTAGGTAAGGGCGCTCCGGGGCCGGGCTGGGGGGAACGGGCAGGGCTGACACGCTCTTTCCTCCCTGCCTCCGGCAGCCCCCGGAGCGAGCGGGGCCGTGAGGCCGCGGTTCTGCGCCACCGGCCCCCGCCAGCTGTGCGGGCCGGCCGAGGTCGGGAGGGGAGTGGCGGGGCCGGGCTGCGGGAGACGGCGGGGCTCCCCTTCCTGGGGGGAAGGCGAAGGCCCGGAGCAAAGGTGATCGAGGCGAGCAAGTGAGGCCGCGCCGGCCGCTGACGGAGCAGCGGTGGGGAAGGGGCAAGAGGCGGCCGGGGCAGGTCGGGGCCGGGGGTGTCAGGTGCCCGAGACCGCGGCCGGAGGACTCCCGGGGAGGCTGACTGGGGCAGTACCGCTCGTCCTGCTTTTGCTCTTCTTGCCCGACGAGCTTTTCCTCTTTTTCACCGTTCTTTTCGCTGCGTAAAACCAAACGCGTCGCTCAGCCTCTCCGTGGGAAGCGCTTGTCATGTCGGTAATGAAGCCAGTGCGTAGCTCTCCCTCCGTCTCCTCCTTCTCTCCTCCTCTCCTGTTTCCTAACCGGTAACAGTGAGTTAAGCAGGCAGGCAAGCACGCAGCATCGCCCTAAACTATTCTTGAACTGTAAGTAGATCTCAGCATCACCTAAGCTCCGGGGATTTTCCTGCTAGGCAACAGTAATCCCAGATGACTGTGCTGGTCTGCCCGAGTTCAGATTTGCGACCAGTTCTGCTTTGGGCTTGGAAACCAGTTTCCCTTTACTGGTTCCACTGAAGAACTTCCAGAGGTTCCAGTACTACTCAGCAGTGGCAGCTGGCAACTGGTGTGATGAAATTAGTGTATTTTTTTTCTTTTTTTTTTTTCCTCCGGTAGTGTGTGCTTAGGCTAAACTATACAATCTTAAAAATAGACTTATTAAAAAAAAATCAATTGTTTTTGTTATTAATGCTTTGCTAACCGTTTTTGTACTTATTCTAGCTGGTGAAAACTGAAGCACTATTTCATGTTAGTGTTTTTTGGCTAATTTACTGAATTACTAAAAATGAATTAATTTGTTGCACTTGGTAATAAGGTTATTCTGCTTCTTTTAGAACTGTAGAAACTGCTGCTGCATACTGTTTATAGTTCAGAGTGGATTTGAGAGCTGTCTTATATATAATACTCTGTTTTGAGATGTGTGGGAGCTTTCAGGGTTTTCCTATGCAGTAAAATTTGCTACTCTCTTCTGGACTCTGAAGCTACCAACTGATAGGATTTATATGTACCCTATTTTCTCTAGAAAACTGTCTTTTGATCTCTGTTCAGTTTCTGGCTTGTGTAAGTTCTTGTTTTTCCTGTTCATCTTCACAAATTTGGCATTTTATCGTATAACCTGTGTTGTTCATGTACAAAATTGTTTTTTGTTTAACATCTGATACATTGAAATAATGTCTTGGCTGCCTGTATGTACTTAATGTGTTACACTGCATTGGGCAGTATTAAGCTTGAATATTGAGGGCTTACAACTGAAAACCCCCTCTATTTACTTTACTTTTTCCTTGTTTTGAATGATGAATATTTGTTTACTTCAGAGTGCATTTTATTTCAGAAAACACAGGGTCTTTGCAACTTATTTTTTTAGCCAGCGAAATTGTAAAAGGCTATAGGAAATACACAAACAGCTTTTAATCTTTGAACTACTTGAGACTTGCAGTGCCCTATCCCCTTTTGGTTTTGTTTTCCACATGTATCTTCAATGAAAGTAATATATTATATCACACACTTGGCAGTTATTTCTTTCAAAATGTGAATTTGCTTGGTCAGTATAAAATTACTTTTAACATCAATTGCAAGAATAGGTTGGCTCATCTTTCTAGAAATGTTAGATACATAAGGCCCAAATCCTCCTGATAGGAAATGTTTTGACAGAATTGTGATCGTACCTGGAAATCAGACACTTGAAACTTCTCAGTTGCCCGTATTCTATTTTTGGCAGATATTGCCGAATCTGAGGAAAGGATGTTCTTGTTCTGCTGGTGAGGCATCTTGTGTTGCTGTAATTTGTAGCACTGTGTATCCTGAATGAGGTGGTGAATGGAAAGCATGATTAAAAGCTTTTGCAGTCCCAACTGATTAGTGTTAATCCGTCAAACTGCAGGCATACCTCGGTATTCCTGCTATCAATGCAGTCCATTGTTTATGGAAATGAAACTGGACACATGGAGCTGAGAGCGTATGTGTTACAGTGAGAATAGTAAAAGATGCTCATGGACTGCTGAACAGTGGCAGGAGAAGTCTTTTGAAGAAGAAGTAGGGAAAAAAGCCAACCCAAACAAACCCCTCCTGTTTAGATAAACTTTCTTGTCTTTAAAAAAGGTCTTAAAATGGAACTTTGATACTTCTACTGAGAGGGGAAGAAAAACTTCATATATAAAAATCCTGCAAAAAGCACTGAGCACTACGCATTCTGAGAAAAATGTAAAGCAGGGAAACTACAGAAGTTTTGTTTCTCCTTCTCTACTATGTCTAGAACCATTAAGAATCTCTCATTGAGTTAGAACCTTGCTTTGTTTTCCTGTCACTGCTTTTATTTTCCACTTTTTGCCGCTGTATCTGAGATAGAATACTATGGGCATTCAGCTAAGCAGCGGTTTCTCTCCATCTTGATGTCATTGCTGAAATGACCACTCTTTTATTCTGAGAGGTGATTGTTTTGGAATGATGCTGAGTCAGTGCACTTTGGTGAATTTAGTCTATGGCTATCTGTTTTTGGAACAGGGGAATCAATTGTTAGGTTTTTCTGTCTTGTTTATTTCAACTAGATTAATTTTTGTAATTTAACTAATTTTTCCACTATGTTGAAGTAGCAACTTCTACAATTTCGTTACAGATCAATCATGTCATCCTTTCAAGAAGTTCCGTCTTCGACTAACACTTTGCAGACTTCCAATTTTGCGCATGTGATTTTTCAAAATGTGGCGAAAAGTTATCTTCCAAACACACATCTTGAATGTCACTACACTCTAACCCAGTTTATCCATCCTCATCAAAAAGATTGGGTTGGCATTTTCAAGGTAAGTGAAGCTTGTTCTGTTGCTATTTTTCAAATGTTTGCTCACTCTCTTACTGGTTAAAAAAAATAAATCCCAACAACATAAAAGCTCTCTCAGAAACTTTTAAGTTGAACATCACTTAAGTGGTGTGTTGATTAAGTGGTGTGTTAAAGCATAAGTTTTGTAACAAAGACCAAACTGGAGCTCAAAACTGAAACTCGAAATGAGTATGCTTAAGATCAGCTGGAATAAAGGGAAGGTGTGATGTGGTGCTGGTGTGCAGAATTAAATGGAGATGATTTGAGGTGTGTGCTCACCGAATGACATTGTAAACAGGATTATGTGAAGAATATGTAACAGAGTTAGTGTGAAATGTGTGTGGAAAGAATGAAAACTAAGCTGGAGATATCCTGATACACATCCCTGACTAATTGGTCTTGCTAGAACAGGCTGAACATTATAAATCACTAAACTTGTTCAAAACAGACTCTTGAAAAAGGCAGAAGGGTGAGGCCACTCCTCCAAAGGTATTTGGAGATATTTTTAAAGGCTAGTAAAGCTTCATTAGAAGAATGGGATTAAAAATTCATTAATTCTTGTATCTCCTTCTATTTAGGACCTTGATCTGTGTTTCTTTGTCAGTACAACTCCTAATAGATGATGTTTAAATTCTTTATTTGTGTGGCTAATAGAAGTTTTGATTCAGCCTTTAAAGAAGTGATGCTTTGGCAGTGGAGAGGGCATAAAGGCGACAGACTAGTTTGGTACTGGAGGACCTTTCCTGTTGAACTGTGAACACTATTTAAGAATGTAAATGCTTGACTTCACTATAATCTACAGATTATCAATGCACTGTTGGTCTTTATTCAAGATAAATTACTCCTCTGCAACATAAAAGTACTGCACTCTATAACAAAGCAGAAGCATTTTTAATGCTTTGTGCAGTGCCTACAGTCATGAAGTTGTGTGAGGGAGGTATCGACTTACAGGCAGGCACATTTCTCTAGTGGGAAGGTTTTAAAAATATGTGTATATGTATCTTGATTATTTGCAAATTTTTGCAATTTGTGTAACTGAGCACACTTGAGTATTTAGCTAATGGCACTAATGAAACTTCAAGAACAATCTGTATCAAAACTTTAGAAGAGAGCCGTTCATGTTACACATAAGCATCTTGAAATTATTTAAATGTAACTTTAGAAGTGAATGTAGTGACTTTGTCTTTTGGTTTAAGTGAGGGAGGCAATCAGACAGGACCCTAAAATTACTAAGTAGGAAAAATTAAAAAGAAGCATGAAACAGTTTTTTGGTGACTACATGAAATGCTGTTTACAATGTGCAGCTATCTGATTTCATCTTGACTGTGATGGTAGCTTTCATAAACTGTTGAGGTATGAGTTTTTATTTTACTTTAACAGTGGCAGGTAATACAGCTTTGGCAGTCATTTGAGGAACATTTTGAACTGGCATAAGGTATTACTACTGCTGACAGAAACATCTTTTACACAGGGTGTCTTATTTCTTGTACTTCCTCTCCTTTACGTGAAACAAGATCTTGTGTAATGAATCAAATCAGGGAATTGATTGAGGTTAAGACCAACGTTTTGTGACTGGATTTTTTAAGTGGAATTCCCCGACTGAAAATCCAGTTCACCTAATTCTCATCAGCACAAGGGAAGGAAGCATTGTAAGATGGGAAAAGAATAAAAATGGCTTTCTTTCTGTGACTATGTCAGCTTATGTAATGTGTTATGGATATACTGACTTAGTATAGTTACCATACAGGGAGTTAAATGGAGCCAGCTGTCTGACTGTATCTGTTTCTACAAATACGTATATGTAATGTTTGCAGTAAAATAAACTGTGGAAGTGTAGTTGTCTTGGGACAGATAATAGTCAGAAGTTGTACTATACTGTGATCTGAGTGTAAAAATGAGTGACTTCCAGAGAACTGATTGTTCATGGGCAAATAACAAACCACCTGGAGGTGGCTTGAAGACTGATAAAAAAGGGGTTTTATAATTTACCTTTCTAAAACATGTATGAAGGAGAGAGGCATGTTTAGTAAAGTGATTCTGTGATTGAAAAAAGAAGGCAAAAGCAAATCTTGACTAATTATGAGAACAATAATTAATGACCTGTAGTATTGACCTAGTATACAAGGAAAGAGGGACTTCCGTGAGAGAGCTCAAGATGTAGATTCACAGACTGTTCACGCAGAGGGAATAAAGTTCACCTTGTCTTTTTGAAGTGCATAAATTGCTTAGAAAACAGACCTGTTTAAGCTCATGTCACCTAATGTTTGCCTGAAATTGCACTGAAAGTAACTAGTGTCGTAATAGTGAATACTGGACAGAGGGAAAAGGCACCTAGTTTAAAATAAACAATAAAATCCCCCCCCAAAACCAGTGGTGATTTCCGATTTGTACAGAAAATAAGTAAGGAATAAGGTCCTCCATGCCTCCTGTGAAACTTGTGTTGTTTTTGGTTCTGATGTTGATTTTTGTTGAAGGGTACAGCTTCAACTGTATTCTGTCCTGTTAGATAGACAAGAATTTTTTTATTGAACTGTGGTGGGGGTGGTGAAAAAAATCTATAGGTACCTTTTTAGTGAATGGTTTTCATTTGCAAGTGCAAGTACGTTTCTTCAGCAATGATCACTTGATTGGTTATTTATATCCTTATATTATTGTCCCTGTTTTGCTAGTCCAGCTGTTAGCGCAGCTGCACAGTGAAATGGATCAGCAGAGTGATCTGTCAGGAAAATACAGTCCTTCCTCCATCGGCTTTTACCATCTTATTTCAAAACTGGTTTGGTTCTTTAGTTTGATTGCTGTGTGATGCAATGGGCAACTGTGCTGGCATCACTGATGGAAACAAGGGGACTGGGAAGGTGTGTTGTAGATGGGCTATGGCTACTTTATTGGCTTGGCTGCATCATGTAGAATGACAATTTAAGCTGCTTTTTCAGACTTTTTTAGAATTCTCTTCTGAAGAGCAGCTTACTTTTAAGTTGCAAAACTTAACAGATTCTACCAACTTCCCTGCATATGCTGTATATAAAATAGGACTTTTTTTTTGTTCCTGGTGTAAGTTGCTAAATGTTGAATTTCAGTAATGCTGAGCATAAGGCATTTTGTGGTGGTGGTCATGGGTTTAAAACTGTTCCCAAGAAAGTGTTCATAAACTGGAAGACTAATGTTGCATATAGGAGAATTATTTCAGATATACCCGTTTCCTTACAAACTAGATGTATCTAAATGAATACACTAATTTTGGGATTGGACATCTGGCAAAAACTTGGAGATGTGGGAAGTTCTGAATATGCAGCTTTTATTATTTTTGTATGTATTCATCCTTCTCTTTCTTACTTGTCCCCTATAGGAGGGGAGTCAAAACTGGGTTTTGACTCAGTCTTCAAATCTGTTGTCTTTCATTGCACCTCTGTTTTTTTTGCTTTTATGATGTTCTGGAGAGTCATCTGTAATCAAATGCGAGAAGATCTTGATCAGTTATGTCCTTGCTTGTTACTGAGGGGAAAAAAAAAAGGCGTTTTTTCAGAGATCTAATTCAGAGGTTTAATAATTGGCATGCACATCCTGAGCCTGAGTCTCTGTTCATGTAAGCAAAACTAGAATTTGAGATCAACTTTCCTTCTACTGAGGGTTTCTATGCAGAAGAATCTGATGGTTCTGAGTGTGGAGTCAAAGGCAAGAAGACTTGCCATTCTCAATTGATTTCGTAGGAGATCTGTACTCCCAAAGTGATCCAAGACCAGTATCCTCTCTTTGTCTCTGCTCATCTCTGATTAATTAAAATCTGGAGAGGTCTTGAGAGTAATCCAAATCTAAAAGAGGAAAAATAACTGATGTGTGCACTACATCTGGCAGCAAAAGTGGTCTGTCTGTAGGTAGTCCTAATTTCTGGCTAGGGAAGTCTACATATTGTGATATATTTCAAAATAAAGTGAATAATCATATGGCTGAATGATATTTTTGCATTATTAATGCATAATGTCCAGATTTACAGAAGTGTTTGAAAAACCTGCTTGGTTGGTAGGAAGCAGTGCTTACCTCTCTGTCTAGAGCATATGTCTGCAAACAGAGCTGTCTGATGTTCAGTATATAAGAGAGGCAGGTTTTCTATCCATCTCAAAGGCACAAGGAAAGAATTCTGTGGGGACTATAAAGATATTACATCAAAGGTGTAAGTGTTTGTGGGGTTATATCATAATACTTTGTGCATCTCTGAAGATGTAATTTTGCTGAGGCCAACATGCTGGAACGATCTGTGGTATCAGCAGGTAATCAGTCTTACTTATGTTAAGCTAATGGTCTTTGGTCTTGCTGTGTCATTAATTAACTATTCTATCAAAATTTTTCTATTCCTCAGTTCTAGCTGATATGTTTTTCTAAGTAATCTACATTACCATTCCTCTAGGATGTTGACGAGTTGTAGACGTGCTTTGGTGTTGACTGTCTCAGTGTACCCCCCTAGAGAAGAAAGGGAAATGTTTTATTTCTTACTGTCCGGGTTTTTAATATCCACACCTTAAAAATTGTGATCTGATGTTCTGGTAACTTAACATATGGAAAAATTGAATAACCGGAATTGGGAAGATCTTAGTAACTTATTTGAACACAACGAGTGCCTGCTTGCTCTGAGAGAGCACTCAGTATTTAGGACATCATACCTGAGCTACTGTTTGTGCATCAGGGCAGTACCTGTGTCTACATGCAACTTGGTTTCTCTCTTTTCAATGTCCTGATCTATAGCAGACCTCAGAATTAAATTGTCTGTGGTGAAAACATTTGTAACAGTATTTGACTTTGTATTTGATATACACTTAAGGAATAGCTTGGTGTTTGTGTTTTATAAAGGCAATATGGATTTGTCTTTGTATAGTACTCTGGATTCTTTAGTTTTTTTGGACTGCAAATAGCAGTACAGCTTGTGTGAGTCATTTCAATATCCTGATTCTGTTTTAGATTGATAACTAAAAAACCACAGCAATTACTTCCATATATTGAGATCACTTTATGAAGTACAATACAACATCTGGATGTGTTATTGACCATATGCATATAGAAATACTTTTTTTTTGGCACAGAATCGTCACTGCACAGCTGGCCATGATAGATACAAGAGTGTGCAGTGGACAGTATGTCCTGTTGTTAAAATAGTTGGGAATGGAATTATTGGAATTCAGAATGTTTTGAGAATTGCTGTATTTGTGAATTATAGTGATTCTGTTGGTTTCTGATTTACCTTCTTTGGAAGGACATGCAAATAATACTTAGCTTTAAAAAAAAAAAAAGACGTCCGTGGCAGCATATTTGCAGTTGCTATACTAGATGAAGAGAAGGATAATCTGGGTTTGTGTGATGTTACCTTTGATGAGAAATTCTGCCATTTTATTCCAAATGTCATTAATTTTCTAAATATTTTTGATACAGTAGGTTTGTGTGGTCAGAGTCAGAATGGGCATGACAAAGTAGGCAGTAGCTAGTAACAATTTTGAAGTAAGAGACTGTGCTAGTTTATTGTTCTCATGAGATGTGAGAGTAAGGGAATAGTTCACTTAAACTCCACCCACCCTTTTTTAATATATTTTCATACTTATCTCCTAAAGTAAACTATAGCTTTTTTTCTCTTTGATCTGTCATAACATTTCCTTGGACAGTCATTTACATATGCAGCAGGTTTTCTTTTAGAGAATTCATATTGTTTCTATATTTATTTTGATTTATACCTAATAGAGAAAGTTGATCCTATGGTCTAGGCACGCGGTCAGTGTCATTTTGACACATTCCTCTGAACTATGAGGTAGAAATACAACCAACAGGAGATGATCATAACTTAGGATCCTGATAGTACCTTGATATTGCAACAAATACCATATGTTTTCAACAGCCCAAGTTGAAAGATTGCCTGTATGTGTTTGTAACATTTAGCAGAGATGCCTTCTTGAGATCTGGGAATAAGAGAACATCAGAAGATTACAGGCTCTCACAGGGTCTAGAGTACTTTGCAGCCATCTTCTGCCCACGAATGTCTCAGCTTTAGGGCTCCTGTTGTATAACAAATTTTAATCTCGGTGTGAGTAGCGAGGTGATGTTTGAAGTGAGATCTTAAGTGTCTTGGTCTGAGGTAAGGGAAAATTGAATGTATTATAAGGGGATCACAGAGATACTAAAGACCTCTAAGGTTGTTTGTTTAATTTTGTTGTTTACTTATTTTGAAATGCCTGTGCCTGAATGTTACTAAAATGTACTTAGTACTTTAATAAGTATTTTTCCTCACGTCCAGCTTCTGAAATTTCTTTGTACAGTTTGATCCTTTCAGAACTGGCATCTAGATACCATTGTTTGCTGGTCATGCTTGTGTTCAAAAGTATATTGCATCAGTGAGGTGTCGGTGTTAACAGTTAACTCGCAGTAATTTTGCCTGGTATGAGCTTCACTGCCCCCAGATGTTTTAATTTCCCCATCTGTTAGTTGTCTCAGAAGAGCTTGATTTTTGTAGCTGCCTGTAGTGGATTGCTATATACTACAGTAGCACAAGCACTACTGTGACTTTCAAGTAATGTTACTTTAACTCAGGGTTATGGCCCAAAAGAACCTGCTTGGAGAAATCACTTCCTTTGATACTGGGCCCCATGGGATTTTGCTTAGACACCTGTGTTATCTGTGGTTTGAGTCAAAATAACTGTTTCTTACTATGTGAAACATGTCAAGGCTTTTCACTTACTGTTGTCAGTAGTAATTATACTGTATAATGTACATCCAGAGCCTTACCTGTTGTCTGAAATTTTGCTTCTTTTGGAGTTAGCATATTGTATTTTTGCAGTACTTTGGGTACTTTGCTAAATTACTTTCCCAGATATGTAATTTGCCTTCTGAATTACAAAAAAGACATAATTTTTACTCTGATAAGCTTTGTGGTTGGGGTTGTGTGACCTTCCCCCTGCCCCCTTTTGCTTAATTGGGTTGTATTAGGTATTTACAGTAAAGGCTCACTGATTATGCTGAAGTTGGTTCAGCTAAACAAGTGTTTCCTGGGTTTGCTGCTTTGTCCTGCTGATGTTGTATGGGTAGGTCAGGCACTGTTAATGCAGCAGAATGAACGCTGCTGTTCTTCCAGCTGCATAGCAGCTTTCTGAGGCCAGGAAACAAAATGCCAAGTGAGCTTCCCTTGCAGTGGTCTTTCTTTAAAGCACTCTGTCTCAAGGCTGAGTTAACTGACTTTACCAAGGCATTATAAAAGGAAAGAAATTGAACAAAATGCAAGGACAGAAGTGTTTATTTTCCATGTTCATCTGAAACTTAAGAAATTAAAACCAAGTTTGAAATAACTTTTAGACTGCAAACACTGCAATTGTAAGGCAGAGCTTTCTTCTTAGAAAAGCTTACATTCTTTTTTAGAGGAATCAGAGGAGAGTTGGAGATAGAGTGAAATAAAATGGTTATTATTTTTCGTAAGTAATATATTTGGTAACTCATTGTTGCCATATTCATTGTGCCAGGCACTCCCTCCCCTGTCCCCACATTTATTTTCTTATGCAGCAACTTTTCTTCAAGCTATTTTGTTGAAATGTACTGTGGGTGAAACGTAAATAGCAGAAAGCTGATCCTGCTGTGTGGCATTGCAGTAAGAAAGGGGCTTATATCTGTGGGGCAACAGAGAAGAAAAAGCTTTCATGATGACTATATGGCTATTTGTTAGTACAAGGAAAACCTGTCTAGTGTGAGTATTACGGACAGTTGAGTTGTCCTCACTTGTCCAGCCAAATTGCAAAGTACTTGGTGCTGGACTCTTAACCTTTACCAGACTTTAGCTTTTCCACTCTGACTGCAGTGTTGGTTTATATGACTGAAAAGTGTTTATCATTTCCTAAATTGAAATAAGTCTTTTTGCTTAAAAGTAGGAAATAGGAATATGATGAGTGGATTACTCTGTAAAGGCCTGTTAAAGCTTTCCATTTTATGGAGGGAAAATTAAATAAAGTGAGGTTTCAGTTGTACATTGTTTGTATATAATAACCTAATCTGGATATGAAGCTTTTGTTGGATACATGATGTGTAGTTGCTGGTTTAAAAACATGGGTTGAGAGGCTGAAAGTAGGATTTGGTTTCTGGATTATTAATCTGTTGGTTAACATCTGGAAGGAAAGCAAGAGCGTTGGCATTTATGCACAAGTTTCTAATTTAAAAATGTGTTCGAGTGGAGTTTGTGAGAACTAAATGTAGAGAAATGGAGAATATAAAAGAATGTGTTGAATACTAGATCAGCAGATGCTTTATTTCCAGTTATAAAATGGATTTTCTTCTTTCTGTTGGTTTAGGAAAGTTATGTCATCTAAATCTTATGTGCTCTTTTGACTAAGAAATAAGAATGTTTTTGTATTTTTTGAGTTTCTATCTCCGAGCAGAAGCTTTTCAGAGTTTTCAATGAATTCCTTAAAAAGTAATGGCACCAGCACAGTCAGTCAACAGGATGACTGCTGTGCTTATCGGATGGAACACCACGATGAACTGGAGTTTATACTTCACAAGTTCTGTGTGTAATTTGACTGGTTATTCTCCTTTTTCTTCTTCTGAACTTCAGAAGGTTTTGTGTTGGAGTTGTTCTATAATTTGCAATGTTTGTGTGCTTGAATGTGGATATTGTAATGTTTGCAATTGCCCATGCTAGGTTTTTAAGGACTAATAGACTTTGTGTACTCCACCTGGCTCAGAGAAAGTTTACCAGTGTGTCCCATAGAAATTTCTTGTTTATTTAAGATTTCTGATGTAAAGAAAGGACTATTGTGCATTTGTTCCAGCTTTAGCACTTTGACTGGAACTTGGTTTCATTTTTGTAGTTGACTTTTTGTTGGCTGCATTGTGTTGGGTTTTTTTTCCAACTGATGTGTGAAGTTAAGGTTTTAAAATTTGGTTTCATATTTTAATACATAAGAATGGATTCTTCATTGCAAAATGGAACTGTTAAGTTCACATGAGACCTAAATAGGAATTAATTGTTTCCACATCTTAACTCCTCCATGACAGTATACCCAGTTACTAATAAACTGTACCACACCTAGCTTTTGACAAGGGTTTTTGTTTTTTGTTGGTTGTTTTTTTTTTTTTTTTGGGCAGTGGAATAAATCAGATATTCTTCTCCTTTACCATTATATTATTATTAGTATTCATTGCTTTACAGTAGTAGCTTTGGCTTTCTGTTTAACTTGCATGTATTTCAGGCGTGTTGGAATATGCATCTTCAGAGGACAGAATCATAGAATAGCCTGGGTTGGAAGAGATGTTAAAGATCCTGTAGTTCCAACCCCCCTGCCGAGGGCAGGAACGCTGTCCACTACACCTGATTGCTCAGGGCTCCATCCAACCTGGCCTTGAACACTTCTTTAGATGGGCCACCCACAGGTTTTCTGGGCAACCTGTGCCAGTGCCTCAACTCTATACAGAATTGCACTCTTATGAAAAGTCTGAAAGTAAAGGTTTGTTGAAGTTAGTGGGAAGACTGTACGAACTTAACTGAGTTAGGTTTTCATGCAAATTTGTTTTTTTCTTTGCAGACATGGTGTGTGTGTATGAGAGAATTAGCATTCCAGTGAAATGCTGGTCTTTAGTATTGCGGAAGTTGTCCGAAAAATGCTAGTGCGGCCCTGTCAATTTTGGTCTTTTCAGTAGAAGAGAAAACTGTTTTTTCTTTCCTCCTTTTTGTTTTCTGATGAGCTAGTTGGACCGTGGACACAAAATAGTCAGCATTGACAGAACTTACACTAAGAAATTCTCGCTATAAAATTAAGAATTAATGTTTTTGTATTTTTCATAAAGTAATGTGTATCTTTATAGAAAAAAAATAATATACCAAATAGTAGTTTAATGTGTAGTGAAAACTGTCTGCTGTTTTACTTTATATAGACCCTTTTATTGCCTTAGACCCATTTATTGCTTTAGGTAACAAGCTTAATAAAATTAATGCTAAATCTTTGACATGCTTGTTAAATATTCCTGATTTGTAAACATTGTTAAGTATCTTTTTATTGCATGTTGGAGCAGAAATATATATAATACAGTATGTTGCAAAGGCCAGACCTTGATACCTTAACTGTGCATAACAAATTCTTTTGCTTAATGTTTTATCCCTCTTTCTTTTTGTTGTTGTTGTGGTTTATTTTATTTTAGGTTGGTTGGAGTACTGCAAGAGATTATTACACCTTTCTTTGGTCACCTATGCCAGATAATTATGTGGAAGGATCAACAGTTAACTGTGTGCTGACTTTTCAAGGTAAGTGTAAAGCAGTGTCTATCTGTATTTTCCAGCCTACGCAGCTTTTTAAATACTGATCTGTTCCTTTCAGTGCTGAGGGTTGTATAGCAGTTCTAGACTTTTACAAAGATAAATTGGAGGAGAATTTTCCACGTTTCACTGTGTGAAGTACAGTCTTACTTTTCCTTACAATTTCCTTGATTTCTAAAATAAGTGACTTAGTATATTTTTTACATAGTAATGGCCAGTATTCATGACTGATAGAGAAGCTCTGTTGGAAACTATTAAAATACAGATAGTGACTTTGTTTAATCATCAGCAGGCATTTTTAATCTTGGCATTTTTTAATGCCTTGTGTCTTTACATTGTCTGTAGTCTCTGGACTTTAGACATCATTACCAATATTAAGTGATTCTTGTCAAAGAATAAATGATGGTTTGGTGAAGGTTCAGAGAAGTCAAAGAGTTGCAGAGAACATTTTACAGTGAGGAATTGATGGAAATACCTAAAGTTTTTACGAAAAGAATAAAGAAACAGAAAATGTTACACAACTGTACAAATTCAGTATAACTGAATTTTCAACACTGTGTGCAGATATCATATCCTCTCCCTCCCCTTTGCAATCTCAAAAAAGTAGAACAAATAAACAAGGAAGATCAAAATTAGGAAATAGCTTCTGTATAAAGGTGTGGAGTTAAAAAGGTGAGAGCCACACTCTTCTCATTAAATGTAAAAAGGGACATTGGCTGTGAATTCTGACCTGGGAGGTTTATGCCTGATGTTGGGAAGATCCCTTTTACCAAGAGCGAGTAGTGCAGCACTTGAACAGGTATCCCTGGTTTGGAAGGATGAGAATTCCACACAGTTGTTTAGACACAGCCATGGTAGTCTCAAACAGGTGCTAAACACAGTCTCCGGAGTGAGAAACTGGACTAAGTGACCTTCCAAACTTCCTTCTGCCTGATTTTTCAGCCTGGGAAAGAGAAATAATGTGAAGTGACTTATGTCTTCATTGTTTATATTTAAATAAGTAGGAACCGTTGATGTAAGGTACCAAGTGACAGGTTCAAAATGGAGATAAAGATGATACTTTTATAACACAGTCAATGTACAGAACTTGTTGCCACAGGACATTACAAGTGTCAAAAATATATGCACATTCAGAATTCTGTGTGAAAAGAACACCTCCAGTAAGCTTTTAAAATGCTTTTCTGCTTGCAAACAGATTTTTACGTACCATTTTATCTTCTTTTTTACTTCCTAGAGTTGGCATTAGTATTTGTGTGTGTGTGTGTGTATTTATTGCTTTAAGTAGATAGAAAAAAATAACGATTGAAATCCTGCAGTGATGACTGTATTAGCTTGTTCTCTTGTTAAAGCTGCAGATGATGATAGTTTGGATGAGTTCACTGTTCTTTGTACTGAAACTAAAAGTGATCTAGAAAGTAGGACTGTACATGCCATTATTAGTCCTTTGTACTTAAAAATTTTACCACACATGAAGCGACTGGGTAACTCTGTCCCGTCTTTTACCTTCCATGCTGAAAGACCTCCACTTTTATAGAGCTACCAGATCGAATCTCCATTCAGTCTCCCGGTTGTGTTTGGCAAGATATTTTAATGCTGCTGACATGAGATCAGTAGAGCTTCCAGGAGCTTAATTATCTGAGCTAAATAGTGAATGTTGTGCAGCATGCTTTAAATGTTTGGTTTTTTATGATCAAGTAGGTGTGCTGGAAGAAAATAAGCAGGAATCTGTTTTCTCCAGTACATGTTAGATACAAGAAAAAAGACTTAGAGTAGTTTTAAAACCAGCTTGTCTGACTCAATATTAAAAGTTGCTGGAGCAGCAAGGTAGATTGTTCTGAATTTTTTTCTGCATAATTACATCTTACTTAAGCACTGAAAGAGATAAACTGAGTGGTATGTAGGAAAGTGCAGTCAGGTCCAAAAGTATGAATCCTGAGGTTAAAATACTATTACCGGAGCTACAGTTAATAAAGTATAAGACTAATTAAAGCATGAATTTCTCAATACAAGTGCTGTCCATACAGCACATGTAATGTTTTACCATTTGTAAGAAAAGTAGCTAGGAGTACTGGGAAAAGACTTCTAGGAATCTGAAATAAAAGTTGGTGAATAGAAATCATTTATAAAATTAGAATGGGAGAAGATTGAGATGTGGTGAAATAAGAACTGAAATAGGTGACATCACCTGCTGGACTGAAAATCTGGTGAAGATTTATTATGCTAGTATCATACTCAGGCTGGCTAGGATATCTGATAATAAATGTTCTGAATAAAACCACATAGTTTTCTTACCATTAAACTGGGTAAGGTGTGGTTTTTGCGATTACTACTAAAGGTGAAAATCTCATTAGTTCTGGAAATGTTTGTTTAACATCCCCAAATATTACTGTGTGAATTCAGGTAATGCAAGAGGCTTGATGTTGAAGCTTCAGTGGGCAACAGTTCAGTGGAATAAAAATTCTTCTGAAGTAATCTGCTTGCAACATGCAATATTACATAGCTAAAAGAAAGAGGATTTATTCTTACCTTGTAAAGTCTACAGGAATTTTTTTTCAATTTTAAGAGTAAGCTCTTTGTTAACAAACTTCAGGCTCCCACCTATGCCCCCCTTGTCTCTGGTGTTATCCATTCAGAGCATTGCTGTGCTTTGGCATTTAAAAACAGCAAAAGTCAGTTGTGTTTGCTCCACAAAAAACCCAAAAAGGAAGTTGGTAAAGTTACCAAAGGTCTTGTCATGGCATATTATTGTGCCTTTGTCTGTTGTATTTGGTTGCATAGATATTTGCCAAAAATCAATCACTCTTTGTTCTGTAACTTTGCAACGGTTACATATAGCACCTATTGCCTAACACTATTTTGCATTTATCTTAAAAGCTAGGAGAAACTGTGGGGGGATGAGAGTGACTAACTAGGATGACTTTTCCTTTCTGCTGTTTTGATGATTTATCTGTGCCTTACTGAGGTAACGAGCATGAAATCTGTAAGTCAGACATGATGTGGTAATCTGTTTACAGACAGAGACTTGTAAGTTTGTGTAGAATGTTTCTTCAAATATGAATTTATTTTGATAGGATATTATTTACCAAATGATGATGGAGAATTTTATCAGTTCTGTTACGTGACTTATAAAGGAGAAATCCGTGGAGCAAGCACACCTTTCCAGTTTCGTACCTCTTCTCCTGTTGAAGAATTGCTCACTATGGAAGATGAAGGAAACTCTGATATGTTAGTGGTGACCACAAAAGCTGGACTTCTTGAGGTTTGACTCAACAATTCTTAAAATGTTATTTATTTTTTTAATATATACATACTAAGATATTAAAGAACAAACCAGAAGGAAAAGGCCTACATATGTATGGGTAGTGTATGTATTTCTGGCTGGTTCTACAGTATTTGGCTGGAGTTCAGAACATTTGCATGTTAAGTGAATTGTGATTTTAAACTGTATAGCACTAAGCATGGACTGGGAAACCCTAAGAGTAGATACTGCCCATCTCCAACATCTATACTCACCAACTAAGTGGAAGGGAGGGAAGATACCCTTTGTATGAAATGGTACTTCTTGTAAGAAAAAAGAGTTACCAAACCAATACTTTTATTTGCACACAAGTTAAGAACCCTGGAGACTAAGCTGAATAATTGCAGGTGCCTAAGTATATTAGAGTAGCTCTTGTTTTATTTAAAGCAGTTTTTGATGTGTCATGGTTTTTTCGCTAGAGGGATGTGGTTAGACTTGTGTGCTTACATCTAGAGTCAAGGCGTTTCCATTTGCTTCTTGATGTTTGTAGGCTGAACTCCACTTAAACCCAAAAAATTAGACAAAATAAGAAACCCAAACCAACTTTTGTGTGACTTGCTTCTTGGAAAATTGCTCAGTACAGTTCCTTTACCTTGCCATGCATCTGAGCACTTACATGCATGTATTTGATTTACAGTTTTCAGAATTTAGGGATAAGAGAGTAGAGAGATACATCTAGCATATTTTTGCTTTTCAGATATGTACTCATAGTACTAAAATTAAAAATAATTTTTCAAATGTGTCTTATTATCTTGGCTTATAGAATTGTACAATGGTTTGGGTTGGAAGGGACCTTTAAAGTTCGTGTAGTCCAACCCTGCTGCAATGAGCAGGGACATCTTCAAGTAGATCAGGCTGCTCAGATCCCCATCCAGCCTGAACTTGAACGTTTCCAAGGATTAGCTCCTCCAGGGATAATTAACTTGTCCACAGTTACTGTCACTTGGGAATAGTAAAGGCATTTCATTTAAGGAGAGGAAACTTGAATATAAATCAAGACTGCAAAGTGTGCTATCTAATGGTAGTGTAGTACTATTCAGTTAAAGCAGTGAAACTTCAGAAATTGGAGAATAAGGGGAAAATTGTAAAACAACTTAGCCAGAGAACACACAATCTGTGCTTCTGCTCAGACACTGGAGTAATTAGTTATCCATTTATTTGATAAGAATGAAGGGGGAAAAAAATTACCAAACCCCATTATTTTTGTTTTTTTACAGTTCAAAATTGAAAAAATAATAAAAGAAAAAGAAGAGCTATTAAAGGTAACTTCTGTTCTGGAAAAGGAAACAACACAACTCAGAGATCAAGTTGAACGACTGGAGAAAGAACTTAACCATGAAAAGCAGAGATGTGACCAACTGCAAACAGAGCAAAAGGTTAGTTGTTTAACTGATTAAAGCTGACTCATAATGTCTGTAATACTGCTCTTTCAAGAACCATTTAAACTGTGTGAAAATCAGCTATCAAGACCCCTCAGCAGTTAGATAGACATTTACACTAGAATAGGTCAGTTCCTATTAACCTCCTGCCACTATTCCTTTTATGTCGTAAAATGGTTAAAATATTTAAGGCTTATGGTACCAGGCTTGGTAAGATAATCGATGACAACTGTTACCAGATGTTTGACATTTAACCGTGGAATTCATAGTGGAAAGTAGTTGATAGTTTAAAGTTTGCTTACATTAATTTAAAACGGGAAGGCTTTTCAAGAAAACTTCACATTAGGGAATAACTACATAGAACACAGAGTACTGAAAATGGTAAAAAATTATGTTATGAAAAGCAAAGATTGTGACTTAACAGAGAATGCTACTGCCAGGGTACACAAAGAGTAAAAAGTAACTAGTGACTGACTTCTCTTAAAAGGTTTCACAGAGGTCTGAATATTTTCAAAGGGAAAAGAAGTACACACCTAAAAGTCATTTACGATGTTAATTAATAGTTAAAATGTAAATGTAGCCTAAAACAAAGCAAGCTTAGTTTGGAATTCTGCATATGGTCAAGAAGAAATCTAATACTGTAAAAAAGGCACCAAAACATTGGACCTAATCTATTTTTAAGTTGCTACTTTTTAAAAAAAACAACTTTTAGAAGAAGATTAAAAACATGTGGGAGGGAGGTGGTGACATGGACAAATTTGAAGTAATGAAGCCTATATAATTTAGCTGTGGACAGCAGTTAATAGGCTATTTCTGAGTACTAGTATGTACATGTCAACAGTCCTTTGTGATACACCTTTAATAGGAATTTGTTGAGGGAAGTTAAAAATGTTGATGCTTTGTAGAATACTTTTAAATAGTAAGTGAAGTGTACTAGAATGTTGGGTAAGGAGAAAAGAAAGGATAAGATCTTGTTTAAAAAAAAGTTTTTCCTATTAAAGAATTATTTGAATTTCGAATGCATGGGAGAACTAACTTAAATTAATGAAACAAGAATTTAATACTTATAAATATGCTTTTCATGGATTTGTAGATCACAAGTTTGGTGGATAAGTCTGAATGAGTTACACAGATACCTTTCCTTGTCACTTGAGGCTCTCATTTAAAAAAATATTTGAAAGCAAAGTGTCAGTTCTAACCCATGTTAGCTTTAAAATTCCGTTTTGGAAAAATTTGTGAAATGGGATTTTGATAGCTGTCGAACAAAGATACAGTTAGACTGTATAGGAACAAAAATGTCTTTGTACTTTTCACATGTTACTGTGCATTTCTATAATCCAAAATAACTTTGCCTCTAAGAGACCAGACCTTAGCAATTAGAATTTAATTTCAAGAATGTTTGGGTTTATTTTGTAGGGTTTTTTATTTTTTTGTTGTTCTTTTTTTTTTTGCCTTGTATTTTGATGGAGAGATGATGCACTGTGAAGAATTTCTCGTTTCTATTTAGCTGAGCTATAAGTAAATGTCTGATCTAAGGCTGATGCTGCTCTTTACCTGTCTAGAATACTATGGAAGCTTTTTAACTCATGCAATTTTTGTCTCTAAGACTTTGACACGGTCTTATTTTGCATCTTTTAAGTTCTGTTCTCTGTTTTTCACTTGTTTAAAAAAGAATCATATCTGCTGGGTTGAAAAAGTTTTTATTTGTTTATATATATAAGCAGAATATAGATTGAGTGTTATTCCTGAAAATTAAACAAGAATCTACCAAATCAGGTACAGGAAGTCAGCAGTTTATTTATCAGAAATTTTAATAAACAATGTGGCTTTCCAGTCTTAAAGATGACTTCCCTTCTTGCTTTCCTTGCTTCCCCACCCCAACACATGAAATACAGCAGTGGGTCACAGCATTGTATAATCTGTCTTTGCTGGGAACATGTACAGTGCATTAATGGATTGATTTAAAGACTCCTGAGCAGCAGTTATGCAGCACTCAGTTGGATTACAGTACTTAGGTTTTATTTTCCTTGTGGGTTGTTCAAAAAATAAAACAACACCCAAACTCAAACCCCCAAATAAAACAACTGTACAAAACACCTCCTCCACAACCAACCACCAAAACAAACCCTACAACACCACTCTCCCAACTCTCCCCTCTCCCCCAGCTAATCTAGTAAACTTCGTGTGATGTGAATAATTGTTATTGGCAATAAACCTGAACAATGCATTAACTTGGATATTTTTATATGACTACCTTTGAAGTGCTGAGTAATCAGAATATATTTGTATTTTGTGTGATATCAGAGTCTTCACAGGTGCTTAGTGTGAGCCAGGTTGTTTTGGCTTGTGGAGTTTTTTGCCTTTAAGTCTGAGAATGGTTGTTTTAACTAAGTAATTATTTTCTTCTTTTATTCCTGGTTCTCTTTTTTCACACAGATGTGGATTTTTATCTATGCGCTAAACTTTTAATACATAAATAGATAAAAAGTGGAATTGATGAATTAAACATTTTAAAAAATACAAATTTTAAACTTAGGTAAAGGTTTAACTATTTTAAATTCTGTTGAAAAAATCTTCCAATATCTTTTAGAGCCTATTAGACTGAAGAACAACAATTAATAAAACAAAATCCCATATGAGAAAATGCCATTATTGTAAACACTGAATGCAATTACCTTTGTAGTTTAAGGCAGGTGTAAGTAATAGAAATCTATTTCTGTTGAAAGTAAAGCTAAGTTACATTTAACACATGTAAAAACTCTTAACAACATACAATGTTTTTTTCCTTTTTGCAAGTACTTCCATCAGGAAGTTCACAGATATATTTCTGCTTGTGCAAAGAGCCCTCAAAAACCCCCCATGGTAGTACAAAGTACTGTATTTAAAAAGCAGTAATTTCATGTGTCAAGGAAGTGAATATGTCTGTATAGACACATGCATTTGGTTCTAATTGTGTGCAGAGCTCTTTATGCTGCTAATGTATTGGCAACTACTATTTGCTTATTACCATTTGTATTGTGATACGGGGGCCCTGGAGTTATGAACCCCTTTATACGTAACACTAGTTAATCTGCCTAATTTCTAAAAATGACTCTTAGTTTCCTCATAGCAAAGAACGTGGTTAACTGAGCTCATGTCTTTTGATCAAGTACAGTGTTAAGCTACCTTGTGTCTGTAATTGAATTGAAGAGCATGTGAATGGTGTGGTTAGGGGTCATAGGATGTAAGTTAACCTTACTGTGGTACAGTGTAATAAATAAAAGATAGATTAATGATGGAAAAGCTCAGAGTTCCTAATATGAAAATGTTTTGTTAGAACAGTTCTCTTAAAATCCCCTTTTCATTTTTATTCATACGCATTTAGACTACTTTCATTGTTTTGGTATTAATTTTTATCAGTAGTAGTTTGGTTCATTGAGCCATGTCTGTAGATGCATTGATTTCGTGATATACACAGGAGACAATGCCACAGCTATATCCCAATTAGTGCTTCCCTCCTACTCTTGATTAAGTGATCTTTCTTCTCCACATAGTTACTCTCAGAATTTTGTGGAGTGGAACTGTTGTCTTCTCAATCTGCTTTTTACCTGGTTGGGATGTTTTGCAAGTCATTCTGGAAAATATTAGGAAGAAACAAGCTGAAAATAGATCAATCTTTTAAGAACATGGCATAATAAGCAATCTATTCAGGTGTGATACAATCAATGCTCCATGAAGCTTGAATATTGGGCTCTATGCATGTTTTTAAGTAGTGAAACGATTCCTCTGTTTTGAGTTTTAAAGACAGTTCCTGTGTTTTGGCACTTCAGACTGTAATGGCCATAGTAAACTACAGATTTTGATTTGCTAAAGTGCCCTTGTTGTTCAGGACATAAATAATTGTTTGTTGCCTTCTTAGTAGCCATCTCATTTCCTACCAAAAGTAGGAGGAATAAGTGCATTTGAGACATAAAGTGATAATGTACTATTAGAGTTCTTGAAGCGCAGTTTTTAATACATTTTATGTATTATGGCACTGTGAGTCACTGCTTGTCCCTGAAGGCTTTTGGGTTTTTTAGATTTGGTTTATTTTTTTTTTAGTGTTTCATTGCATTGGAGTAAAAAAACCACCTATATTTTTAATTTGTGTTCAGCACGTGAGTGATTCTGCAGACATTGTTTTCTCATGTTATCATTGCAGTGTCACAGAAAAAAGTATACTTGCAAGACAGACAGTTCTGCATTAGTCAGTGTTTGTGCTCAGAGGGAGTGTGCTCTCCAGCCCCACTTCTTCAGTGTACACTTAGGGTTACTACCATTATGTTGTGGTAACCACCCCACCCTGCCAATACTTGAGATACTAGAACTTTGTACAAATTCAGTCTTTTTTTTTTTAGAATAATCTTTTTCTCTTATCCAATGGCTACTTAATGCAAAAAAATCAGTTTAGAGAGGGGGTAAGTGGCCTTTTTTTCTCTTGCCCCCCCAGCGAGCACACTCTCTTTAGTCTTCTGAAAAGGGCTCCTGTATTTTCAGTTAGACAAAAACATAGTAGTCCTTTGCACCAGTTTCCATGCCAGTTTAACCCTTCCTGGACTTTTTCCCCCCCCAGATGACATTAAATTTGCTCTTACTGAGTGTGAAGATTTAACATAATCTATTACTACTCTGTGTGAGAATTCAAAGTAAATGTGAAATTATGGGAAATGTTTCAGGAATATCACATCTTTTTCGTACAACCTTCTGTTAGTTTTCAGAGTTAAATATTTTTTTACCATGATAGTGTTCCCTGATAGCATGCTTTTGTTTAAAAGCATGCTGTATATACAGCTTGCAGTCATCATCATGGCTGGGCTTTGCGAATGGAGATTTGGGAAGGGCTCTACCCACGTTTGTTACAAGCATGTTGGTGGCTGAAAAGGCCCATACGAGATAGACACGTCTGGTTGCAAAAGGCACAGCAGAAAGACTCCTTAGGTGGTAAATTCTGCAAGGCACGATTCTTTCTGTGTTGTCTTTTCTCCTCTAGAGTGATCCTGCGTGCGTTCTCAAAGGCATCAGCAGCGTTATAGATGGTGTGTCTCCAGACCTCCCGATTGGAGGCCAGAGTAGACCAGTTATGTTGATCTATAACACTGTTAAAATAATTAGATAACTACTCCCTAGGATCATTTTGCTTAAGAAGATGACATGTGGTTACCAGAACTGTTTCAGGTTGCTTTCAGTATTTCAACTTTTCCTTTGGTTTTCTTTTGTAAACTGGTACATATTCTATGTGTTAAATCACATTGGTATGCTGCTTTCATCTGTCTGTATTTTACTTTTTTTAAAATATAAGAAAATGAACTTAAAAATTTGAACAGAAAGTTAGTGTGTTTTTATTTAGAAAACAATAACACAAATATTTCTAATCTGCATCTTAGACATTATGAATATAAAATATACATACCTTTGTAAATAATCAGAATGTATGCGTTTTTGGTCTTTGTGTTCCCATTCTTGTGTCTACTTAAACTATGTGTAAGCTCTCCAGCAGCACTGCACTTGCCTGCTGTCTTAAGATTTAACATTACTGTGCTGAATGCGAGAAGTGTGCAGTGGTCATTGTGTTGGTCTTTCGCTGGTCACTCCTCTGATACTCTGCAACTCTTCAATTTTGTGGACGCAGGTTTTGTGCTTTTGTAGAGAGCAGAGCTTGCAAATGAGGCTTTTAAAGTCATTGGTCTCCCTCTAGCGGGAAGAGAGCGCGTCTGAACGAATTTCGTTAATGTGACAGGGGCGACAGTTCGTGTTCTTGTGGCAGTAGTTTGCATGTGTGTTTAGCTTGAGTCAGAAGGAACAGATTTGCAGATTGCTTGCTCATTCTTTGGTCTTGAGAACATTTGAATAGAGTTTCTGTTATGACATTGGCGTAAATTGAGGCAGAAGTGAATTTACTGACTTGATAAACTTGTTCTTCCATGCTCTTTGTAGGTTTAGTTTACCATTTAACTTTTTAAATGTGGACTTATTCATGTGTCTGATGGAGAGTTTTAATAGGACATGTGTCTAAATTCACATTCTGCTGGCAGGTTCTACCTACACAGTAGCTTTATTCTTTCAAGAATTTTATTCAAGTATCAGGGATTCATTTAAATTGGCATCTGATGCCATTTTATAAGGAGAGATTCTCTGTTTAGACAGTGAAAAAATGCTGTTGTGCAGTGTGATATGTCAGCAGTACAAGTGCCCAGTTCAGCCTTTGTGCATACAAGTAAGTGAATTAAGGGTCTTTTTTTGTGTCTCTTTAAATCAGGCTCTGTTTGTACTGTTCCTGTTTGCTGCATGTGAGAAAATGTGATGGTCAGGAAGATGTATTGTTTTAGCAAAAAACCAAAAAATCAACAAAGATCAAATAACAACAAACCACCCAAAAAGCAAGACCCCAAATAACAACCAAGAAACTGCCCCCCAAAAACAAACCTCCCCCCAATTTCATGTAAATTAAGACACAAATTAAACACTCAGAATTGTTCAGGTTGGCACAGCAATTATAGCACCCCGGGGTACTATAAACATCATATGAAAAGAAAACCCTGTTTTATGGTTGTAGTGGCTGTTCTGTGTATGAATATTTCTTAAACTGGACAATTGAAAATTATTTCACTGGATAATTAAGCAGATTCATTTGAGATATTCTACACTTCAGATTATATATTCATGAAAATGACTTTGCAAAATCAGTAGCTTATAGTGAAATTATAATGTTTTTAGAAATCAACATTCTGACATGTAAGTACATGCTGCAAAATCATAGTGTGTGTAAATGCTTCAGCTGTTTGTACATTTTCATGACAGTAATTGAATGACTGATGTGACTTAGATGAACTTCTACAGAGTTAGGCCTTTTGTTGTTTTGATCAGTTTAACAATGTTAGTTGAAGAGTTAATGCAGTTAAAGTACTACCACTGTGATATCTTAGGTTTTCAGAATAGAGTGACTTCAGTGCTTTTTAGAGCACGATTTCTATTGCAAATCATAGTCACATGGATAAAAGCTTAGTGTAATTGAGTTTGTTTGGAATTGGTTTGCTGTTTTACTTTACTGAAGGCTTAAAATTTGTTTTAGAAAGAAAAATTACAACTTGAGGTTTCCTTTCAGAACTTTGAGGCCCTGTGTTATGAGCACACTTGGATTTTGCAGTAGCTCCTTGCAGATGATTCATCCTGCCTAAATTGCCTGTAGAATATGAAGTATAACGGTTCCTCTGACATTAAATTATATCCAGATAAATCAATCTAGCTGAAAGGTGCTGGTTTGTTGTTGTTGTTTGTTTGTTTGTTTTGTTAGTTTTGTTTCTAAATAGATTGTCTTGTATTAGTGATTTGACCTCTTGAGTTTCAGAGCTGCATCGCTCATTTTTAACCTTTCATTCTTCATTATGATGTATGCATTCTCTAAAAAGTGAAACAAGATGGCAGATACTAGCCAGTAATCCAAGGGGAATGCTTTAGGTTTGGAATGACTTTGAAAAGGTGGGAAGGTGAGTAAGGAATTTCACATGTTATGAAAAGGGAAGATGAAGCATAAAACCTCATGCTGCCTATTGCCATACTGCAAGATATCATATCTGGAAATAGTCTTGGGTTGTATTTTTCAAGTATTTTATTCTGTTTGTTCGATCTCTGCCTTAAGTATGTTTGAAAAGTGCACTGTATGTGCTGATTTACAGGAAGGGATCTCTGTACCATTTTGCTTCCACTAATCAGACTGTACTCTGAAATGCTTTACTGGTGTTGCAAAAATCCATTAGAAGTAAGAAATAAGGAAAACGTGTTGTTCTTCATTGTTGAACATATGGATTTTTACTGTGGTTTTCTCTTGTAAAAATGAGAATCTAAAACTTCATGGCTATTCCATCTCAAATAGAAGATTATTAGTCCTTTTGCAGGAGGAGTGTATTTATTAAATGGATTTTAAACATGTTTCAAGGAAAAGCCCAGGCATGATATTTGCCTATCCTTTAGATAGAGCTTGTAGTAGCTTTATGAGGTTTTTTCTCAGTGTATTTATGATTAGGTAAGACAAAACTAAAGCAAGTGATCTCTAATTTAGAGCTTTTTGATGTAAAAACTCTGTTCTTTCGGCAGCTGTTTGCAGTGCACTGTAAACAAACGAAGTTTTTTATAATGGCAGCTCTTCCAGGGGAGGACAGTGTTTCATGGAATGATAATAAAATTATTTTTTAAAATAATCAGTCTTAAATCTTTTGCAATTTTAGAATAGCAGTAAAGATTTTGGAGGCCACATATTTCTTCTTGTTCCGTATCTAAAGGTACATCAAGATTTTCAAAGTGGGATTTTGATTCTGGGGAAATTCACTTGAAAACTAAATTCAATTTTCTTTGTCTCGTTTTACTAGTGAGACTCCTAGTAGTTACAGGAATTTTTGTTTTGGTAGCTTTTTGTTTGGCAGCTGTAAAGCTGTCTTAAGTAATTTCTGGCTGCTTACTCTGACCTTTGTGGTGCAGTTTGCTTCTCCCCTCCACCCTTATGACTGTTGCAACTCTAGGGAGAGGGGACAGCGAAGCTGCATTTGTAACTGAATTAAAAATAATTCAGAATAAAAATAACCCTAAAATTGTGGGGTGTTTTTAAACCACTTCACTAAAATGCTTCATGCTCTTGCTGTGCTTTTTTTCTTTTTTACCTCTGTTAAGAAAGCGGAAGAAAATTTATAGTATTTGTATATGTACCAGATAAATTGAGATAAATTAATTAAAACAATGATTACAGAAAGTAATTATATTTTTTGTAATAGAGAGTGCATGTTTAGTTGATCTATTTATTATATTCTTTCCCTTTAGACAACTTCTAAACACAGTTGACTTTTACCTGTAAAATAGTCTAAGAGCACTCATTTTAAATTTTACAGGCTCTGAAACTGCTGTAACCATGTATGGGACTAGGATTGCTGCATCTAAATTGAATTGCTAAGAATTCTGTAAAATAACAAGTCGTCTCTAAAAATTAATCCTTTTTTTTTTTCTTTCAAAACTGTAGGCTTTACTTGTATCTAAACAAGTTTATTAGGTGAGAATCTGTTAAGTATGGAACTTTTACATTTTAGTACCATGTCCCTTTAGAATAACTAGCAAAGCAGCATCAATTGTAATGTTGTTTGTGGAGTGAATTTTTTTCAGGCTATTAATTCCTTTTAATATATGTTACCTTTGGCAGCCTGTTTGAACTGTTTGTACAGTTTGTATATATAATGTATCAGATTAAATTCTTTTGAAGGCACTTGGGTTACAACAGTTACAGTTACACCAAAGTGGTGTTTAGAGAAAACACAGATATGCATTGAAATAGACTTTTTACTATACTAGGCTTTCAAAACAGGGGCAAGTAATTAGTCTCCGCTGCACTAGGGGAGGACAAGCAGTTATAAAATGTGTTGTTGCTGCTGGTTATATAGCAAGTTTCACTTGGAATACTGACTTTAATTAAAATATCCTGCCCTCGTTACACCAAGTACATATATTTTTGGTTGCAGGAAACTGATAGCTCTTCAAAAATAAAGACCTTATGAAAATCGTGGGTCATCTTCTCTAATGCTGTTTCTTAAAAAAAAGAGGGTAAAACATGATCTCTTGAAATTCTTTATTATATTAAGGCCTAATAAAGCCATTTAGAATTTAAATGGTTGTAATATATTAATCCTTTTATGTAACATATGTAACAAAAATGAAAGTCTACTTTACATACTGGTTTAGTGTGTAGGAAGTGATTGAGTCATCAGTTAAATTTTCCATTCCTCTCAATTCAACACTGCCTGCCCCCCAAAAAATATCATAATGCCCAAACTTCTGTTTGGTTCCTTGTAAAAGTGGGGCTTAATTGTACTTGTGAACAGTGTATTTTGACAATTAATGAGTAAAACCAGTCCTCATTATATTTTATTGTACTTAAAACATTGTTAGTTAGCTTGGAATTTGGCCAGTAGGGGTTCTTCGTAAACTCTGGCTGATGTGTTTCTCTTGATTTAACAGTACAGTCTTGTTGTTTCATGGCATTGAGCTTTGTTTAAAAATGAATAGATGAAGTAGTGCTTTAATCTTACAAATGTACAGCAGAAAGGCAACTTGTACCTTAGTATCTGTACAAACACTTTAAGTCAAACTGTAGTCAGATATGTTGGTCAGTCTGTCTTGAACTCACAGTTTGATTTGTATCACTGTCATGGTTGATACTAAGCTGAGCTTTATTGAACTTTGATAGTGGGAATAGTGGCATATAATCTCAGTATGTGTGTTATGCTTTAGTGTTATTAATTTATTTTCTCAAGAAAATAGTATTATTTTGAAAATAATTATTTTCTGGGTTATTTAAGATGGCCTGGCTTTAAATGGCCATTTTGCTGTGACAGAGATGACAATTTAGCTGCCACTGCCGTAGAACAGTGTGGACATGACCGTAATTAGATAATGAATGTGATACTAGAAGCAGCTTCCCATCTTGTGTTTGTCAGTTTTCTGACAAAGGAATCTGTTTTGGGTGTTGTCGTCATCCTCTGTCTCAGCTTCCAATATCCGAGGCATAAATCCCACGATGGTTGCATGAGGTTCCATGAACTTTGTGAGACCTTCCACATGTTCCAACTAGGAGAATGTAGTGTAGTAACCAGCTCTAAATCATTAATTCTTCCCCCCCCCCCCTCCTTTTTATATCTCCTTTTACCTGCAATTGTCTTTACTGTGGCTTGCTTGAGTGGTGTAATTAGACAAATGCAAGCTCTCCTTCTTTTCAAGTAAAAGTGAGTACAAAGAGAAATAGAAATTCTTTATATTTTCTGAGCTAGACAGTTTGTTTGTTTGCCAAAAGGAAAGAGGCAAAAGATATGAAACAATTTTCTTTGTCCTGTACTCAGAAGTCTTTGGTAGTCTCTGTGTAACCAAATGTACCAAAACAAACTCCTTATTGACCCCTTATTAATATATATGAATTGTGCATAGCAATATTCAATATATATATTTATGTATACTTGAAATGGGCTTATCATACATTTTAAGGAAGAGAAGAAATCTAATGACCATATTTTGGCATTAATTCAGATAGCATGTTGTACTTCTGAAGAATCACATTCTCAAATGACATCTATTTGCAATTTTCTTAAAAGAGTAATATTCAAGCATCAGAAGCTCTTAAAAGGGAAAATGATGATTTGAAGAAGAAGCATGATGAAGCTGCTTCAAAAGTTCTCCAGCTTGAAGAAGATATCATGACTGTTACTCAAAAAGCCATTGCAAAAGAAACTGAGTTAGACAGGTACTTACTTTTTGTTCCTTATCTTCCTTATTTTACTTTTTTTTTCAAAGGTGAACTAACTATTTTTAATACATGCATATATTTTCTGTATTAATAGTTCTGTACCATTAATTTGTCAATGTTTTAGTCTGAAGGATAAACTGAAGAAAGTGATGCTTGAGAAGGAGCAACTTGAATGTGTGTTAAAGACAGAAAAGGATGAAAAAGAACTTTATAAGGTAACTTTATTGCTTGTACCTGTATACATTGGAAAGAAGTGGTTTGAAATAAAGGAGATAATGTTTTATGGAGAAAAAAACCTGAATTTGTTAAGGAAAAAAGGAAGTGGGTAACTTCTGTGAACAGATCTTTTGATAGTTACAGATGTTCTCATATAAAAATGAATGAGGAAACAGCATTTGAATTCATCCCATGACATAAAAGGTCCCTTAAGAAGGAGAATGGATCTGCAATTTGTTAAAGCACAGATATAGCAAAAAAAAAAAAAGTAGATACTAGTGAGAAAATTCTTTAGTTATACTGTGCATCAGCTAGTAACCGGTCATCTTAACACACTTTTTTGTAAGTAAAATACTTCTTACTTATTTAAATTCTCTCTTTAGACTTTGTTTTCTAGACCCCTATTCTTGAATCTTATGCATAATGCTGAGAAGCTTTAGTGGGTTCTGTATTGCATTGACTTTTTTACTAGCATAGCTGATTTCTTTTGCTGGTCACATATGTCATTATGTGACAGGCAGTATTAGATATACAACAGAAGTCATAAAATCTGAAAACATCTTTTAAAAGCTTGAAATCCCTTGGTAAATAAACAACACAAATCTTCTAGTCTGAGTGGAAAACACTTGAGTGCAGCAGCTATCCATCTATCCTTTATTAGGCATAATAGGATATATTTGATGACATTTTTAAAACAGCTCTAGAGTTGCTAAAAGTAGTTTGCTGTTTTTGGAAATAAATACTGCTGATGTAGTCCTGTTTGCTTAGATAATTGTGGGCAGATACTCCTAGAAGTTTAATTTCTCTTTAGTTTTCTTCAAGTCATTTCTCTTTTGCTTATCCTCAGTCGTTCAGCGTTTGTGAAGAGAGGAGTGAATTCTGAATAGCTTAATTTGATGTGGAGAGAAATTAGGGCTTTAACTTCTAGCTGTGGATTGGGGCTGTTGTTAGATGATCACGCTGCAAGAATTCCCACCAGAAAGTTTGGGCTGGAGGTATTACCAGATTTTTCTCTCTACCTGTTCTAATCTGCCTCAGAGATAAATTAGAATTTAGTGAGCACTTAAATGGACAGGTGAACAGTAGTTCTCCTAACGTGGAAGAAGTTTGACATGTTTTAGCATCATTACAGATACACTTGAAGAATACAGAAATAGAAAACACCAAACTAGTAAAAGAAATCCAGACGTTTAAGAATTTGGATGCAAACAAAGAAAACATGATATCCTATTATAAAGAGGAGGTTGGCAGATTACAGCTATTGATAGCTGAAAAAGAAAATATGAAGAAAGCTTTTTTGCTCTCCTCATCAAACAAGGTAAGCATTACTAATATAATTGGCCTGATTTAAATAAACATATCTAAGGTTATATGTGCTTAGCAAGAGAAAGGAAGAAGTTGAAGATATCACCAGGGTTTAGGCTAAAAGGCAGGAGGATTATGGTGTTCTCAGTAGATGCAAAAAATGAGCAAAAGGCTGAATTCTGTTTTAGTTTTGCACCTTCTGAGCTTGTTGAGGTCTCTTACATGATGAACTTTGAGATTAACTATGTGTGAAAAAATAATTTGTCAGCTCAGTAAAAGTGCATCAGTAAAAGTGGTGTGCTCCTGAGTTCCTTTTAGCTTCATGAAAAAGGAAAGGAGATTGAGGAAAAAAGTTCACAATGTAGCTGTCTTGTAACTGCAGAGGGCGATGGAGAAGAAAAGAGGAGACATGGAAAGATGTGCTGAAGGACTTGTTAAGTGACTGTACTGTCAAGCTACAATGATGTAAAGCCTAGAAGGATAGGATACCATATGAACAGACTAAATTGACTGAAAACTCAGCAGTAAGAGTGACAGTAGGATTTTGAAGGAAGGGGTTACCTACTACAGTATGTGGTAGCATTGTGGTTAGCAAGCAGTGTGGTGTAATAGGAGTGAAATTCCTGAAGAACTGGTATCTATGCTGTCCATAGTCCAGGTGGGTTTGCTTCAGACTAGTTGTAGCCTGTTGTTATGGATAGATATATTGGGTTTGTGTAGATTTTGGAAGTGGGGTGGCTGTAGGGTGGCTTTTGTGAGAAGCTGCTAGAAGCTTCCTGTGAGAGAACCAATACCAGCCAATGCCTGACAGAGCCAATGCCAGCAGGCTCCAAGATGGACCCACCACTGGCCAAGGCTGAGCCTATCCGTGATGGTGGTAACGCCTCTGGGATAACAGATTTAAGAAGGATGGGTGGTGGACGGGGAAACTGTTTGAGAGCAATTGCAGCTGAAGAGAGGAGTGCAAAAATGTGAGAGAAAACTCTGCAGATATCAGGGTTAGTGAAGGAAGGGAAAAGGTTGTTCCAGATGTTGGAGCAAAGGTTCCCCTGCAGGCCATGGTGAAGACCCTGGTGAGTCAGGCTGTTCTCCTGAAGCCCAGGGAGGTTAATGGTGCAGCAGAGATCCACCTGCAGCCTATAGAGGACCCCATGCCAGAGAAGGTGGATGTGCCTGAAGGACGCTGTGACCCTGTGGGAAGCCCACAATGGAGGAGTTTTGCTGTTGGGACCTATGACCCTGCAGGGGACTCATAGTGGAACAGTCTGTTCCTGAAGGACTTCACCCCGTGCATGGAACCTCACACTGGAATAGTTCATGAAGAATTGCAGCCTGTGGGAAGGACTAGCATTGAAGAAGTTTTAGAGGAGCGTCTCCCTTGGAAGGGACCCTACACTGGAGCAGAGGAAGAGTGTGAGGAGTACCCTCCTGATGAGAAAGGAGCGGCAGAGGCAGTGTGGGATGAACTGACCACAGCCTCCATCCCTCCTATGATGCTGAGGAGGGAGATAGAGAATTCAGGAGTGAAGTTGAGCCTGGGAAGAAGGAAGGGGTTGGGGGGAAGATGAGTTAAAATTTGTTTACATTTCTCATTATTCTACTCTGATTTGCTTGGTAATACATTAAATTAATTTTTTCCCCAAGTTGAGTCTGTATTGTCCACAACAGTAATTGCTTAGTGATCTTTCCTTGTCCTTGACCCCCAAGCCTTTTATTATATTCTCCCTGAGTCCAGCCGAGGAGGGGAAGGATATAGCATCTTTGGTGAACGTCTGTCATCCATCCAGGGTAAACCCACAGTGGAATAACCATTAGGTATTTGTTCCTGATGTACATCATCCTTTTCCATTTCATCCAGAAGGAATGCAGTTTCTGTGCACTGAGATTGTTCTGTCCTCTGATCTACAGTGTGATAGGCAATAATGGAATTGACTGGGATTTTTGCTTCACAAATGTGCTCTTGATCCAAATTAGAAAGTCAGTTTAGACACAGCCTTCGAGGCCAGCGTGGGAATATCAGATTATGCAAGCAACTTTATCTTGTGTATCGTGCCAGTCAGTCTTCTCATAGAAAAGCAATTTGGATCTCAAAAGAATACAAATTGTGTTAAAATAATATGAGTTAATGAATGTAAAATTTAAGTGGGAAAGTAGTGCTTTTGAGAATGGAAATAGTAAGACAATAAAAAGGACATGCTATCTTAAAAAATTAACAAATAGTGGACTAGAGATACCTGGATTTATGTCTAGACTCAAGAATGAGATAATTATGGCATCAGGAAGCCCAGAGGCTGAGAGTACCTTATATAGTAGCTTTTTTTTTATTAATTTTTTTGTAGTCCTGGCCTTCTCTGAGCAGTGAGAGGCTGGTAGTTCAGCTTGGTCACATGGCTCTTGGCCTGCCCTATGGAGCTTCAGCAGTGCTTAGTGCTGCATGCTGCAGCTTGCTCTTCATTACTTTTTCTTCTCTGTTCCTTCTGATAAGCTTGTTGTGCAAGATCTTGGGAAATGGAGTGGTGAGAAGAACATCCCAAAGCTGCTTGACAGTGTTGTGTGTCAACCAGTTGTAGGCATTTTAAAATCTCTTACTCTCTTGTTACCTGCTGTGTGTTACTGTGGGATGAACTTTGGTTTTGAACTGTAGTTCTACGGGGATAAGAAAAGATGTTCTGGAAAACAGAAAGACTATTTTTGGCATATATTTAAAGCTGAAAATCCAACAAAATTCCAGTATAGAGAAAATAGCCACATTTAAATTTACCTTTATCTCATAGTAAAATATGTTTGCACATCATTGTTGACAAAGAAGGCAAATGGGGAAAATGGGGCTTGTGTGCTGACTTCCTGATTTAGTGGTTTTACTAAAGCCACCAGGAAAACTTGGTTTTTCTTTCAAATGTTTCTAATCCCTACACCAACCTCTATTAAAGCTTTGAATTAAAAGATGATGAGTTCTCTTCCATCTCTTCTCTTTCCTAGGAGGATGCAAGTATTTTAAAAGAGCAGCTTCGGAAAGCTGAAGATCAGATTCAGGCTAGCAAACAAGAAGCTGTTCTACTGTCAAAAGAGCTGAGTGACGCAGTAAATGTGCGAGATAAGACAATGGCAGATCTTCACAGTGCACGTCTGGAAAATGAAAAATTTAAAAAGCAACTTGCTGAAGCTTTAGCTGAACTTAAAAAAATCACAGCTTTGAAAAATGAACAGGTAAATTGTCGATATTTAGTACTGAAGTTTATTTGTGTTTATAAAACCTGTCAGAGCTGGCTTTACTGATGTTGGGGAATAAAATGGGTTTCTGGATGATAAGTGCAAATAATCATCAAATTCTCTTTTGGCATTCAAGATACTACCTTAAATCAAGTGCATGTTAGCTGATTTGGAACGTTGGTAAGAAAGGAGGTTTCTGATACTACTCACATTGACTTCTCCCTGCATTATTTTCACAGAATAATGCAGTATTTATCTGTGTTATTTTGAGTCTTCTCTCTTTTTTAATTCTGTCATGTGAGCTACAGTCCCATTAAAATTATTTCAGATAGAAAAATGGATTGGTAGAGGTTTGGATTGTTTCATAATGTTCTTTCCTCATTGATGGATTCTCTTTAATTCTTATGAGTCCTTTCGATATTTGCGGTCAAAGTTAATTTGCTTTAGTATTTGTAAGTATAAAAATATTAATGTAATGGAAACCGCCTTGACTTTCTTAGTCTTGGATAAAAACCTAGTGAGCTAATGTAAGTTTCATCATTTTGACCTAAGTGAGCTTTCATTCTGGATCTTCCATGCCTGCAACTGCATTGGATTAATTTGCTACTAGGATTACTGTAATGATGTAACTGTTTGAAAAAATATATTGAGCTGAACAGTAATTAAAACAGTACTGTAAGTATGAATTGAATAGTACAGCTGTCAAAAGAACTGTTACATTTGAAATATCAAAGAATTACTTGGGTGTTTTTCCTAAGAATTTCAGATGTGTGCAATGTCTTTGAAATGCATCCTGAAGGAAGTAGCAGATCATCTGCTATGACTCAAGTTAACAGAAAGTGTCTGAATATGGCATGTATCTAGTTGGCAAATGTGGTTTGCTTAGCTTGTCTTATCAGTGTTGCAGCTGAATGGAACCACTTCAAGTAGAAGTGTAGTGAGTGTGAGGGAATACAGTTGTGGTCTGTCCATTTTTGCCATGTGGCTGTACTTGTCTATGAGATAGCTAGAACACTTTCTGGAAGATATCCAGACTTTTCCTATGCATTCAGATTTTTCACACACATTAATCAGCCCACAGAATAAGAATCTTCTTTACCTGCCTCTGGTATTATACCAGTGCCTGTTTACTCCCTCAGTGTGTCCTGATTGGAATGAAATTCAGCACAGATGCTGCCTCTCTGTGCTCTACTACTCTATTCCATTCCTCCTCACAAGAAAGGACTTATTTCTTCAGAACTTACATGGAGCAATATGCTTTCTTTAATTGAGAAAAGACTTTTTGGGAAATAGCGGTATTTGAACAAAAAGGGAGAACAGTTTCTGAATTTTATTTTTTTTTAAGGAAACTTCAAATGCAGTGGAGCAGGAACTGCGCAGAGAAGTTGAAGACCTGAAGCTTCGTCTGCAAATGGCTGCTGACCATTACAAGGAAAAATTCAAAGAATGTCAAAAACTTCAAAAACAAGTAAACAAGTTTACAGAACAGGCAGTAAGTAGAACAAGAGAAATTGCACTTGCTTTTTTGGTAACATTTGAGCAACAATTTCCTTCTGCAAAAACTAGTCCTTTTAAAAGGGGGGTTAAATATGTGGTAAGCAATGGCTCTTTAATTTAGCATATTCTTCCATAAACCTAAATTACTTTTATGATTCTTTTTAGATAGTTGTCAAAACCAAGCATAGAATTTATAGTAGCTGGTGTGTGAAGAAACCTAATAAGAGTTTGGATGAACCTATAAGCAGTACATTGTTCAGGGAAGAATTTTGAAATTGAAGCATAATTACTATCTCTCCAGTACCACCACAAAAACCAACAAAAACCCCCAAACCCAAAAGTGAGGGAAACAGAGAACTTGAAGGAGGATTTAAAAGTGAAGCGGGATGAAAGTTTCCACAACATTGTTGTATTCCATATGTATTTTGTATTCTTATCATTCTAAGATTTGTTTCATAAATAAATGAGCCTTTTGCAATGACGATGTGAGTCTTAGACCACCTTAGTAACAGAATTTGTCAGCCAATTTCAGGCTGATTTGAGAGCACATATCTTCAGTTGGAGAGGAGCTCAAGGGAAAAGGCCTGTGAGGAATGGCAAGATGTACAAATGTGAATTCTTAAGAATACCAGACTTAAGTATTTCTCTTATCCACAGAAAAAATGGCTAAGTTTTGATCCACAGATTGTTTAAAAAAGTCATCTTCTCATCCAGAAGGTCAATGGTGAATGAGAACATCTGTGGCTTTACCTTAAAAATTTTCCACATCTTTGGCAATGTTGTACTTCTTGTAGCAAACACCAGATTTCACTGCTTTCACCAGAAGTCCAGCACTCACTCCTAATACAGACTCCATTTTTCTAATGGAATATTAGATATAAGTCGATGGATTTAAGTGTAACTGATTCTCTAGAAAATGAGATTTTTCTGGTAATTTGCTTAGAAATTACTGTTTCTAGGGAAAGAGAACTTTATCAAGTAAGATGATAAAGACCATAGTCTGAGGCAATTTCAGTGTTAGTAGAATTAAATGTTTTTGCATTTTTATTATTACCTCTTGTTTTAATGAGCAGTTCCATTTAGTCCAATTTTGGAGCAAATAGTACTGCAAGATATAACATTACTTTATGCATGGGCTTTAATTTAATTAAATACCAAACCAAAATTTCTTTTCACAAAGAAAATTGCAGGGCATCAACAGAAATCGACAGATGCATCTAACATTGAGACAGTGACTGCCGTCGTTACAAACAAAAAATTGTCTGCATCCCCAGGTATCAACAGCTTAAATTTTGTCTGTTTTTATCAACCTGAAAGTGTTGTCTATGTGAAGTAATCCCTGATAGTATTTATAGTATAAAGTAGATGCACTTTTTCTGTTTTAGTTAAAGCGATAATTAGAAATGTGAAGATTGATCTAAAAATCTTCTCTTTTATCAACTGGTAATGTTCATAAATAAGCTCATGTATCTTTTAAAAGCAGGTCAGTTCTCTTTATTAATCTCAGTAGGACTGAACTGTTGCATTTCTGCTCAATAGTTAACACAGATGGTTTTGCCAAGGTAATAATTAATTAAAAAAAAAAATCCAAGGTTTCAGTTTGTGTACAATTGCACAGTAATCTTGCAGTCGTGTTATCACGACTATCCACTGTAGCATTCTACTGTAAAATCTAATCCACTTGAAAGTTCTGATTATGTGATGGCAAGATCAAGTCTACCACCTGTTTTCATGTTTTATAGGCAGTAATGGTTTATTAGGAAATGTTTAAGTTTATAATTTTTACGAACTATTAAGTTATTACAAAAATAATCTTCTAAAACTTAGACATGTAATAGGTTAGAACTAAAGAAGAAATCCTTCACTATGAGGGTGGTGAGGCATTGGAACAGGCTTCCCAGTGGAATTGTGGATGCCCCATCTCTGGGGTGTTAAAGGCCAGGTTGGATGGGCTTCTGGGCAACCTGGTCTAGTGGAAGATGTTCCTGCCCACAGCAGGGGGTGGTTGGAACTAGATGATCTTTAAGGTCCTTTCCAACCGAAACCGTTCAATGTTTTTATTATTCAGTTTGAATTGATAAATGCTAGTAAATGCTGAATATTTTTTTTCGTTACTTTATAATTCATAGATTCTTGCTGTTTGTAGAGGCTGTAGGTCGTAATTTCTGTAATTTCCTGCTGTCTAAAGTAAATACAGTTAAAGTGTTTCTTAAAACATACAATCCCAGCAAGCTCAGTTATAATATGGGATGAACTGGCTGGGGCAGTTCATATTTTTATATAAGAATAAAATATTAAGAATGATATCATAACATATTCTGCTGTTTATTATATTTTTTTTGAAAGTAGGTGTACGTGTGTATTTATGTTCATCTCCAGTGTGTAGAACTGAACACAGACATGCCAGTAGGATTGCTGATCTTGTGTAGCACTGGCCATGTTATGCGGATTGTCTCTGGTTAACCATTTGCTTGAATAACATGGGGCACTATCAAATTTGGTCTGTCATCTCTCTTATACAGACTTTATTTATGGAACAAAAAAAATCAGTATTCTTGTTTTTTCTTCAATGTTCACAGTTAGTCCCATTTCATCCGACATAGTTTCGGAATTCGCGGTAAAGGAACAAGTACGTGAAATGAATAAAGAAATTGCTGAGAGAGCAGAGAAGTATAAGAAATGCAAGCAAATGTTGGCAGTAAGTAAACGGCTTCTTCAGAAAGCTGAACAAAATGTAGCTATAGGTGCTAAGCCTTAAAATCACAAAGCCTACCCAACTGAGTTGCCTTCCTTGTTTGTGTGATACACTGTGATTATGGTAAAAATCTTAACATTAGAAAACACATTTTTATTAAGTCAGCTCTTGACTACCTGTGGTGTTAGAGAGTCAAGGACCCCTCAGGAAAACCCAGGTGCAGTAAAACAAATGAGCAAAACAAGTATGCTTAAAGTTGTGAATGGTTTATCTTCTTACATAAAGTGTAATAAATAAACCAAATACAGCACGTTGTTGAAAGCCAGCTGATGTTTGGAATAAGTATAGCAGGGTCGATCTGATATGCTGTCCAAGAGTAGTAACTTCTCCATATCTGTCATGGCTTTTACAGTGAATTGACATCTCAGTGGGCTCAGTCATGCATAAAAGGGTTTATGTACCAGACCAAAGCTGGCAACGGTAGTGCTCTAGCCACAATAGTAATACTCTTGAAAAGAATAATACTCTTCAAATGTCAGTACCTGTCAGTCTTAACTTGATTTTCATTTAAGCAGTTTGGGTGTGTGTATGATGGAGTATTGCATCAGTGATGCTGGTGAAAAGTTGACAACAGTTTAAGAAATGTCATCTTGTCTCTTTTCATAGTTTCTTTTATTTATCACAATGATATGATTCTATTGTAATAAGTTCTCCAGGAAGTAATAACTATCCTGTAATTCTGCTCATAACCCTGTCCATGGAGAGCCTGCATTGGCTTCTGCTGGCTATTTCTTCCATATTGATGTTTGAGGAAAACTTTGCCTTTGACCTTCTGGATGAAAGATATTTAGGTTGTAAAAGTTGCTTGGGGAAAGGTTTTGTATTGAAGTGAGATACTTGAAAGAGTAATCATGAGTAGTAATATTAGGGTTCAAAGAAACTTGAAACCATGAAGCTAAAGAGGAATATCAACTTGTTGAGAAGTCAAGGAAAAAAAAAAGCATATATACAATATTCACTGGTCTTGACCCCTTCAAAGTCTTGAGTCAGGCTTGATTTTTTGGAGAAGCCATTTTTAAATGGTCTCATTCTAAAAGCATAGTTAACATGGTGACCTTGTTGAGGGAGGGAGGGGAAATCTTTTAAAATTATAAATATTTAATGCCACGGTGTAAACTACTTTAGGAAGAGAAGATGAAATGCAGTGTTTATGCTGATGAACTGGCTAAACTGGAGCTGAAGTGGAAAGAACAAGTGAAAATCAATGAGGGTATAAAATTACAGCTAGCAGCAATGGAGGATCAGTATGAAGTAAGTTACATATTTTGTTTATGACAATGAATGGTTACCTATTCTTAACATGGTTGCTTATTTCTCATAGTTCAAGTAATGAAGAATTTTAATGAAGGAAGCACGCTAATTATATTTTTGCTGTTAATAGAAACTCTGGTTTGCACTTACAGAAGCAACATAGTCTTGTAATGCTTTTTTAAAAGTAAGAGAGATCTGCTAAGTATACTCCCAGATGGCTATCAGTCTTCTAATACTGTGGGTTTAGACAAACCTCTAAATGACTTTAATCTTGTATTAAGGGAAAAAAGGGCAAGAGAGTTCTATTTTCCTGCTGCTTACTGCAATACTGACAGGAATATTGATTGGTGTGTTTGTCTGAAATCTTCATATTGCATGTAGCACTGCCAGGGTAATAATGTCTAATGCACTTTATATGAATTAACTAGAGAGACAGAAGATGAATGATACATTGTTTTTAAAATCATCATGTGATTATTTAATTTGGAGGATTTCAGCTATAGTCTTGGTAGAGTGAGGTAACACATTCACCAGGAAGTCAAGCATAATGGGCAGCTTTAGCTTACAAAAGGCCTTAATCTTTGAGGTTACGTGATAGTAATGCTTATGTTGAATTAACTTTTTAGGTCAGTAGGGGCGAGATAAGAGCAACAAATGTCTGTAAGACCAGCTTTTATGCTCGTTCTCAGCATAATGGTGATAGTGCTGTTGACAGGATAGTTGCACATTTTGCCCGTTGTGATGAGCAATGAACTGAACTGGGACTGCATTGGTTCTACTATGAACCCTTTTTTGTTAGAAATTACAGCACTTTCTGTTTATAAAATGGTTAATTACTCTACAGTTTGTTTAAGCACTTTGTAGCCCATCTTTTTCTGACACTGAAACTCTAATTTCAATTTTATAAAATGCACAACTCTTTCCAACTTATTTTCTTTTTACTAATTAGCGATGATCAGTTGTAATGCATAATCCAGTGTGAAATAAGTTTAACTTCTCAACAGCAGGCATAATAAATAATTAGTTCCAGAATTCAAAACATTTTTGACTGCAATTAAAAACTTGTTATCGTTCAGGGGAGTGCAGGTGGTGGAGTAAAAGTGAGTTTTTCTTCCCCAGTCAGAAGATTTTGCTCCCTTGACCTGAGCTAGGAGAGGGAATTTCAGAATTAAAAAAAAATTGATATGTAATATGCCAAGCATTGTGCACAGATGTTAGAAAAATGAGGGAGAGGCAGTCTCCAAAGTAACTAGAATACAAATAAACCAGCCTTTTGTAGAGGAAGATTATTTTGAAGCAAGGAAGAATTATGTAATGTGTCAGTTTTACCTCCTCCCAGAGCACCCAATAGAGACACAAGGTAGATGTTTGTCAAAGAAATTTTGTTTCTTTGAGGTAGGAGGTGGTTTTGGTTCTCTCAGTTCTGTGGTGAGACATAAGAGCTGGAGAGATGTGAATGAAATAAATCACTGAAATGCCAACAGATTTCTTCAGAAATAATGAGATGAGGCTTACAAACCTTCAGCTGTTGCTGGGCAGTGATGTCCCTCCTGCCATTAGTGTCACTGATACTGATCCTTATTTTTAACATAGAATTTTATCATTCCACAACTGTTTTCTGAAATTGGCAAGAAAAGGCTGCTAATGTGCAGCTGTTATCCAGCAGATAAACTTTGTGAGAATTGTTGGGTTTGATTTGCAGTAGTGCTGGATGTTGCATATAACTGTAGTAGATGAAACTTTTTCCATCTAAAGATGAACTTAATCAGGGAACTTTGTTTTCACATTACAACATGGATTTACTAATAGTGAAAGAGTTTCTATCCACTAATACAGGAATTTTAAACTTCTTTTCATGTAGATTCAGCTGGCAGAAAAAGAGAGACGAATAAAGGAACTGGCATCACAGTTGGAACTCTTTACCAGTGAGAAGGTATTGTCAGACATTCTGAAATATTAATGCTAATGTTGAAGTACCTCTAGGGTATTATGTGGCAATTAATGAAAGCTGGGTTTTACTGAAAAGTGAAATAATAAAATGTCTTTATTACATTCACATAGTATTGCGTGATACTGTGCAAAAATTAGGATTGTTCCTTAAAACTTTATTTTTATATGACTACTTTAAAATTCCAGTAGGAACAGGTACTTAGTAAAATCAGGGATTTTCATACTGATAAACTGAAACTAAACTAGTCTTTCAGATTAAGCTAGTTAAGTGTTTGTAAAATTCTAGGTTGTCAAGTAATTGGTATTTACTTTATTTTTTTTAACTAAGGATGTAATTTTTAATAGATCTCTCATATTTTTCTCATTCAAAAGAAAGCAAATTAAAATTTGAGTTTTGATGAATCTAGTTTAGCTGGAGGGATTGATTTTAAACACCGCACATAAGAACAACAATGGTAATAATAATAATGTATGGAGCTTATAAAAGCTTGGAATTTTGTTTACCAAATTTATAGATATTTACATTACAAAGAAGAATCAAAGTGCCTTGCTAGCCTGGAACCACGATTTAAAAGGTTAAGCATGTGATAGTAAACGGCTTTTCAATTTATCCTCCATTATCAGTGTTTGTTTATTAATGTCACCAAACAGAGCTTGATCAAAATGTTCATTTACTGTCTCTTCAAACCTATAAAATTACTTTTTTTCTATTTTATTTACATACTTTGATAGACTTTGATTTTTTAAATTTTTTTTTTAAATCAGTCTCTACCCTAGCTATCCAACTTCTGGCTAAGGCTATTTTGCAGCAGCTATTTACAGTCACTTTGATCTACATTCTGTTTTAATTTTAATCTTAAAGTATTAGTGCCACTGCCTCACATTTTAAACTGCTTCCATATTGCATAAGAAACTGATTTTAAAAAGGAAAATCTTAATTTCATTGATAATGAATTGTTTCTGCTTTGTATTAAGATGAATTATTTAGATTTTGCATACTCACTAAAACTTTAAGACACAATCCTCGCTTTTCAACCCTCATGATTTTAATCATGTGCATTTCAATTTATAAATCTAAAGTAATGTTAGCATAACTTTATATAATATCTAAAGGAGGATGTTAGGCAGAAATTGCATTGTCCTGTATTAGAAGGTTTTTTTAGAAAGAAAACAAATTCTACTGTGTTTATGGCAAGTGCTCCAAAAAGAGCACTTCCTGTAAGCTGGCTTATCATTTGTAGATACCATTTTTTTTGCTGTTTGAAAATGAAGTTTTTTATGTCTGTTGCTTTTGGAGTTGAAGTTTTTTATGTCCGAAACCTGATAGTACTTATATAACAATAGATGTATAGTTTCCATCTTCATAGAATCATAGAATGATTTGGGTTGGAAGGGTCCTTAAAGATAATTCAGTTCCAACCCCCTGCCATGGGCAGGGGTGCCATCCACTGCATGAAGTCTTCTTGCATTTGAGTAATGTTTTGTTTTCAGAGTAGTTATTGCAGAGTTGTTACTGATTTTTGCATTTTTCTGTTCAAGAGGTTGGTCTGAAGTTTACCTGTTTGGAAGAAGAAAAATATTGAGTTGTTCCTTTTAGTAACAGACTTTTTAGTTCTCATGTAGTTGAATCAGTAACTGAAGCCTTGGTTTTAAGTTTCAATTTAAAGTCTTTTGTGGGAAAGACACTCCTCAATCTGTGAGGGTTTTATTAACATTACATCAGTAAATATTAAAAATGAACCCAGAAGAAAATGCTAGCCAGAAAGAACAAAATTACTGGAAATCATATCTCCCTTAACAGTCCCAATTTTTTAATTATTATTTCCATATTTAGATCTCAGGATTTTTTACTTGTTCTGAATGTCAGTGGCATATTCCTTTTGATGTTCTTGGCATACTACTCTCTATCCCTTAACTCATTTTGATGAATGGAAGGATGAGAAAGACTTTTGGATAAAATAAAACTGATGTACTGTGACCACATTTAAGTCACTTTAATTAGTGTCTTTTAACGTATATATTGGCTTGGAGTTTTAATGGTTTATAAGTTATAAAATCCCTTTTATAGTTTGTAGTTATTATCATATTTATGGTTTATATGCAAGAGTCTAGAATTTTAAGTGTAGTAAGTTTTTGAAGAGTTCTGTTTGAGCATATCTGAAAGAATATTGTCTTTCTGATACCATTGGTGTTGAATATCAGAAGGGATCCAGTGCAATGTACTTAGTAGTTCTATAAATGTCTGTCACTCATGAATTCATATGGAATTATGTTAAGTATGTACATATATGTGCTCCACATAGTAAAATGCTGCATTCTTGAGTGGTATGGTATGATATGAAGAAAAAGAATGATTTTATTTATAATTGTAACTTTTAAAAACCTTTCCCACTGCACATTATCTCTAGTTGTTATTGTTAATCTACCCATTGTTTACTGATTTAGCTAAAATTTCTTCATTGTTAAAAGAATGCAGATACTTCTTGAAACTTGTGGCAGTTCTGTTTATGTAATTCGAATTAACTGATGACAAACTAAGAAAAAATAATATTTCTTCTAAAATATCTCTTTGTATTTTCTTCATTGACTATTTTTGGTATGTATGGTATACTTGGCATTAGATCAAGATGAAAAGACAATAGAGAGGCTAGATTTTTTTTTTTAAAAATGTATTTCATAACAATTTCAAATTTTGCTAGTACTCCATAGGTTAATTACATTTTCAACTTTGCATTATTTAGGAACTTGGCAGGACACCAGGAGATCAAGCTGGAAGGATGATGGAAGGACAGATTTCACAGCAGGCGTTACATTTTCGCAACCCGTATTCAGAGGAAAATGGACCAGTTCCTGCAGTGCCAAATCGACTGCCAGTACTGCAGTATGGAAACCCTTATGCAATGCAGGAAAGAAGAGGTAAGTAAATTTCACACACCTCACCCCCAGTATAATTTCTCCCTCACTGTTTCTAAAGCAATGCCTCATTTAATGCAGGTTTAAGTACCAACAGTCTTAAACCTGTACAGACTGTTTTACAGAGCCTTTAAGTGCCTTTATTTTACTGCTTAGAATCAATAAGTTACAGTTTCAAACACCTTTGGAAAAAGGTGATTTCTCTCCTATTGTTTTATATTACCTAAACAAAAAATGTGTTTAACCCTTTTTAAAGGTAAGGTTGAATAAAGATGCCCTAATTAATTTTTCTTCAGATGGAGCAGATGGTGCTTTTAATCCTGATGAGATCCAAAGACCACCTGTTAGAACTGCCTTTTGGGAGCTAGAAGATGATGTAGTGTGTAGCCAGCCTTCACGCAATCTCAGTCGGCCTGATGGTTTAGAAGATCCTGAGGACAGCAATGCAAGTTACCTTTTTTATTATTTTCTTTTCCTTGAGAAGTTTACTAATGAGTTGTCAAGAGTTTCACATAGGTTTTCAGTATCTGATAAGCCTGATTTACTATTATGTAAATCCAGAACTGATTTTTCTTTTCCACGAAAAATGTTTTAGGTGAATTTTGCTTGCTTTGAAGGAGAAAACTCTGCACATCTATTTATCATATTTATCATACTTGTTCCCCTAATCTCTTGAGTTACTGACAGCTTGTTTTGTTATTAGGACAGTAGCTTCTTAATCTTTTTAAGTACTGAAGTGGAAAAATACAAGTAATCTCAACTCATGATTTTTCTCGTGTGTGGAAGAATGAGAGCTCAAAACATAGCCATGTCTTACTCATTTTATAATATGAATGTAGGAACTAAATTGTAACAAAACAAATAAAAATGTAAAGGATTCAGATACCAGTATTTTCAGTTAAATGCTGAATGTAAATTGGTATCCTATTAGATACTATATTCTAATGTATTAATCTTTTGTTTTATGCAAATCTGCATTTATTAATTTCCATTTTGAATGCTTTTTGCTGTTGGACATGTATTTGGAAGAGCTAATTGACTGTTATCTAAAGCTAATTAAACCGAAAGTGATACATTTTCACTGATTTTTTTTTTTTTTTTAAGGCTTTGTATGTTTTACGTGGAAACTGGTTAGCTTTCTTTTTAGTACAGTTAACTGCTATATATATTCTTGTATAAAAAATTGGCATCTGTAATAAACTGGACTGTATGTCTTCATTTGAACAGGAACAGACTTATTACTCTTTCTTATTCCAGGTACTCTTGCATCTTCAAAAATATTAAACAAGAAATACTTTTCTGCAAAGTATTGTGCTCTTTGCAAGTACAGTGGTATCATGACCTGTTTCTCATTTAGTCTAGTTTGCCACATTTAATTGCTATTAACCTTTGCAGAAACCGTTCAGTGTTCAGACAGGCATGATTTTAGCCCTGGTGCTCAGTACCTATAATGGAGAAAAATGTATTTCTCCCTCCTACCTTTTGCTCCCAATGTCCATTACTGTGAATAATTAGAGAAACTGTCAGAACTTTTGCAGCCTGTTCAAGATCTAGAATATGAGCTTAATGCTGTTCCCTACCTTCACCTCACATTTTGCATATTTAATCTGATCATTCTTGACGTAGCTATTACATCTGACAAGCTCTTCTCTTCTTTAGTCATCTGCTGCAGTTTAATTAGCAGGGTGTTCTCTCTGATCTATGTGCTTTGCCCTCTTGCAAACCCAAGAGAAACAGTGCTAGAGTCTTGTGCTCATTTGCAGACACATCTTGGATTTTTGTAATGAGGCGGAATATAACAGGTTTAAATAAAGTTCAACTTGAGAAAAGGTGCCTTTAAATCAAATAATTTGTGTCTTTTTTACCTGCAATTGAGAATCAGTTGCTTTCTCCTTAACCAGATAGACTGTATATGTAGTGTACAAATTTACCTGGAAATGAGAAGCTGCAGGAATCTTTCTAGGAAGACTTAGTAATATGCCAAAGATAAAACAGTTCTAAGGCAGGAGGTAAAGAAATAACCACAGGAAACTTCCACATATATAGGTGATTCATTATAAAGAAGAGTCTGTCATGTGTGCAGAAGAAACAGCAAATATAAAATAATAAATATGAAGAGGTTGTAATTTCTTGTAGTGTTTTTTAAAATAAGCTATTAAAGATGTAGTTCTCTGCATTTTTCAACCAGCAGGATATAGAGCCTTTTGCTGGAGGAGGATTCCTTCCCATAAGAAAAGGACTAGTAGGCTTGCTGCTTTGTTCAGAATACCACCATTGTATGGACTTCTGCCATCCTTCTCCACATTCCTATTACTATGTGTAATATTAGTTCAAGAAATTAGGAGCGTCATAGTCACTTCCACCACTTCATGGCTGTTTTGGTAGTGATTTACCTGTGATAATGAACACATCTACTTTATTTACCTAAGATGACAGATCTTTTGAACCATGAAGAGGTGGAAGTGACTACAATGCCCTTAATTTCATAAACTAATATAAGACAAGATGTGCAAATGCATCAGAATTTTTGTGCTGTTGTGTTCCAATTTTTTTTCTCCCAAAACTTTGTTCCTTAGGAATGGGCACTTCTATGTATTTGGTTGACATAAAAAACCATCAGTTCTGTATGACTTGAAGACGTTCCGGAATCTGCACAGCTTTGGGTTTTGGAACTCCTAAGCCAGTTAAACTGTGATTTCTGAGAGGGAGAAGCTGGTCTGTGTTAATCATGCCAGATGAGCACGCGCACAGCAGTGATTTTGTGTGGAATAGCTGACTTGCTGCACGTTCCTGCCGCATCTACTTGACACTAACTTTCCATTTGCTCATGCTCCCGTAATTGACCAAAATGTAATCATTTGGAGCAAAGAATTTCTAGCAGTACAGGAGAGATCCATAAACAAAACACACGCACACACACACACACACACATATATATATTTAATACTGAAGTGTGAGTTCTAGAAATGTAGTCCTGATTACAGTTGGCAGCAAGCCCAGAATAACTATCTTGAGACTATTAAACAATGTTGTTAGTCGCAGTGAATTTGTGGGGGATGGAGAGTGTAACCCCTGGCAACTGAGAACCAGGTCAGGATATTTTTTTGAGATGACTCCAAAATGGCCTTTCTTCTAGCAAAAAACCTCACTATGCATTATTAGCAATTGGCTGACAGGGTCAGATCAGGGGGGACATAAAAGGAGCAGTTGGTATCCAGGTACCTCTTGGGAGACCAGACTTCTTGCAGAGAGGTCAAGGGCCCTAAAGGAGTGAATTCAATTTTATTCCCACAGCAGAGCTGAATCCCAGAAAGAAAATGTTTGTGCTCTTCTTCCCAGTGTACCTGCACTACATGTCAGTGGTGTGTCTGTTCATTTGTTGTTTAAGGCCTAAGATGGGCATCACATCTTTACTGCTGCTTGTTAAAATGATCTGTAGAACTTGGGGATGGAGATTGTTCAAGTCTGTGGTTTTGAACTGTGTCATACAGCTTTTTAATTTCTGTTTGGCCATCCTGATACTGCTTACAATAGTAATTACGAAAGCAGTACTTGAGACAAAATTGGTTGGTTTCGGTAAACTGGGCGAGTTGCACGTATTTCTGACAGCTAATGTCTGACTTTCCCTTCTTCTTCTTTTAATGGCAAACCCCCTCTTTTTTTACCATGCTTTAGTGTGTAATACTGTATTTATCTGTATGATTCATTTAATCAGTGGAACTCACTGTGGCAGTTTTTTAAAGAGTCAGAGGTACAATCCAGTGATAATATTGAAGTCGTTATGTTAAAGGCATCCTTTACAATTCATTAACTAATTATCCAGACTTCTGAGTTCAGAAGGCCTGGCACTTGTTATGCTGCATAACCACAGTTCCAGCCTGCAGATATGTGGTATCAGTTGCTTTTCCTGAGGAGCTGAGTCGACATATCAACTGTGTTATATCACTGCAGGGCACTGTAGAGGTTTCGGACTAAGAACGTGCAACCATGTCCCTGGTCATCAGTCTGGACTGCAAGAAAGATGGCCCTGGGTCTACACGAAGGGCAGATTGAACTGTTTCTTTCTCAAAATCTGTAGTATCGACCTCCATCCATGTAACTTGGATGACTGAACCATGGGGTCTCAAGAGTAAGCTGATGCCTGTGCTTAAAATACAGCATAGGCAAAGCCATTGAGGCCTGGTATCCCAGCAATTGTTGTCAAACTCCTGTAAAGCAGCTTCAACTAACCTTCTTATTTTGGCTTTTGAGGCTTCAGGGGATGATGGTTTGTTTTACCAGGGTAAACACAGTGACCGGTGTTTAAGCGTCAGGTTGAAAACCATATGTGACATCATTTATAAGAATATATTTATAAGAATAAAGAATGGGTGGTTGGTTATCCTAGCTGGAGAAACTGGGCACTAAGTGACTGTGAACCAAGATGAGTAGGATCTGCCCTCCCTTTTACGCGGAACACTTGAGAGTTTTGTCCATCTGAAATGGCAGAAATAGACAGCTGTTGGAGTCCAATACAATGGGACCTTCTCTGTGTTTTCCAGAGGTTCCAATTTACCCCAGGGCAGTGTATGAAATTTTTTAGTTCTTGGTGACTGTATACTGTTACTTGTAATTAGAATAGCTTGGAAGTACTCTCAAGACTAAGATAAAGTTCTCATTGTTCCTGTTTGACCATTCCTTGGTTACACAGTAATCTCTGTAACATGCACTGTGAGGTCAGCTAAATACAGAGACATTTGCATTCTTCTGGTTTGGGTTAGGCATCACAGAAGGTTAAGAACTGATCTTTACAACTTGGCCAAGAGAAAAAGTACACTGAAGAGACAGACTTTCCATATCTTAAGAGAGTAATATCAGTACAGACATAGTATTTTCATTCTTATACGGTGCCCGGGTCAGAAGCTGCTATAAGGAACACACAGTATGATTTTTACAGTTAATTGAACTGGGTCATGAGAAAGCTGTAGCCTTAGGATATTCCAGACTTAAATGTTACTTTGACATGCGCTTGCCTTTTGCTGAAGCAAGTGTCTGCCAGGCAGCCGTGTAGGAGAGTGCAGGTGTGCTTGTGTAGAGGAAAGTATCGTACTCTTTTTCAAATCAGTTTCTCACAATGGAACAAGGAGTAATGTTATATTTGTATGTGGTAGGGTATCACACTTGCCAGAAGCTGAAAGAAATGACAAAAGATGTAAACAATTTTGTCTTGGCAAATGACTAGCAGTAAGGAAAATGTCTTTAAAAAAGAAAGAGGGGGGGAGTGTTTGTACTGGACAAGTAATTAGAGTAACTCTTGTTAATTTGGCCAGTGTTTGTAGTGGAACTGTGTTTTTGATGGAAGATGCACATTAATTTTCTTAGTTAAGTTGTGGTTTGCTTCAGTCTGGTATTCGGCAAATTTGTCATGTTTTTGGCACTACGTAAGCTGTAGCAAATTGTGGCACAACAGTACTTTAAATAGTTTTTCTTCCTTAATACATCCACCTGTCCATCCTATCTCTTTCATGACAAAAGGAACAATTAATATTTTAAAACTCATATGCCCTTTTCACTGCAGGTGCAAAGCAAGCAAGTTAGACTGTCTGTTGCTAGCAACTGTCAGAGCAGGCCCCACTGCCTGCTTAATGGAAATGTTAAATGGTTGAAACTGAACAGGTGTTGTCAGGAGAAGAAAATTATTGAGGGAATTTTCCCATACTGCCCTGTTTACATTAACTCTTCATAAGGACAAAGTACGTTAGCCTAAAAATGAAATATGTTTGCATATGCATACTATTTATCTGTATAAAACATACAGCACGTGTGCTGTTACATGTGGTCCTTTGCACATCCATTTTTGTAGATCATCTAAATAATTACTAACTCTTGCATTTAAGGTGTCTTCGGGATGAAAAGGAAAATTATCTGGGAGTTGGAGTTCCAACAATCTTGGTCGAATGTACTTGTATTTCCACCTTGAAATAAGTTGGTTTTGTGCTGCATTATCTAGTTGCAGAATAGAGCCAAGATGCACAAAAGTCAAATTTGTGCTGCAGAGATTACAAAGCAAGGGTAAATTTCATCTGTATTTATACTTGATAACACAAATGCACATGGAGGAGGGGAAAAAAAAATCTGGTTGTAGGGGTTGTTCTTTAAAATACTTTTCTTTTTTCAATAGGATGATGACAACACCGTACCTTCTGCTCCTGATCCTCCAAGTCTTCTCTTGCGTGAGCGTGGCACAGGTTTCTGCTTTGATTCCAGGTAGATGTTATCTTTTATTGGTCTTTAAGGGCATGGAGAGGTTTCTACAGAACTGGATTTTTTTATTTTTTTTTTTTTTTTTTTACTCAAGGGTAGGGGGTGGAGGTGAAAAATTACCAAGCGTTTTCAACGAATGTTTGGTTTACAGTTAACCGGCAGAGAATATGCTGTGAGACTGGGCAGGCTGTTGGTGCTATACATTACTTTGATGGAATTTGGACAATTTTTTTCAGTAAATGAATGAGTAACTTTTGTTTTTTCTCCTCTCTTGCCAACCTAATTGTGAACCTAAGTTTAGAGCTTTTATAAAGTGTTATGTTTGCTAAGAGCAAGCATTTATGAGAAAGAGAGAGGCTTCCCATGAAACTATTTGGCCATTAAGGCACTCAATAGATTTGTATTCAGTGGTAGCTGGAATTATGTCAAAATTATGTTGCTTTTAAAATGCCAGGTTATTTTGGAATTCCTGTGTAAACCCACTCTTAACTGTATTGAGTGCTTTCAGCAAAAACATTTAAATTAACTGCTTGATACTTAGTTACAAAGTTCACTCAAATTTAAGTTGGTAGTAAAGCTCTTAATGTCCATGGCAGCAGGATCCTAATTTTAGTTTTCAAACACAGGTTAAATAACAGTTTCCTTTTTTCTTTTTTCTTTCTCTCCACCTCCTCCTGAAGTTTTGATGTGCACAAGAAATGCCCTCTCTGTGATGTGATGTTTCCACCGAACTACGATCAGAGCAAGTTTGAGGAGCACGTTGAGAGCCACTGGAAGGTGTGCCCCATGTGCAGTGAGCAGTTCCCGCCCGACTATGACCAGCAAGGGTTTGAGAGGCACGTTCAGACACACTTTGATCAGAACGTATTAAATTTTGATTAAATACTTTGTTTTGCAGTGTAGCTTAAAAAACCACCACTTCTGAGTAGTCCACCTATGGAACAAAACCAGTGCAGCTTTCTGTAACAGTGCAAACTTCTGATTAAAAGCTCATGTACTCTAATGGGAGTGGCAAGTCGTTGCTGTAAGCTGCTATAGGGTTATCTTCTCTCTCTGCCTAACATTGTACTCAAGAAACCCACAAACCTCCACCTTATTGTGTATGTAGCTATTTCTTCCCCTACTTAGTGGAATTTCTAAGGACACAGGAATGACTTAGCCTCAGAAAAAATGAGACCAGCTTCATGGTACTCTTCAGCTACATTTAAAAAAGGTCACCAAAACACCTGTGGTTTTTCTTAACCTTGATAACTGAGGTACCATTAAAAATGTAACAAACAGGTGTTTCTCCTAGCAAATCCATGTAGTTTTTCTGAGTAACACTTAAATTGGAAAGTTACATTACTTACCCTATGAAAATAGAGTTTTCTAGTACACTTCTGAGATCTAGATGCATGTACTGTGAGATTCCAGGCTTGCAACAAAAGGAATGGCAAATACTTCAGTTTTACATATAGAATGTTTGCCTTAAGGGATAACACTAAATGAGGTATATGTTATATTTTAAGGCAGTGTTTTTGAGTTGAACGAAACTGCTGTGCTTAAATGCCTAAAAGTAATTGTTTAAAAAAATAATTGCCATTATGTTTCATTCAGTAGACAATATTGTTCTGTTTTCACAACAGTGGATTGTGTTCCTTTTGGCTTAGGGCTTTTAAAAACCTTCTGTGTTTTAACTTTATGTATTTCTTTCAATAAGTAAAAACATGTGTGTATATCTAAACATTTTATATTTACTTTAACTGTATTAAGTAAATTTGCTTTCCACTTGTTGTACAGTAGTCTTGTTACATTAAAAGCAGAATTATTCATGGAGTCAGTGGTCCTTTTTTTCCTGCTGCTCATTTTGAAATAAAACAGAGTGTAAACTTTACATAGAGTAAATGGTGATTCAGCTTGTTATGCTCCTCACATCTATTTATGTTCTTTTTTTTTGAGAGGGAGACTCAGGGATTAAGGCTGGGAGTAGCTTCTGTTGTCTGCAGTTCCCTCATGAACATGTGTAATATCCTGTTCTAGGTAGGAGTTTTTAAAAACTGCATGACATGGCAGCAGCTACTCATCAGTGCTCGTGTGCCATTTGCAGTCTAAAGATTTTTGTAACTCTGAACTTCATGTTGATGATGGCCCAGGGTAAAGCAAGGAAGTACCGAAAGAGCATTTTGTCATTTTTTTCTTACTGTAACTCAACAGCACATGAAAACTGTTAGAACAAGCTCTAAGAGTTTGATGATACCTAAGTAAAATAAACAAATAAAAGACTATACACAGCCCAAGAACTTAACTCTTTAGGATAGGAATGAGGAACGAACAGTCTTCTTAGGTCAGAGGCAGTTTATTTTAAATGTGATTTGATTTACATTTATAAGCAGCTTTCCTGACAGGAATTCTTTAAGTTGCCTTCAGTTCTAAAACAAACCTCTGTCACTTTCAAACTTAAAGTACTTTGTCCCCAACAAAACATATGAAAATATAATTTAAAGCACACTTTTCACAGACACAGTACAATACATTCACTATACACAGTATAACAAAATAGTCCCATCTTTACCTGTTTAATAATACTGTCACAATGAATAGGTAAATAGAAACTGGAATTTAATTTTTATAGTTGAAAGGAATTTACATGCAACAATGACGTTTTACAACTGTTTAGCTGTTGAACGAACTCGCCCAGCCTGTAGTTCTTGCACTAGGAGCAGAGCCAAAACATATTCGTTGGCCAGATCTGTTGCCAAAGCTGCAGAAGGTGGGAAGTGGCCTCATGGGGCCTTGTGTGTACTAGTAACTCTCATGTCTGGATCATCCTTTAAAACCAGCTGACAGCACTGCTGTCACAGTCACCTCTCTGAGAGCTGAGAGTGATGTTTCACTTCACTTGGGCTGTTCTAAACGCTTATTCATTAGGATGATTCCTAAGTGTTTTAATGAGGCTTTTACTCTGCTGGAGAATAGGTTTGTCATCCTTACAAAGTTTTCCTTTAAAGCTCTGGAAAAAAAAAATAGAGAAAGCTCATTCCTCCTTTATGTGAGCTTTCTTTTGCACTTAAAAGAACAGGAACTAAGCCAAGGCGATGACTGTGTTAACACGGAGAGTTCCTCCCTAACCCTTGCCGGGCAAAGAAGTGGTTCAGGCCAGGGCAGGTGGAAGGTGCCCACCTCTGCTCCTGGCCAGCTGAACTCCAGGAATAGCACTTGTGAGAGAAGAATGCTCAAGGCAGGATGGCAAGCAACAAATGTTCAGGTATGGTCCAGACACGAAGCGCTCTCATGTTGGCTTTTAAGTCAGTCTCTGACCACCTGCTGCAAGAAGCACTTAATCTTCAGTAAGGCTCATATGTCATATTTCAGCAAAATTAATCGTAAAGCTAAACAGACACATCCAAATGGAATGCGGTGACCTACAATGAGAAGCAAAAAATGCACAAAGAAAATCTCAAAAACACAATAAACGTGAGGGAGAGGCATTGGAACTCCCTTAGCACAACTAACGGACCTCCTTAAATCATGCGCAGAATTTTTCATTTTTATTTGCAACCACAGGCACATGCTCGTACAGTAGTTGCAAGAATTGGCAACACATAAAACATTAAATCTGTTGGCAATAGAGAACTACAAAGTGCTTCAAAACTTCATCTGAGATGAAGATAATTGTTTCTCACACACACATAAATTTGCACTTAAGAATTTCCAAGTGTCTTTTTAACAGATAGTTCAGGGGTAAATATTTAGTTGGACTGGGATATTGGTCCTCAAAAGTTTGATGGGCATGAACATAATGTGATGTCTTGTACAGAGGAAAAAAAAATAATTGCTAATGCTAAAGTGATTGTTTACTATTTTGAATGGCAAGGTTTTCAGCATTTCAAGAGGGAGAAAAAAAAAAAGATTTGCAAGATAATATAAAATACAGCAAGCACACCTTTTTATGTATGTTATTTAAGTATGAAAATATTTTTTAGCATATTATGTTAAACATTCTTTCTTATTTATATTTCCATTACCTAAAAGACTTGCTACTCCACTGATAACTCCATTATGTAAGGCATGTTAACTATAGTTTGACGAGGGCGGTACTGTTTTGGTTTTGCACACACATTGACAGATGCATCAAAAGTCTTCATCACGTTACAATCTTGAAAGGATGTCAGTGCCAAGCTCTCCTCCTCACACTCCTGTTCAACACGTCAGTACAACTAAATATGCAATGTCCCCCTAGTTCTTTTTTTTTGTTTGTTTTGGAGAAAAATGTTCTGAAGAACCTACAGCTTTTTTAGCACCTTAAAGTAATGAAAATGGGTATGATGATAACATGTGCAAATGTACAAAATCATTAACTCTACAAAGATACATCATTCCAAAATTACAGAAAATTTTAAAGCATGCATTTAATTTTTTAAAGGGTTGCTGAATGCTTCCCCTGAAAAAGGTGGCTGTTCTCAAAATCAGCAACTGCTGGTGAGGATTTCTTGGCACATTTGTGACCAGCATGTTATTGCTGCATCTTCCTGATAATCTCAGCAGACACGGGGGGATGGAAATTGATTGTGTGGTGCCGCAGGCCCTGAGCTGTCTTGTAACTCTTTCCACAGCGACATTTGAATGGTTTGCGTACACGGATTTGTGTCCTGTGGCCGTTCTTGGCGTGGTACTTTATACCATTCACATTCTGTGAGTGAGAAAGTAAAACGTTAGTGGATAAGGTCTGACAATGGCTTGGCTTCCAGTTAAAAACCAAAAACGGATCACTGCTCTGGGCAAAAATACAGATTGCTAGAAGCTCCCCCTGGGTGTTACACATGCACTGTTCCCTCAAGGTACCAGGTGGGACAAAGAGGAGAAGCATCTGTGTGGTTCTAATGTACAAAACTTACCTACCTGGATTATTACCCTTAGGTTAGCTCAGTTGGTTAGACTGTGGTGCTAATAACACCAAGGTTATGGCTTTGATTCTTGTATGGGCCATTCACTTAAGAATTGGACTTGATGATCATTGTGAGTCCCTTCCAACTCAGAGTATTCTGTGAAATCCTGATTTTTATCTCCCAACGCACAACACTTTCTGAAGAATACCATTTAGTGGGCTCACACATGGATGTTCTTTGCTTCCTGACATCTTTTTCATATAGCATTGACAAATCTTATTCAGAGGTTTGTTTACAAGCAAACAAAGAATTGGCATGAAGACTGAAGTCACACTTCTTCAAAAAGCTGAGGCTCCCCCCATGGTGGGTCTGTTCTATTTTGTGTCATTGTTTCTAGATATGTCTTTAGGCACCAGCAAATTCTGATAGTTTACACATTGCCTCCAAAGAATTAACTGCAGGGAATGCTTAACTCCAAGAGTTACAAAGGACACTTAGAAAATAATCCAGAGAAGCCATCTTCAAAATAGCTATTGTTTGGGAATATTCCACAGCTAAAACTAGAGAACTGATCCCCACTTGAGCAAAACACAGCACCACAACATACACCCCATTACACAGGAAAGGGCAGGAAACGGGCCACACTTTTGCCAGATCAACCTAAAACCTTACTAGATATATATCAAAATAATTCCCATGTCTTCCTTTTCCCATATTTCTGGCAAAAATGGAAGAAGCTATTGTGATCTCAACAGCTGCTGTGATACAGCTTTATATAGTATACTGGAGTCTCCCATCTGCTCCCACTAAGAGAGCTTGGATTTTTTGATTAAGGAAAGGAAAACTGTCTTTCATTTTAGTTTCTCTGAGGATGAAATCAAAGAAGATACCAAGACAACTTGTGACAAAAAGAGATAACTCCAAGGCTATGCTGTGTCCTCGCTGAAGTTTTCAGATACATATCTCATAGTTTTTTTAAAAGTTATTAAAAAGAAAAAGCAAAAATCAGTTAACAGCTGGATATTAATTAATGCACAACATTACATTTTAGGGATTTCTTCTTTGCTGAACTGTTGCACACAACAGAAAGTCCCCTTGGCTCTTTAAGCAACAAGTTCAGTTTTATTGATGCACAGCTTACAGTAAGTGGAAACCCCAGCTTGGAACTCACAGAAAAACAGTCTCAAATATCCAAGTTGGAAAAGGGGAATTATGGTGCAAGACTGCAAGCAACTGCTCTGCCCAAAAATTTATGCTCCTCTCCTCTAGAGCATCCAGGCACTGAATCCTCACCTAAAGTTGCAAATCAAGCCCCTGAACTGTCCTTTACACTCTTAAAACTTCTGAACAACTCCTGCACAGCTGTCTCCTGAGACGTGGGACCTGAGAACCTTCCATCTCCAACACAAACAAGACATAGGAATATGAGCCATCAGTGCAGGTTACATCTGGGTGCACAGCACTCAGAAGAGGCAAAAACTGTACCACCACAACTGCAAGAGCACATCAAAGCTACACATCAGCCTTGAGAGCAGCAAAGTGAATTCTCTGCAAGTAATCTGAGATCCAGAGGCAGCTTTTAGATGGTTTCGTACACAGTTGCAACTTCCAGCACCCACTCAGCAACAGGATTATTAGGGTGGGGGAGGGCAAGGAACGTCACTGGCTGACAAGAGGACTCTCAAAAGGCATTTGTCAACATCTGTGTACCCTTAAGGACCTGTACCTTCAAAAGAGGAGAAAATCTGGGGGTGACCTGCTAAACTTTTGCTACTGCAGTGAAGTTTTAAAAACAAAGCTGTCCTTAAGCCCTTTTACCCTATAATAACGCTATTTTCCTAACAAAAAGCTGTTTAGACTTTTAATTTTTCTGTGAAACCACTTTTAGATTCTTCTGAGTTACTATTGACTGCTAAAGATGCCATAAATCTGCAATCACAAATATCCTTGCTGTTCCATCCCAACGGTGCTCTTCCGATACAGATTTTTTAATGATCCACTCAGCTCCTGTACACCACATGCTTTGATGAAGGGGGAGAAGTACTTTCAGGCAGAAAAATTTAAGGAAATGCTAAACCAGAAACCTATGTGGGATGAATTGGGCCATGGAAGGTTTGATAAACAGTCAACCACACAGAGCATGAGGAGCTTGTACAACATGAAATTTGACCTGTACTCCTGTCTAAAAGGAAACTGTTGTTAGAGTTACAGTGGACTCTTCAGCACTTTTTCCACTGCTGCAATGTAAACACTTCGTTGTACGTCTGGGCTGAGTTTGTTGAGGTACAGCAAAGCCCACAGCCAAAGTCATACATCACTTTTATTGCTCTGGTTACTCAGGTTGCTCACTATTTACTCTCACAAATGATTGAGGAAGAAGATGGCAGTAGAGAAGGGCAATCTAAAATCTTAAACAGAAGGAAACAATTATTAACCTGGAACAAGATCAGGAGGCGATAGAGAATTTTAGAATGGCACTGCCTGGTTTGCACAAACACAGGGGCTCTTCCTGGGCAGGGCCCCTTGCACAGCAGGACTCACAAAGACGCTGCACTGCAAAGAGCCTGCCACCCTCTTCAAGCAGGAAAAGAGATGGCAAAAGGATGTGGGTTTTTTGAGATTTCTTGTTTCAGCCTTGGACATTCATATAATGTTTTTGTACTCCTGGCTCTTCCTCTTGAAGTTTTCTTTGCAGGTCCAGTTCCTCTGTTCAACTTTCAAACGCTGGCTCGCTCCTTTCTTTCAAGTAAATTCCATTTCCCCCCCGTCTTACTTCAATATTCTCCTTCCCTAAGCTCTGCTGAGTCTCACCACTCTTAGATGAGCCTTCCTGCAGATTTTCCCCACCTGACAGGCCTAGTACCTGAAGGTACCACTTCTCCTCTCGCCCAAGGCCAAAAAGAAGTCATGCATATAAGCTACATTTTGTATGCACAGAAATCTATTATTCTTTTATTATTGTATTTGCACAAATTAGAAAAATTAGGACAAATACTCTAGGGTTTTCTCTATAGTAGTATATATGCATTATTTGTGGGGTTTGTTGTATCTATCCTGTATCAAACTTCATTTGCTCTTTGGATGTTGCCTGAATAAGATTATCTAAATCATATACACATTTTGAATATCCTTCTCTCGAGCTGGAGACCACTCGGGTGGTATTGAATAAAAGGAAAACTAATTGCCACATTCATAAATCCCCATTTTAGTTCCTACAGGTGGTATTTTGCAAAGCACGATAATACCCACACATTTCTGGACAGAGCATCTAAATGTGGATGTAAATTCAAAATCTGGTGAGGGTGAACTCCACAGAAACAAGGATAACACCTTTGGGTTCCTTTGAATCATGCAGATGGTTTTCTAAAAATCAAATTTCAGGCAGCAAACACGAATCACAGTAAGAAGAAAAAAAATCCATAAATAGAAAACTATAAAATAATTATAATTTCTTCTCTAAGTCATAATTAAAGAATAAAGCAAGCTTCAGAAATTAGTTCAGAGGCTTGTGTTTTAAGTATCTAGAAGTCCGTGTGCTCCAGGTTAATTTAGCTGTTTCTGACTATCCCACGAACAAATTTATGTATCACTAAAAAAAAAACAACCTGTGCTTTTTGTCTCCCCTTGGAATCTGTGGCTCCTCAAGAAAATCTGTGCCATAGTCTACAGAGAACTAATATGTATTATAAGCAAACAATTTTTAAAAGAAAAAATGAAGTTCCTGAAGAACAACTAAATGTTTGTGACTCTATTTGCACTGCCTATGGGAAAGTGCCAGGAGATAACTGCTGGGCAGGAGGCCAGCAGGGTCTTCTGATACACATCTGGGCTTGTGTATAAACATGCTCTTATTACAGTTTCCATTGTCCGCCCCAGCCCATTCCTTAGGAGTATTTGTTGTACTCATTCTTGTCTTATTTACCTTTCCATAATGAATTTTCAGGGCAGAGGCCATCTTTTATCCTTGTACATTGTTTGCAAAAAGGTGTCCCATCCCTACTGGGTCCTGTAAGAAGTACTCTAATACAAATAACATCTCTAAAAATACCACTTCTGCTCCTCAAACATACGTCACCTAAGGCCAGACAAAAGAAAACTGTGTATTTCCTTTCCTCCTTGCTCCCTAAAGGAATGCATCCTTTCTCAGCCGTAAAGTGAGTCTGGCAATTACTGTATGTACATGTCCGTGTTCCTGTTTGGAGCACTATAATTGTTTTACTGTCTTGACTGTGATTATCCAATACCCACCAAAAAATCCCAGTGCTTTGATCACAGGACTCCCTACCCAGGCTCTGCAAATAATTCATCTGAGGAGGGGGCTAAACAGAAGGAAGATAAAGAGGAAACAAGAAACACAGCTGACACGAAGCTAAAAGGAAGGAAACAAAGATAAAAATGTAATAAGGAAAAAAAAATAAACTGAAAAGAAATAGGGAGGAAACAGAGCCCACAGAAAAGAGAAATGAGGTGAGGCAGAGTTTAAGGAAATGTGTTTTCCTATCAGGACTAAACAGAGGTGAGTCTCTCAGGAAAATACGGTACTTTTTATTTGCTGCTGCTCTCTGTCAGTCTCTGTAGGGGTCGTTAATTTGTTCCCTGTCCCACTGCTCTAACATTAATGGTGTACAAGACATCCCTTATAGACAGTCCTCACACATTTGAGATGAAGGTAGTGAGATAGCAGAAGCAGGCACAAACAGCTTGCTTATTTGGGCAATAAAAAGACAGAGGGCTGGCAGTCAAACAGAGAACAGACAGGATATAGCAAATTACAGGGTTCTCCTTCTAATCTTTGCCATTAAGTGAATGTTTTCTGCAATGCATAGATGCCCTCTGGGCACAGCAACTTCTAACAATCACCATGGCTTGTTTGCTTCCTGAGCTAGGGATTTAGCTTTTATACCATATGCTTAGTCTGGCACAGCTTCTACCGCACACAAGAAAAGTACTGATCTTGAATAACGTGGATATATCTGCTAAGCAATACTTGCAAATATTCTGAAATCATCTTTCCCTCTGCCCTGGCCCCGGAGATGGTGTTCAGTTTTTCCTATAACTGGAGAATAAACACTACGTAGTTCAGGATAATCTCTGCAAAAAGACTTCTATGTCACTAAGAAATGAGTATATTGCTTGTGTAAGTATTGTTAATATTAAGTGATCTGTACAGGAATCTGAGTCTTGTGATTTGCTGCTGTGGGAGCTGCCACCAGCCCAGAGCAGCTGCAGCATCACTGAAACACGTTTTCATCCACAACATGGTTTCATGTACAGTTTATTCATTATACAGTTCCTGTCATAACAGTTTTAGCTGAAATGCTATTGGTCCTCCTATGGTTCTATTTCATATTTCTCTTCTCTTTTAAGTCCCTACTTGTCAGTTATTTAAAGGAGAAGCCATAAAATAGAACAAGTATAAAACCGACCCGACCACTGCAGCTTTTTCTAGGGTGTAAGTCAATTTTCCAGTAGTTCATGCAAAAACGTCAGAAAATTACTTAGAGAAAGTATGCTAATATGCTATTTCTGTTCCCAAATGTGAATGACTAGAGAATACCATACTGAAGTCCAAGCTGTTCAATACAATTTAATCTGTCTCTGCACTGATTAATGTGAAGCAACACTCCTCTCCCTCACAACATCACGACACGTGATCAACATCACAACATCAGCCAGCTCAACGTTCAAATTTAGAAATGCTTCACTTTCATAAAAAGATAAAAATTTCTCTTGATGGAGAGTAATTAAAGAAGGGGTGGGGGGTTTGGGGAATTGCTTCCCAGCATGTCACGCAGTGATGCAAGCCCTGCACACGGGGTCATTGATGGTGTACAGATGGGTCACAGGGACTTGGACCCAGGATAGAATGATGCCTGAATTTCTCCAAGACTCTGCCTTCCTGAGATGAATTCTGACTTGCAAGATGTTAACCACCACATCCCGCACATCATCTTTTCCAGAAAATGTACCCTGGGCACATTCTCACTAAAGAAGAGCAGTATCTCTAGCAGTTAAGCAGAAGGAATTCATTCGGCACAGAAGAGCAAAAGCTTTTTATTTCATGTCTCTGAAAGGGACCCAAGATTATTTTGCTTGTAGTACCTCTGCAGTACTACAGTAAATTTGTCTAAATAATAGAAAGCTCATTAAAAGGTGTAAAGCAAAAGAGTCACTATATGTAATCTATCTTGACAGACAGGGATGCAAAAGGCACCGCTTGTAAAACCGACAACTTGGCTGTGCTTGAGAGGAAACCAGTGAATAAAATATTCTGCTAAAATACCACAAACATAATTGTGAAAAGTATTAAATGAGAAAGGTGCAAACTAACTTTAAAAGCTTCGTCCTGACTACACTATCAAGGAAGAAGGTAGGTCTGCACTACTACTTACCTTATATCTTTTTTTACATCCAGGAACAGGACAGGCAAAAGGTTTCTCATCCCCTCCATTCATGCACATTGAGCTAAGGATAGCTTCAGAGCTGATAGCACTTTCTGTAGTCCAGGACTCATCACTGTCTGATTCTTCATAGTCTACTTCCTCCTCATCATATTCACTACCTAGAAAAGCAGGATAGTCAGATAAAAAGAGAATAAATAAGAGCAGAGCAAGATAAGCCATTCTGCATTTATTACATCAGTTATAATGACTTGTAATTTCCCCACTTTTGTGTTTTCTGGAAGACAGTTATTTTTAATTTTATAACCCTATCTTTCTTGTAGTTATTTATTCCTTCATAAAGACACCAGTGGTTCTTTTTCTAATAACCAGGAGAGGCATTAATAATATATCTTCATAAACTGTTAACTGCGTGGCACAGAAAGTTCTAAGGACTGATTTGAAAATGCAGTTTCATTGTTTCTCAAACACCAGGATCCTTCTGTCTTTCCCAGTGCCTGAACAGAAAATGTGCTCCCTCTTGCCCCCCCCATTAGGCTAATTTTAAGGCATTTCTTTATGCAATACAATACTGAAGAGTGTAATTCTACAGATCATAAACAGTGTAAAATAATATGTTGACAAGTCTTAATGCATTTACTAGCCCTTTGGAATTAATAGGAATTATAGCACGACATTAATAAGAATTATATTGTAGCAATTATAGTTGTGAAATTCATTCCCTCAGGTGTGGGGATAAATTGCATTGTGTGGCTGCCCTGAACAGACTGCATTATGTTCCAGATATGCTACAACAGTCATCTGAGCAGCTGGTGCTGAGTTTATTTATTATTTTTAATTGCAATAACTATTAATGAAATCCTCTGAAGAAGTTAAATGTGAAACAAGAGAAATTAGAAAAGCAGAATTCCAACTATAAAAATACAGTTAAAAAAAAAAAAAGCAGGGGAGGGAAGAGCCAGCTGATTAAAAAGAAAATATATGCATAGAGAGGGAGAGAAAGGGAAAGCTGAGGGAAACTTCTGTGGTGTCAGCAGGAGGTGGTGCTGTGTTTCCCCTCCCCTTTCTTTTTTCCCTTTCCCAGCTCTGCTAAATTTTATCCTTTCTGTTGAAAGACAATTTGGCTCCAAGTGCTGGAATAGCTCCCGTTATTAAAGACAGTTATGTGACACTTCCATGGCTCTATTTGCTTCCCTCATATGCCCTTTTAGTGCACGTCTCTAAGCAGCTCTATGCACCGAGAAGAAGATGTAGACAGATGCCTCATGGCACTTTAAAAAAGAAACATCCCGAATTCACAGGGAAAACCCGTGCTGCAATGCACTATGGGTTCTTCAGGGGTTTTTTGCTTCTGGTGAAACTAAATTCACACCCATTGTCTCAAACTTTTCCCTTCGGACTCCCCCTCCCCCAGTATTCCCAGTCAGACTCAGCACTGAGTAACAACACGTGTCAACTGGTAGCTGCAAGCACTCAGGGCTCCTGAGCTTTAGTCAGATACTGTAAGTTCGCTTACAGATGTCAGGCTGTCCACGTTTCTTTCCTGTGGTTCTCATCCGTACAGGGTGGTGCGCAGATGAGGAAAGATGGATGGTTTCCCACCAGCAACAACTGTCGACATGAGCGCACGCACACACGCTCTGCAGCACATCTGGAAAACTCTGCCCTGCTGACTGCGACTCCTTATCCCACACCGAACGAGTGAAAGCCAAAGAAAGCATTATTGACCTCTTAAAATATTTCTGAACTCTAGGAACAGTTAACCTAAAATGAAGTTAAGAGTTGTTATAGTTTAATTAACTAATAAAAAAATGGAGGCAAACCCACAACTCTGCTTCTACGATTTCCTGCCCTTGATTGTATCTTGATGGAAAAAATTCCTCAAGCTGTTCCTTTCAAACTTTTTAGCTCAGTGGGTTTTTTTTAAGCAAATGCAACAGAAAACCCTATTGTAAATACACATATGCACTCCTAGGATGACAAAGTATACAATTCTAAACACTGATACCAAAAATTTCTGCCATTATAATCACCCCCCTTGTGAGCTCCCTCATGAAGGGGTGATTTCCTCCCAAACGGGACTTTGTCCTCCCAAAGAAAACATCATTTGAGACTGTTAGACATATTTTAAGGATACCATTCCTTTTAGTGATATTGAGGAGGCCACTTTTATAAAGCAACAATCTCTACAAAACTTAATATGCAATATGGTAAATAAGGGAAGAGATACACAGAACAGTAGGAAGAAGCAGCAATCAGTGCTGTTATGCATTTCCCTAGGTTTTCACGAAGGAATTAAAGGGCACCCTTTTAATTTTTCTAATAACTTTGTACAGTAAGACCCAATTCTGCAAGAACTTTTGCCTGTACTTTACTTGTTGGTAGACTCAGGGAAGAAGAGAGACAGAAAAGACCAAAATGTGTGTGTAAGCATCCATGAGATTAGACCACCATTATGGTGTTTTTTAAATCACTTACCTGAACAAAAATACAAGACTTGGTCGAGTATAGTCAAACCAGTTGTTTAAACAATATAAGCAAATGCCCAAGTCTTAAATTTTTAAATACAGACATCATTACAGATTTTACATATATGATGAGCTTTTTCATAAAAATGACCATAAAAATATGTATTTCTTCTTGAACAAAACAGTAATACTAATGGTGCCATATTACATCATGCAAAGCTGGAGCTGCAGTCTATCAGTGTTTTTACCTAACAGTGGCCTATTGAACTCTATTGTTTCTACTCTCTTAAAAAAAAAAATAAATCCCAAAATGTATTTTAAATGGTCTTGGTATAAGGAAAATGCAAAAAAATTACTGCCTTGAAAAGAATTCATTACCAATAAAAATTTAACCTTAAAATAATTATGTTGTTTCAGTTGTCAAAGAAAAACAACACTGATTTATTCATGCTCTTAACTGATTCTGCCTCAGAATTTAATTTCCTTAGTTGTCAGTGTCTAAGAGCAGCAACTCATGTGGTGCCTTGCTGACTGCGCACAACACATCAGAGAGGGGAGAAATAAAACAAGAGGAAAAACAAAAAGCACGACACACAGATTGGTGCTGCCATTATAAACAGCCCCTAGATGAGGTATTTTAATTAAGCGGTGTAAGGCTGAGGATGGTGGGTTTGCGAAGCCATTCCCACGCCGAGCAGGAGTCCCTGGCCCTGAGCTACACACGTCAGGTGTACAAACTGCAACCCGAGCCGCCGGCTGCCCTGGCTCCTCCGGGCAGCTTTCCAGAGGACCAGCAGTGCGCCGAAGGGGGAGTGCACAGCAGCGCACTTTGATCAAGATAGAACTTGCTTGCTTGCTTTTTTTTTTTCAAACTTGGTTGGTATTTCATAATTATATCTGTAAATATTTATTTTTGAAAGGAAAAAAAAAAATAATTGCACACCTTTGCATCTTAACCTAATGGCCTGGTCCAGGGCGTAACTGCTGCGTGACTTGAGCAAGTATTTGCAATAACTCTTAAGAGAGCTCCAAGAGAGCTGGCTCACTGATCTCCCTGTGGATGCTGCCATGCACATGGAAAACAGAACGTTCTGCTGGGGCACGCTGCCCTTCTGGGGGACTGAGCAGAGCTGTTCTTGTAGCATGTGTGCTAACGGCTTTACCAGTCCTCATTGTGCTTGGAAGGCAGATTGATCATTCCCCCATCAGTACTCAAAGGAAAAATATCAGAATCAGGCTTCAGAAGTGTGAATGGCAAAAGAACCCTCCCTCCTCAAAACTCAACAACACACAGTTCTCTAAGGCAAAGCATGGAAATATCTGGTTGATAGAGCAGCATGTGCTTTCAGCAAAGCAATGTACAAATATACAATATCATTACCATAACTAAATACTAGTTCTACAATAGCAAGAAAACTGCCTTCTCCACCTCTCTCCTCTGGCTTTTTCTGAGGTTCCTTGCTAGCTCATTACTCTTTACCATAATATCCAGTTTAATCATCTGGCTTTCATTCAGAGACCCTACATAGTTGTACCTCAGCCTAACCTAAACCCACTGCTTCATTATCCAAATGACTATGTTAAATCTTAATACTGAGCCCACCCTTGCATGCAATATTCTCTCAGTCCTGGCCCACAAAGCCATTTCCCAACTCCTCACTCCAATGGCCTTGCCAAAAGACTCACTTCATCTGTGCTGCCCCCAGCAGACCAAAAAAATTAAATAAAACAAAGGCAAGAAAAGAACGCTAGTTTAGTTTGTTGGGGTTTTTCTTCTGGAATTTTCCATGCTGAGACAATGCCAGTGGTGGAGGTGGACTAGAGCTGCACACCACTAAGGTACAGCTTGCATAGAATGCCATACTGGAGCCAGGTATCACATGAAATTATCAGTTATGAGACGACAGAAAACATACCGGGTCACAAAGAGTTCTGGCAAATTATTTCTCTTGTAATTTTCACACTGCATTTAAACAACCCATCACAAATGAGAAAGCTGTCTGCATCACAGCAGTTTACTTGCCAAAAGTAAAGACATGCATGAAAAGGGATTACGATTACTGCCTGCAGGGTAAGAAGCCTTTGTAGTGTGATAAGAAGTAAAGTTGCGCTATAAAGACTTGGTCTACCTCTTCTTCCAGTCAGCTTTTGCTGTTGAAATCAGTGAGAACATCACTTAATCCTACAGCAAAGATCTCACCACTTGAATGCCCATCTACTACTTTTTCTTTTTTCCAGTATATGAAGTCAATAATTTAAATAGCTAAGAAATATTTTGCAGATAGGTAATAATTTGACAGTCTGGAATAGACAACATCCCAGCTACACTACTGAAAATCTGGGGCCTTATCTTTTATATTTCTGGGGTTTATTTGGAATTCACACGACTGTAGCCAAGATAAATTCTACCTTTCGTGTTAGTGAATTCGTTCCACCATGAGATTTACAGAGGATTTTCCCCTGAACTTCGAAAGAATCTAGTAGGTGCACATCATTTGTAGTTATATTGCTTTTCAAATCTAAAGACTTCTATACTGTGCCTTTAAATATAACAAAGACAAAGCTGATTAAAAACAGCACAAGCTGTGTGTGTCGTTACAATGAGTAGGATCTATCTTGACCTCTGATCAAGAACATAATGAGTTCTTCCTTTCTCCTCCCATGAAGAAAAACAAACCCAAAACATTCTTACCAATTATTTTTGTGACCAGAAAGCATACATTTAAGTATACAATGAATAACTATGAGCAAATAGCTTACTGCAGTGGGAACCAACATTGCTGGTGTCACTGAAAGTTCATGGTAATTCCAAGGATTTCTCATAAAAATTCAGCTTCACACTTTGTCCCGTGTGGGACTTGCAGTTTGCATTTCATAGAAACAGTTTTATGAGAGCACTTCTTATGTTAAGAACTTTGCATTCCCATATACTGCGACAGTTTCCTTCATTAAAAAAGTGAATTATTAATATTATGTGAATTTTGGTCTAATACTAAAGCACATTTATGGATTTGTCAAACTTCTTCCCTCTGTGCCCATGGATGCACACAGCCTCCTCCATACTCATAACCAGGGAGAATGTTCCCACAGCTGATAGATCATGCTGATCTAAAGATGTATCAAGTCATTCAAAATGAAACATTCTTCCTTTCTATAAAGCACAAGGAATAAATGCTAGGGACAATGAAATACAAAATAGTTAAATAATACGTGTCAAAGCCTCTATGCAAGTCTCTGTCTAGAAGCTGCAGCAGGACTTTCCCAGCTGTGACCTGGTATGGGGGGCACAATGACTGGATCTGCAAACTCCAGCAGATTTCAGACACTGGATCCTCCAGATTAACCCAGGGTCTTTCTTTTGCTTGCTTGCTTGTTTTGGGGGCAGAAGGGGACTCAGAGGACAGAAAGTGGTTTTCAGCCTTTGTGAAAGGTCAATTCAGATTAATTTCCTGCATTTTCAAAAATACTTTTACCATTCATGTCCGCAAAGACGATGCAGACATAGATGAAAACCCAGTGTAGTTTAAACAGAGCACTGTGCAGTGCTACAGACACTGGTATTTTAGACTGCAAGCACAGTTCCAGTGTTTGGATTAACCACCTACATACCCAGTGAGCACTAGATTTATCATGGTGAACGCTGGAGCCTTTCTTCAGCCAGTGGATGCACAAGCAGTTATGAGTTTTCTCTCTCATCCCAGTAAATATTTCCAAGCCTTGCTTCTGGGAGAGGAGAGGCAAATCTGTTCTCAAAGCCAACTGCATGCTTGGCAGCTTTGCTGTCACTCGAGGGAGCTGCTTGAGATGGTTACGGTTTGTCAAATGGGCACTTGCCAAGGCTGGCAGTGGCCTCCATCCCTCTGCATGATCACAAAAGAGCCATCAAAATAGCAATTACAACTTATTATTGTGTTGGCCTCGTGCCAAGGGGGGGGGGCTGGTGCAGGGCATGTCCTGCTAGCCCCTGCCAGCCCCACGCAGCGGGTCCCGCGGGTGTGTGGTCTGCGGCGGTCGCTGCTGGGCTGCTCTCACACACGCGCATGCCAGGAGCAGTTCCTCATCTTGCCTTCAGCTGTCAGTGCTGCCAGCATCCTACTCTTCCTCATGACACTAGTCAGAGCAGGATTTGGCCAGAACAGTGTCTTCTGGAGAAACCACCCTTCCTTTCAGTTCTCTCCTAGCTCAGATCAAGTATCAAGCACTAAATAACAAACTGTTTAGGACACACTGCTACTCAGAAGAACTTATTTTCAATTGTCTCTGGCTGAAGCAAGGCTCAGTTAGTGAACAAGCAATGAGAGAATTTAAAAAATGTACCTTTAAAAAAAGTACATTATTTTTAGGCATGAGATACTTAAAAGCACTAGAGAAAACAAGTTAGACAAAAAAATATTTTGTCTTGTTTGTTTGCATCATTTGAAGAGTAGCTTTCAGACCCTAGAGTTGGGTATACTGAAGGAGGGAACACTTAAGCAACTAAGAATATGGGTGGATATTTCTGATATGGGTGGATATTCTGGGTATTCCTCTTCTCTCCTGGTCACCGCAGAAATGACAACTGTAACTCACACAGTCACGACGACAGTCTGCGAAGACACTTCCCCCAGCTATTTTGGAGGGTGGTACCTCAAACAGGATGAAACTACATGTGGTTACACACCCTGACCATGGAGCACCTTGGTGTTTTAAATGAAATGGTAGACAGGTCAATTCCAACATTTCACATCACCTGCAGTTTTCATTTCAATGCTTAGTGTAAGTTCATGCTGAATTTTAAGTGACTGAAAATGTATTCCATTGCAAGGTTTGGATCCATTTTGGAAAGCACATGAACACTTCTATGTTCTATAAACCTGAATATACTGTATTTTGGTATAGAATGACTTTGTCTGAGCTAGCCTATATGGGAAATCACCCTAAAATCCTGGAAGTAAAGCTAAAATGATAAAGGTACAAAATAAACATAAAGATTTTCATTTAAAGTACTGTTAGTATGATATTAGTGTCATATATTCCTATTCACTGTCAGGAAAATTGGGAACTATTTACACATGAGATCTGCTCTCCATTTTGGGCTACAAGAGAAACAGATCTAACAACACTCAGGTTGAAAAAAAATAGTCCTCCAGAGCCAGTATTGGGGTTGGTGGAGCAGCTGGATTCTATCTGGTCTTAGGAGCTAATCATTTTCTTTCTTGATATATCTGTATCTTGATACTGGTATATCAAAAAACGGTCTTTAAAATTGTAAATAACTTTAATACTGTCTTTAATACAGTCTTTAATACTGTAAATCCCAATCCAGAGATTATAAATCCACTAAAAGGAGCTTGCACACCTATATAAGCAGATATGTTACAACTTATTGAATGTATAAATGTATGCAAATAAAACATACATGTAGTAAGCTAAATAAAGAAAAAAAACCCCATGTCCAATTACTTGTGGAACAGCAACTAATCACAAAAACATGCATGTAAAGAACCAATTCTGGAAAAAAACAGTCAACTGACACCACGGCATGTGTTTTGTAGAACAGGACTTTCTGAGAACGCTGCAGAGGTGCTAAAGCAAATTGTTATAATGTCACTGCACAATGTGCTGTTGAGGTTTTATGGTCACACTGCGCCAATAGTCTCGGGAAGTTATTTTGCATTCTTATATAAACTTTTTTTCCCAATCCTGTTTTCCACAAAAAAGGGCTTTCAATAATGTACAATCTTCTGTTTATACATAGTACAGAAAAAACATGATAAACCCATGAACACAATCTCTACTTTAAACATATTTTAAAACTAGATTTCTACAACTTCATGTAAACAAGAATAAGCTGTTAAATGCTCACCAAAAAGGACTGTAACCTTCCTGTAATTAAATAGCAGTGTTTTACATGGTACTTTTTAAAAATCATGAAAATAAAAAAAGTAAATAAATAACTCAATCCAGCAGACCCCTCCCAACTCGAGGCTTAACCTGCAAATTAATGTAACAGTAATAAAACCTATGCCAGCTGGAATCCTTTCTTTTTCTGGCTTTGGCATGAGCTGCAAGAGCAGGTATATATTTGAAGAAAAACAAAGTAGGACATTTTCCACCTTCAGTCACAGGATGTTAATTGAACTCTGGCAAATGTTTAAAGATACTCTCAAAATGTTCAAGAAAGAATTAAAACCAGTTGGGGCTGAGAAAAAGAAACAATCCATCCTTCCTTCCCCCCTCCGCTCCCCCCAAACATCTGTTCCAAACTTATACTCCAAAAACCACAGCGAAGAACAGTCATAATTAATGTTATTTTGGCTTTTTAGTCGCTAGGCCTGCATTCTGAGGTTAGAAATATAAAAATACAAGTTCAGGGCACTATTACTTATTACTGTACTTAAGGACTCTCCTGATGCATATAACAAACCAGCAGTTTTTCTTTTCTCTTCTTTATCCCTTTTTTCATTAAAAAAAATGGTATCAGGAAACAGTTTCATGTTTAAGATAAAGGATTACAATAAAAAGTACCAACATAAATGAACTACAGTTTATGAAGCTATGAAAATACATTTGAGACATGTTTTATAACATTGGGTTAAGCATGCTTTACAGCTGTACAAAAGCTATTCAGCCACTTACAATACAGACCATAAAACTGCTAATGCACACAGTCCTTACCCACCCCGACTGCCGTGTGTTTTGCCTTCACAAGTGTGCAAATCCAGCAAGGATGCACCGAGCTGCGACCAGGCTCCAATCCAAGGCACTGCTATTACTGTGCAAGTAGCTGTGCTGATTTCAGCATCATCCAGCTACGTGGGGACTTCCAAGATGCTCCTGGGCTGGACCTTTGACCCTCATGTGTGAATGGGCTGCATCATGGCAAAGGGACCGGTTCAACGCAGGCTATCCACGGAGGGCCAGGGTGTGGAGGAGTTGCAGAGAAGCAAGGCACCTCAGCGTCTTTCCAGCAGCTTTGGGCTGAGGGAATTTCACGTTTATGAGGCACAAGAGAGTTACAAACCCCTGACCAGCAATGAGAGAGGCAATGGCAGATTCTCCACTTCAATGTACTGAAGGGAGGGAGGATTTAATCTGCATGAAAATATACTGGCTGCTTCCCTCTGCTTGCTTTTAAATGCTCTGATCATGTAGATTTAAGAAACATCATCACCATAATTTGAGAGCTAGCCCTAATACTCAGAATTACCAGTAAGGGCTAAAAAGCCCTTACTGGTAAAAGGCTAAAAAGCCCTTACTCATTACTGAGTGAAAATCAAGGCTTTTGTCATTCTAACTACGCACAAAATCTGCAGGAAAGATCTGTTATGTTTTTTAATTAATCCTACTTTGTGTTTTTGAGCAAGAAATGCATTTTTAAACACACGAAACTTAAAAACCACATCCAACGGGGAGTCATGTCTCCTCTCTCATTTTTAAAGACAAAAATTCTGATAAAATAAAATGTGCACTGTGCCTGGTATGCTGTGACAAACCTTTCTTTGAGGCTATCACTGTTTCAATCAGGTCTACAAAACGTATGCTAGCAGGTGTGAGTTGTTTCAGATGATGTATCACTGGGCTGCACTTGAAATCAAAGTACTTTTCAATCTGTTATTTTCCATTGCTCCTTGGCTTCTTGTATCCTTTGGCATGAGAGGCAGAAGTGCTCGGAAAACACCGTGAATGGTGCTGTCTGACTATATATGGAAAAACCTTACAAGAGGGAGCCTCTGCTAGCATGGACAAAGCACCAATCTTCATCTTCAGCAAGAATTAAGGTGGTGTCTTCCACCTGCCAGTCCACAAGTGCTAAAAAGACACGAGGATCTGTTGTTTTAGGGGTCGGCAAATGTTTCATAGTCTTTAGCTCACACAAAAACTACAAACAACCCTGTTTTTCCTAGAATTTTACATAATTTTGGTGATCATCTACCGACTAACATCAACTCATAATAACACCACTTCCCCTGTGAAATAAACCTCTCTGAGTATTAAGTCAAGGAGTGTTAAATGGTATGTTAGTCCTTGCTTTTTATTACTTCTGATTTGCTTTGGCTACAATGCAAGGAAAACTCAAACATTTGCTTAAGTTTCATCATCTTCAGCACACTGAAGTGCTGCCTAAATGAGTGTGCTTTTTTTCCTGCTAGGCACTGAAAACATAACCACTTTCAGTGTGCAGACATACAGAACTGGTGGAAATTCAGCAATTTTTTTCAGTCCTTGAGGCACTATGATGGTACAGATAAATTCTGTTTAATGTTGGAGTGTAATATTATATATGTGTATATACATGTATATGTATGTACATATATATACATGTATATATACATATAGAGAGATATATTTGTGTGCATATATTAAATATGCAATTATAAATAAATATATATTATAAATTAAAATTTAAATAAGCACCTAAAAGCTCCCTGTGGCCAACTACTGTTTCTATCTTTCAAAAAAAGATAGAACACAAACACTTGTGTTTTCAGTTAGCAATTTTCAAAATAATTAGACGATTACTTACAAATCTAAATAGTAAAAAAAAAAAAAAAAAAAAAAAAATCCTTCCACCAATTGGCCTTTGCAGTATAAACACACAAAAATGAATGCTGTCATTGTTACCATGAGCCACTGAAGTACCTTTTTCAGTGTCACAGTATTCCTGTGTTAAACCAGCTATGCCATAAGCTGTGAAAGGCAGGCACAATATACTTTCTACAAAATATACATTTTTTACACATTTAGAGGAAGAAACGTCTATGTATAATGGGGGCACTTCTACACCAAAAAAACCTCCTACCCTATCACAAATTAACACAGAGATAATCTTTACTTTTAAGCTTATTGTACATTTTTTGTTCTCAACCCTGTTAAAAACAGTTTGCCAGGTTAGACTACTACGATGGGGATTATAAAACATTTCCTGTGCTTGGAAGTACTTTAAATCTACAAGCCATGTTTCTATTGCTGCTTTGTAGCTCAAAACCCAAAACTAGTGATGATTTTATGAGTTGCTATAGTCTAGACAACTCAGCTACTTTTCAATTAAATTGTTCCTTAGGGAGAGTACTGTGAAAATTCCCACACAATTAATTACAGGTATGTGCAATTAAAATACAATTCTACAGCGCAGTAGCTTTACAATTTATGTCTGTATCAAACAAGAATGCTCTGAAGGGGCTGGGAAGACGATGTCCAACAAGTAAGAGATTACATATAAAGCTACCTGTAGTGAGCAAGATGAGAGAAATAAAATATAATGTTAAATTTCTGATATGCCTTTTTCTCTGGCAAGATTAAGAATTCTACTAGAAAGCACAAAATCTGACAATTGAGTCAGTCTTTCCAGAATATATTTTTATAGCAAACTGGGCTCAACACATTTTTACTGAATTTACAACAGAATTGTAAGGGAAATGCACCCATAAAGCAGAAAAAGGAAGAAAACCAGAAAATGTGGAGGAAAGCTATGAGAAGAATTGTGATTAAAAAAAATGTCTTCATATATTTCCTCTCACAGCACAGCCCTATTTTCCCCACCAGCTATTTTATATCAATCTTATTTTCCTCTATACACACTTATAAACAGCCTTTTAACTTTGAAACCAATTTAAATTGTAAGAAGCACCACTTTCAAGTAATTTAATTTTGTGAATGTAGTATAGGCCTTTTTGTACTTATGTTGTAAGGTAGTTTGGGATGCAGTTAAAAAAAAGACTTAAGCAGGGGAGGTTATCATGGTGTGTGTCTTTTTGAAAACCATAGAAAAGGTTAGTTCCAGGAGAATCTCCATAATTTTGCTTCATATTCACAAGTTACAGCCCTCGATCAGTGGGAATACCAAACCTGTGAAAAATTTGTTATGTTGGCTTGTCTAGCACAGCCCTGCAGAAATACTCCAGGATCCCAAAGCAACAGGACTCTGAAAGAACTGTAGTCATGGACTTGGGGCCATGTACTCCTTGCAAAGACTTAACCAGCACTCCTCATTCACACGGTCCATCCGCACTGAAAGAGGTGGCTTTGGAGGGTCCCAAACCCACTGTAAAACAAACCAGGATCATTTCTGTAAGGCAAAGGGGCCTGGGTTTGCAGAGTCCTTAAAGACCGCAGTTCTGCCTAGGAGACAAAAAAACCCCCACAATGGCCTCCCTTGTAAGAGAAACAGCCATCATGCCTGGGCCAACTCTCATCTTTCTTTTAGCGTCCAGCCAAACTGCAGAGCAGGCACCCAGGTAATCACACAGCCAGATTTCAATAAATGTGCAGGTTTGACTAAGTTAACATTCTTGGTCTTCATGATAATTTCAAACTGTTTGATTTGGAGGTATAAGTTAGTAATTATTATTTGCCATGCAGTCACTTCCAAGATATAACACTGTTGCTGTGCCTGCAATATGGGATTATCTTTGCTCCACAGATCCTCCAAGCATAAATTTCAGTATGTTCTGGGATTGTAATTTCTTTTGGTTTGGTCTACTCCCTGAGTAACCAGTATAATAAATACTTTTGCCTCTCTAAGGAACCCAGACAGTCACCTGACAGCAGATGATTGCTAGGAAAAAAAAAAAAAGAGATCAATTTCTGAAGCACTTAGCCAAGCACAGCGTGGAGCACTTGAGCATTTTTCACTTTGGATTACTGAAGAAAAAGATGAATATGTACAATGTTAAAGCCTGGCTCCCTAGAAGGAGAATGTGGCATCTAGCTCTGAAAAAACCCCATCTTTTAGCTGTTGCTGGGAACAAATCCCACCTGTTCTAAGAAAACCTCTATAGAAAATAATTGCATTTTTACTTATGATTTTTCATTGTTATTAGACACCTCCTACTACAGCTTTATTCCTTAAGGCAGAAACTAGAAACTACCACAGATTTCACTTATTATTCATGCTTAGTCACGACCTCAGCCAAAAGCTCATGTTAAAATCTCATACCATGTCTAAGCACACATTTATTATAGTTAAGTCATATGTTTTGCACAATGTCATTCATTATTTTTTAAATTATTTTTTACAAGAACACCCATAAGGCTCTGTTAGAATAAGTACCTCAGACTACTAAATGCTGGGCAAACATATGTATTTATTAGTTAGTGTGCAGGATTAATATAGAGCCCCAGACCTGCAATTAGATGGAACCATTTTGGCTCCAATAAAGAAAGTTCTCTTCCATCGTCTGCACAGCAATGTGAAATCCTGGCACCAGTGAAGCCCCTCAGAAGGAACTTTTGTCACAGACCCCAATACAGTTTCCTCAAGATATTTTAACATAGATTTCATCATACCTTGCAGGCCCGAAATATCATATGCATTCAGACAAACTTTCATTATGCTGGAGAACACAACTTGGTCTTCATTTTATGAAGTATGGTTTATTTGCCCATACTGTTTATACAAGAGTGAGTCTATACATCTAATTTTTAATAAAGACATAGCATAAAAGTTCTTCAGTCTCTGAACAGGCAATTAAACAAGTAGACAGCTCTGAAAAAGTAATGAGATGGTTCCTCAGACATCTAAAAGTATATTTTTTCAAACTGCAGTAGAGTTTGGTTGATTTGTGCTTTTATTATGCTGGACACCCCATAAGTCAAACACACAAAAATGTAGCACTCTTAGCCCACTTCTCAGCAACAATTTAACACAAGAGCCCTGGGATCTAATTTCATATTTCTATTTTCCATTATTTTTTCAATTACATCTGCATGATACCACACTAGCATAAAGTGTAATAATCAGATTTAAGCACTGACAGCATGCTAACACAGGTGAAGAATTTTTGGAATGAACGGCTAAAGTTGGGCTTTTGCGACTACATAAATTCTTGAGTTTGCAACTCTGCAAGTGCTGAATACTTCATTCCAGTCTGACAAAACACTTGTTATGTGCCCAAAGTCGGGTAGCATTTATCTCCTCAGTATTAGGTGCTTAACATTAATCATGTCCTTAAGTGCACGTGACCTGAATTTGCAGCATGAGTTTCAAAATGCCATTAACGTGCATTTGTTTCCACTGCCGTGTCCTGCCAAGTCTAATTTCAAACTCCTTTAAGATGTTAATCAAGGAATATTTTGCAGTGCTCTGTCCTTAAAAAGAGAAGCCCATCACAAAAGAGCAAGATCTCTCTAGCTGTAGCAATATTGAATAAATGTGCATCGCCCAAAGAAAAAGCTGTTGCAGATTATCAACTGAATAGTGGATTTAATGGTTCATAGTGTACTCTAATTCAACCTAACATGCAGTTCAGAAATGCCACCTGCTGAGAGAAGCCAAAGAGATTCTGATATAAATAGCAGTTCTGCTACAAATTCAATCATTTTGGCTACATATGAATAGCATATCCATCAATAAAAAAAGTCTTGAGCACCTAACTTCTCCTCCTCGAAGTCCTCGATTAATCTGTGGGAGGAACACCCCTGCTCTTTTACATTTCTGCTGGCTACTTTAAACTCACAAAGTAGTTCAGCTTAGCAGATCTCTTTTTCTTGCTGGATTCTGTTTAATGTGCTGTTACAGCACTCTGCACAACAGCTGTCTGTGCCATATGATTACTTCATTGTTGAAAGCCTAACATATGGAAACTGTACTGAAATGTTAGCTGCTTTGATACCTATGAAGAGGAATGAGTTTTTACATTACAACAACGCATTTTTCAAACAACTTGAAGTAAAAAAAAATTAAACACACATTTAAATGTAAACCATATTAGTTTCCAGCATCCCTGTTACTCTATTCCAATGCCCAGTTCCAAAAGCTGGTTACTATTGTGGTTTCGATTGCTATTACCAGCAAACAATGAGTGGTTTTCTTTCAGCTTTTGCATTCTTGGAAAAGAAAAGGGAACAGATTCAAGAAGAGGCCCCTGGGATTCCTTCATGAGTTATCCGTGAAAGCAAATGCTACACAGCAGAATTATAGGGATGATATCTCATGTCATTGAGATAACAGTACATGAGATAACAAGGTTTATTGGGAAAACTCATTAACTGCCACACAGTGCGTTGCTTCTCAAAATCAAAGTTTCCACAACAGACAAGTCCTTAATGGACCAGAAGCAAGGTGGATCCTTACAGATTAATTTCTGAGTCCCAACTGCCTTTGGTAGGAGGAGAAAGGAGATCTTTTGTTGTAATATGGAGACTTTCTTCCCCTGTAAATTAGTCGCCCATAGAGGGAACAATGAAGTTTTAAATTATTTCATCAGCAACAAGAACACTTGTTAACACAGAAGGAAGCTGTAATTTTTTGGTCACTGTTTTGCCAGTAGTTGCATTTGAATCTTGAACAAAATCCAGTTGAATCAGAGGAAAGATTAATAGTCTGAGTTGTAAGGATCTATTAATTTTATTGAATAAAAGTTTATAAATACCTCTTAGAAGATATTTAATCTTAGAAGATATTCCCTAATGATGTAAATGGGACATGATTCTCTTTAATTTAGTTACCTAAACCTAAAACAAACAAAAATATATTTAAAATTATTGCAAGTATTTAAGAATGCAGTCACACTAGGTACAAAATGTACTCTTAATTACACCAGGCTCTGAAAATAAGACGCTAGGGGAAGACTGATTTTGTTTTCTTTAGCTGAAAAAATATATTGAATTTTGCTTTCTGTCACAGAATTGCATATTATATAAAGTCATGTTTCACCACTAGTATAATTTAGTAGACAAAAATTGGGCCATTTCACATGGTATGTTCTAACTGACTGAAACAGTGCAACTTTATGATTACTGATGCAGCTACAAAATGATTCTGATTTCAGTTTAAGAAAACTACTATACTATACTATATCTAAAAAACTACTCAGTTACTATAAGTCTAAAAAAATCAGTGTTCAGACAGTATCCTCAGCTGGTAAATGTAATGATTTCTGCATCGATAGTACTAACTTGAAAGCCTCAGTCATAGTTTTTTTAAAGTTTTAAAACACTGTTGTACTGAATTTTTAGGCATATTTGATTAAAATACCACCATTTAGATCTTAGGTTTCTTAAAGGTTAAGGCCAATCCCACAAAGTATTATTTTACTCCAGATTAAAATTAATTATTACTTTCAAGTTTCACTAGAAAGAAAAAAAAAGACCGAAAAGTTAGGTATTTTTTGTGGTTAGAAAATGGGGTCACTTTCATAATTACTGAGACAGGACTAGTGGAAATTTCAAGGAAGTTCGCCGTATTAATAAAAGGTAGAATCTTTCAAATGCAGTCAATCAAAATGACTGGACAAATATGACTCCCCAGAGAGGCATTTATCCTAATTAATAAGACAAACCAAGAGTTATTCACCTACTTAAATGACAGCTGCAAATCAAAATGGGACTTGCCAATTCTCTCATGGGTTCAGCTATGACCACCCATGAAAACTTCACTCTTTCATCTCCTTCATAAGGGGAAGGAGACTGAGAGAACAGCCACAGCTGTTCCAGCCTAGCACATCATCCTCAATGCTTCATGCCAGGTCTGGCTGCCATCCACTGCCCAACATGACCAGGCAGTAAGTAGGTCTATAAACCTATTAAAACAGCATAAATGTTATAAATTGTAATCTATTAAAATCAAAAATAAATAGGAAAGGATGTCTGAGAGCCAGCTTCTTCAGAGTAAAATGTAATGCTAATTATGAGGTCTTCAAGTATTCCAGCTTTTTTTTGGGAGGTGGGCAAGACTTAGGGTTGAACCATTAAAAAGCCAGTTGGTGGTATTAAACACTTACTTTAGGATTTATAGGAAGGCCAAAAACTCACTCTAGGCTGAAATTTACTATTCCAGACCTGGAATAGTTAAAAAAAAACAACCAACCAACCAACAACAAAAAAGAAAAGAGTAAAGAAAAAAATATCTCAAAATAGTGGTGGTTTCAGATGATTTTTGGCATTCCTTCAATGCAGAAGTGGCTTTATTTTTAATTTTTTTTTTGGATCTGAGTTTCATTACTATGAATTATTTTTCTAACTAAAATTGGGAACAGGTTATTTTAATAATGAATTACCAATAAGTTACTATCATTGTACCTTTTTTGAAGCTTTTCAGTACAAAGAGATATCACGGTTTTCAAACGAATGTCAATGCTTTGACTTACACTCAAAAGCCAGGAAGTTAGGGGTGGAAATTTCATCTGTGAGCCACACAGATGTATGAAAACATTTAAAAAATTAACAGCATATGTTAAAGATGCAATGCCAGCCCCATTTTTATCCATAACTAGACTTCATTAGTTTTGCGGGTTTAAAATTGACATTTAAAAATAAAGGCAACATAAGTTTTTGTGACTTAATTGAGTGCTCCTTAAATAAAGAGATATTTCAATGTTTGCAGACTGTTAATGTCTTTCCAAAATAAGCTGTGTGCTGGTCCTACTTTGCTGTATTTCCCTATCACCCTAAGGAGCCTGCACTGCTGATGGAAGCCATTTCTTTTGCTAAATCCTGCCTGCGAACTCTAACAAGAGCATTTAAGCCCTACTAAACAAAGTCTCCTGGGAGACACTACTGTTAAAAATAAAAACTGGAACAAACTTGTGAACTTCTGCAATCATTAGAGGATGCAGGTCTTAAGAAGAGGAGAAAACTTGTTATAGGAGAGGGAACAAAAACCCAAATGTAAGCAGAGAGCATATGCCAGCCACCCTGAGGGAAGAGAAGGGAGGTATAGAAAATTAACTACTGCATTTCTACTTCCCACAAACCACAAACAGGCCATTTCAGGGGACTAACACATACAGAGTCTGAAGATAAATACATGTCTACCTTATTACCTGAGAAGAGCCTTAAAGAGTACACTTCTTTGCTGAATACTTCCACTTCTCCATGAATAAACTCATTTACAAAGAAGAAGGTACTATACATGCACATGTGACACTTGCAGCATCGACGTGTGTCAGCTTGGAGGCTGCTCAGCTCTGTCTGAGAACGTGGCCCCTTAGTCTTTTGGCACAGATTTTTACTGCAAAACTTAATAAACATTCTCTGCAGCCAAACCAACTTGAACTGTTTCTTATCAAATTTCACAAGCTAAGTGGGTTTGAGTCTGGTCAATGCATACATGAGAGATCATTATATGAAATTATGCTTTGCTGAAAAATTACAACAGTAGCTTAAAAGCACCAGGAAATGGTGAGATGTAGATGTAAGGACATGCACAAACGTGACTGGGATTCAGGCAGCTGCTGGCTTCACCCAAGGCAAGACTAACACACCTGGGAAAGCCAAGATGAGCAGCATACTGAAAGGGAGGACAGCACATGGAAAATGGGACTCAAAAGATGAGTGAAGTTTCCGCTTTTTACCTTGAACAAGAATGGCAAAAAGCCATATAGGACAGATACTCTCTGCTGATGAACATGCGTATTTGCATGCCACCTCACTAGCCTGGAGGGCATGCTTCCTCTCTGGCATCTCAAGTGGCACCTTCTTGGCGTCATGCCTTGTGCAGTACAGTACTGACAGGCACACTGCTGAAGTTTGGTACCCTCACAAAGTATCGAACAACTGAGATGGGAGATAATAAAAGGGAAATGGCCATTCTGAAAATTTCATGAACGAGTTGGGTCAAAGCAATCCCATTTTATTTTTGAAAAAGTATAGCTCTAAAGGAGGATGAGGACAACAACTATATTTGGATTAAAACAAATACAGAACATAACCCAGATGATGCATTTTCAGGCAACCTAGGGAGAAACAGCCTCTTTGTTTTCTCAAGTTACCACAGCATACATGTTTACCTGCATTCAAAGACGAATTAACAAGTTTGCTCGGAGTACAAATCAAACAGGATTGCACGGAAGGAATACAGCAGTATTCTTCATTCTCACTGGATGCAGTGGAGGGTATGCCTGTAGGGCTTGAAAGTTGTGTAGGCACTGTGAGGCTGAAACGTAGGATGATTTACACACTCTAAATTGTTTCCCTGAAACAGATCTTGCCTAACTACTCTTGGTTGTATCACCTTGCTAGTCAACTGCCATATATACTTGCACTTGAGGGAAAAAGATTCCCATCAGGCAATAACAGACATGTGAGCTGCATATCTAAAATTAGTCTGCTGGCCCTCATGGGCTGTCTCTGCAGGCACTGCACCCACAGAAAGAGAAACTCAGTCCTGGCATGACTCTGAGCACCTCACCTACATAAGTTAGAACAAAATCCTATGCCAAGTAAACACTGGGAAAAATCCTGTAGTTACCAGAAAAATCTCAATGCTTACTTTAGGTCCAGAAAACTTTTAAGATGACAAAAATGGAAATTCTGGGTTGAAGCTGCTGAAATGCAACTCAGTTAATAGTTAATTAAAAAAAAAAAGTCTTAAAGAATGTATGTGTTTTGCTACTAGGCTCTTACAAACCCTAGCTTTGGAAAAGGGCTCCAACAGGGAACTTGGAACTGAGGGTGCAGAAAGTGGAAGATCATTATTTATAACCTCGCAGGCAGGACTTTCAGAAGCGCAGCCATAACAAGCTGATTCTCTTAACTACAGGTAAAACAACATTCAGAGTAACCTGAAAACTTTAAAAAATATTTAATAATAAAAATATTTAAGTAGACAGATGCTGGCATTTTCTTTAGTATTTGATGGAACATGTTTCAAAGAGTACATCACTAGCCAATGTACCTGACAGAAGTTCAAAGTTATACTACCTCACCACATCATGAATCAGCCTTCTCAGAAGGAGCTGTACAAAAAGTAAACAAAAGAAAGAAGAAACTTCTTGCTATCTGTAGTATGTAAAAAAAATGAAATCAGTTTGTTGCAAATGTGAAATAATTAAGAAAATCTAAAATTTTCTGAATTACATTAGGACTTTATCATTCAACTTTTCTCAGTGTGCTTCCCTTTTTCATAACCAGGGACATACTGAACAATCAGTTCATTTTGCAACGTCCACACAGAACATCGCAAGGACTGCTACAACTTTTCTATTTAACCATTAATACTAAGACATGAAATAGCCTATATAAAAAACATGTGGCATAATAGTTTTCAAGGCAGTGATGTTCATGTGATTTCCTATTAAGGAGACTATATTGAGCCTACTAATTATAGAATAGAATAACCCTATCATATGCATTTAGCTTTTTAGAAGGAAATACTGGTATTTAATCTGAAGTGTACCTGAATTATCTGACAAGATCTCTAGTTAATGTAAATCAGACTGACTCAGGCCAAGAGATCTGGTTTGGCAGAGTAAGCAATTTTCAGTTTCAGGAATTTTATACCTGGTAAAATCAATGGAACATTTGTTTTTGAAGAAAACACAGATAATTTTTTTCATATATTTCTTTTCATGAACATAGTTTCCTAATGTAAGTCATGTCTACATGATGACAGAAGCACTCATTTATCTATAAATTCAAATTCCCTCTAAAGAAAAAAAGATACCACTTTTTTTTTTAATCTTTAACTGGCACTTTATCATATGCAAAGCTCTCCTACTGATACATAAGAGGTCTTTTGCGCATTTGGTATTTCTGGTAAGGTTAGTTTTTTCATGTAATAATTTCAGCTGTGGTTTTTAAAGTTCATGTCCTTCTCTGCTTTAGCAAAGAGTTTGGAAACAAATGCCCAAACACATTTTAGAGACTGCAAGCCAAATGTAAATAAAATACCCCAAAGTTTTTCTGTTTTATCTTTAGCTGTTCTTCTTCCCAGTCGTTCCCAATGTGTATTGTTCTCTAAATGCCATATAGCAAACCTGCTAGTTTATCTGGGAGAAAGCAAACAGTAGGTGCTCACCTGTAGGAGTACTACTGCGAAACGAAGAGGAAGGAGTGATTGGAGGGGTGACTGGAGGAGTAAGGCTTCCACTGCTGTGGCGAGGTGGAGTAGATACATTCCCACGGGACACTGTGCTTGACAAAGTCAAAGAGAGTTTCGGCTGAATCTTTTTCTTCAAAGACTCCTGCTCACGTCGGGCTGCATCAGTCATAAATCTAGAACAAGGACAATCATGAAGATGAGAGGTTTGAAACACTGTCCTCAAACAAGCTTTAAGTAAAATATTTTTTGCCCTCAGTGACCCAATGGAGCTTCAAACTCAGTCATGACAAGTTCCTCTGCAACACACAAATCTAAAAAATACAAACTTCATCAAAAGCTTTATTTCAATGTTAAAGATCTGGGCCATTTCCTTCTGATTTCAATAGAACTTACATTAGATATCTGCATCATGTGCGAACACACAAGTTTTTTCCAACCAGAGCTCAGCATTACAAACAATAATATAATAACTGTACTCAGTTGTTCACAGTTACTACATTCAACCATTCTGTGAAAAAGCAGCTAAGAAGCTGTAACAGAGAAAAATGTTAGCAGCAAATGTATTGAATCTGAAAGTTAAAGAGACAGTAGGAACTACTTTGTGTAGATACATCATTTCCAACTTAAGGTAATCACATTCTTTTGCTAAAGGTTTTAGACAATGTTGCCTGGCATAAAAGATGTCTAATTAAATTGCAATTTCTCAAACTGGGAGTTTCCAACTCTTGAAAACCAAGTGAGGTCTCTCTGTAGAGCTTTGGTACATGCTGCTGAAGGCCTAATGCAACTCAAAGTTCATCTCTGTGGGATGCTGAGAGGGAATCCCACCAGCACGATGAAGGGTGTGCACCAGTAGTGCAGTAATTCCAGCAGTGCAAATTTTTGCATGGGATACCTTATCTATAATAAAAAGAGCTTTTTTCACTTTTATTCTGGTTCCTGCCAAGCTGGTGGCACCTTAGGGAAAATATATTTAATGAGGGTTAGAAAATGCTGGAGGGAGAGAGGAGGAGGGAAGAGAGGAGGAAGCAACAGAGGAAATAAGAGAATAACAAGATCAGGGGAGTAGTCAGTGTTGCATGGTGAAGAGCAGGTACACCCTTGCAGGCACTGCAGCCCATGGGTAACCAACATCAGAGCACTGGAAAAGTGACAAACAAGGGTGCAGCAGAGAGAAAGCCCTCCAACCTGACTCCAACCCCTGCACCTCCTGTCACCTCACCGAAGGGAGCGAACGTGGCCTGCAGCCATAGCAGGGGAGGAGACATGTCTAGAGTGAAGGTGAGCCTGGAAAGGGGAGAGAAGGTGGCATTTTCCCCCCCTAAGTGTTTTAGTTCTTTTCTTTTGTTTCCCAATAACCAATACCTGAATCAGTAATTAAATATTTATGCTAATTGGCAATAAATGAAGTTAATTTCCCCAGGTCAACTCTGCTTTAACCATGGCACTGCATGGTAAGTGATTTCCTTTATTTTAGCCCATGAGTTTTCTTGCGCTTGCTCCTTCTGTTTTCTTCCCCATCCTGCTGTGGCTGGAGGTGTGGTGAGCAAGCAGCTATGTGGGTACTTGGCTGCTAGCAGGGGCCAATGCATCGATCTACCAAATGTAGATTTATGTGACAATTGTATTTGCTATGTGACCAAACTATCTGTTGTGTGACTTCACATTCCTTATCATCACAAGCAACCACTGATGCACATCCAGAATCCAACAGAGGACCACCTTTAGCTCCCAAGGAAGAGCAGCAGACCCCGAGGAGAGTAAAGCAGAGGAAATGCTGCCACACCAGTCATCTGGTTCACAGGTTATATCCTGACATCACATCAAGGCTCAGGCCACAGGCTGGCTGGACAAACTGATTCTGCAGACCACAGTACCACAACAACTGCACTGAACATGACCCTCAGGTCACACTGGGTCTCATGGCAATACATAATAACTGCCATAGCATTTGCAACATGGTGCTGTAGGACAGTCCAGTTTCTTCTCTGGGCCTAAACCAACAGTTTATATTAATATAATCACTATATTCATTCAGACTCCATAGAAACCCAACATTTTGTGACTGGCTTGCAACACAGGGGCTGACTGGGCGGGAGCTGGGTAGATTCTACTGGCTGAGCCCAATCCTGACTGCACTTAGAAAGATATATCAGAAAAAACAGCGCTGGTGAAACAGTAAGAGGTGCATAGGGAAGGGTAAGGGAGAAAGAAAAAAACAGGGGGTTAGGCATTTGTGCCAAATATGAAAGAAAATTTTGGCCTAGATATTGAAAAACCCAGCTTTTTTCCAAAAGAGATTTGTGTACTTTAACATAGCCTCAAAACACTGTGGCATAAACTTTTAGGCACCACTAGAGCAATAAAGATGTATCCTGTCCATCCATACCACAAAGGCATTAATAAGTGCATTTCTGCCATGATATGTAACATCAACACACAATCCACAGACATTAATAAACAGGTATGTGACATGACAGCTTATCTTCTTTGAGCTGAGACAATAATACATCATGTCAAACCCAGATATGGCATTTTTATGAAGTTAATATTTTAAATGCAGATATCCATAGTAACAGTTGAGTGCTAAATTTCTCTTCTTCAAACAAGGCTGCAGATGATATTGTCAAAGCCATCCTCAAATATAAGTCTAATCTCATTCAAGAAAAAAGAACTAAAAGGATCTTAATAAAATGGGCATTCACTACACATTTGCTTTCCTCTAACTAGGAATTCACTATTCCTCTAATTCACTATTTTTGCAATTTGTAGCATGATGTACGCTTGCTTCTGGATGGGAAGCCTTATTCCTTAAGAAAATGTTATGGTAACATTATAAATTCTTGAAAACTTGGAAGATAACCTCAACTCTGAGATATTAAAAGTAGCAGCATGAAAGCTGCTCTTTAACAAACTCAGCCACAAATAACAATGTTAAAATAATATTGAGGTATAACCAGTCTGGTTGAAGTCCATAAAAATCAGGAAAATCTGAAATTATAGCTGAAACTTTTCCCTGTCCTCTTAACTCACTCACATTTGGGCTAAGCATGTAAAGTATATTCCAAAATGTCATTTGTTGTCTACACTGTGAACCTGAGAGAAATGGAAGGCAGTCTGTGGAAAGTTTAGTTTCTGATAACTCAAGTATGGAATTAACCTTTTCAGATCCAAACAGTCCCATACATGTTTGCTGAAGTACTGGCAGTGTTATGTTTTTGAAAAGAAAACTTCTCTAAATGGATTAAAAGAAAACATTTTTCAGTATTTTAATTGAAATGCTGTATTATACATGTGTCTAACTAGGGTGGTGTTTTTCAAAGCTTACAATATAAGTATTTTAATGATGGGTATAAAATAACATTTTCAACTAAGGCTTTAATTTTCATGTTGAAAAATACATTATGGTTGCAACATCAAGTGTTCAGGAATGAAACATGCTGGAATTAAGGTTGAATACTGGTCTCTAAATTACATGACTGAATGCAATTTTCCCTGCCTCATTTAAATACACAAGATGTCTGGGAAACAGAAAATGAACTGGAACTAACAAAGATTGCTGTAAGAGCACTTAGGTTAAATCCCATCTCCTTGATAGTCTCTCTCACCATCCTCAGATCCATCTTCTTACTGAGCAAATCTACCTCCGCTATTTTCAAGTTATTCTTATCCACATAAACCTGCCCCTCCAGTTCTACCATTATAAGGATTTCAGTCACCTTTCCTGTTGCATAGGATCTTGTTTACACCTCAGAAGCCTCTCTCCCCAAAACCAATACACCGCATAGATGCAGTGAAACAAGGAGAGTTATTCAGCTCCCAGACATTCCCTGACCCTGTTTTGAAAAGCGTAGTGTTCGTGTGCTGTCTTGTCAATGGTTCATAACATCAGGGAGGAGTGAACTCTTTAGAAAGAGATCTCTTCTACAACCATTTTTATTTTCCTCACCTTTTTGCCTTCCTAATAATTCAACTCCCTGCTCCAAAATATGTATGCCCAGTGATTTCTGAATCAAATACTTGCAGCAAAATACAGTTTTTCCCCCTCTTCTCATTCCCTGGAATGGTTCAAGTATTTTTATTGAAACTTTCCCAAGAAATTCAGCCTGAAGGAGACACCCGACACGGAAAATTTCAGCCCAAACAGATAAATGTCGGCAACACAATAAGCAACTGAAACAGTCTTATAATGGAAAGTGTTGCACAACCTTTCATATAGGTGGCAATATAACACGAACAGCATTAGCTGTTGTTACCAATATAAAAAGTCACAAAAAAGCAGAGGCTATGTTCAAATTCAAAAAAGCCTTTTCAAATCAAACCTTTGCAATATTTCTGTCTCGTCACTCCCAAAAGCTTTGGAATCAAGAATGAACAGAAGCAGAACACACTCTCAGAAATTTCCTTGTGCTATTAGCAGGCATGGCTTCATGATCATGCCCCAATGTGACTCACATGATGATGTCAGAGTTAGTTTATGATAAATCATATGCTACCCACAATTCTAAGAAAGTTTAAGAGCTCTGGACTCGTACATCTAGACTGAGGGTAGGGGTTATAAAAATGAGTTGCAAATAAATTGAAAGGGAAAAAATACCCAGGTTGCGCTTCAGAATGTATATTCTTGATAATGCTCATCAGGGTGTGAGGTGCCCTTTCCTCCTCTTTCTTGCTGCTAAAGGTAGCTGATGCAGGAATTTAGCCCTTCTTGAAGCAGCTCTGCTTCTATGTCCATAGACATTTATGCTGACAGGGAAGAAGGTGCATCACAGCTACTTGGTTAGATTTGAATATTAATTTGCTACATATGATTTCTTCATGATCTAGTCTCTAAAACATACACCAATAGAGGATACGTCACAATCACAAGTCTACTGTTCTCCAGTTACTGCATACACAGAAAAGAGATGAGAGGGGATTCTTTTCAACTTTCAAAACAAGCAGATTACACTACACAGAGGCTCAAGGGGTGCTCTGCAACACTGTCCAGCTGCAAACAAGCTTAAAAAATTGTGCTTTATAACAGATTTGTGCTGTCTTCTGGTAGCAGTATATTTAGATAAAAAGTAGTCAGACTTACTTGACAGACAGGGCACACACTGGCTCAACTACATACTACATACTCAACTACATACATACATGAAAGCCACACATTAATTCTCCTGCTACTCTTTATACACATCAGAGCAAGGTGCTTGTTGTATCTGCTTTACCCCTCAATCTTTTCTTACTTTTGCCTCAAGAAGTTTATGTAATTCTTTGTCAGTGCTGTACCAAGAGAAATAAGGAGGTGGAGATGGTAATTTTAGCTCCCAGTCTTCCTCATCATATTGTTTAGGTTAAAAAAAAAAAAAAGAAAGGCTAGGATAGAAAGCACTTCTAGTTGTACAGTCTTTTAAAACTTCAGGAAAACTCTACTTTGAAGAGGGATTAGGAGTATCCGCTTCTCAAGGCATGACCCTATTTCATAGGACAGGACTCTGTGGACCCGTCAGTCTTGGACTGTCCTCCACACCTTTTGCTGCCTTTACAAGAAAAGATAAAGGAAAGCAGTTTGATTTAGCCAGTGCTAAAAGGAAAAGACAATTGTTAAATTGAACTGCTGTCGGGTTAAGGAGAAATCTGGTGAAATCTAAATGGTGGGAGTTCAGCAGTAGGCTCTCTTGTCTCCTGGAAAGGATGAAAGGCTTTTCTCAGTTGAACTTGAACAAAACTGGGTCAAACCAAAATGAATCAATATCCCCACTAATGCCTTGCCACACTATTTATGTGATAATGAGGAAAGAAATATATGAACAAGTTTCATACCATACATCAACTCAAATAATTTGATGAACACCCCTGAGCACTTTCACATACCATTCTTTGTAGTGTGGGGGAAACAGAAGTATTCTGCAGCTCTGTACAGTATTCTGCTAGCTTCACAGAAGCTAGCAAGAATTTTTTTTTTCTTTTGAGATCTTTTATTACAGTTTTGGCAAAACCCTAAAAAGAAACATCAGTGTGAAAAAGCCCCATTAAAACCATGCATAATCACACACATGCCTCCACACTATTTAGATTACAGAGTATTTGCATAGTGCTAACGCGTATGATTCATACAAAACTCCCTTTTGATTGTCTTGCTTTTTTCCTGATTTCACAAAAACATAAAAAGTCAAGAAGAAACAGTACAAAATAATAATCCCCTCTCAATTATCCTCTCAAACCTGCATAGCGTTTCATGAGACGCACTAACCAGATCAAACAGATCATTAAAGGGCATTTCCAAGTTTCTGAAAAGAAGCCTTCCAGCCCAGTATTTACAGCAGAAACACACACATCTGAGTAGGACTTCAACGTGCACACTCACAGGAATTCAGTGTTCACTCTCAGTGCCAGTTATATCCTCTATTGAAAGCTTTCCGTATATCCTAAATCAGGAATATTTATGACAAACTGATGAGTACCTTAGAGAGACAGGACAGAATCAGATTTCTTTTTATTATTAGCCTTAGGGATAATTCATTGCTGGTACAATTCTTTCATTTCCATTATTTAAACAGTTCTCTCAAGATGTAGAAATATTACTGCCACAAAATCAGCTATAGTGTAATACACATCTTCCTGAATATGTGCATCTTTAACAAATGTAGTAGAGATTATTAGGATGCACGTGTACCTTAAAAAAAAGTTAAATTACACTTCTGCCTCATTGCTGAAAGAGTCTAACACAACATGCAGTCACACTCATTGCTGTCAGTAGACTCAAGGCTGCAACCTTAGGAAATCTGTTCAATATGACCAAGAGTTCAGTGGGTTTACTTCAGTTGCCTGCTCTTCACACATTCTTAAAAGATACAATAAGACACAATAAAATATTCACCAAGAAGATATTCTGTGCTTCTAGCATGGAAAATTGATTCAGAAGATTGAGTAATTTCATATCTAAATATGTAAGTGGAGCTAATGGACGGTGATATGCCAAGTAATCTATTACCACTCAAACAATAAAAATAAAGCAGGAATTACCTACCCGTCCCAAACCATATACTTGCCTACAGTAAAAGTTTTTTAGTGTTTAGTTTCTGTTAATCAATACAAGGCACTGCTAAAAGTAATGGAAAGAAATTTAGTATCTCTCTTGATTTCAGGAATATACAAAAAAAATGAGTGTGAATTACATTTCATACTTATGTTAATATAAATACCAAACACTGGACATGAGACCTAGCTTTCCATTTTAAAATTATTTATTATATGTAATGTATTAAATGCTTTTTATACTTAATATATTAATGTTAATATTTTCTGTTTGGAAAGGAGTTCTTTTTCTTCTGTGTTTTTCTTTTTCTCCTTTACTTTGCGATTTTTTTCCCTTATCCTTTATTCTGCTTATACTTATTTTCCTGTACCTACTTTTCAAGTAATACTTAATTTAAAATTAAAAAATGCCAAACAAATCAGTGTTGTATGTTCACTCCACCATAAAAAATAGCTGTTCACTTAAAAATTAATATTCTATTCTGAATCGTCCAAAGAAGGAATTTTTTTTAGGTTTCTGTTTGTTTTTTTCAGCAACATGGTTCTTTTGCCTTTTCTTTCTTGAATTTGTGTAGGTAATGCAGCAAATGCAAAAGGGCTGCATTTTAGTTTATATTCTTTTTAAATTGACAGAAAAAATGCACACTGGATAGATAACATTAGAACAGCAACGTAATCAGGACAGATGCAGTCTTATTTTAGATATTTCATTCATAATGAAAATTCATTACTTATCCCCTTGAGTGCTGACAGGGACTTAAGGAGAAGCCCACATAGTCATTCTGACATTAAAACAAACAAATTACATTTCTGTGTTAAAAAGGAACAAAATTAGAGTTCACCAAAATCAACTTAGGAGAGTAACAGTAATTTCCAAAACATTAGAAACATATTGCTAGTTCTCTTCCTTTCCCCTCCCACTCCTTCTCCAGTTTTTTCCACCCTGTTTTGAAGTAAATCGGCGAGTTGCAGAAAGGAGCTATAACTTAGCTGCAGCTTCAAGATTCCATAATTTCCATGCAGTGAGAGGTAACAGTTAAGCAAAAGAGATACCTGAAGGAGGTAATTAGCAGGAAGGCAACTGCTGTTTGTCATGATACTGTCACCTCTGCTACAGATGCAGAAGAGTTTAAAAAGCCATGATAACCCTTGCAGGCACACCCGATGAAAATGCTTACTATGCTGCATTCTGCCTTGACATCAACTTATTCCTTATCAAACTCATTCCAGAGTTTTGCCAGGAGCATTTGGATGGTGTAAAATACTCGTAGACTTTCTTGCATTTGGGACAGATTTTTAAGACGCTGCAGCAAACCCTTGCCTTTAGTGTAACATATCAGTTCTCACTTCAAAAATCCTCCTCCCTGTATTCACCAACAGGCTTATTAGGACATACATCAGCCTTGGCTTTGCTTATGGCCATTAACGAACGAACCAGTCATCGCCTGCTGCTAACAACAAATACCTCATGGATTATTGCTTAATTAATCGTTGAATATAATGCCGTGAGTCCTTACATTTCAGTTCATATCCTTGTTAATATACAGGAAAAATGTAATGTCACACAGCAGTAAAACATTACAGAGACCAATATGAGAATCTTAGCAGACATAGATAACATGAAATGAAAAGGAGTATTTCAATATTTAAGTATTTTTTAAACCACATAATTTAAGAATGCACGCCAACAGTTTTTAAATCTGCATCACATATACAAAGCCCTAAAATTATTTTTCTTACTATGAACAAACACTATCTCAGATGAAATAGTACTGATGGCATCTTTTCAGTGATACTCTAAATTAACCTATCAGTTATAAAGTTTAAATATTTTAAATATTGTAATTTCACATTTTATGACTTACTATACTACTCTAGGCTTTCACAACAGTGAAGTGCAAAATTCTTGAAGGCAGAGTAAAAATTTAACTTTTATTTTAGCAAGAGGAAAGTTCATGGGAGTTAAATTGTATTTGCCTTCTTATTTGTAGAATAATAATAAATAATAATAATAATAATAAATTACCAATCTCTTCAAAGACGATGGAATTAATCTGCTCATGGACTAAAAATAAAGGGTCTGTATCTCCTAAATTTGACTCTAATCTCAAAATAGATCTTATGTGAGACTAAGTACTGTACCAGCCCCAGAGAACCACTCTGGTTCTCTGTACAGGCTCCAGTATTGTCAAATTGCCTAGTTCCAGTAGGATGTTTTACGTTCATATGTGCTTAACCTAAAATACTGTATTTTTTTCCATTACTGGTCCACCCTCTTTCCTTGTTGAAGAGCTTATTGCAACTATTTATGTAAAAACAATTTCTTTCAGTCAGCCCTACACAGAAATAGCTCTGTGCACACATGACACACACTTCTACTGTTGGACTCGGTTTCATTTTATTGATGTCTCAAGGACTTCTAACTTTAAGAACACAGAGTTAAAATGTCAGATATTTTATTCTGGTAATGTTCCATTTATGTCTGGTATTCTTGTGTCATTTTGTGTCAAGTTCTTCTGAGAATTCAAGTCAACACCCAAAGACGGATTCATTACGCAAGCATTTAAAAATAGATATTATCACAAAGCATTGCTTATTAACTCTGAGGATACATAATATCAATCTGCATAAATAAGCCAATCTTCAGTATTTTACACTGTATTAGTCAAACACATTAACCAATACATTTTTTCAGTCTTTCAGAAATGTATCACATACTGTCTGCATTGGCTCCTCCAGCAGCATCAATACAGTAAGCAATCCAGAATATCCATTCAACAAAAATATGACAAAAAGAAACTGTGGTAATAAGCTTCATAATAAATTAATTCTTGAAACCTTTCAAATACAAAGACACCAAAGTCATTTGCAGTGCATTCAGTGTTCGATTTTATCTTTAAAGAAACATTAAATCTGTTTTGGAAAACACTAATGCAGAACATGATCCTCCAGATGAGAAAGAGCATTCAGCTCAAAAGATGCTCTCCAAAGCTTAAAATGTAAGTGAATATTTAGATGGAGAAGCATTTTTTAAAACCGATTTATAAATCTGCATTCAGAGGACTGGGTGGGGTGTAAAGTTTATAATGGAAAATTGCAGCAATCTTAACATTAGGAATGTGAAATGTCTGGTCTTAATAAACCAAGTTTTCAGGCATCGTGAGTTGTTTGAGAGGACGATAGCAACTTACAAACAACTCAGCCCCACTAAAATGGCAAATTGAATGTTCCCAGTCCTTCAGACTCTGCTGCAATGAGTCACACGTCCATAAAATATCTGATTCGAAAGATTCCTCCTAAAAGGCAAGAAAGTTCAGGTAAAGGTATACAAGGAAAAGTAGAGAAGGAAGCAGATAACCATCACATGTGTGTTTGCTCTTTCATACAAATGGAATAATGAACTCTAGTTTCTGTAATTATGCACTATATTAAAAAATGTACCTTTCTACGCTTTAAGCTGATTTGACTGACAAAGTTAACCGTTCATTATGTAATCACTGTATTAGCAGTTTGAGGAGAGGGAAGTACCTAAGAATCAAGAATAACTCCTGGGGTCCCATTATTCAGCTGTGAAGTATAAAAGCAGAACATTGATTTGCATTTTGAAATTTCGCTCCCGTTAGTCTCAGGGTGTGCTATTGCACCAGACCCAGGCACGTATGGGGGAGTGCAGTAAATCCCCCAGTTTTGCTCAGTCTAACAGGAAACCATTCCCTTGCATCCCTTGCTGGCAGCCACCCTCCCACCTCCAGCTCAGTGATCTGATGAAACCAGCGAAACCCTGCTAGGATGCGGAAGAAAAGGACTGACATCTGAATAACTAACAATGCGCTGCCTCTCAGGCAGACAGCAGGGAAGTTCCTTCAGCCCTGTTTGATCTGCTTCGCTGGCGTTATTGCAGAAAGCCGGTTTTTCATTAGGTAAGGGAAAAACCCCCCAAAGTCATGATACAGCTTGCTAAGTGAGGTTACAAACGCACCCTAACACAATGATTGAAGAGAAAATAGATGGTGTAATACAGAAAGGCCTAAGAATTCCAAGTGGAAAAAAGTATAAATGACTATTTTAATTAATTTCCTAATGTAAAACACAGCTGTAGTAATGTTGGCAAATATCACCTGCCCGTTTTAAGTTTGTTAAATGAAATCATGCTCTTTAATTGGCTCTTAATGTACAAAAAGTATGTTTTATTTACTTTTTATTACAATATCAGTATTTTAACTTTCAGTTTGCTTGTGCAAAAGCTTTATAAATTACTTGAATCACTTAAATCTGAATACTATAATCTGCAGTTACAATGTACCAGTTTGAGTTTCAACAATTAAATGCCTTTTTTGTGGACTCCCGCTGGTATGTGAACTAGCTGTAGGCTATTAAAATAATGAGTCCGGACTGAGTCATCTGATCTCAGCCTTGGTGCAAAGCCTGAGGAAAAGGACTTAGCCCACAATTCCTAGTCTGTTTACCAGACTAAGACCAGACTGTTGGAAGCGTTACCCCAGTGCTCCCTTCCCCCCCCCCCCCCCGCACTTGGCCGGGGAAAACGCGGTGTCACAGAGCCCTCTGCAGGCTGCTGCTGCCGCCTCGCCGCCCGCACCACCTCACATCCATCGTCCCGCCCCACTGCCCAACATCACCGCCCATCCGCACCACCTCACATCCATAGACCCGTCCCACCGCCCTGCATCACCGCACATCCATTCTCCATCCCACTGCCCCGCATCACCTCACAGCCATCTGTCCCGCCGCACTGCCCCAAAACAAGCTGCCTACTTGCTTGCCCCTCCATTAAGCACGGCCTCTTCCAGAAGTGTCCGAAACCATCTGTAGACCAAGGCAAGGCGGGAAAGTACACATCATGGAGTGGTGGAAAGTGCATACCAACATCATCTGAGAATTCCGGATGTCCTGAAGATCTCGCTTTTTTTAACTGTGGGTTTATGACGCCACATGATGTGAGGGAAGGGGTCTCAGTGGAGTAGACAGGTGTCCTCAGTTTGCATTCCACAAAAATACCACAGATTTGGTCACCCCAAGGATGCTTTAGATAATTTGGCCTCATGCAACTCCATAAATGTGAAACTCTCTGTCAGTGACAATAATGAGGAACAAAATCTAAAGTCTTTTCCTGCTTCACAGAATCAGAATCACAGAATGGGTGGGGTTGGAAGGGACCAGCAGGTCATCTGGTCCAACTTCCCTGCTCTAGTAGGGTCATCCTAGAGCACATGACATAGGATTGCATCCAGATGGTTACTGAATATCTCCCATGAGGGAAACTCCACATCCTCTCTGGGCAAACTATTCCAGTATATGGCCACTGGCACAGTAAAGAAGTTCTTCCTCATGTTCAGGTGGAACTTCCTGTGCATTACTTTCTGCCTGTTGCCTCTTGTCCTAAAACCTTCACCTTCAGGAACACCACCAGTAGCACCTGGCACAAAGGGAACAGCACAACTGTCTGACCTCTCACGCCCTCCAGAGAAATTCAAAAGCACCATCATTCACTTTGTATTTTCATCAATATGAAATATGTCTTCCTACAATGTCAGCGTATAAAATACAGAAACACACACAGCATGTGCACATGGTGCTGCCTAAAGCAATACCTATCTTAGCCCAAACTCCAGCTGGTATCCAGGGACTGCTATAATCTGTATTACTTTTAAGGTGGTTTGTGTGCCAAGACATATAACTTATATTCTTCTTTGATCTTTCTGCAAGTTTTGATGCTATACGAATAAATAAAAGTAAAATAATTAAATGGAGACCTTTCTCTAATGAATCTCTGCAGCTTTTTTGGTAATTTACTGAATTTATCATCATTTCCATTTACCACTCTCTGGAAAAGATCAGACCTCTACCTTTTACACTTTTGTTCTTTACACTCCAATCACATTTATGTATATTATCCACCCACACTTGCATTTCTGCCTTGTTCTCCAACAACTTTGCTATGCTCAAGTGACATGCATATTCTCCGCATTACCAATGTCATTCCACCACTCCTTTTAATTTTGGGTCCTTCTGATCTCAGCTTTCTCTGTTTCACACCCCTGCTCCAGTTTAGATCTTCTGCCTTGATTAGTAATCCATGTCCAGAATTTAAGTTGCACTGTACTGTTGCTTGTAATTCGTTCATAAATACATATATGCCCATATATACATGGATACACATATACACTCTATTGTTAATTCTATTATTAATTCATATGCATACATATGAATTAAATATATGTCTGCATATTAAACATATACGTATATGCTTTTTCATTTTAACAGCCAAGTGAAATCACTGCTTTTGAGGGCCAAAAAAATTAAATAATGAAGTTTAAAAAATTTGTGGCCAAGATAATAGGACCTTTGGAGAGCTCTTACTCATCCACCACATACCTAACACGATTCAGCACACAGACAATAGAATTATCAGTTTGTGTGATTCTGGATGGTTCTCTAAGATAAGCCCTGATGAAAGAATCTGTTTTGAGAAGTGGACTATGGTACTTAAATAAAGACAAAATGTCCTGAACCCTATCCCGTAGTTTTAGATTTTTTAGATGTTGATTAAACTCTAGTGAAGTTTGCAAATACACCTTGAGAAATCTTAAAAGCTCAAAATCCAGAAAGAAAAGAGAGACTTAAATATTAATCAAGTTTTGATATAACCATAATAAAGTGTGATAATCTCTGACATGATTTTTGAATTTCTGAGGTTGTCATTAGTGAGTTATGATATCATGCATGCAAGACATTCACCTGCATCCCTTCTGGCTTCTGAAAAGGCTGCCAAACAGAGGGAATGTGGCAGAGAAATTTTGGAAACAGCCTCAAAACATCACTACCATTATTTCCATTCTTCAGTCAGTGCCTAAGCCGCCATGCCACAGTATCTTGCAACGCATATTCAAATTCCAGTTTTATTTCAACCACCTGCAAAAAGCTAGTCTAAGAAAATGCTTTAAATGTAAATTCCTGCATCATCCTAAATCACACCAACAACCTCAGTGCAAAATTAGCTATGTTTAATAGCTGACCCCACTGACTACAGGCCTTGAAACCTCTGGCCCTCTCAGCTCACACGGTGGTTCCCATAAGCGTATGCTTAGTGGTTCCTTGATGGTCTACAAAATTATATTAAAACAGCAGTTCATTAGAACCCTGAGGGTAAAATTTGGTGCATTATGGCCTAAGAATATAGTCAACAGAGTGTTGACTCTGGTCTGCAAAACTGCCACACTAGAGAACCACTATCTGGAAAGGCACAGGGCCAAGGTTTGTTCCCACTTTTGCTGCGAGCATCAGATATGAACCTATATGAGGGCATTTCTCAGCTGTTTGTCTCACCCAAAGCCCTGACCTGGGCCAAGTGGCCCCTTGGTAAGAGGCAGTCCTCTCATGTCAGCAATGCCACGTAGAAAGAGAGTTAAAAGGCAGACAGTGAAATAACTTCTTGTTGCTTGCTTGTTACAAAAATTTCATGAACCTTGCTTTACATATTAACATACTCTCTTTGGAGACGAGAACTTAAAAAAATATCTTTGGCATATTGACTTTCAGATTTAATTTCATTCACAGGGGCTAAAAATCTATTAAACCTTCCCACTCTCCTTCCCTCTCTGTCCACCTTCCAAGTCTGCTTTGGCATATTCCTACCACATAAACTACCAAATACTGAGAGACTGAAGAGGTACGTGTCCTCTTCTATTTTCCCCAAAACCTATGTAAAACACCAGAGGAGTCATTTTACAACCTACAGGCCTGGAAAACAACCTATGGACTGCTGTCAATATAAGGCAATAATAGCAACCCCTATGCCTTTTTATCCATCAATCAACATCTGTGGTAAAAAGCTCAACACTTTCAGTATAGCACACTGACACAAAACACTTTGCCTCTTGCAAAACTTTAAGCAAGAGCTTTAAATCTTCAAATAATTTAATTCTCAAAAATGTTTTAGCTGTTTCTAAGGCCAGCTCCCCAAAATGGATTTTTTTTCATTTCTGTTTATCAATCAAAAAAATTTTAAAGGCCATGCTATTAATATGGTCAAGGTAGAGCTCAGATCATGGTTCAGAATGGATTTTCAAAAACTATTTTATATAGAAATTATGAAATACAATGATAATAAATATTTCATAATTTTTCTTGGAGATTACTTCCTAGAAACTCTGAAAGACAGTTCTAATCAGTCTTTCACAGTGGAGGGGGACAAAGCAACATTTCAAAGGAAGAAGGATTTTTTTTAATACCTGCAAATGCAAAAGCTGTGTGATGAACTGTCTTCTTCTTTTTATCCAAACTAATTTTATAAAACCCTTCTTCATTCATGGAAGCCAATTTTCACTTGAACTGCCACTTCTTTATAATAAACTCTCAGCAAGATTAAACAATATAGCAACAGTGCTTTGCACACAAATTGTACTCAAAAACTTTCAAAGCTACTGGGATTTTCTGGATCACTCAGGCTTGCCCCTAGACACAGACTATATCTTTGAAGGGAAGAATTCTGAAATTGCCTTTATAGTATTTTCCTATGGGAGTTGCACGTAAACACTCACATACAATCAATTAAAATACTTAAACTCCTTTCCACTCCCACAGTAACTTATGTCTATTGTGCTGCATAATTGAGAGGAAAGGGCAACAAAATCCTATATGCAGGATCCATACTTTTTTTAAAAGGGAAAGCTCATAAAGGCCTGAATTCTAAAAGGCAAAATATAAATTTAATAAAAAAATATTAATTTTAATGACAACTATGAAAATAAGAGTAATAAAAGTTATTAATTTAAATGCAAATAAAGTCTTACAGTGATTTCCGTATTTGTCCGAAAGCCCTGTTTGTCCCTTAAAAACAAACAGATCGAGTCACTTTTCAATAGTTGTGGAGTAATTACTGCAAAGTTGTCAAACACTTGACTCTATTTTGATAACCCTAAATAAGACTTTCAAATTAAATGTTTCAGAATTAGTCTGGATATTGCTAAACATAATCCTGAGCTGGAGCATTTTTTACCCTAGTGGCATCAAAAGTCAAAAAACATGTAATATTTTCATTTGCTTTTGCTGCAAGTTATTGTAAAGAACTGATAAATAAATAAATGAAAAAATTGAGAAATGGATATTTGCAGGAAAAACTGTGACATTTAGCACGAAAAGTTCTCTCTCCCCAAGTTAACTCCTTTACCCTTAGGTAATAAAATTCACAGAGATACATCCTGGTCTGTTTGCAGGGGTGACATAGCAGCAAGCTGCTGGAGCTGCTCAGCACCATTTTTATCCTCATCTCCCACTGACACTAAGAGTAACTGAAAACACTTGCACGAGGTGCTCAGCAACTTGCAAAATCAAAACCAAACACCATCAAGCTTCAGCACTGCTCAAATCCTGCAACACAGCAGTATGAAACCATCAGGGGCACCACAGCACTTGAGCGAGAGCCAAGGTAAGTGGAATAAGATGGTAGTGCTGCCACAGAAGGACTTGATCCTGAGGTCTTATCAGCAGCAACTCAAAACACCATAGGGCAACCTGATGGGACAAGAAGCTGCGAAGATGAATCAAAATGTGCAGACTGGGAAGGTTAGAGAAATTAGGAGGAGTCAAGGTCCTAAGAACAATAGTCCCATGATAACAGAAAAGGAGGGTTGGTTAAAACTCAACTACTACAATAGAAACTCAGTGTTAAGAAATAAATAATGACATTCTCATTCCAAACATCTAGCCCCTTATAACTGTTCCTAAATCATCAGGGTTAGTAAGGCATTGCCCAAGTCTCTAGTTAAAAACTACAGCATGTCCATGTATGCCTACGAACTCAGTGAGAAAACTCTCTAGACTGTGATCATTCGACTCTCCCAGGAACTTCCCAGTTGGAGGGGAGCATCACCCTGGCTCAGTCTGATCTGACACTGCACAACTGAAGAAACACTTTAGTACACAACATGCCTCAGTGCACTGGATTGCCAAGAGATTGGGAATCGCATAAAAGCTAGCACAGTTTATGGAGTTAAAGTCCCAGCAAAATCTACAGACTGCTCTCTCATCCTTCACAGGGGTACTGCTGCTAACTCTTATGCACCAGGGTATAATTTCTCCGACACCAGTTCTTTCCTCATTTAGAATATGGGAGAGGACAGGTGATCAGGATTAAGAGAAAATAAAATTTGAAAATTTTCAGCATAGCGGAGGAAAGCCACACCACAGTGTCACAATTTAATGGCAGAAACATGAACACAAAAAGCATAAAATTTAAAGCAAACTTTGAGAGAAAATAATCAAAACCTTTGAACACTAACCCTCCTGCCCCCCAAACCACAAAACTGATGTAGGACTGGAGGAGGGAAGCCACTCACAGTAATAATGGCAGTGATGAGCAGACAAGAGCTAATGGAAGAAACAGAACAGTTCAATCAGCCATGACATCAGGCTATCAAAAACAATCTGGCCATTATCACATTAAAAATCCATTCAAGTAAACAAAACAAAAATAGAGATCACAACAGAAAGCTCAAGACTCACTTTACCAATGGATTAATGACTATCATTAGCTGGGAATACTCTAAAAAAACAATCTAAGCAAGCTAAAACATTATTATCCATAATAATTGGTTCACTACTGGGAATGTTGTGTCTCTGCCAAGATCTACTGCTAAACCAGATAGACGTGTTCTGTTGATTTTCTTTCCAAGAGCTGATGCAGTGGTTGACTTGTCTTCTTAAGCCTTTGGCTATCACAGCAAATTAGAAATTGGAAAATAACTCTTCATAATTTTTACCCATTAAAAAAGGAGTCTTCCCCAGAGCTCACAGACACCACAATAGCCACAAAAGCTCTTAACTTTTCAAAGAATAAATTAATGAACGTTCAATGTGGATTATAAACATACATAAAGGCCCTTACTTTTAAATAAACAGAGGGATAACATTATCTAATGGATGGCAATTAGAAACATTCTGGCTTCAAATTTTAAAAAAAATGATACCTAGTTAACAGTAAGGAAGATTTACCAAGTGAAATGAAGTTTTTCATTTGGCTTCAAACCAATATTGGATGTTTTTCTAGAATACATTCTCTACTTCAAAGTCACAGAGGTCAGGCTGTAACTCACTTCTGCCTACAACTCCTTTGCAGATGTGGTAAGGGCACTTCCTCGTCTGTGTTACACCTGAAATAAGGCAAGGTGGAACCATAAGGATCCATCCTGTCCTATCAAAAACTTCATAAATCTTGATACAGATGATTGATCAGGGCCTTGTTCACAGAGTTGCTACTCCACGAAATGAGCAGAAACCGCGGCTGCGTGTTTGGGAAGAACTGCTTTCCATTAGCTACCGAGATCAAGTTAATCCTTCCAAGTCCCCACCAACTCATCTCCATGCAATACACATTAACCTCCTAATCTACCTCTCCAGCCCACTGTACTTCACTCATCTAATCTGGCTGGTTTACTCCACTGCACTGATATTGTCTTTGATGCAGACAGAAGGGATTAATTTGGCTAGTCTGAACTATCTCCTTGAGAAGCACCTCTCTCCCCATTGATTAAAGAGGGAGGCAGTTCAGCCTTCCCCAGACAGTCTAATCCCTATTTTTTGTGAACAGCTTATCAATATCAACTACTAGATAGTGATCAACAAGATACCACCAACAAAATTAGGAATCTTTCACATCATGGTTCATTTTACCCTCTGTGTTAGCGGTGCCTCCTCTACCCCCCGTTTTTATTACAAAATTCTGAGTCAATCTGCCAGGGAAATTACACAGCAAAGGCAAACTAGGAAAAGGAAGCCTGAATTTCCCAAATAATTTTTCATGCAAAGTATTCAGAAGACAAGCAGCAAGTGTCACAAGTCTACAGAATTAGCCTCTAAATTATGTGTTGCTGGAACACAGCTTATCCCATGAGGCCACAAGTAAAAATTACCTCCCTGCTATCAGGTACTTACACAACTGTATAAGACAAGGCCACATGTTTGCACTTCAGGCAAAATTCAGAGAGTTTCTTTTAGGACAGAAGATATACAGTGAGAATTTTGGTTCCAATATGATAAACTGCAGACCATAAAAGGTGTATAATATAATAATACAGTTGTCTTCACAGGGGGGTTCTCTGTTGTCATCATAAAACTGCTGTCACTGTAATAACTTAGTTTAACAATCAGGCAAAAGAGAAGTTTTTATGTATAAAACCTTGTCTTTTAAGAAACAAGAAGAATAGCTGCTTCTGTGGTGGTTTTGTTCCACCTTTTTTTTTTTTTTTTTAATAGAAAACCTGGGGATAATAAAGACAATCAGCTCAAAGAACCATAAAGTTTTAGCTCCCTACATGTCCTATTCATTTCTACTTTGGGATACAGTGCTTTCAAATATTCTGCCTATTTCACTGCTGCTGTTCTCGGTTTTGCAATTTTTAGTCAAGGAAACAAACATCACTAAGAAACTAGTAACTACATGTGGGAATACACAGTTGAATCAGAACATGCTTTTCCCATTCCTCTATCATCATTGTCCAGGAACTGACGAAAGCACCCACAACTGGTTTCTCTGTTGGGATAATACTGACTTCTGGGTCCATAAGATACTATCTCACTGTCTTCTATTAAAAATAAAAAAAAAATACATTAAATAAAAACCAGGACACGCAGGTCTCTGATGAGAGAAGGGGTGTGTGGGAGGATTAAATTGAGATTTGGTATAAAGGTTAAGCTGAATCTGGGACATTCTGAGTTTCTTCTCATATACACCAGTGAAACAGGGGCACACCTCTTACAGTGTGAGAGATGTAGGTGCAGAGAAACAAGCAACTAATCTTATCTTTGCTGGAGGAAACCTCTGTTGATATTTCAAACAAAACTAGTTTCTATTTTATTTACTTATAGGTGACAGTGCAATACAAGAATGCATCTAAAGCTCTCTTCCTTACTGAACTCAAGTAGGGAACGCTCTCCAACTGTGCTGTAGAAACACAGCAGGAGAAAGCAACGACACATTAAAATAAGCAACCCAATCAACCTCTGATAATGATGTGCCCACTGTTTTGTTAGTTTTTTTTTCAGTAATAACACACTCACCTGAGTTTTTGGGTGTAGCTGCTAGTCCGACATACACGTCTGTGTCCTTTTGTATTGCCTTCACCTGATGCATTTTCCTCATTTGTTTATACAGTTCTAGGTTTCCTCTGGCTCCTCAGCAGAGCACTTCTTACCCAGAAACCCACTGCTATTCACTTCTAAAAGCCAGGAAGACGAAGTCTACATAAAACAACTCACTAACTTCAATGGCAACAAACTTACTGCCCAAATAACAAGCTCTTTTGGGAAATTCCCTGTCCTTCACGTCATGACTTGCATTGTACAAACAGTTTCTGCAGTGCTTAACATCGTGCATTTTATTGCAAGGTCATAACAGAATCCAAAAAGAATAACTTGATTTCTCTTTCCAATGCTAATGGGATTATTCATATGTCTAACAGTTAAATAGCTTTTCTTCAGGTCTTTCTGAAGTTTAAGGCTCTCTGTTTTCACTTAAGGAACAGTCTTCTGCCAATATTTTTTTGGTACATTTGCAACTGCTGGACAATGATGTGAAAATATAATTGCTAATGTGTCTAAAGTCTAGAATAAACACATGATTAATAATATTTTATTTAGGTTTAGTCATATTTTTCTTAACCTTTACAGAAATCTTGAATCATGGCATATTAATGAATTTTATTAGATTTCACAAGTTACAGAAGATGTCTTTTATCAAAGTAAGTCCAAATTTATTGCTGACAATCCTTTTCAATTTACACACTAATGAAAAATAAAACATAATTCTAACAGAGGCTGCTCTTAGTACATTTTAGCCTAATCCACTACAACAGATTTTATTTGGCTCTTAAGTATTAAGCTTTCCATCTAGACCTCTTGTTCTACTTTTACACTTTCAGGACTTGATTATTCTCATATGTTACAAATTGCATCTGGAGCTAGGCAACAGCATATCCATTTTCAGATCCCAAGTTCCTTCTCCACTTGTTCACATGGTCCTCCACTTACCAAAAGCATGGCAGGGCCTCAGGCCTAGGTAATTTGGTTCTCTAAACCAAAACTGATTTTAAAAAAACCCAAACCCATTTATCTTCAAAGATTTCCAGACTACTTTTAAGGAAAATAAGAAGAAACAGCTTTACATAAGAAATGTATAACTTGTCTTGTAAAATCTCTCAATTAGTGCACATAAGAAAGCACATAGGAAAGGTAAGATCACAGTGTCAGACTGTCTCTGTTCTCCCCATTTTCATCTCTCAAGAGTGTCCTATAATCACATAACAGCCCCTCAGCTCTCATGCAGTTCTAAACAGCCTCTGTGCAATTTCAAAGGTAAATCTGAAAAAAACCCCCATATTAAATCAAGCTACTTTTATACATTATAATAGTTTTCATGTTTTTTTGTTCTTTGCTATCTTTATTATCATCCAAGGCCCTGTGACAACTGTCATACTGCTTCGCAAATGAGACACAGTGAATGCTTGCAAAAAGTCACTAAAGAATTGGAAACGGGGTATAGGGTTCTGCATCCATTCTTACATTTTTTTCACTTTTCCTTTCCAAAAGAATATTGCAAAATTACATGCCTCTGCAAGCTATTCTTGCACTGTAACTCTATCTTTCCATAAGGTTAAATTGTAGAAATTTAAGATTTTATTAATGCTTCGCATCTGACAGACCTGCTATTTTTTCATAATGAAGTAGACAAAATAAATGATATTTTCAATGTCAGGTCACAAACTCAGTCCCTGCAGATGCAGTGCCATTGTAACTTGGGGCTGTTCTCTTGGAAAGCAACAGGCTACAAGAAATCTCCCTCAGGTAAGGATACCATCCAGTATCTAGTGGTTGTCCCACCAATAAATTTGTGTTATCAGGAGTGGAAGACGGATGTCTGTACCATGACCAGGCATCTCGTATGGGTGTGGAAATACAGAATGAGTAACAGTAACCACAGTATGTGTATCTGCTTGTATAGTTTTAACACAATTCAGCTGTTATATTTAGGTTAGTGACACTAAAAACCACAGAGCACTTTTCCATTATGTGTTTGGGATTCTAAATACGATGAAGCTAAGTCTGCTTGCCCACATTTCAAAACTAATGCTGAATTAAATATGTTTATTGTTTCCAAAACGTCAGGCCCATTGTCAAGTATGCCCTGGATCCAGGTAAGAGATAGTGCCTGCAGATATTACTTACTTTTCCTGGACATTACCTATTTCAAACTAGCTCCATCTCAGTAAAAACTAATAAAAGCCTGTGTTCAACACCTCCTGGTAAGCCTATATGGATGTTCCAAGTGTCTCTTATCCAGCTCCCACACGCCCCTTGGCACTGTGGCTTACACAAGGTGCTCATCTTCCTGGGCAGGGAATGTCTTTTAATACAGGCTTGTAGTCCAAAGTGCAAATCTTAAAGGAGTGCACTAAAGGGACCCAGTAAAAGAAAAGAGGAAAGGAAGGGAGAGGGAGGGAAGAAATAGGGGGGAAAAAGACCCAGCATTATGTTATCAATATTAAGTGTCAGAAGTCAATGACACTACACTCACTGAGTAATTATTGAAAAATAAATAATTTCAGTGACACAACATGTTATTTTAAGGGTTCTGAGAAGTCCTTGAAAATGTTATTGCTGATTATCCCTCTTTACCAGACCTCCCTGGACCCAGCCTCTGACTGCCACTGTCCCTATGGGGGTGATGGTTTTGCAATCCCCCTGCCTGGCATAACTCCTCGCTGCTGTCAGGCAAGGCAGATGGTTCCACCTTTCTTTCCACACCAACCTGCTTGTTCTCACCACTGTCTTCCCTGCAGAAGTGTTTGTGCACTTGTGGGCAAGCTGGAACATGGACCTGGTCCAAGTGAAAGCTAACCCAACCAAAACCACGTCAGATCCAAAAAGACAGCACACAAAGGGAATAGGAAGCCTGAACAGGGAGAGGCAATCATCTCTTTCTCCAGCAGCACTGACCTATGCCAAACGAAAGTGATGACAACTTTAGAATGACTTGCCTCATCACAGACACTTTCCACATATTCCTCAAATAATTTTTTTTGCATGACAAATCTTTCCATTGCCTGTTCCCATATACTGATCCAGACATTGGGCTGGATGTACACCATGGGAGCAATTTCTCAGATACATTTGAGAAAAGGAAAGGACTTGAACTGCGCAAAACCCTAAAAGCTATTTGTCACCATGCCATTTCCCAATTGTGAGTCCACTACCAACCCAGGCTAAATTAAAAAGTTCTGTAAAGAACAGAACTAATGAAGCTGAATTTCCCAAGGACATGCAAACCACTTTCTTGAACTCCCTACTGCAATAAACACCAGCTTCTTCTGTGTCTTCTGCAATTCCTTCCTCTCATCTTCATTGTCCTCTGTGACCCACTTCCCTTGACACTTGGGCCCAGGTCCTCTTTCACAGTGTTTATAGTTGTTTCAGCCTCAACTGTAACCTCAGACAAATGTCTAAATATTCACTGTACCCCATGGACTTTCAATAGCTACAGTGTTCTCTGAAAATGAGGACCATGCAAAGGCATATAGACTGGGTCCTTCAAATTGCTAGTCATTTAGAAGTCCTGTGTAAACTCCTAACTCCAGCTGTTGAACCCCAAACTCCCACCCATCTCAGCCAGTAGCCCTGGGAAACCTTTTTGAGGATAGGCTGGGGTTTGCACTCAAGCCAGACCTTGGCTCTCATCCTGGCTGCATGTTGCAAATGGCACATATACAGCAGTAGGCAACTTCCAACCCGAAGCAGGGAGGGAAAAGTTTAAACCTGTGCAACTTTCAGATGTAGAACTGGAGTGTGACCCACCTATAAGGCACGGGAGAGGTGATCAAGACATACCATGCCTTTATCCCCCACCATGTACTGCCTCTGTGATGGAGAAAATCAAATGGCCTACGCAGGATAGGAAAGTCCAAATGGAATCTCTCCTTGAAGAAGATGACCTTGCATGGCCTTGAGGCCAAGCAGACATGTAGGATGACCGAGCACCCACTGTCCCTCTTAGCAGGGCACATGTGCTCCTCATGCTCCTCAAAAATGTGCCGTTTACAGTTTGAGAATTTGGAGGCATCAGGGGAAATAGAGAAGACTGTGGCTCAGCCACATCATACCTCACACCACATCTACACATCATCGTGGAGGATGCTGTCCTTTTCTCTGCCTTGTTATGCCTTTCAGGTGCTTCTGAAGTGATATTAAATAACCACACCCAGTAACTAACTTTAATGATGTATTCTTATTCACATGTAGGTATAGAATTCTTACACTCTGAGACAACAAAGTAATAGCCCCCCTCCAACTTTTCTACCAAGTTGTTATTTACAAAGATGTTTCCAGGGTAAAAAAAATTACTATATTACTGTTATATTTTAATACTTACTATCTAACATGCAATTTCAAGGGCAAATTTTTTAATGGAGCATTGAGGATGCTTTCTTAGGAAGTCTGGGTCTTTGATGTTAAATTTATGGCCAGTCATTGCTTGACAATTGTAATTAATATGCTGGGTGATTTTCTGACTTGCTCTTCCAAGAGACATTATTATTTGTAGTCTGTCAGTGTAACACATAAATTATGAGCCATGTTCACCTATAATAGACTGAAACGAAACTTCAAAATTGACATTTATGAAGAAAAATGAAAAAGTCCTTTCTGCCATGAGAATGGGCATAGCACACAGTCTGCAGTAGACTCGGAACAGAAGAAAGTTTAAGTTATGTATATTGAAATACCTGCCTGCCAAAAATAATTACATGCTTAAAAATAGATTACTCTTTAGTTACAAGATCTCATAAACTGGGCAATGTCATGCACGATCAAGGAGGACTTTTACACACACCGTAATTTTTTTTGCCTACTGAACACTAGTATGCAGTCATTTTTCAAGATAGTGATGCATATTAGTGCCTCAAGAAAGACCTCTTAAAGGAATGAAAAAAATTACCTTCCTGAAACACAACATGAACTATTCATAAGAAAATCCCCATACATAGAAAAGGTTTCCTCTTTTTCTAAAAAAAAAAAAAAAAAAAATAAAATTTGTAAAATATGAAATTTCAAATCAGAATGAATCAAGACAAAATCAGAAGCTATTTAAACCACACACTCGCCAACCATGTACCTTGATGATCTAGATACAAAAAGCATTGTGTGGAAGAACATGCCCAAACATTTACTTGGTGTTAATTTGCAAACCTGAAAGAGCCAAGCATTCTTTTAAAGCTGTTGACCATTATGTTTACAAAAAAAGATATGTGCACATGCTAGGGAAATGCACTTAGAAATCCTAAACATTCAAGGGTTTTTACTCAATAATGCAAGTAAATGGAGAATATACAATATGTACTTTGCCAGGTAATAAACGAAGAACTTTTATTAAAAGAAAAAAAGGCATCAAAACAAAACAAAAAAAAAACCCAAATGAAATGCCTGAAGTGCCTGAAGTAAGTGCCATGAATCCCTATTACTGGGAATGTCCAGGTATGCTAAGTATCCCCATATTTCACTAAGTATGCCCATATTCCACTAACTTCAAGTGAGAATCTACAGGAAGCAACTTCAGCTCCGAGGTTCCTCTACAGAGCAACCCCCTAGTGAGGGAAATGTTTTGGAGTCTGGGTGTCCCAAGCTCCAAAACACTTTACTGCAAGGGCAGATGAGAGAAACAGAAGCAACTAAGCTAAGCATATAGTATCAGGTCATAGGAAAAGGCATCCTTTGAAGCAAAGAATGAATCCTGGTTTTCCACCCCAATGAGCTCAGCATATGAGCTGTGAGGATCAGCAGGAGATTTGCTCTTGAGCTGAAGTATAGATGTACTCAATCATTATATGCACCCTTAGGTGTAATGTAATAGTGTGGCATATTAAATTTCTGAGAAAAAAAATCCTTACCATGGATTGGAGAAAACCTACAGTTTTAGGCAGACCTGGGCAATTCAGAACACCTTCAACTTATACAAGTACTCAAATTGTGACAGCTTAAGAAAGCTTAAACCAAAAACCTAAACTGAGAAGATCAAAGTGAAAACTACACCAAATTTTGTCTTTTTCATACTTCAGCCTGAAATAAGTGAAAACACCAAAGTTTAGCTTAAATTTTCCACCAATTTTTTTATTTGATCCCATAAGAAAACCTAACTTTAATACTTCCAAGTTTTGAACTAATCAGAACATTTGGACAATTTTAGTTTGGAAAATATGAAGCATACACAGTTCCAGGGAATAACTGTACAGAGCTATTTTTGCTTTTGTTTTTCTTATGTGACCAACTTTGTCTCAGGCATTTATGTCCGACTTTGGAGTAAGGGAGTCTGTATCTGTCACTGCTGTCCTGTCCTGTCTATACACTACTCTTACCCTCATTCCTCACATGCAACCCACACAGCATACGTACAAAGCAAAAATATCCACCCCTAAGCAAGTTCTGCGCTAACTGCAGACTGAACCCACAGCATCCCTCCTCTTAATTCCTGTATTGTGCTTTGCTAGCCCACAGTCTTGGGGTTACATTAGTTGTCCAGGTTTTAGAGCCTAAAATAGGAGTGAAAAACCCCCTGAAGTTACGGATGCCAAAAGAATTCCTCTAAATACAGGGGCAGTAAAAGCCTAACCAAACAGTCTCAGATTAACAAATATGTCTGTAGATTTACTACTACTGATAGCATTATTGGTACTGTAACTATGTAATTATTTTTCCCTGGTTTTAAAAGGTTTGGACTTTGAATTAGTATAGCCAATGCATTCAGCCTACAAAAACATGTCTGTCCAGACTGAGGATATTTTTTGCACACTTGTGGACAAGATGTTGGCTTCATTTTACAACCAACATCTTGTCCACATCAGGGGAGCGTTCTCACACAGACATGCATACCATGTGGGCTACCTGCTGAGTTTTGGCAAGCTTGGCAGGCTGCAGAACATAAAGGGTAGGCAGTTGTAGTGGAAAAAGCCTTCATGGGAATTTTTTTTTTATGTTGTGAAAAAAAAAAAGGGAAAAAAAAGCAAACTGTTTCCCAATGAACCACACTGTGAGCTGGCATAAGGAAGATAAGGGCAGGAAATTGGATGTAAAACTAGTGCATAGGTCTTTTAACAGAGGAGGCACTCTGCAAGTTGCCAATGTGACATACACATTTCTTTTCTAAAATTCAGCCACTTTTTTCTTTTTAATTAGCCATATGGAAAGTTGAAAGACTTGTGAACTTACAGCATCAATCCCACATGTTGAGCTTAATTTCTGAGAGGTTTTACTCAATCTCGTGTCTTTAATTTATTTTTATACTCACATTTATACACCGTTAGACAAAATAACACACGTAGAGCAAGATATGCCTTATGGTACGAGCATAGTTCAGTATTACTTCGTTCTTATATAAAGGTGCTAAAGTGTTTCAAATTAGGAAATGAAGTGCACCCTACAAGTGGTTATGTTTTAGTGTTCCACCCTGGTAAATTTTACAAATATTGGTGTAGTCAACTATTCTTAGTTTTCTAGTACAATCTAGAAAGGAAAGCAGAATAAAAATGATTGAAGCGCTAAAAACAGCCACAGCCGAATGCAAAAAATGCAACAGCACCACCTAAGGCCCATCTAAGACAGTGCAAAAAGTCACGGAGGTGTTACAGATCCCTTATTCGTATTTATACAGCTGTAACATGCATTTTAAAATTGTAGCATGGCATTTTTTCATGCCTTGAGTCTTGGTTAACCAGTTCCTGGTACCTATTTATTCACATTTGGATTTCCATGTAGTTCACAGTGTTGTATGAATCAAAGGTTCATCTGTAAAATACATTTATATCGCCCATTTTTCCACTCTAAAACTAAGCGATATTGTATTTCAAACACAACACAGGCAAGAGAATTTTTAAAGCATTTTAAACTATTGTGACAAATCATCCAGCCTAGTTGCCGCAGCAAAGTTTTGGAGCACACAAGTGCCCCCAGGTGCAGATTTTCTATTTTCTACAGTAACTGAAGTATCAATGTCACTACAACTCCAAGTGAAGAACTTTATTCCAGTTTCCAGCCTCAGAATATTCATGAACAAATTTATAAACATTTGGTCTGCTAGCTATGTGATTCTTTACTTCAGATAGCTCCCTCCTCTGCTTGTTTACTCTTCATATAACATTTGTAAAAGTTAAGCTGTTCTTTCCTAGCCTTGGTTAGCCTCTAAAGGAGATCTAACCTTCTCTGACATGTGACTTTATTCTCTTTGCTATACCTTGCTGCCCTACACCCCATCCCAAACAAGCCACAAAGCTCACTGCAACAGCACTGGTCTCACATTACCTCCACTGGAAGTAACTCTTCCGACATATCACATTTGGTCTTTTATGACTTACACATTTACATCAGTCGCTATACTGTGGGACAACTGAACAGTGTTCAGTAATATGATTAAAGTTCGTCCCTAGTGAGGAAAAGAAGCATGCTTTTTATTTATTCTCCTATTATTTTACAAGAAATTAATTTGTCATAACATATGGTACCATATAAGTTTAAGACTTTGTCAATTAATCAGTGAGACCACTACAGAAGACAGACAAATGTTATCTCTTCCTCTGACCTTGTGTAAATTAACACAACATTACCAACCTTTCCAACAAACACGCATGAACATGATGTAACCATTTTCAGAGAGTTCTACTAATGTAAGAGCTGTATTATTAATAGGCAATCACAGTGAAAAGGGAGGTTGATACTGCATCTTCTGCCAATATGAGTACAGGCAAAGTTATGCGTGTCACTCAGCTTGTCAGCTGTGGAACCTTATGTTGTCAGAAACAGCTCTTGCAGAGAAGACAGCTGTATGCAGAAAGCAAAGTCACTGAGGGCATTTCTCCACACCACTGCTGAGGAAGGCACGCTTAATGCACTGCCACAGGAGTTACAGGCCACTGGTCACAGGCAACAGTTCTAAGAGCTGTTGGAGAGAGAGGTCCTTAAAAAGATGCCCAAGACATAGGAGTTTGAATCAAGCAAGTCTGATCTATCATGCTTTCTTCATTGCCCAGGCACTCAGCTACCCTCTCTGCCTGCCCTTCTTTATCCCTACCTGACATCTGCACCTAGGAAATAGCAGCCCAGAGGTTTTGCAGGGTGCAGAGCCGCCTGGCTTCTAGGGAGTGGCCTCCCTTCTTTTTCTGATTTTATTCCAGGCACAACTCCAGCCACTGTCCCTTGTAGTTAGACTGTGAAAGGAGCTATTTGAAACCAAATTCCTCAATAATGCCCTCTGAGCAGATGCGATTCCCAACCTGCCTGCAAACACAACTCTTTAACTGTGCAGAATTTAAGCTCGCACCTTCCCAGGATTTATGTTATTAACACAAAATTAAAAATACATTAACAACGTTAATTGGAAAACTCTACCCCAGGCTTGGTCAGGGTACACTGCTGGGTCCATAAAAGCTGCATCTTATGTCAGTGGTCCTCAACACTCATTGCATGATGGCAAGAGTAACAAACTGTTTACATGCTGCGGTCATCACAGTGCTCTGCTCTCCCTATTGGCCTCAATTCAAGTTTTAATATCCTGCACCTGAACATTAGTCTCATACACAGTGTGTTGTTCCCCCCAGCAAAAGGCTGAGTGTTACAGTAATACACACTTCTGCTCCAGGCTACTCAAGTGAAGTAGCAGGACAATTCATTACCTAGAAAATTAATGATGTCGATAATAACAATAGGAATGTCTTCCTGGCAGTCATGCAAATAACACAAAAGGGTTCAATTGTTCATTCGTTATAATCAAGTATTTCAAAAGATTAAAGACTAAAACTTTTATTAGGTATAGTGTAAGAGTCAGTGGCATAGAAGTTTGATTTCAAGTCCCTGCCATGAGAGAGACCTCCATGATAAAAGAGAGATTCGAGGGCTTAGTTCTTCACAAACAAGATACTTCATTATTGATATACCTACCAAATTAATAATTTACATGATTTCAAGGAGAAACATTTTCTAACTCTGCCTTAGAGTTATTGATATTGAGGAATTCTTGCAATTCCTGATCCAAAAGCTGTGTTCTCACATAATATCTCCCTTGTTCTCTCCTATCACAAAAGCAGAGAATCTCTTGAAAAAACACAGTCACACATATCCATTTAGAATACAAACTATGCTCAAAGGTTACTAAAGACCTTTAATTATTAAAAATTATCTACTTACTTTCTGGAACTGAATATATTCCTAAGATTTTATAACGTATTACTTTTCAAAGTATCTTTCATCCACGCTTCATTCTCTCAATTTTACTTGAGCGAATCTCTCAGTTACTAGTGCTCTCCTTAAGCAGATGATTACTAGAGTCCTGTCATTATAAAAAAAGTACCACAAGCTCTGTTTCCAGAACAAAAATAATGAGTTAACCACAAATGCTGCCAACAGAAAAGTGGAAACATTACCCCCTCTACTGAAATAGTCAATGCCACAAAGCAAATTAGAAAGGACTCTAAAATGCAAGGCTGCTAATCTCAAAATCCATTTTTTACAGCTAGGCAGAGCTGACAGTATTCAGTTGTAGATATTTCAGTAATAACTAACTACTTATTTAAAGTTCTTACAGAGACAAATAGTAAGTTAAGGTCTTATAGAAGAAAAAGACAGTAATATAATGAATAGCACATACAAGCTGAACAGGGCTGGCCAAGGTCCTTTGTATTGCTAATCAGGTATGAGATGCCTTACTGGGAAATCTTATTCTGTAGGTAGTTACTGCATTTCAGCATCTCTTGAAGTTTCTTTTTGAATACAACATACAGCTATTAGTTACTCATCTTTGCAGTAGCTTTTTACCATATACTGTGTTCATAAATGCTACATTCTCATGATTCCTTAAGAAACTATAGATGAATATGGAAGTGCTGGATCTTAACATACTGGTTTGTAAATGACTTTCAAAAACATTTTTCAAAGTTGTATATTTTAACAAATGAATTTCTTTAATTAAATGAAGGTGCCATAAACTGTCCATGTGTGAATCAAAACCAAGAGCTGTATTAAATTAAAAGTGCAGTATCTTACTAATGTTAACAAATTAGGTCTGCCTTCAGGATAGAGTACTGCTCTCTTTAACATGTCAGATTAATATGGTGGTGATAGGAATGGAACAGTCATGCTAAATCAGCTTTTCAAAATTAATATTTCTTTGCAATCAATTAGGAATACAATTTAAAATTTAAACAGGTCCTGAGTACAGACACTCCTGCACATTATCTTCTTTCATAAATAAGCTCCTTTTACAGACACGATCTTTTTGCCAATATTACATGAAGTTATCATGGGAAGTATTGAAAAGAAACATTTAAGAAAACGTTTCTTAAGCACTATTTGGCCTACATTTTTTTTTTTTTGCAAGCCCACACTTAATCTTTATTCTTCCATAATCAGTATTTATTGTGTGACCCTGACAGCTTGCTACTGCTGTGATAAATTATCTGACTCAAGTCAGATTAAAAATGCAGCCCTGAATCCTAATTATCTTGGCAGATCCTCTTAGTAATAGCATTTCTTGTCAATTCTGGAATCACAGCATGGGTGTCAATTGCAACAAACGGCCAGGCCCCTCTCTGAAGCAGGCTCCCCAGAACGCTTCCTTATCTGCCATATGTAAATCTCAGATGCTCTGTACCCTTGGTGACCTTTTATTAGCAAACTGACAAAATGATAAAGCTAGTCATGGCAAAACTCCCACTACTACACAATTATCCTCTACGGTTCCAGTCCGTGGGCGATCAACAAGACATTGTTAATTGTGATGCATTTCATTGACTTCCCCTGCTAACAGACCCTACAGGTCAGCCAAACCGACAGGGTTAGGCGTTTATTTCACATCGGAAAGGGATAGTAATATTTTGACCCACAGGAGAGTTTCCATCCTTGGTTTTTCCTCTTCAGTATGAAGCCTGTCATTTGTTTTTAAAAAGACTCATGAAATAATGTATATATACTTTTAATACATATATATGTATATTTAATGTATTTAAAAAGAAAAGTGTTGGGAAAGAATGGTCTGCTTCAAGAACTTACATAACTGAGGTATTCCCCAAGAATAGTATCAATCAGACTGAAACCAGAGAGAACTCCCTCTCACTGCCTCATCATACTGCAAACCTTAATCAGACCTGAAACCCTTCAGGTAAGAACTGGATTCACACTCCAGGACACCCATCCTTGTCAACTTATTGAGGCAGACAAATAGAACACAGGTAAATACTAAATAACCAAATAACCCTATCACCCCCAAAGGCTATCTGATAGAATTAAGATTCTGCAAACTTCTGTCTGTGTATGCAGGTATTTTGTAAATAAATACAGTTCAATCTCAAGAACCATCCTGCAAATTAATGACATCTTGCAGTGCCTCCATTAAAATGTTATACACATGTAAGGTTAACAAGTAAGGTAGAGAGAGAATCAAGCTGAAAATTGTTCAGCACAGCTCAATCCTCCTGCTCCCTCAGAGCTTTCCAGGGACCCCTACAACAGAATATCATCCAAGAAGTTTACAACGCACCCTGCTATGTTCCACTAGAGTTTTAAAATTGGGAAAATCTGCTCTGATTCTGATGTTATTCATTCCATTCCAGCTACCTTCTGGCTGGCTTGAGTTGATAAAAGCATCAGGCTCTGCAGGACATAGTATGAGTCAAAACCCTGTCATTTAAGAAGCTGATGCATATTTGCTTTGTAATGTAGTTTATTTCTGAAAGAACAACTTGGCTGCTAAAATTACTTAGGATTTTCTCAATTGCACGCAATGAGATATTTGGAGAGTGCACACAGAGCTACAACTCCTGCAGTCTTGTTACCAACGATATGGCTGTTTCACAACAGTATGAGAAAGAACTAAAGTATGACAATATGTTGCATTCTGAGAAGATATTCTTATCTGCCTCTAACAACTGGCACTCCCATGTCATCAGATCCTGCAAAAGAGGTGTTGTGCACCATGGAGAAGAGAAAAATAAGAAGGGTAAAAAAAATTATTCAGTCCAATCAATCCACAGTGTGTCTTTGCTACTCTGAACTGAATAAAATCTGTATCTTCTTGAAGAAAATGAAAGATTGATGAATTATCTAAACTGATTTCAAAGTGAATGATAAAGGGGAACCTGTGATATCCTTTTTTACCCTAAACAAAAGTGAGAGAAAGAGAAAGTTTACAGGGCAGACAGGAAAGTTATGAAACACATGAGAAAAAAAGATCCAAAAGGTGGCTACCGAGTACTTCAACCAAGATGTGGACTTCAGAAAACCTTGGACACAAATAAAGCCTTTTGCTACATTTTTGTGCACAGTCATATTTGTAAAGGTGATTGTATCTCATCTCTGCAACTGTGTGCTCTGTCTGGATTTTTCTTTCCTTGTTTAATTTTGAGCCTACAAACCACTTACAGTACCAGCAACTCCAGGATTAAAGACCATAATGGACTGACAACCAACATTCATACTCATGAAGTAAAACTAAAATACCGCCCAGTCTTGCGCATTAGTTTATATTTAAGTTCCTCGTTCAGTTAAATGATTCCAAATGCTGTGAAACAAGTCTATATTACTATATATGAAAAACTTGTGAAGATTCTGTCACGTTTATAAATCAAGAAGATGGAACAGATTCAAATATCTATATCGAATTGCATAACATTCTTTAAATAATACATCTTCTGAAACAGTCCCACAGCAGAGAGGAATAATTGGTTCAGACATAATGGTTGCAAGGAGTTTGCAATTCCAGCTGCAAATGGAATGAAATAACTCCAAAAATTTTGAAAAAACAAAAAACAAAAAACAAAAAACAACAAAAACTTTTGAAAGAAGGTATTTCAGCATGGCATTGTTTCTTCTTTCATAAGTAGAATGAACCTAATTTTTGTACCAATAGTATGTCAAATTAGTACAGCAAATACTGAAATCAAGTTTTTCACAAATTGAACATGGTCTTATTTTCTTTCAGGTTGCATTTAACCTTTAGAGATCATCCTTTAAAAGTACTCCTTGTTTCCCTGTAAAGAAAATGTTCTTGATTGCTCTTTAATGGTTGTCTAATTTCTTCCTTTGTTGAACTACTAGTTGTTTGGTGTAGCTTTCAGAGGCATGCAAGCACAACCACTTGAAACAGGTGAAGCTGAATACCGGCTGGGGGATTCACACCATCTTGCCTTCTGACTTAAACAGAATTTCTCTTTGTTCTTTGGAAGCTGATCTAGTTATTGTAGTCACTCGTGGCCAGGCTATGCAAACAAAGATTTGGGAAAGGTCTCTACCCACGTTTGACACAAGTGCGCTGGTGGCTAAAAAGGCCAATACGAGACAGGCACATCAGTTGCAAAAGGTACAGCAGAAAGACTCCTTAGATGGTAAATTCTGCAGGGCATGATTCTTTCTGCGTTGTCTTTTCTCCTCGAGAGTGATCCTGCGTGTGTTCTCAAAGGAAGCAGCAGCGTTATAGATGGTGTGTCTCCAGACCTCCCGATTGGAGGCCAGAGTAGACCAGTTATGGTGATCAATATGGCCAAGGCTGAGATGTTGTTTCAGGGAGTCCTTGTATCTTCTCTTCGGGGCTCCTCTCATGCGGCAGCCAGTGGCAACTTCACCATAAAGCAAGATCTTAGGGAGGCGGTGGTCCTTCATCCTTGAGACATGTCCTGCCCAACACAGCTGTGTTCTCAGTAACATGGCCTCAATACTTGTGACTGCTGCTTTTCCTAGAACAGACGTGTTAGTCACATAATCTGACCAGTGGATGTTTAGGATTGTACAAAGGCAGCGTTGATGGAAGCGTTCTAGGAGACGCAGGTGGTGGTAGATGACCCAAGATTCAGATCCATATAAAAGAGTAGACAGCACTATGGCTCTGTAAACACTGATCTTTGTACTTTTTTCAAGTGTTTATTTCGCCAAACTCTTTTATGAAGCTTTCCGAAGGCACTATATGCCTTTGCTAACCTGTTGTCTATCTCTCCGTCAGTCTTACCATCTGAGGAGATGAGGCAACCTAGGTAATTAAACTGCTGGACTGATTTGAGCTCTGATTGGCCAATGGTGATTCGGGAATGATGGAAGACTTCCTGAGGTGCAGGCTGATAGAGAACTTCAGTTACTGTGGTAATACTACTAAAATTCCATACTCTCCAGTATAGCTGACCTAAGAATATTAGATAGCATACAACCATCCAGTATGAAAGAAATATCAAAGTCATGTAACTATTAATTGACGTTACATCAATCTGGAAACATAGCACCACAGTTCACACTAAACATACTATGCTGTTCTCACTTGTGCTTACACACATTTCAAAGAAATAACGAAAATGCTTTTGATTCACATCTATACACAGCAAAGAGAAAAATTTGTGCAGCAAACTCTAGTTGCATCAATTAGAATACTTCTACCGTCAGGATACACTCAAACAAGGTTTCAATTTGTACTCCCTTAAATATGAGATTACTGTAACCATGTTTGGCATCCAGAAGTGCAGATCTGTCCCGAAAATACCATGCTGTTCCCCTCGCTGTTTGATTTATTTTTCATATACAATATACTGTATACATCCAACATGGTTTGTATTCCACGAAATGCATCTCAGGCAACAAAATCTACAGTGTCGGCTCTGCAGGATGGGTTCTTCATTTAGACTTTAACCCTATTAGCACAGCTCCACTAGCTCTCTAATACAGCATCTGTGCTTTTTCACAAAAAGCAGAGAAGGGAGGGGGATTCCTCAGCTGCAGAAGGGAAAACCAAAAGAGCCAGTACTGAAGGAAGGCAGTCCTTTCTGGTTTACTGCTTCCTTTCCCCTCGGTGGCACAGCACATATATAAAAGTTTGCCTTTGACCCAACTCCTCCCATGCTGCTGTAAGACCACACACCCTTGCCTGTAGCCTGTGAATCTGTTGTGTAGAATCACACTTCTGCCAAGGGATGGAGTGGCTACATACCAAAGGGGAAAAAAGAAGTTTTATAGCAAAATGCTGCATTTGTTAAGCTCACATGCCTGGGAGAACATATGGCTCTTAATCCTTCGTGTTTTTTTAAACTATTAGTGATATACTTATTAAAATACTTAGTGGTTGTATCTGTAATTGAGACAAATTTCACTGAAGACATAAGCTGATTAGGTTACTTGAGCTGCTCTTACAGCAAACTCTCAGAGGCACGCTACCCAAAGAACATTCCTCATGTGAACCTGAGTTAGTCAGCTATTTGGTGGCTACTTCTGGTGTTTAACAGCAATCCATCCATGACAGACAACTAGTCTGAGCTTCCTATTTTTTTGTTGTTTTGTTATTAAGTACAGCACTGATACTACAGATCAGCAGCAAGTAACCTTTCTTAGGAAACGTTACCTCCTGGTGACGGAAAGGAAGAATCTTAGCTCTGTGCAACAGGCTGTAACATTTTTCTCCTTTCAAAGAAAATAACCAGAGCCCTACAGCAGCTATCTCCAGCTCTCACAATCTTTATGGCTGTTAAGTACAGGACATCATCGTGAGAATAACGGGAAGGCACTGAAATTCTCTCACTGACCACTTATAAAGCCACAGCTTTCCTTTCACAGTGTTCTGCTGTTGGCAGCATCTCCCTGGAGATCTGGAAAAAGCCACAGCTGGTGGAGTCCCTCTGCAACAGTGCCAGAACTTGGGTACTTTTAATAAATCTCTATCAAGCACTCTCACAGACTCCTAACCCTAGCTTTCACTAAAGGGTCACTGCAGATTTTTGTACCTGTGACAGAATAATCCTATCCTGAGATATAAGCTGTGGAACTGGATGAACAGGAGCTCTTCAGAAAAGTACCTGGTGATTCTGGTGGTTAAGGAGCAGGAAACGAGCGAGCAGTACATCATGGTAGCAATGAAGGTTAGTCACAGCCTGTGTCATATTTAGTACAATGACAGGCAGTAGGTTGAGCGAAGCCACTACACCCATATACACAGCACTCATGAAGAGAGATCTGGAAGAGTATGTCCACTTCTGCAACCCCAAAAAAGAGGGAAAGCGATAGATGGGAGCCAGGTCAGCAGGGTAGCACTAAGATGGTCAAGGCTGGACCATGCTGAGCAAGTTGGTGAAAAAGCTGAGCAAGCTGACTGATTTTTTCTCTCCTCAGAGGCATGTGCACATCAAAAGGGCAGAAGTCAATGGATAAAATTTCAATTCTATATAAAGAAAAAGGTTTCACAAGGGCACCTTGGCACTGCAAAAGGCTGCCCAAGGAGACAAGATCCTTAATCGACCTCATCCAACTTTGAGGTTAAACCTACTTGGGGCCAGGGGCTGAATGACAAAACCTCCTGGGATCCTTTCCAACCTAAATTATTCAACCTCTACAAGAGGGCAGATAGTAACCTTCCCTAGAGAAAAAATATTGTCTTAGCATCTCCCTCCCAATAACAACATTTATTTAAATTATTTCGATATTCAGTGATGGATCTTATCTGAAAACCAAGGTATTAAAACTCAAGGGCCTGAAATACAAATCTGTGATTAAAGAATAGTCCTAGAAAAACTACTTTACAACCTCCACTCCACTGTATTCTTCATTTTATGTCAAGAGCCCCAGCTTCCTGCAAAGGTTTGTGCAATAGGATTACCCAGGCTCTATCAATTAGTCTATCAAAACATAAGTCCTCTTTGATGTTAAGTGATTTAAGATCCCCATATGGAAGGCAAAAAAAGTTTAGCCCCCTCTGCTACGTGCAAAATGTTACCTAGTGAGAGACTAGTGTACATTATTTTCGTAGCACTGTACTCCTCCTCTGTGGTTTCACTATGTGACATTTTCATTCATTCCAATATAAAGCTAGTTTCAGAGTACTTGGGAGTTGTAACACACAGACACATTAATCACCAGCCTAATACATGTCCTGTGTAGTAGCTTTATTATCTTTTCAAAGCAGAGCTGTAAAAACAGAGAAACTGTGATCTTTTATGCTATTCTTTAATAAAGTTACTTTAAAATGCTATAAAAATGGTTTCAGGGTTTTTTTCCAGGCTACAGCTTAATGCAACTAACTCTTGTACATCCAAAACAGTAAAGTCTGAATAAGTAGTTTTAAAAGTCCCCGTGGACTTGTAATCTAGCAAGAGTGAAGAACTCCAACCACTAGAGACATAAATGGGAAGGAATCCTGAGTTTCAAGTTACATAACATGCCTGTTCTTTTGTCATTCTGATGGGGTACCGCCTTGCAAAGTATTCTCACTTCTGTGATAAATTTTAAATGTCTATTCCTGTATGCCAATATTTACAAATTTCGGGGAAGGGTGGGCTGTATTTTTTCCCCTTCTTCTTCAGGCTCAGTATCAGCCTATCTCCTCATCCACTTAAATCAGTGAATATTTTACACTTACCAAGACTGTATGTAACATAGCCTTAGCAGACCTGTGTCCTCTGTCAGGCAAGGTATGAAATGGACCAGCCATTGAGAACAAGCCTCCTGTCCTCTATGAAGGCAAATAGTGGGAACTTGAACAGCAGAACACCTTGCACTTCACAGAGGGAATGTGCTTCCAGCAATACAGGTGCCTTCCCTCCCTGCTCCTTCTTCTGCAGCTGAATGAGGATACATCCACACAATTCTGGCTTTCAGAAATATAATTTTTCAAAGATAGACCTGATGCTTCAACTCAGATTGGAACAAAGTGTTATAAAAATCTGTGCCAGTAATAAGAACAGAAGTTGACATCGGGCTTCAAACATGGTCTGGTCATTACATGACACTATCTTGGTCTCCTCTAGTGGTGACAATGCACACTGATTGAAGAGAAAATAGTATATTTGAGCTATGTGCAACTTTTACACCTATGCCTTGGGCAAGTTAGCACTGCTTGACAGAAATTTGCAACAACTGTGCAATTCCCCTGGTGGGAGACACAGTTGCAATCATTGCACGAACTGAAGTCAGGCTTGAAGAGAAAGTTTTTCTAAATGAATAGAGATGATTCATTGGCTTAAACCCAGTACTATTGCAACAGACTTTTACCAATCCAGCAGGAAAACCACTCCTCAGCTCTGTATGAAACAACCACCCACTCACTCCACGTGTTGCAGGGTAGGGCTCTGGCCAGCACACTGGTGGGCTTTGTGTGGCCACTAACGCAAAGCAGGAGATGCTTCTGCCATTTTCTGAAGACTCTCAAAATCTCTCAGCTTTTTACCCCAGTGAAAACTAAAATTAGAACAGTGAATCACAGAATAAAACTTGCACCTCATCAAGTATAATTTTAAATCAATGGGTCTCTCTCAATATCCAGAAATTTCACCTTAAGCTCAAGAAGTTTCCTTCAGAAGGCTCAATAAGAAACTACAGGCTTTTGTAGTACGTTTTGGTTTGGACTAAACAAGGGTCTTCATAAAAAACTGATGTAGGTGAAAAACATCTATAATCTTTCTCAGGGAAGACAAGGACACACATTACTCTAAAGCAGTTGTACCTCTGACAAGGTCCTTGGGCCTGAATTAACCATTTGGAAGTATTTTGAGACAGATGTAACCAGTACCCTACCATTGCCTGTGACAAAACACACCTAAATAGTGGCCAAATAGGGCAACTGTTTTCTTAGGGCACCCCACTATACAAAGCGAATGTTCCTCTGAAATCACCAAGGAGCTAAGGCTGTCAGGCATTCTCTGGAAGGCAGCAGTTTTCCTGTTATTACCAGTCATGAAGCAGATCCCCCTATCCCACTCCCTCTCTATTTCCCCTCTTCATTTTTTTTTCCTTTCCTTTTTATTTTCTTTTTTTTTTTATATCAGAGCTATTCTGAACTTTCATAAATGAAAACCATTTATCAAAACAGGGACAAATTTTACCTCATACTTTATTGAACCTTTTAATTGGCGGGAAAAAGATGAATTTGTTCACTTTTATTTTTACATCTGGTAAAAAGTATGGAATTCAGGTATTCTGTGCCAAGTTTTGACAAGAAATGATTTTTTCACATCCAAGTAATAGACGACTAGGGAAATGGAGTGGCTTAAAATGCAAATGTGGGGATATTATTGCTGTTACCGGGATATTCACAGGAATAGTGTGGCACTATTTTAGAACCAGTAATGTCTAATCTTTTAAAACTACTGTAACAAAAATAGAACTAGAATAAAACCAAGCATTAAAAAGTAAATTCCCATAATATTTTAGTTTGTTTTGTCTGAAAATTTATTTGAAGTCTGGAAATGCCTGGTGCACATATTCAATATTTTATAACTTAATTTGTTGAACAAGAGTGGTAGTATTTTAACATGGTAAAACAATTTCACAATTAAAGCACTGCCTGCTTCATCAGTAGTAAAGAGCTCATGGAAAAATATCTAATCTTTATAGGGCAGAGACTCAAAATTTAACTGCTGAGAACAAATGAAAAGTCTAATTCTTTTTTTGCTGCTTTAGTGGTAGCATGTGGCGATAGCAAAGTATTAGCATAAGCCAGAACTTGCTCCCACTTTTCTTTCCAGGCATGTAACAAATATCTGATGGCTATGCAAATTTCACCCAAAGCAAAGTTGTCCCAGCTGGCAAGCCATACATTAAAAGGTAAATTACACAAAGCTGAGGCCATCTGGACTGAAATATTCTCCTGTCAATTGGATTTCAAGCTCTTATTCCACAGAATGAAGGGCAATATATTACGTATGGATAATGGTATTTGAGGTGTGGGCTTTTTACCAAGCACTATTTTAAAAATCCAGAAATTAAAGATAAGAATGGACTACAAACTATTTTGATATTTTCTTGGAATGTAACTTTTGAAGCTTGCATAGCCTAATTTTATTTTTATTGTATACATACCATGCATTCAAGTTCATAAATGCCTAATTCCTGACAAATGGCAAGTTCAGAAAGCCAACAGATCCAACCTATTACATAAATGCCAAGCACAAAGAATTTGAAATTTGAAAAAGTCTCCCAGCATCTACCTATTCACAAAGCTGCCAGCACTGCATGTTCCTGTACAGGCTTTTACTGGAAAGCAGCCCTTGACAGAACACCTTGACAGTTTTGTTTCTTGTTTGATCAAACCAGGCTACCAAAGCAGAAGATACATGTAGCAAAATGAACAGCTGAGGGCAGAAAAACTAACCAAACCTTTCTAAACCACAGTCGAATGCAGAAAATTTCTGCATTTAGTTCACATTAAATTGCCAATCTTGTCCAGTTGTGAAAAACTAATCTCTATATTACGTATTATGGAATTTAAAGTAACATCTGTGTCACTGAAATTAAATTAACATACTTCTATTTGATTAGCTTATTAACTGTAATTCTCAATATGCTGTAGGAACAGACACCAACTAGAGAGATGCAGCTGACACCACCACCTGTCTGATATAAAGTACTTTTTATCACAGACATGGAGGGATCTGTCAGCAGTCAGCCAAAGCATCAGACAGATTACGAAGTGACACAGGGGCAGAAAAATGACTTGCCTCAGACCTCAAAGCAGATAACTGATGGGATGGGGAACAGAACCCGTGCATTTTGGCTCACAGCTTCATACCTTCACTAATCGCTTCCCAAAAAATCAAATGATGCAAGGAAAGTGCATTTTGTAACTTGTGCTACATTTAACAGAGACAGTATTAGAGGAAAAATATGTTTCAGTATTTTACATGCTAGTGGGAATATTTATTATACTCATCCTCTAATTTCCATAGAAAACATTTCCCACTTCATCCCCACAAAGATCTGAAAATGTATGTTCATCTTCATCTGGCTATTGCCAGTAATTTTCTCTTTAGTAACACTGACTGAAACAGTCTTCAGTAAAAGAGGTACAACAGAAGGAATTTCAAGCAAAATACCTCCCTTTCTCCACAGCTTACCTGGCAGTGTTTGAAAAATACCTATTCTAGGTTTCAAAGATATAATGCATGATCAGGGGTAAAGAATGAACGTGGCCTTGTAGACTCCACTCTCCTTTCACTCTTCTTTCCTACCTGGTGAGATGCTATGCTCCTCTTCATAGCAGTGAGCCTTTGATATCCTGCAACCACCTTTTAACTTACATCACATCTCTTAAATCACATAGCATCACACCAAATCAAACCTAAGCAATCAGCTCTGTCACTATTGTTTCAATGCACCGAGAACTAGAAATGTTCTGAAAAAAAACACCAGAGAGGTACAGTTTAAGCTGCATCACTTATATTTTCCCAGGAAACCAGGAGGGGAAAAAACCCCAGAACAAATATGCAGCAGGAGTTACAAGGGTAACGGCAGGCAGTTCTTACAACTTGGAGCTGCTTTGGCTGAATTGCTCCTCAGGGACTACCTGGTTTGTTCTCCTAAAGCTGCATCACAGACATAATAATGAAAATGCTACTTTCTCTGAGCGGTTGCTGGTTTTAGGCAAGTAAAGGCTAATGTAATTATCAAGCCAAGTCTTCGGGATCTGTCACTTGAAAACTGGGGCTATACTTCAGATGCTGTGGACTAGTTGTTGAAAGTTAGCAGAAAACTTTTGGCTACAAATGGAATCAGCACATAGATCCATCTGAAGACCCACTGTTCAAGATCTCAGATAGTCACCCCTTTAGATACTGTTCTCTGTCATGGCTCCCATGGGACCCACAGTCCCAATTTCAGCTCCACAGACTGCTTGCCTTGTCTGCAACACACAGTATTACCAGTAAGACAGGTGCCCAAGAGACATAACTAGAAGATTTAATTTGTGAGGTTTCTTGGATATCTGGCTGATTGTTCTTATTATAAGTTCCTCCTAGAATTTTTTCTACCTTATGCTGTTCATTATAACTCCCACTGATCCGAAGCCAGCACTATAGCAAGGCACTTAATTTCTCACAGATATTTAGTGAATTCTCCAAGGACAAACCAGTAGTTCTGGGAAGTACTGTGAGAAATGTTAGAGTGCCAAACACAAGGCTGTAGAGAGTTTTCCATTAGATGATATGGACAGAAAACAAATTGCCCATGACGAGCAAAAATAATGGAAACCTGCTTTCTCCAAGTTCTCATGTGCCAAGGCTACTCCAGAGCTGTACTGCCAGACAGCATTTAGCACCTGAGTCCTTTCCCTCAGTACCCAGAGCATTCACTTGGGGTTCTTCACCCAGCCAATGACTTATTACATGAAGATTAGATTAACTTATCTAACTTTTCAGACCTCTATCCTACTGCTAAGCTTAGTAAAAAAAATGGCCAGCAGGTTCCACAACTCTGAATGGCAGAAATAGTGGAATTTCAGAAACCAGGCTTCCTACATAGGTTTGGGAGATCGCTTTTTATTTATTATTGAATTTTCTTTTGTCAAATATATTTTCATATACTTTGGAACTAAATCCAAAGTTCATCAGCTTCAAGTGCTAGCTAATTTGATTTCAACACTGATGCCAGAGAAATAAGAAAGGAACTGTTAGTTTGTGGCATTACGGCAGAAAAATGATATCGAGTCCTAGATAACTAAACATGCATCCATCTAAGTTCTCCTGTGACATAGTGCTCACAAAGGAGAGCTACAAGCAGCCATATCAGCAAGTATCTTCTGAGGATGAGGAAGCAAAGCTTTCAAGTGACCCCCAGCAGCAAGATGATTTTATTTACCAGAGACAATTCAAAATAGAAAGCTTTCCTTTTATATCTACTCATCAGGATCCAGAAATAAGCCTTCAATGAGAAATTTAGTGTCTTCCTTCTGTAACTGTCAAAATGAGATACTGACCCAAACTCATCACACTGAAGAACCCTTCCTGGACTCAGTTTTTGTACCCTGTCCCTTGAATTCTCCTTTCTTGATATGTTTTAGTCATCCTATAACTCAGCTGATCCAGTTCTTTATTCCCCACAAATACTCATATTCCACAATTAAATTTTCCCCCTCATTTTTCCTGGATTAAAAGAAATTCTCCACAAAAACTCCCACATTTGTACCCACAAGGGGAAGCCATCCTCACTCTTGCTCATTGGTTGTTCCTTGCCCTCTCTTCTGTCAACAAAAAACCCGCCTTGTATGCACAGTCCAATCCTGACACTTGTACTGTAGCCCAATAATGACCAAGTGGGAGTTTCTCAAGTGTGATGGGAGAGCCTGCCTACATCTGCCTTTCCTCTTCGTGCTTTCGGGAACACAAAAGTCTCTTGCATTGTCTCATTCCTACTGGATGATACTGTCAAACCACTTACTACACTTGACTTTTTAAATCACTTGACATGGGTGTCAGTTTACTTTCATCGAAGTTTGAGCAAGCAATGACCAGCTTTTACTGAAGTCACCAGTAGTGTGAAGTGACTGAGGGCTGAAACCATATGAAACCAATACATTTCTTCTGGTTCTTTCAGTGCACAGTAAGTGAGCACAGATTGGTTGCAAATTCAACCCAGACTTACAAACCTCAGCAAATGTTCCTGTGAACTTGATCCAGCCTTCAGGTTTGTTTCATCCAGTTTCAGGTTTCATCGTGAAAGTTTCACTGTGCCCTACATGCTGCCCCAATAAATGATGCCTCAAACAAAATGAGGACATCAGCAAAAATGAAGAACTCTTCAGACAGCAATGTCTTAGTTTTATACCATATGTGAGAACATGCACTGACAAGCAGTATGCATACAATTACTGCTCTTGCAAATCAAAAATTGTTCATGGTAATGGACTTCTACTTTATTACAATTTCTGCCAAGAAACTATTTTCAAGAAATGTGGATGGAATATCTCTGTGCCATAGTTCTTCTCTTTCCTCATTTATGTTCATAATAATTTATGAAGAAACTAAGCCGTTTCATCACAACACGTGCACAAATCCCCAGCATGCTTTTTAGACACTCAGGTTGTGAAATAATTAAGCCCAAACTTTACTGAAGCAGTATTTTCTATCTGCATATAACATTGCTGAGGTAGTAAAGGGAAAGGAAAAATAATGAGGAAACTGAACATCTTTTATGGATCACATGAATACAAAGCCAAAACGGACTTAATTGCTTAGCTTGTTGAGCATATGAACATCTTTTCCTCTAAAGCTTCTACTACTGGCAATGTTTCCTCACTTCTCAATCATATTAAACCAATAATTAAAATAAAAAATTGCCTAGACTTACTATACCTTTGGGAAGGCACGTAGGTTGTTATTTTATATTGCATATCTTGTAAGCAAAATCTTTTTAAATTTTGTAGGCTGAAATAAAACCCAAAATCTGTGTTACATTCAGTTTTGGGAATGACTGAATCCCTACAGAAAATTATTGCTAAAGAAAAAATAAGCTTCATAATATTAATGGTCCATTCTGATGGGAAGATAGTCAACTCTGATATCTCACAAGCAACACGCTGCTGAGATGACTGAAGTCAATCTCCATTTATGCACATGTGATCTGTAAAAGAAGTCAATTAGAAACCATGACAGGTAGTTTCCTAGAGCAGATTCCAAGTCAGTGTACTATTCCAGTCAAGGGTCCTTACTGGACCGACTCTAAGTCTAAAGGAAAATCCACACTAACTGACAGAGATGCCAGCTGGTTTCCAGTAGAGCAGTGGTGCTGTCTACAATCTCCAGCCTTGCTGGGCTGAGTTACACTATTCTAACTGAACCAGATGGGCAAAATCAAAACTACCAATAACATTTCACAGGCCCTTAAAACATATGATGCAAATGATCAATTATGTGTACAGGACCTTAGATGCCAATAAGAATAAATGAGGTTGCACTATATGGAGCATTAAAGAAAAATTAGCAGTTCTTTACCTATTGATTGTATGTTTCTTCTATTAGTACAAAGAAGAATATATTAATTTCATAAACTGCACTACAGATTTTTGCAACCCCTTTTTCCAGCTTTCTACATCAAACTGTGAACAACAAGAAGATAGGGCAATCTTTGGGAGCATAATGACTAAGAACTGTGCAAGAGAAACCAGTAGAAAAATTACAAAAAAATTTAAGGGAATATGTTTTACATGGAAAAACTATTGGGAACAGGAAAACTAAGTACTCCCCTGTGTGTTCTTGAAAGCCTCAACAAAATGTAATTTTTACTGTATATTTAGCAGATTATGAGAGTTACATTAAGCAAGAGGTATTTTTCCATTATTGAAAATAGTAACACTCTTGGTTTTCTTTTTATTAAAGAGCTGCTATATAACACTTTCAGGCACTTTGCTATGTAGCAAATTCAAGGCATTCCTACAATCTCAACATAGGTAACAGATAGTATTTCTGTAGTTGGTCAGATCCCAAAGATCACATTAAAAGTGTAAGCTCAAAGTTTTAGTACTGGAAATATTCAGAACAGGCTCCTATATCCAAACTCCGTGGTTAAATAGTCAGCATCAGCCCTGATAATCCTATGTATGGAGGACAGGAACTGTTCAGCTACCTCTTGCAAAAAGCATTGTCTGACTGACCTGGTTTAAACTGCTTAACAACTTTTGGTAAATACTGACATTTTAGAAATGGCATGTGAGCAAATGAAACAAGAAACAGTAGAAAGGGAAGTCACACATAAATGCATTGACTCACCTTGAACAGAGGGATGTTTGGGGTTGATTTTTTTAACCCTTTACTAAGCATGTTTCACACTAGAAGTTACGGAAGTAAGGAAACTGCTTTCAACAAATACTCTAGTTTTGTTGGAATTACATTGTGTGTAGCAGCAGGGGAACTTACTACCACAAATTGTTGAGGAACGCACCACCACCTCCGGAGGTATGGGTGAACTGGATGTTAAGAGGAATGGTCCTGCTATCCACATTACAAAAGCAAGTAATAAATTCAACCTACTTCCAGCTCAAGAGTTTTTGTGAAAAGTTACTGATTGAAGGCACATGGTCAATCCCAAACACTGATGGCACCAAATGTGTAGTGTTACTTTGCAACTCTGGAATAACTCACCTTTTCTGCACCCCCATCTGGAGTCTCCCTTCATCAACCTGTAAGGAGGTACCAAGATTATACACCCTCCTCAAGGCCAATAAACTGTTAGCACAGCCCAGCCAGCAACAGAAAGGGGCAGAAGAGCCCGTGGCCCTAAGAGGCTGGGGGCAGCAGGAAGAGCAGAGAAGGCAGCTATGAAGTGTTAGTGATCCTTGAGCTTTCACTGTTACAAACAGTGCAGACCTCATTATGAGAGTTTCACTAGAAATATAGATTAACACACCTGACACATTAAGAAAGGCCAGGAAAACATTATATGGAGGAGAAGCTGGAAGAAAACAAAAAAAACCCCACCAAAAGCCCCAGACTCAATAATCTCAGTCTAACACCATTAAAAAAAGTCATTCCCTGTAGCCTACCACAGCAGCAGATACCAAAGAAACAATGGTATGTTGAAAAAGAAAGGTCACACTACTAGAAGAGAGTTTAACATGAGCTGTCATGCAAATTTAAGATGATGAGATTAGGCTCACTGAAGTACCTCTTCATGTCAGTATAGATGGTACTGCCAAGGCTGCAAAGCATGTACCACAACCCACAACTACTTCCCTCTCTTTTGCAGCATCTTTCTTTTACATTTCAAAAACTACTCTAATTAGAAATTACTAGATATTAAACAGTCATGCAAGGTAAACCTACAACAATTCCTCTATAAATCAAGGACAAATCAGCAGTGTCTACCCCTGTGGACCATATACACCTATAGATGGAATTACTGCTGTAATTATTTCCATCTCTGCCTGGATCCCCATATACCACTTGGGGAAAAATTTGTGCCTGATTTAAAAAAAATCAAAACCCCACAAACAAAACCTCTACAATAAAAGGAAAGAAAACCTTTACCAGTTCTCTGGAAAATTTGAACAAATAATACAGTTTCTGCTAAAGTGTATTGTTTTAGGGAAACCAGGACTCAGAAACTACTAAATCAGCTGGACTAATTGTACTATAACTGAGCCAAATTAATTAAGTGAAGCCTACCGTCAATAGCATTTGTTTGCTGAACCAAACAAGCTTTTTCACTGTTTCAGGCCACCTTAATGCAACATAGGTTTTTATACAATGTGTAATATGTAACATACACAATAACTATTGTTAAAGTGCATTGAATTAGACTTTAGACTTTCAGAGGTCAAAGGTAAGCAAGTGTCCACTGCTATTCACAAACCCATTCAAGAGCTGTATATCAGAATTACCTCATGTATGTGCACCAGTTTCAGGGTTTTGCTTCTACTTCATCATGAAAATTCTCACTTGTATAGCCTTGTAAATTGTCTTCACTTTCTGAGGTGCGGACAAGAAGTTTCAAAAAAATCCAAGGATGAGATCAGAGTAATCTATTCTCTGTTTTTACATTCACAAGAACAAAAAAAAAGGAAGGCTCATGGTTTTGCCTTCACCGATGAAAAATTATTTTCTGATTACATGATGCCATACTATCCTGGCAAAATTAAGTAGATAAAAAAAAATTCACAGGTGATGTGCCAGGGCTTCCTCTTCTCAACACTATTAGCACTTTGCAAGTTTATGAGAGCAGCTCCACAGGAAAATCAGAAGCCAAAGGTACCTTTTCTTCTTACTTCTGTTTTGATCATATTAAAAGTTCCATTACTATATAATACTTGCGCACAATCAGGGCAGTCAAGCTTCACTAATTCCTTATCATAACATATGTCCTCACTGCTCTCTTTCATGCTTAGCTTTCATATCCACTAGTTGCTTTCAGCTGATGTCAGTTTTAACCTTCATTTTGTTCTGCATTTCCACAGCATGAAGACTAGTTGGGATTCCAGTGCATGACACAGGATCCTTTCAGCTCTGTATTAAAGGTGTTTAGAAACTCTTATAACCTGTCCTATTTCAGTCATAAACCTAGGAGAACCATTTCTGCCAGCATTTTGTTGATGGTCTGCAAAACTCCCTTGCTGGCCTGCTAAATGCACCCTTGGCCTCAACAGGAATATAAGGGAGAGCCAACTCCATCAAGCTCTCCACCTGGTCTCTATTTCTTGGGACACTGGAGTATTGCAGAGGAAGTGGTGGGATAAGGAATGCATCTTTGCAGGATATCAAACTTTCTCTCTGGCTCAAAATCAAATTGAGAGGTCAACCCAACCGCAAAAGTATTTAATGAAAATTAAGGCTGAGGCTAACACTTTGGAGTAGATTTTATGTAGCGGAAGATGACATCAATGTTCTTTCCTCATGAGCCAAGTTCTCCAGCACTAGAGAACATTGTCTCATCTGCACTTAATCTCTAGACTAGGTTACAGGCTGTCCTAAAGCACGACTTGGACAGCCTTGGTATTAACCTCCAAAATGCAGCCCTACTTCTAAATGTCTACAACAACACACAAAGACAAACTTTGTTCTGCAACTCTATTTTGCTACGTGCCCTTTATGTTTATAGTTCCTATCTCTCATTGAATACTACTAGCAAGACTTTGCAAATTATATGTGAGAGCCCTTACCTGGAATTGTTATATGCAAAAATGAGAATGAAGGAGAAGGGAGGGAAACATCAAGTGCCCACAGACACTTCAGGAATTATTCCAGGATGTACTTTTTTACATTCTATTAAATAGTATTCATTATTGGAAGGAATCCAAGAATACGCAACATGCTAACATATCTAAAAGGTAATATAGGGAAAAAAAAGTAATACAATAATTTGCATTTTGAACTACTAAATTTATTTGAAAATTTCATTTGAAGTCTTTCTGTAGCTCAATACTATGCATGCTTTTTTGCAGCAACTTTAAGTGGGCAACTTTACGATGAAATAGTCTTACTTTTTAAAAATCAGTAAAGTTAAAAAATAAGCACAACTACATTTGTACACAAGGTCAGTGATAAGTAAACTTTAGATTCATAAAAAGTTAGGCCACAGTCAATGAAAATTACCAGCACTTTGTCTGGACTGCCTTGGGATTCCAGGGATGGCAAGTCTGCCAATCTGCAAGTCATCACATGTAGCTAAGATTGTCACTACAAGCTTCTAGCAAAACAGTGAACAGCAAGAACCTTTCCTAAAAAGTTATCTACTCAGCCTGTAATTTTCTTCCATGCATGTTAATGTTTTGTTGCTGTTGTTGATTTAAAGCAAAAAAAACTTATCAGGTGAGGAGGTAACTAGCTGTATATGTCATCCATTTTTCTAAATGGTAAAGACAGGAAAAATAGCCCCCTCTTTCAACCGTTTTAACTCAGAAAACCAATGTATTTGAAAACTAATCACAAACGTAAGATTTTTTCCTCATACTTCACTCAAAAATCTAAGCATAATAGTTTCTACAAATTCTTATTTCTGCAGGGGATCTGAAACTGGCACATCAATGTGTTTTCCAAATAGCTCTGCAAATATGTTAAGTAACTGAAATATAAAGAATGAACATATGTTATTACCAGACTCTAATAAGAATTAGGACTTTATTGTGCTATCATACACAGAAATACATACTGAGAGCTTTGTTAGACCACAGGTCTGACAGTGAAATACCTGAAAACATTTTTTGTACAGTAAACACACAGTCCTTCTAAGAACAGTACTACTGCTTATGATCAAATTTAATCACAGAAATGAAATGCCGTCCTTTTTAAAGCAAGAGAAACCGAAGAATTTTTCCTTACCCCTCCCAAAATGAAGTGACCTGTGCAAGAGACCTATGCTGGTCTCCAGAAAGCTGGGAATTGAAACAGGACTGGCCAAGACAAAAAATAGTGCCAGAAAGACAAGATGATTTTTTCATCAATTTTGGTATGCCACATGGACAAAAGATGAAGAAATACCAATAGAGACAAGAATCCTGAAAATCTTAAGGATTTATACTGACAGCTCTAGTGTTTGCTAACTAAACTACACACACAGAGATGTGCACACACAGACTTGCAAGGAACGATGCTGACTTGGCAATGCTTCTTTCCTTTGAGATTCACAAAATGGAAATTGTTCTCTCCCTGAGTCTTCCATATGAGCTTTACCAGAAGAAAGCTAATTCCTTCTCAATTAAAAACAAAACATCAACCCCACAACTAAAATACATTCTTTCAGTGTCCTACATGTTTTAATTCACCATGTAATTTTTATTTCAAGGCATGGCATTAAGGCTTTTCCCTAAAATGCCAAACTACTTTTTGATCTCTACTGCTGACATGAAATAAAAGAGCTGTACATTATATAAATCTTCAGCTTCAGTTAGCTTGAAACTGATAAAAGGAGAAAGAGAGAACAAAGCTATCTGCATAAATCCTTCCCAACCAAAAGGCATTCCCCTTACCCTAACTATCATTCATTTCCGCACATCTTGTTTGAATTATCATCTGAAGTTTGTCTTGTTCCATCTCCAGAACAAGTCAAGTAGCAGAGCATAAAGATATGGCTACATGAATAAAAACACATGATCTACTTGGTCACTGCAAACTCAAAAATAAGTTTAGACAGAAAAATATTATCTGGTAATTGACATGTTACTTTGACCCCTTTCTTTCTGTATCCTGTCACATGCATTCAATCCAACAGCTACTGGAAGCATCGGCATGCACCTTCAATGTCATGAGAACCAACAATCTGAGGGAATCACTACATTTTTACAAAGCTGTGATATTCAATTCATATAAGACAGTATCATGTTACAGGAAGGAAAAGTTAAATTTTAAGACAAAGGGCAAGAACTGTGTTACTAGGCACTATAAAATGTAGCAAGTCCGAACAGGTGGCACAAAAACAGTTTATCATATTCACTAGTTCACATGTTCCTGTGCAGAAAAACTGATCTATAGTAGAATTCCTGAAATGGAAAAATCTTCCTTTTCTCTGCCCTTCTGTTTCTGAATCATGATATATTTTGAGAATAAAAATACATTTTAAGGGGTTTTATGTATTTATTTGCAGCATGTCTCAATCTATTATGTACCACCAATGATACAACTTAAAGTTGAAATCTCAGGCCTGAATTAATTACAAAGACTTGAAGTCTGATTTAGTGCTTATCAGGTGAATGATGCACTGAACATTTGTTTTAGAGGAAGTTGTTCACTGTGTCAGAATTGTTTCATTTTGCATATGCCTTCCGCAAAAGCATTTATTATGAAAACAAGCAAGGCAAAATAAACATAATTCTCTCCAGTTTCATGACTTTGGTTCCAAATTGTGCCCCAACAGCCCTACAATGACAGTATGAAGACATCAAGAGGCAAGGAGGAGAAATGTCAAGACGAGAAACTATGTCCAAGCCAATCAACAGTCTTATGATTAAAACACTCCTAAAGAATCAGAGAGGAGAAAACTGAATCCTGGTCTTCCACACATTATTCAAGCAACTTAACGCACATGCTTTGCACAGGATTTGCACTGCTGCTGAGAAAATGTTCTACAGAGCATTTTGATGGCACATTCAGTTATTCTGTATGACCTCTGAGAGGCTCAGTCTTTCATTAGCTTCTTGTTTAACTGCTGATAGGTAACCCCAGGAAAATCTGTTGGAGCAGAACCACAGGAAAAGTACAATGTGTTGCAAAAGCTGTGAATGCTGCTAGGTAACTTAAGCATAAATCATTATACTCACTGAAAGCATATTTAACTGCTACAACTAAATGCATACACAGAACCAACTGTCAGAGAATACCAAATAAACACACAGCATAATCCTAATTATAAAGAACAAATATGAACAGAAGTGGTCAATGGCAAGAGTGAAACTCCTGTATAGAAAGGAGTAAGAACCACTTCAAATTTTGATTCAGCACTGAACACAGTACCTTAAAAAGTTAAGGCCAAAGAAATAATGGAGCAGTATCATGTGGCTTGGACACTCTGCTAAGAAACCACACAGATGTAGTCAAAGGGCATTACTTCCAAATCCAAATAATTCTTCTTGTTACTGCTTTACTAACATAGTGAATACTAAACATATAATTACCTAAAGATTTGATACTTTTTCAAAATAACTTTCAAATGAGCATTAAATCCTATGGTCTTGGTTGTTAATCTTACTTGTGGAAAAAACAGGTAATAGCAGTAGAACCAGAATTAGTGAGCCGAACAAGACACAGGGACAGTTTGCAGTGGTTAGAACTTCACATGCAATGAATTTCTTTCACAAATGCATATTCTCACAGAAATTATTATTTTACTTCTAGTGGTATTGAAAAAGGAAGCAGAGTATGAAAATCTGTTCCTGAGAAGTCAATGACTGTTGAAATGAAAGAGAAGTGGGGGCAGAAGCCTGAAGCCTAGAGGATTTATAATGGTAACAGTGAGGCAAAATCTTGCCAGTTAAAAATAAAACCTGGAGGGAGAAGTAAAAATGTTAGGACTGGTTCAGAGATGTGCAGGGATAATCTTGGGCTATTCACCCAAGAATGTCATCCAGTTTTGATCACAGGCTTCATTTGTGCTCCCAGTTGTGTAGGAGAATAAACTTTATAGACGTTCAACAGCCTTATTCAACAAATTGCCCACAGGCAACACCTCAAATGCTCATACCAGTGTTCTGCAACTGCTTGCAGGATCGTTGCTTAAAACATGTTTTATTATATAACCTTTCCTCTGTGACCTCAATTATGAATAGAAAAACACTATTTAAAAGAACCTGGGACTAATTAGAAGTAATTAAAAAGTAAATAAAAGTAATTAAAAGTATTTTGGTAGATCTAAAAAAGTTTTAAGATTACAACAGTCTTTGTTTTCAACATTTCTCTAATATAGCCATTATCTGATTTGCAGTAGAAACAGTATATAATTAAGACTGCCTAGTTTCAGTTGTAAGTGCATTCTACTTTCCTTTTTTTCCCCAACAGGATGAAAATTTTTTAAGCAAAGCAATTACTGTATCTAAGAAAAATGTATTTCATAGAAACTGTATTAAATACACAATTAATTGCTCTTTTTATGGTACACGCTTCCAATAATAGAAATTACTATGGCACTTCCCACCTTCCTTTTCCAAGGTGAAAGGAATTTACTCCAATAAATTATGTTTTCTTTCTATTTCTAGTAGTTACAATTTCAAAGTTGAAATACATCCATTACAAACTTAATTGTAAAGAATTTTCCATTCACTAAGTTTTGGAATAAAATCTTCTTTATTTTGAACATTTTTTTAACATTACCTTTTCAGACAAAGGAATTATTTGTATGCCTCTGTTGTCTTCTCACTTGTGCTAATAATGTTTTGCCTTTTTAAAAAAAACCCAAACACTCCCCCAACAGCTGCTTTCATCATTAACAGGTAACCAGCAGTATGCATATTAAACAAACTTGCAAATATAAGAATACTGAGAAGTCTCTCTCCATTAGACTGCACAAGTGTAAAAGCCTTGACAGTATATGCTGCAACACCAGGTCATACAGCAACTTTGAGAGCCATTACCTCCAAAGACCAACTAACAAACTTAGAGGCACAAACAACACTATGCAGGTTCCAACAAACACCAAGCAAAATTCATAGCCATGTTCATTAACTTAAAGCTATATATACTGCACCTAAGTAGCAGTATAAGCAATATTAATCATTGCAACTAACCACTGTATTTCAATGCAAGACAAAATATAAAGGCATCTTGACCCATCTACAAAGGAAATACCTCTAGAGACTACTGGAGGATGTTGGCAACTACTCCTGACAGATCACAGCCAGTGTCCCATTCTTGTAGTAGCACCAGTGAACTCCTTGCAGACAAACCTCTCCTATATTTATGGGACGGAAACAGATTAACTGCATCTGCTTTGGCTGTAGTGTGTCTTTTATTGATTCCAATTCTGACTTCTAAGAAACCAAACCAAAAGTAAGCAGGGAACAGTCATCAATACTGGGGACTGCATTAAGGCTACACTAAACTTTGTCTGAGAAAGGGATTTGTGGCAATTCAGTCAGTGTCTGATCCAAGTGTTTGATGTAGTGGTAACAAACCATTATGACCTATAATTTATATTTCGTCCACCAGTTTTAAAAGGAATGTTATCTGCCTACATGAGGATCACACACTATGGAAGCTGCATCTGTGTGTAGTTACTGAAAGCTGTAATGGTAGTAAATCTCCAGCAGAGAAAGAGATGGAGTCTTATAGATTCAGACATTCACAATCCAAAGGGCATTTCAGAACTTCAGAGCACATACAATATTGGCACAATAATATGCCTGAGAAAATAACCAGGGTAAAAGGGAAATAGAAACAAGAATATGTTTCAAGTTGCAAACAGAGACGCCTGTACCCTTCCTTCTCTACTATCTGTTTTACTGAGACTTTATCCTCCCAGCTATCAAGCCAGGCAACCCAGATATATGTTTTGTTTTAGCTTATAATAGCCACCATACAACAGGGCAATGGGCAGAGCATAAAGCACACCCATTTAATCTTTCTACCACAACATATATTTAGTGTACATCTTATCATACATTTTTGAAAGTCCCTGAGAATCAGAAGTCCCTATTTTCCCAGGCTCCATGAGACCGTATGGCCCACAGAGAACACACTGAATATACAAACCTACAGAGGAAGATCGTTTTAAGGTCTGTAACTCACAGCAGGAACTGAGCTAAGTTCAGTTCCACTTGGAAGCCATAAAAGCACGGGTTTAAAAAAAAGTGCAGCAGTATCTGGTGTTTGATATCTAACAGTATGTAACATGTTTATGACATGTATTAAGCTACAAAATCTGAGTTCATAGCCTGGGACAACAAAGCAGAACTCAGCTCTGGCATATGTAGAGGGAAATAGAAAGGCATGTCTCGTAGTGTAATGGATATTGCTGCTCCCTCAAGAGCTTGAGTTGCATAGAGCAGGTGGTTCGATGAAAGATATCAGCACTTCGGAAAAAATTAAAATACAATTAAAAGAGCAATTAAATAGCAGCTGGTTTAAGAGTCAATTCAGATTGGGTTTTACTATACAAACAACACAACTCAGTTCTTCAGCATTATTTTTCAAAATTGACAGAGTAAGAAAGTTTAGATAAAATATGTAGTAACTAAAACTAAGTCACACAGAACTCGGTTTAAAGGGTAGTAAAATAATGAAATCTAGATGAGGTACCACTTTCAAACTACTTTAAAAGTATTCTGATTTCAAACTGGACAGTCAAGTCCTATTGTCTTAAAACACGTCAAGTCCCATGGCCAAGTCAGTGGTCTTAAAACAGCTTTCCTCTAATTTAAAAAACCCCAAACTTTCCCCTCCCTCACATAAAGTAAAATAACCACAGAAGCAAAAAGAGAATATGCCCTAGTACATGATGGAAAGAGGGAAACATACCAACATGTACGACAGCATACCAAGCCTACATACTGGAAAAAAAAAGTTTTGTAGGTTAAATGAGATCAACAGAACTAAGTGCTAAAAATGGTCACGGTTAACTTCATAATAGGCTTTAAAGGGTTGGACTGCCTCCAGGAAGAACAAATAGGAAATAATGTCAACACTGGCTATTCTTAATCATCATAGTCTCATGTAGTGGAGAAAATTTTGTCATTTCACCAAGTGAACACCACTTCTTACTTTCATACCTTGAAGTATGATTCCCCCACACAACCATCAATATTCTTGCTCTACAGCAAATGTTATACAAAGTCAAACTGTCGATTTGGTGTTTTTAAAAGTATGTTGGTTTTTGGGTTTGGGTTTTTTTCCCCATTTTTAACATAAAGAATTAGAAAGAAAAATTTTGCATTTTGTATGACCCATGGGAGTTCGAATCAACCCAGTCTATCCTGAACTAAATTTTGGGTTAATATTCCAGGCTTATGAGTCTGTATCTCATTCTCTAGAGAGCAAAGACAAAAGAAAACTGCTGTTCCATGTATAGAACCCAATAATCCCATACAGAGTATTTTCTGAGAAATGCATTTCCAAAATACAACTTTCAACCAAAACTGGAACTTTCAATCACAGTACACCTGATAAAAAAAACCAACAGTATGACGTAAAAGAAGGCAAAATAATCCCAGAATAGCAGCATGTTGATTTACCTAGAACAGGAAAAAGGGTTTTAAATGAGGAATTATACTTCTCGTACAGTGTTCATTTAGGATTGAAGACAGCTTGGTAAACATACTGAAAAAGGGCACTGCAACTGCACAAAACCTGGCCGTCTTTCCCTTCCAAGCAGCATGCTCCATGGGTCCCTCTCCTCCCAGAGAGAAAGTAATCTGAGCTACCTCCATAAATCCTTCGAAGCACTTAGGTGAGTAGGAAAATAAGGAACAGCTTCTTAGGCTGCTCTTTACCATAATACACGCTGAGACAGAAGAAGCCCTTCCATTCCTCCTTGCTGGAGTACTCTGGATGTTTCAGTACTGCCATCAGTCAATAACTGAAAAACCGAGGCTCTGTTACTTAGATAAATGCTTTAAAAAAGGTTGAATTTCTTAATTGCTTTCAAGTTTTAGGTTATACAGGGCTGGTAAACAAGATTTTTAAAGATATATATACTATGGTTGAAAAATTTCTGACGTACTGTGAAAAAAGGTAGATTTCACTTTTGATTGAAAAAAAAAAAATCTTTCTCTACTCACTTGTGTGAAGTACAATAAAGTAAAAAACTAAGCCAAGACCAATTTTCTTGTTTTGCATGAGATTTAGCTAAAACATAACAAGTTAAAAACTCATCCCCCAAGTATTTGAGCTGTTCAGCTGAAGGGTTGCTTATGCCCTATGCAAAAGTGATTAAAAATTTAGTTAAATTTTAATTCAACCATTTTTCCAAAACAGGTGTTATAACATGAAACAAAACAGAGTGCATCCATAAGCATGCCATTTTGGCATAACATATATACACATATTGTGCAAGCTGAGCTCAGTTATACCTGAAAAATAACCACACTTACCTGTTAATGTAACTTAGAGCAACATAGGTTGGCTGTTGAAGCTCTTGTTTCTCTAATACACGTGGGTCTGTATCTGGAATAAAAAAAATACATACACTGAACTGAGCTTTCTGTATTTACATTGAAGCATATGGGACTGTATCCTGCAAAGTAACATAAGCAAAGACAAGAGATATAAAATAGCTCAATCCAGTTTATCCATATAGACTACCCTTAGCACAGCTCAATCATTTGCTCATTCATTCATAAACACAGCATTGCATTACTTTACACAAGAATTTGAAACATCAACAGTGACGTAATTTCCAACTGTCACACAGCTCTCACAACTCCCCTCATAAATATTAGTTTTCACTGCTTTCCATGATTTATAGTGTTAAAAGGATCAAGCTTGCTTCTTTTTTAATGTAGTTGTTTCTAAATATGGTTGACACATTTTGAGATGTTTCAAAAGCAATTAGATCTCTTCTGCTGGGCCTCGATATTTTTCTCTGAGTCTTGCTTTCTCCCTTCTCTACAGCTTATTTTCTGAAGCTCTCAATCAGAAAAGTCATACAAAAAATGCACTTGAAGCAAAATGCCTGCCAAGCAGAACACTGCCCACCAAAAGCCCCGAAGCAAACACATGCAAATTCCCTCGAGTGCTAACTTTCTCACTCAAATGAAAAAATATGGTTTCAATCACTGTTTTCATTGTTCTTTGCAGTTAAGCTGGGCTCTTCTCTAACAAAGAAGGAGTCTTGGTTTAAATTTCTGAAACCAAAGCCAAGGGAGCATGTCCATAGTTTAGGTATTTTTTTTTTATACCAAAAACCAGGATTATATTGACGTTTCAAATACAGCCTTGCCCTACATAGCAGATAGGCACCTTTAGGAGCTGAGCATAAACAGTCTTCAAAAGTTCCCAATGGAAAGTGTGCATCATGCCTGTGCAGATTACTGCTTAGTCATTAACAAAATGTTTTATGTGTTACTTTAAAAGCAATTCTGGGTGCAACTTCTGCATTTTAACTATCAAGAATAAAAACTGCCCTTACTAAATGGCTCCCCACAGCAGCACTTCTGCTATCCATCTTTTATTTCTGAGAATTATCTACTTTGTGGGTTTTTTGGGGGGGATGGGGTGATGGGAAGCAGGGTGGGGAGAGGAACTCCAAGCAAAACCTGTATTTTGGATTGTTCTTGCTTCCTCCTACAATTTTAAGCACTGTTAATGTTCAAAAACTCATTATATTGATAGCCACATTAGTTTGATCTGATCAGTTGCTTTTAGTGGGTTTTGTGGGTTTTAAAACAAGATACAGTTATTTTGAAATCTGCCTCTGGTGCCCTGCCTTAAAGGAAGATTTTTAACTGAACTGAATGTGGACTGTGCTTGAGGGTTGGTGCATTTGTCACACCACTGCTGAAGCAGATAATGGCTTTATTCAGGGAGAAGAGAATCCCCTGTCCACCTCTCAAAGCTCAGACTGATCCTAGTAATTTTTCATACATTTGCTCCTGCACAGCTCAGGTTGCAGGATTTGCTAACATGCCTTTATCAATATGTCCCTAAGGAGATAAATAACTCTAAGAAAGTTCAGAGAAGAGAGATAAAAGCACAAGTGCCAATCCAACCAGCAACCCCAAGTCTGTTATCCTTAAGAGGAGCAGATCTTGCTGGTGCCTGGCAAAATTCTTCAGTAATTGCCAACACACCATGCTCCATAGACACTAAAGCATCAGCTGTCTTCCATGCTATCTTTATAATTCACTTCTCTGAGGAAGTTAGGTTCACACAACACACAAAGATCTTTTACTTGCTTTAAAATCCACCATCAGCTAGCAGGCCAAGAACACAACTGCTGTCATGGTGAGCTCTCTTAGATTTACACCTTGGTGGTGCATGGCCTGCCATGAAACTGTCTTGATCCAGAATGTCTGCAGAGCGTTAATCCCAACCAGGACTATCTGAGAACTGCCTCAACCTAAGTTTAGGCATCTGTGGTTAAATGACTACGTCTTTGCTAATCCAGTTCTTAAATAGGATTAACCTCCACCTATAAACAACAGTTTCTGTGACTGAAGGAGACAAAGTTGGAGCTGGTTTACATCAGAGTGCTGCACATTATCTGTGGGAGAGGACCAGGAAAAGCTCTAATGGAGAGCCAACCACCCTTCCGCTGCTCACCATAATACCAGCTGAGCAGGAAAATGCAAAGACAAAATCCAAAAGCCCCATAACTTTTGTAGGAGTGTGTTATCAAAGCACAGAGAAATTTGCCTGCTGGCACCCAGAGAAAGCAGACTCCTGTCTCATAGTAGGTGCTGCCTGACACATGAGAAATACACTGCACAGTCTCCATTCGATCTCTCTATCCCTCCTCCTGACATGTATCAGACTTCACATGTAATTCAAGTCAATTTTGTTGTATATCCCAATTCCACAAAATAATCCAGGATGTGTTAAAAAAATCTTGTATGAATTCAGCACTCAAAATGCTTTGAGTTTGACATGCTTTTGACATGTTTTTATTTCTCTTGCAACCAGCTGCTGGGTTGTCAGTCATGAGAACACTACATTCACTTCTGTACTGTAGCAGGAACTACACATAACATTGCTGGATATTATTTCTCTTCCTCAGCTATAATATATAAAAAAACCCCATAGTAACTTGTGTCAGGGCCACCACATGGCCCTCAGAGAAGAGCAGAAACCAGGCCAGCTGTGTCACAGTTGACAGCAGTCATGGGCCCCTGGCACAGCCCTTACCCAGGTGGAGAGGTACAAAGACCACACCGGCAGCTCCACTGCATCCACCTAAAACCTGCACAGCCTTGCTATCCAGGGCACATGCACACTTGGCTCATCACTGCCAGCTTTTTTCTCACTGTCTAAAAATGCCACCAGTCCATTCCTTCCTGCCTCCATTCCCTCTTCCTCTGCCTAGCCTCTCCTCTCCCAGTATAACAACAAGTTAAAAATCACATGGAGATGTCTATAACCACATGTTCATTCTCGTACCATAGGATCGAACATAGATGCAATTCATTCCCTGAACTGCCCTCTTCCCTTCAGCCTCTGACTCCACCTGCCTCCCTACCCCCTTTGTAGGGGGGGTAGTATCTTTGAAGTTGTATCTTACTTCCAATTTAGGCAGTCTCTGCTTACATTCTTGATGTCAGTTAGCACACTATTGAGCACAGAGTGAATAGACGTTATTAACAACTACAAAAAGTCCACAGCCATGCTAGGCTTGATTAAAAAAAAAACCACAAAAAAACCCACAACAAAACAACCCAGTAATTAGCATTTTATTAGCATTGTTTTCTTTCTTTCTTTTTTAAGATAGCAAACACTGCTACAGTAAGGTTAAGCAGCAGTATTCCCTAATGCTGAACCTTCAAACCTGGACTTCCAGCACTCTGCTTCTCTCATGCCTAAGCACATTTATATAGACACTAGTAATATTTTCTAACACCATCCATGCTGCACAAAGCATGTCTTCGAACATGTGTTACCCCACTCACAGGATGTTATGCATCAGCCAACTCTCTCAACTATCTGACTCCAGAACAAGGCGCATGGGAGACAAAAATCTGCTGTCAATCTCACAAAATGGTCCTGTAAAATGTTAAATGTTTAGTCAATGTTTCTTCAAACTCACATAGACTGGTCAAAGTTAGCCCCAAATAGCTTAAATAGTTTCCAAACAGACACCTATAATGGATTAAACACTCACAGATGATAAATCTTTTCTTGAAAGTATTTAAGCAGTAGACCCTAGGGTTGATCTGAGTTTCCTTTCTTATAAGAAAAATATCTACCACACATAGAATAACTACTACAGATCTTTAAGGGACTTGTTGATTAATGCTACTTTAACTAGTTACCCTTGCTTCTTGAATTAACATGGGATATCAAAGACTTACTGCTTCACTGGTTTTGCAGTAACACTTTAAATCTGGTAAAACAAAGTGCCACCCGTTGTACATTACCTGCCTTCATTATTAGTCTCTTTTTGTAAGCATTATGTTCCATTGATTTTGTTCCACAGCGGGAAGAATTATTTTCTGTAATGTTGTGGGGGTTTTTTTAGCTATGTCCTCTCAATTTACTATGGTGTTAGATTTTTTCTCTTTATCTTTAATGAAATATTATTAAAATAAAATTTTGATCTCATATGAACTGCCACAGGGTTTTGTTCTGGGTCCCACTACCTCACTATTAAACGACTAAAGTGTTGGTGCTAAGATTCATGAGAGAGATAGAGAGTTACTCAACTAATCACCTATAGGATTAGACCCCTCCAATTTCTCACATTCAAACCTGTTTCATACTGCACAACCAGACAAGTAGTATGAGTGTATAATTAAGGCTGAGAGATCATAACTTGCACTGTACCGTCTTTGAACTGTTCACACAAAGCCAGGCATTTTCTGTGGAGCATGTTCTACGATTACTAAATCACCTCATTACACAGAAATAACTTGTAGCTTGAAAGCACTGCAAAATCCTAACTGGGTGAAGTATTTTAAAGAGAGCAAATAATAAAAAAGGCATACACATCCTGTGTAGGTACAGTCTTCAATTACATAACTCTGTTCTACATAAATATTTCTGCACAAAAATACATGCCACATCTTCATTGGGTATAATGGAGCAACAAGTTTTTACCCTACTAGATACAAAAGTTATCATAAGCAACTTCACTTTCATAAAAAGTGGTTTTAAATCACTTAGCAAAATCACTTTTCACCTTACAAAGTGCTAGCAAATTTCAGTGGCATTATTTTACAACCTCGAGTTTTCTTCTTACAGAGATTAGGAAAGGTCACTACCACTAGAAAAGTAGTAAAGAGAGTGTCAGAAGAAAAAATAATGACCTGAAGGAGGTAAAAATTATACTGCTCTTCGACATCTTGAAGTGGCTAGTCCTGCTTTTACCCCACTCTATCACCCCTTAATAGGCAGAGGTTGAAGTCAAGATTGACAAGAGTCAAGGTGCCTAAAGAAGAACATATGAATCCCTGTTCAGTCACAAATGCAGTGACTGGATTGTCAAAATTTTTTGGTAGCTGTAATTCTCCAACAGATTTCACTGACATTGTGGAAACTACTTTTTGGGAGGAAGGGTTTAGAGATGTCCACATCTTAAAAAGACTTAGGTTTGAAAAACACCTCTTCATGCCTCATCAGCCATGCCAAACTTAAGCCAAATAGTTGTAACAAAAGCAAAAAGGCAAAACTCCCCTTGCCAACCCAAGGGTGTTACTTCCATTTCTGCTTAATCTCAAAAAGAGTAACGAAATGCCTCAAATATTATGAAAATAACAGCCCTGCAAAGAATTTTAAAAGTGCTAAAACTCATATTTGCAAGGACCAAGGACTTACAATATGACCTCTCTCCCAAGTCACTTGGAGATGTTTATGATAATCTCACCTTTTTGTGGGGTAAACTGCCAACATAGAGGTCCCATAGTCTCACAACTGACTTTGCCAGAACATCCATACACACATTCTGCTTGCCCACCAGCAGGTTCACAGAGTGCCTGTCTTATATTTCACTTGGACTTGAAACTGGCTGATATAAGTCAGCTCAGCTAGTTAATTAAAACGCACACTTCCCTTGAAACTAGCTTGCTTCTCTAATGATGCCAAGGCAAATATTTCTGTTGGCTTCCTCAAAAGTCCACAATTGTTCTTATGTGGATGTAGCTTAAAAAGCCAGAAACAGATAAATTCAATGTTACTGGAAACCACTCCCCATCTGAAACCTCCATTACAAGGAAGCCAATATGAATTTCACAGTCTCAATTCCAAATGCAGAATTATTCAGGTTTTCTTATTAATTAAAAAAAAAAATAACCACAGACAATTGTGATTTTATAGATATTAACACAGTAGCCCATTTAGATCTTTAACAGAAAAAAAAATTCCCTCATCCCCAAAGAAGAGATGATGCTCTATACTTCAAAGACAGAACACTGGAGAATAAATATCATGATTCTGTGTGAATTTTTAACCTACCTGACTTCAAGAACACCTTTAACATTTAAGCACAAGTTTAAGTTCTTTCCAAGATCAAGGTGTTAAATGCCACAGAGATGGACTTCTCAAAATTGTGTTGAACAGATCAGACATCAAACTCTTTCACATTTCCAGATTAAGCTTCCACTAAATAGATAACTAAGAAAGCTACATTCAGCTACATTCACCAAGTACAAACAAGAAAACACTTCATTTCAACTTTCACAATTTCAGTGACCACTAGAGGCTTCCGAGTATTTTTTAGTATAGAATTCTGCCTGTTTGGTCTATCCCAGAGTTGCAAAAATTTGTTAGTTAGCTGCAAACAGTTTATTTCCCCCATCAAATTGTGTGTAAGTGCATGAAGCCATGAAGAAAGAAACCCTTAAAGACACAGGCCGTGTAAGTATTACAAGGAGGTCATGAAACTGCAAAAGTTTGGCCCGCTGGGAGACTCTCAGGCTGACAGTGCTGTACTGGCACTGCTGCTGCTCAAACCAGGCCTGTGGACTTCCCATGCAGCAACTGACTGATTGCAGTTGCTGCATTACAGCGAAAAAATAATGTAGCCCTAAAATAAGGTAAAGCATCAGAGGTTGAAGTCCAAAAGCTAAACCACTGTGGACTTCTCCTAAAGCCTGCAAGAACAAAAAAGTTATCATTAATCTTAGTAACTGCCAATTACATATTACACATGTAGACAAGTGGTTAGCAAAAGGAAATGTCAAACAGAAGGTTTATTTAAATGGAGGTTGCCTCAATAAGAAAAGCCAACAAGTGTTCGTTGGGAATGCACACACAGGCAGCTGGAAAGCAAAGAAAGCAGCTGCTGACTTAACACCCTGGTTTAGCACACACTAGTCTCTTCATGTAGGTGCACCTCACAAGGAAGTGAGGCAGTCCTTGTGGAAGTTCCCACAGAAAATGGTAATTTGTAAAAACTGCCTCTTCATCAGAAACACACCACGATCCCAGGGCCACCATTCCAGCATTTTAGCTTCGGTGAGTGTTATGACTGCAGAACCTCTAAGATGCCATGAGAGGACATCACTGTAGAGGAACCATATAAAAAAGCGGGTCACAGAAGTTCAAAAGCAGACTACTCAAAACTAAAGTAAAAAAACTCCAAGAACATCACAACCAATAGCAAGCATTCACTGTCTTAGACTAGCACATGTGAAACTCCATTTTATAACACAAACTCTGTGAGACAAGAACTCAGAGTTTTCTCATATGAGAAAATGGTATCTTGCTGGGTGAGAAAATAATATATGGTATTTCAGATAACCTACACAGAACCAAATCTATGCTTTGGTCTTACAGCAAAAAGAAGAGTAGAACAGTATTTTGGAGCAATCCTACTTCATCCTTGCTAGCTGCTATTATTTAATACTATTTGTAGTACTATTTAATTCAGGTTGTGAACTTCTAGAAGTAATGGCTGTGCCTCATCTTCCACTGTCCAGCCAAAAAGGGTTCTGATTACAGCTTCACGTGCACTAATTTAATGCACAGATATTAAAAGGATTTTTGGAACACAAGTGAGATGATACTTTGACATTTATAATTTTTAATTTAAAAAACCGATAACCAAGTAAACATAAACACAAGGATTTTGAAACCTTCTGAAGAAGGTTTTTCTGAAGTGTTTTTCATTAAAAAAAATTGTGATATAATCATATGTAGGAAAAATGTATTTCAGATATGGACAACAGAAAAGAGAAAGAATGCATACAGTGCAATCACAGATCCTCAATTTTTAAAATGTTCTAATTTCTGCGATTAAGTTAATTATTGCACACTAGTAAGTGATCACAATGCTCCTCGGTTGCTGAAAGCAACCTTTGGATCTGTCATGCTGTCTTCAAATAGGCAATTAAAATGAAAAATGAGAGTGTGCATAACTTCCCAGTGCCATATATTATATATAAATAACACATAAATAAGAACGGGACAGAAGTGCTCAAACCAAACACTTGATCAACTTAGTCATGCCTTTATCTGTTTATTTGCTACTCTTGAAATCCTTATTACAGATAACCCACTGCCTTAAGAAGAGTTTTCTTTTGCCAGAAATTAAGAGAATTTTCCAATCCTCCATCCCCAAAATAATTTGCATTAACTGAAGTTGGGTAGTATCAAACACAAGGTAGTGGACAGATCTAAGCAACTGATCTGTTCCTCTGTTCTTCTACGAGGCAATCTAGCCGACCAGAACTTGCCCAAGGTTGCTTACTTGCTTTACATCAAGTACAGAATTTATTAAATTCTTTATTTAAAAGGTAATAAAGGGGAGTAAAATACAGTCTTGAAGGTCATACGCAGCCTGTAAGGAACAACATCAGAGCTCCCTTCCCATCCTTACAAGGTGCGTGAGCTCTCTGTGTACCATCCTGCATTCTCTTAGCTTTCCCGAAACCTGGGAAGCAGATTTCCCTCTGGCAGGCAAGCATAACTAGCATCCTCTCTCAGCAGAGAATTCAAGCTGTGGCCTTTCCTCATCCCATTACAAGCAGTGCAGATTGGAGATACAGCCCAGTCCATGAGGGTTCCCTCAGACCTCTGACACACCTGAACAACAGGCTACCATCCACAGTCTGCAGCTGTCTCTGGCAGAAGGAATGGCACCTGACCAAGCCATTTTTAAGTCATGTCCTATTCACCCTCTCCTCTGAAAACCCAAAGAAAACTCCAGCAGCAACTACAAGGCAAAGAGCTGTGTAGGAGGGCATAACCGTAACTCTTTCAGGAAATAATACTGTGCACTGTGATTGAAGACACCCAAGTAATCTCCTTGGTAGCTTATGTCTCAGCATAGACAAAGTAATGCTGTAAATCAGCTACTTAATTTCTATTCAAACAGAACATAATTGCTGGTAACCGGCTGAAGAGCTACAAATGTCAAAAAGGTGTCTTCGTGATCTTTCAGATGTAATAAACTGCAGGCACACTTCATGTGCCATGGTGCTTTTCCACTTATTATGCTAATTAGTTTTATTTGAAACATACAATTATTGCTGCAACTAAATGTAATCATTAATGCATTAATTCAATAGGTAAAATATTCATGAATCAAATCAACAGGAAATCAGCAGAGTGCTGGAAAGATCCCTAAGGGAAGGGAAAAAAAAAAGAAAGACTGCTGCTGCTTTATTTTATTTTAATTTTTAAATTGTGAGATGTATTAAATTTTTAAGTGTTTGAAATGTTAAGAACTTGCTTGCAATTTTTAAGTGCAAATATAACATAATGAAGTTTGACGTAGAGAAAAATTAGACTGCCATTTTCACAGAATTTCCCAACATTTAATTCAAGTGAAATAACTTCATGACATGCCACTGGAGAGTAAATAAAAGGTGCATTTGCACTTAACAGTCAAGCACACAGGGCATAAGATATATTATTAGTAATCTCTAAAAGGATCCCATTTCAGTAATTGAGCAACCATTTTTATTCCTCACCACACTATGATGTCTCTTTTGTCTGAGAGGTTTGAAAATTCATGCACTGTGGAAAGGCAATCATTTCTAATTTACCCAGATCAGGGAAGGTCCCTAGAATTATTTAAAAAAAATAAAAATATCATGATTTAAGGATATTATTCTATACTGAAACAACAATAAAACCACCTTCATGACGTGCAGCACTGGCCCCCGAAATGCACACACCAGCATGACGGTCTCTTTAATCACGTTTGTAGGCCCTGACTATGCTCAGTACTCTCGGCACTGGCAGTAACACCATGGCTATGCTCGAAGAGCCCTCTAACTGGGACACAGCAGGAGCACATGGAAAGAACCTCTCTGCCTGACAGAGTTGTATTGCCTCCCCAGATGATTCCTGAGGCCAACAAAACCCCTCTGCCTGGCTGGCTGTGCCCCCCTGTTCCCGGAGGCAACCTAGTACAGGGCTGCCTATCCAAGGGGAAAGCGTTTGTCATTCCTTGTGCTGACAGACTGGAGAGCATGGAGGAAAAGGGCTGGAGCATGGAGGAAAAGGGCTGGAGGGTGCTTTCCAAAGCAGACCCAGTCCTGTAGGCAGATTTTCTAGGTGTTCGGTCAAAAACCTCTGTTTCCAAAGTTCACACATTCCTCCCCTCTCTAACGTCATACCCATCATACACATTGGGAAGCTGACAAAAAAAGAAAAATGAAGAGCATTCACCTTGCATTCAGCATTTTGCCAAAATTATGAGAAAATAAATTTTTAGAGTTGGCAATGGATTGATTGAGGGTTTAATTCTATGGGTTTTCAGGAGAATCCAGGTCTGGCCCAGGTAAATCCATTGGGAGGTTTGGTCTTTTTTTGGGCAAAACTTGGTAACTAGTAGTGGAAGAGTAATTTTTACATAAACCACAAGGCTATGCTTTTTCATATCAAGTATGTGAGGTGAGTATATGCTAAGAGCCATATTCTAGGATAAACAGTTTTGCATAAAGCAAGCAGTTATTTCAAAACAGCTAGTTTCCCTATCAAAAAAATTGAAAATTTATAGGTTTGTGTTTTGCCTTTTTATTAATACTACTCAAATATGCAAACCCCTGTTTTCATTTAGTTTTAATAATGAAAACCTGGCTAAACATTCCAAAATAAATAAAACCTAGTATTACTTTAAATAAAACTTCAAAATATATATCTTGACAGTTCTGATGCTTGAGGGTTTTATTTCCTTAAGTAGTAATGATCTCCAGGAGTTAAAATAATATGATTATATCCCAACTCCATGACCAGCTAAACCACAACTGAACTGCAGTGGTACATATTTCATTTACAATGTCAGAAGATTTCCATTTCAGACTATCAACACAGCACTAAATTTTCAAGTGTCTCTGGAAACAGGCCACTTCTAGTTTTGGTTGGAAACACTAAAACGAACAGCTACAGGCATTGCAGCTAGTATTTCACTAGTTCAACCTCTTCGTCTTTACCAGGAATGAAAAAGGAAAGCTTTTTACTCTCAGTTATTTACTCTGTCTTCACTCCTCTGCAAACAGTGGTTGAGGGATTTTTTGGTTTATTTTGAGGGAGGGTTGCATAAGAAGGAAACGACAATATTTTCCCATGAGTCACTAAAATTCCTATAAGAAGCTCACCTTCTGGGCTACTACTTCGCACAGTCTTTTAAGAGACAGGTGGGATTCCTAATCTTTACTTCCTGCTGACAGGAACAGTGAATGCAGAAAATGAAACAATTTCTTGTAAGGAAGAAGGAAATGGCATCATTGCCCTGTGTTATTCAAGAGATGCTTCCTCCAGAAGATGGCAACCATGTCAGGTGGAGCAAGGATGGGAACCAGACGAATAAGAATGCCAGGTGCTCAGATAACCTTTATTTCCTGAAATGTCGTTTTCCAAAATTCATTTGGACATACTGTGCCTTACACAATTTTATTATTTTTTTATTATTAATTTGTCATTTCTGTCAGGTGCATAGCCCCTTGGGTGCTCTATGCAAGTGGTGATGAGAAAGTTGACAGGGAGGTACAAGATTAACAACAACAGTAACAAAAATAACAACAACCTACTCCTGTCATGGGAAGCCAGAGCAGTCAGTCAGACCCAAGAGTCTCTGACAAAACTGGAGCATGACACCTGCCATGAAACATGGGGCACACAAACCTTTGGTTTCCACGAAGAATGTGGCAGGTTTGATGGGTCACCCTCAGAGAAGAGCTGTGCAGCAGCCTCACCGTTTATTGACACTCGGTACCACTAAAACATCCCTGTTAGAACCTACAATATTATCCACTGTTTAAATACTGTGTCACTCCCCTGTAGCTATTTATTTCCAGTCATTTCTACAGAAGGGTACTGAGGTGTTTTTTCTACTTCCTATAGCACCGATATAGAGAAAACCCAAATCAGATTGTATTGAGTTAAGCCTCAATGCCTTTGAAAAACAAAATTTAAGGCAAGGGAAAAAAAACCCCAAAAGGTAAATGCTCAGTTTAAAATAGAAAATAAAAGTCTAAAAATACTGACATTAAGCAGAGATTTAAGGAAATAAATCAGCTGAATAATCAAAGACGTTTTAAGACTATGGTACGTTCTTACACATTCTGCTTTTATTATCCCAATCAAAAACATGCATCATCCAACAAAAAATAATAATTTCCCATTGTGAACACATAGGCTATACAATAAGTCACCAACGCCTTTAAGATTCTAACACTATCTTTGCCCTCACATAGAAATTTGAAATAGAATTCTTAATCAGTTAGACACACCAATTAATACAAAGTTAGCTTGCCATAATAAATAAAAAAGAAGTATTTACAATTAACAGGAAGACTGTTCACTAGAAAAGCTCCCAAAATATTACATGCCATTCTTTGGCTTCCACAGTTTTCCTGACATTCATGTAAGCTGAAGTGCCTGTACTTCCTTAAAGTCTCATGTAAAAGAAAGCAACAGAAAGGCACTGCACTTTTGGCAGGTGAAAGTGGTGCTCCAGGTTCACACAAGTCAAGCTCAGGAAAGATTCTGAGCAGAGAAAGCTCATTTTCTGCTCAGCAACACCTAAGAGGATCAAGCAATCTAATAAATGCACTGATATGTCAAAAATCAGTTTTAATTAAGTAAAGGGAAGGGAAGGTAAGATAAAAAACATGAAACAGAAAATTTCCTACAAGCAGGAAAATTTCTCCTTGCATTGAATTATGTACAGAAAAAAAAATCTGTTCTTATTTTTGTACATGACCTTGAAATGTGTATTTCTGATGCAAGAGTGCAGACAAGCGAGGCCTCACTCCTCACTCAGTAGAACTTCAAAAGGTAGCACAGTTGTGGTACAAAACAGTGCTAAGTTTACTGCATTTACAAGTCTGTGGTCATTTGAAAAATGGATTATTCAGAATGTCCAGAACACCAGTTATTTTGCTATTCTTATGTATAATAAATAATTAGAATCAAGAACTTAGACACAAGTAGGGAGGAGGACATTGTAAATTCAAGCAAGACTTTTCAGATAATGATACATAAACATCTACTGTATATACACACACTTTTCCTGGTATCTCAAACAAAAGATGCAGATTCCTCTAGGCAATCCAGCTGCTAATTTTACATGTAATTGTTGACAAAGAAAATTACTTTCTAAAGTGATAGTATAGTACCTTTTAAATTCTACTATTGTTGCTACTAAACAGCAATTAACCATTAGAAGTTGATAGCATTATCCATTATTACAGCAATAAATCTTAATATTATTTTTATTCTGTACTGTTCCTCCTCTGATCAAAATTCAATTATGAAACAAAAAGCACAGCAGACATTTATCAAAATTACTTGAGGAATATGATACAATGGAGACAGTAGATGAAGGCTGTGATGCTGAATTTGAGGGCAATTTAAACTGATGAATTTGTCTCAGTGTTTATTCAGCTATGTTGTAACTTACTCTGTTGGAGTTATTTTTAAAAACAATTTCATAAAATTCTTTAAAGAGCATTAAATAATTTGGTCCCAAAAGACTGCCAGTCTATACAGAAAGGCACTTTCACTTTAGAAATAATAGTTCTTTCACAAAACATATTTCAATAATCATCTTAAAAATGTAATTTCATATAAAATCAGAAAACTAATATCACCTTTCCAAGTATGTTACTACACACAACAGCACGTACCTTCTTATTTGTAGTCTGTTCCTCTTTTATCAAGAAATAGCATTAAAAGTTTAAGAAAACTCTTTAAAACATTTCCATCGAATGATTATTTAAAAAGGTATGGCCTAATAAAAGGAACCTGTTCAGAGGAATAGCTTATTTGGTTAGCTGTTTTTAAACCAATTAATAAAAGAATCCAACCAGCAACAAAATTTTTCTCCAGGTTCGACAGACACCTCCATACCAGCATCAGGACAATATAACGCATTCCTGCCAGGATATTTCAGTAAAGCTGCTTTGAACTCCTTTTATATTCAGGACTAACATGGTGTGCAAGTATTACAAGAGATTACAAGAGAAATTAAGATCACTAGTAAGAATGCTCCCCTCCCCCAAAGCATTTTCCCTGTCCCTTCAATAAGTCTTTTCTATTCACTACTCCTGTCTCTAACTAATTACATCTACTAAAGCTAAGTGAAATATCTCCCTCTCCATTCCGTTTGGATTTTAGCAGCGTCTAATATTCATTCCTTAGTGCACTGGCAGTGTGCTCACCTCTTGCTTTATAGAGTGGTGTTGATTTGCAGTGAGAAGCAGAGAAACGCATAGTAACTCCTTCATAATTTATTCTAGCTCTAAAGCTTTCCACTGAAGTCAGTAGACTACCCAATAGCCTAGTCAAAAAGAAGACAAACATCTTCTATGACAGAAAACTGTGGGGAAGGTGGCATGAATTAAAGAGTATGGAAATAAACACCTTAAACAAACCACCTCAGTGGGAGACTGAGATTTGTCTGGCAATGAACTGCAGACAAGATGCTTAGAAAATCCCCATAACAAAAGAAAAAGCTGCATATTGTCCAAGGGTTCCCATGTCAGCACCACCCCTGAAGCCAGAAACATTAATAACTTTTCTTTTGCTTTTCTTCTTTCTGGGAAGAACAAGGGAGTTGAAATCAAAACAAACAAACAAAAGTACCTAAAGAAGATTTCTTTCAGTGCTAGCTGAAATGTGTCCATGCCAAGCACTAACTGTCCATTGCATCATCTCAGCAGCCAGGCTTGCCATTTGGATGAGGTAATTAGCCTTGCTTACATCTTTTCCTAATTAGATCTACCTTTCTCTGCTTTACATACTTGGAGAACACTTGACTAAATTTATTATCAGTGAAATGTACCAGACTGACAGCCATCAAAAATGCCCTCTATATTGCCCTGATAAGCAGAATTTCGCTATGAGCAGTCAAAATACAAGTTATTCTATTGTTATATCACTGGGGTAAACACCAGCTTCCAAGCCTGAAAGTGCTGGCATATAATTCCAATAGAGGATGAGACCCAAGTACTCTGACAACCCATTGCAACCTGACTTCAATGGAAAGAAATCCAGTGGACAGTGGAAGGAAGGCACAGGAAGGGAACATGGTCTAATATCAATTAGTGTTAAATCATCAGTTGACTGGACAGGGGTGGATGACAGGAGGAGACTGCACTACAGTCATGTTGCAGCCTGAGGTAGTGTCTGCTGGAAATACAATAGTCCATTCTTCATGTCTATGCAACAAATGGCCTTCTCTCTGCAGCTACCAGTTAATATTATAAATCAGTATGTTTTGCAATATTAAAAGGCACTCCAGTTGCAAAGGAACCGAGATCATAAATTCTTTTCAGTGCATTTTTTAACAGCTTCAGACAGTAGCAAGGCTTTCCTGAGAACACTAGACAGCTTAAAATAGCTGTTTCAAATTTAGGTTTTGATACAGGAGATGGAAAAGACCTGTATGAACTATTTAATTAAGAGATCAAACCACCAAGACCCATGAGGGAAAAAATCAGCTCTTAACAAAAGGTTTTAAATCTGTTTCTTGAACCTCTATGTGATGTTTTTGAATTAAGACAAAAATCCAAGTTGAAGAACATCTCCAGATCTCATCTCCCTGTTGCTATTAACATATGGCAAGTTAACAGTAGGGGTAGAATTTGAGGTATTTGTCAAAAGGATGAGCACGCTAACTAGAGGTCTGGGGAACCCACACACTAGGCTCTTCCTCTGATAGGCATGAGAAAGGTTATTGCTAATCAGTTTCTTTTCCCATATGAAACCAATGGCTCTTAATCTCCAGTTGAACACTTAATTTACCAAAAAGGAAATGAGACTATTTTTCTACAACTCAACAGCAGCTGTAATTCCCCCCATGTGTTGCCTATGTAAATTACTTCTCTGCTGTACAAGCAGAGAGCAGGTTTGGAGTGGGAGAGGAAAGGAACACTGCAGTATCTGCCATGTCTATTAAAGGAACTTCGGGATTCTCTGGCTAACTATTCTCAATAGCTGCAATTATTGCTCAGTGTTTTCACTGAGACTTGGGCTCTGAATGTGAGATGAAGAGCATGTTATGAAATTTGAATGGATGCCATCGGCAAAAAATCCACAGCTAGCGTTAAACCCAGTTATGTGTGACAAACAAAGAAGGGAGTCTACTAGTTAGCACATTGTCTGGAATGGTGGACATGGAGACAGCACATTATGCCATATCTCTGTAAGACAGGACCCCTAAGAAGTGAAGCAGATGTGAGAGTTTCATGGACTTTGTTGAACAGATTAGATGACAACACAGAATACTGAACACTGGAACAGGCTCCCTGGCTAAGTGGTCACAGCACCAAATCTGTTTGAGTTCAAGAAGCATTTGGACAATGCTCTCAGGCACCTGGTCTGATTCTTGGGGTGTCCTGCACAGGGTCAGAAGTCAGACTCAATGGTCCTGATGGGTACCTTCCAACTCAGCATATTCTTTGATTCTATCCTTTTCTGCTTCTTACAGTAAGTCTGGACATAGTCCTGGTCTTCAGCACAACCAATACATTCTAGGTGTTGTTTTCTGTCCAGATATAAAAGGACCGGCTTCTTTCTTCCAGTTTTAAAGCCAATATGAAGAAGAACTGTCATGAGGAAACTTGAAAAACATTGCACATTAGCCCACTAACGCTAATGGTAAAGCTTACCTTAAAGAAAATTATTAAGCACCAAAGTTAATTTTCATCCAAATTTTAAATAAGAGGGTGAATGTTCCGCACTGGCTAGGATCAAAGACCTCAAGGTCAATTTCCAGCTCAGTCACAGACTGCTTAACAGTCCTGACAAACTAATTTCTTTGCTCTATTCACATTTATTTTTACTTTTTTTGCTTCAACCCTTCTTCTGCTTGCTGTGCATAAAATTATACAGGTAGCCTAAGATTCCTTAGGCTAAATTATATTTGCTGGCCCAACTAAGTATCTACAGACCGTGAGATGTGAGCATAACTGTACTTCAAAACCTTCCCATAAACACACCTTTTTCAGAGTTCCAATAAAAACAAGGTGCCATTTGCCTACATTATTACCAGCAGTATTAAGGCAGTCATACTTTACAGTCACAGAATCATAGAATGGCTTGGGTTACAAGGACATCCAGGTCCAATCCCCTTGCCATGGGTTGGGATGCCACCAACTAGACCAGGTTGCTCAGGGCCCCATTCATCTGGCCTGGAACACTTCCAGGGATGGGGCAACCACAACCTCTCTAGGTAACCTCTTCTAGTGCCTCACTACCCTCTGAGTAAAGAATTTCTTCCTAACATCTAATCTAAATCTCTCCTCTTTTTGTTTAAAACTGTTTCCCCTTGTCCTATCACTATCTACCCATGTAAAAAGTCCCTCTTTTTTATAAGCCCCCTTTAAACACTGGAAGGCTGCAATAAGATCTCTCCAGAGCATTCTCTTCTCCAGGCTGAACTGTACCATTCAGCTTCGCGTCAACTGCAAACTTGCTGAGGGTGTGCTTGATCTCACTATGTCCCTGATATGTTAAAGAGCACTGGTCCCAAGACAGAGCTCTGAGAGACAACACTCATCACTGGCCTCCACCCTGACACAGAGCCATTGATCACAACTCCCTGGCTGCATCAGGGCACCACTGTAAGTAAATGAACAAAGAACTCCGGCTGTAAGGTACAACATGGAGGAGAAAACACTGGAGATTCTATCCTGTCAGTGTATATAACATTAGTTACTGCATGCATCCAAATATTCAATTATCCTCAAGTGCCTGGAGCCTCTAAAGCAGAGTGATCAGTGTGGGTGGGGAGGATGACACCCAAAACCACCACCGCCACCCTGAAAATCAAAAAGAAGCACTCAGTTTGAGTTCACTGGCATATTCCTGGCAAAATGTCTGCTAAAGCACTGCAGAGAATTTTATAGGCCTGGAGGAGACACTGAAGAAATACAAACAAATCAATGAATACCAGCAGTGAGAGATAAACAGTTTCAAATGCTTCATACAACTAGAATCACTTTGCAGCCAGATTCCTTGCCAAAATGAAAACTTGGAATGCTTCTGCCAGACTATTTCCAATTACAGTGTTTTATGGCAACGCAGGGGATACAGCACGCCTTGATGAGAAAAACCAGTGTATATATAGGCTCATCATCCTCGAGCAGAAAGCACTGAGGTAAGTACTAGTTGTTAGGGATATGTCTGCATAAGTAATGGGTGTTATTGCATCTAACCTTGAGGTTTCATTTATTTTGTATTGGAGGGGGTGTGTGTGTAGAGATTTATGGTTTATGTTATAAACTTTCATCTGCCACAAAATCCTGAAGTGTTCTTACACTGAATGAAAAAACACCTCCAAGCAATGACTTTAATGTAAATCTAGAGGAATCAAATATCTTCAGAGGTCTTTGAAAAATGCACTACTGATTGTTCTTTTATTCAATTTGTGTATTGCTCAGCAGTTCTTTGATAAGCAATGAATATAAGCTGTTTCTCACTGAGTACACACAATTAAATGTGAACAGATCTCATGACAGAACAGATGCACAACTTTTTTGTGGGTTCCTTGCATCAACTGACCTCTTATGCTAAGAGCTGTTTTTCTGATGACAGTTGCTATAGTGGGGGAAAAAACCCCATCTTTGATGACTTCACAGTTACCACATCAGGCACACACAGCCTAGAAATACCATCACAGTCTAGATGCTTTCCTTTGTATGCACAAAAGATAGGAGGAAAGATTCTGAGGACCAGAAAAATCAACCATCAGATGAAGTGCTAAATCAGTTTTGGTATTATACCTAGTCATGTGAGATACACATCTCAAACCAGGTGTGCAGTTTGGGGTTTTTTTGTTTGGGTTGGGTTGTTTTAAAATCAATTTTAATTTCAGTTAGAAAACACACAGTTACTAAGTGGAATTAGTTCCGTTGGTTAGAGCACGGTGCTAATAACACCAAGGTTGCGGGTTTGATCCCCATATGGGCCATCAACTTAAGACTTGGACTCAATGATCCTCATGGGTCCCTTTCAACTCAGAATATTCAGTCATTCTGTGTTCTAAGCCTTTCTGTTACGTAAATATGAGAACTCTAGAAAAAGTTAGCTTATGTATTTTGTATTTTTAAATGAAAAACACAGCTGTCTTTGTCCTATGTAGGTAATAATGATGAAAATTATATATAGAGAGAGACTCCAGTTTGCCAGATCTGAAACTCAGTCAAGTGAAAAATCAGATTCCTAAATTTTTACCCCAGTGAAGCCAACTTCACAGGTTTGACCTACCAAGACTCTTTAGAGTTTGGAAGCCATGAGCCTACAAAGCTCAAAGACCATGACTTGAAAAGCACTGTGTTAAATTAAAACTTTGGCCTGCTTCCTCGGACCTCTGCTCTCCTTTAAACCCAGTCTTGAAACACTTTGCCTCCTCTCCTTCTCTCCTTACCTGTCAGCAGTCCATAAAGGTAGTCTGTGCTTATATGCATGTTTTGGTCAGGGAAACAAGACAGAAAATCTTCAGGCCTCTCTTCCAAGAGACTCGAGCAGCTTATAAAAAGAGTGTCAAGGAAGTCATCTTCCAAACTCTTCAACAAACAGCCTTTGACACACTTAAAGAATTTTTAGAAACTTTTGCTTCTTTACAATCTCTTAACAAACATCTACTAGGATAAAATAATGAACAATTTTCAGAAATTGTAACCTTGCAAAAATTGAAGTTTTCATTTAAAAAGTCCTCTTTTAGAATTTTTAAATTTTAAAACTTGCTCCAAAACAGAGATATGGATCATCTGAATGAAATAGGTATCCTTTCTTTAACACTAGGAAAACACAGTTTTTCCTAATTTTCTCGGAAAATCACATGAAACTTTTATTAAAAATCACAAACTAAGAACATGTCCAAAAGCTGACGTTGAACCCGGAAATGCCAGTCCAAATAGTTTACATGTGGAAAGGATATAATTAAAAACATTTCTGAAATAGAAAATGGAAGTTCATTGAAAGGTCTTACCACTATTTCTTTACAGATATCAGGCAGATCAGTATTTTAACTTATCTGCTGAACAGGTATAGAAAAAGGAACTCATAAACAAACAGCCTTACTGAAAGAACAAGAGCATCTTGACAACAGGGACACAGAAAGAGATACTATCTAGCACAACCTTTCTTTCTTCTGCTCTTCCAAGTATTATTTAGCCCCTTCCCTTTAGTTTGAAACAAACTAAACAAACTATTTCCAATTAGTGGAGAGAATAACCTTGCCAGGTAACTTTGTACCTTATCTATTTCATTGAAGTTGATCTCTGAATGGGAAAACTATAAACACTTCCCAGTTCGAAATTTCCCAGCTTAGTTTCACCAGCCTCTGGCACCATCAGCATTTATTTCTTGATCTGTTTTTCCAAACTGCCTTTAACTTTTCGACTGCTCCCTGAGTTTGTTTTTTGTAAGACCCATTATTTCAGCTACCTCCATACACACCCTCTGGCATATTCTTTGAAGCACAGAGCTGACAAATCAGTTCAGACCAAAAGGACATCAAGTTCTTAAATGTACATATTTTCTGATCTCATCTGATGTTTACTTTGTCGTCACAATCAGCTGCACTACAACTTCTGCAATACCAGAATTGGCTGGACTCTTTTTAAGATAAGTCCTGCTGTTTTTAAAGCCTTACTTAGTTCCCAAATAATTTGACACAGAATAGAATTTACCACTATCCATCTCTATATAGGAAAATGACTGAAATGAAATCGATGAAAGAAAACATGGGGAAAAAAATTAAAATCAAACTCATATGGAAGTTATTTGAACAAGATTTTTAGCTGCATGAAGAGATTTAGCTAGGAACTATATCTGTAATCCCAAAATTATGGTACATTCTCCAGAAAAGCACTCAACTTCGATATACTACTTACGTCAGCCAGTCAGCAATCAGCAGCAAAAAAGATTTTTGTTTTTGCAAAAATCATTGCTTCAGTTAATACAGAAGGCTTTTAACAGTTAGTTTAGCTGCATCTTTTAATAATTTATTTGTATATTTTGACCACTCGGACACACCCCCACAAAACCTTTAAAAACATGTTTAAAATGCATACATTCCGAAAACCAGCTCAAGAGCATAAGGAAATTTTAAGCTAGGGATGTCAGCCTACAGAAACAAACAGAACTCCTGGAAACACCAGTCCCAGAAGGCTGTTGCATTTTCCTGGTAGCAGTAAATTCTTTAACTCTCATCACAGTGAACAACACAGAGTCCTCTCCCATGTTCTCAGCCATATCAGGCCAGGCCATAAGGAAATTTCCACTTAATCGGATAAACAACAGTATTTCTTCCTCCCTGCCCCCAGCCACATCTCACAACTGCTTCTGGGAGAACTCCCAGTTTCAGGAATGGGTACATTCAGTGTGACTGCTGCAGTTTTGCTATGCCTGAAACTTCATGGACCCAATGAGCTACTGGCATTTGGCTCCAAGCTCAACCAGAAAATACTGTTGTATGTGAGAACTGCTGTAACTCTTGTTTATTTTACCCTTTCTAACGTGTTCTCGGTCTCTCTCATTGTACCCCCACCAAACAGCTATGCAGCAATTTAACTTCAGAAGAAATCCGAAGACCACAAAAAATTATCTCCAATAACAAAATTCAGGTCTGTATTTAACCTGCCAAACAAACAGGTATTTTCACCACAACACAAGCCAGACATTTGAACTCTCAAGTACTGCCAGGACAGAGAGCAGCTCGCCTGTTCAGATGAGCAACCAGTCTTTTGAGACCTTAGAGATAAACCAGACAAAATGCTGGACAGGAACAAAAGGTACAGTAACAATATACAAAAGCTGGAGTCTAGGATAAGAACACAAACAGGAGGGGAGAATAATTTTGTAAAGCCAAGTTTAACTCATAAAAGTAAATAATTAGAAGCATAAGATTTTATCCTTCATTCCCTGTGACTTCTGAAAATCAGAGTACATCATACAAACTCAAAACTACAGAATTAATTATGGAAAAAACTGTTTGTACTCTCTCCTTCACCAGCTTAGAAAGAATGTAATGATGCAAATCTAATTTACAGTATGCTACAGACAGGAATAAATTTGTTTGTCACATGGAAAACTGTCTCCATCTTTGTTGCTGTTTCCTGCCTAGGATGTGAGAGAGTAAGCAATATTATTAAAATCAAAAATACTATTTACAAAACCATTTTCCAGGTAATTTAGACAGTTATTAAGATTGATTTGGTTTATATGTCATAGCCTCTGGCATAAGCTTAGAAGAACAAATAGCTTGATCCTGCAACCTTTCTTCACACTGCTTAATCTCACTGCCTTTGAGGAATAACATACATGATAAGAAGGCAAACAATGAAGGCCCTGAAATCAAATAACTAAGATTAACAGATACCAAAGTGAAAATAATGTTAAGATAATTAGTCTCTCTGGTTAAGAACTAGGTGCAAAGAGGACTCAAAATATTTGTTTTTAAAATTCTTGTAATGTATTACATTCCTCTTTTGGGCTGTTAGGCCACAACAACAGCACTGGCAGCAGAACACAGAAGATGAAGTTAGAGAATGCTGTTATCAGATGCTCCCACTCTCTGCAATAATCACAGCAGCAGTGGCAGACAGACACAGGCTGCACTGTGAAATCAGGCACTGCCAGGCAGTGAGCCAGGTAGCACAACAGTACGTTGCTAACACTGTAGTAAAAGTTCAACTCCTGAAATAGCTGCCACAGTAGAAAATAGGTAGACTGCACTGGGCCACAGCTATAGAAACAGAGCAGAGATTTTACTTTTCAAAATACTACTGCTGTCATGCAGAATGACTCTAGGGTCAGAACTCTCCAGCAAAGCAGTCAAAAATGAAAGCAATTAATTTGTCATTACTGAGTTTATCAGCTGGAATAAAATGAAGTGCGCAAAAACTGCACCCTATGAAGCCTCAGATAAATGGTAATTTGCTCTGTGAAAAGTTCATGAGGCAGAAACAAGACCTCTGATCCATAATACATCATGGCTAAGAGAGGACAAGGGTGGCAGTGCCTCTGAGAACAAGCTGCCTTCTGAGTCAGAATTCAAAGTATCAACTAAGATAAAAGTTAAACTTTTTATGTCTGCTTATGTTTGTGCTAAGTGAAAGGTGATGCAGATGAAAACTTGCAAGAAAATGGCAGCATGCCATTATTAAGGAAAAGAGCAGCCCAAAAAACAGCATGAAGAAAATGATCATCAGAGACAACAGTGGGATAATACAAGCCCTGAGATATATGAGTATGCCCATCTTGTGAGCTCATCAGCTATCATGACCTTGATTTTTGCACGAAGTTTTAAGTTTTGTCCCATTTTCATACTTTCCACTAATTTTCCACTTCCTGTGCATTCAACAGAACCACTTCTTTGGAAGTGAGAAAGTCCATATATTCAACCCCTGCATGTGGTTCATGATCGCATGCCACAGCTGCCTAGCTGGCCTTACACCTTTCAGTACAGGAATATGACATCTTTCAGCAAAGCATTTTTGAGTTGAAATGGTTTGTCCCAAGGCTTCCAGTAGGGAACCGCAGGGTTTCATGAATCATTGCAAAGATGACCTGCTGTCAACAAACAATCAGATCGCAACTGTTTCACATAAAACCAGAGGACAGATGTATCTGGAATGGTCCCACTTTGCATTGCTTTACCAGTGGCTCAGAAAACAAACAGCTGTGGAAGTCACAAGACCACACACCCTAGATGAATAAAGTATTTCCACTATGATTGCTTACATGTTCTTTTTATAAGGTTCATTGCTGGAATTTTCACTATTATGGGCATTGATCTGATTTCCATTAGACATCTTGCTATGTATGCCCTGCTCCACGTCCATGTGACACAGGCCTGACATCCACATAGGCAAAATATGCCATATAAACAATAGCTCATTCCAGTTTGTTTCTTTTCTTTAGGAAAATACTGCAAATAGGTCTGTTCCAGCAATCTCTGCTTGCACCAGACATTCATTGAGAGGCTGGAGAGCACCAAAGCAGAGGCATTCCTCAGGGACTACTAGCAAGGATGTCTCCATGGTGACAGCATGTTTTAGATGTGTTAGACACGATAACTGCATAGTATTTTAGAAGAAGGATGAAGATAAAGACGTCATCAAGATGGGGAGACAGCAATGAGGTATTTAAATTATTTTTATTACCTTTAAAAATACATACTAATTTGACACTAAGAATCAATAGGAATGCAACCGATGGAGCACCAGAAAAAAGGCACTTCCAATTTTTATGGGACTAGAAAATGGAAAATGGTGATGATGTTTTGACAAGATAAGCACTTAGATGCTTTGTTAATCAGCTTTTGAAACACGTATTTTAACACCTTGCAGCAAAAAAAAATTGTTTTAATGAACACATCAAAGAGAGATTAAGACTGTTCAAGCAAAGATTAATTTCTCTTCGTTACATTTCATGAGGCATATATGTGATAAAGACCTAGAGATGCTAGAGTATGTCCCAGAGGCAGCTTCAGTAAAATGTGTTTCAGGGAATAAGTGACAACATTCTGAGTTGTGTCAACAGAGAATGTCAGATCCTACTGTATGCAGATGGTAATTTTTTAGTGGATTTTGTTTCACACTTTTCCTCCTCCTTTCTCCACTTATAGTCCTAGTATTTATTTTCTTTTACAGTTCACAAGCTAAGGTCCCATGTAAGTTTCAAAATTGTACCCAAAACTGAATTCCAGTGTATTGGAAAAGACTGTTGAGAAAAAAATTTCTCTGTAGTTCTTCCATAATTTGCAATCTCATATATATATGTGGTAAGTTTTACACATGAAAAAACTTCATTAACCTTCATTCTACATTCTACAAAGTCACGTAGAGGTAATAGCACATGAAATAGTTTTCCTCTTTTATATAGTGTTTCTTTAAAGATACCTTAAATGCCTGACTTGGAGACTTTTGCAATGAACAAACACAACCAGTTTTACAAACACCATCTGCTCTCCTTCTTAGGAATGAGAAAACCTTTTAGGATGCTCAACGGACTTAATTTTTAAGAATCATGATGTAGAGATAACCCACCATCTGTACAAGATATTCTTAGGAGGAGACAATCTCTTCTACACAGATTACAGAGAAATGCACATTATAAACCACACAGTTGTAATTTAATGGAAGTAGAAGCCACATCACAAACATAACATGATGTTTCTCCCTATGTGTATAAAGAAAAGAATAAATAAATAAATACATTATATGGTGCCCAAGGTTAAAATAATCTCCATTTCCAAAGTACTACATTCTCAAAGAGTTATCATTTTCTTGCCAGCATTTCTTTCAAAAACCCTGCTCTACATCAGAGCTCAAGACTCCAGATGGAATCAGAGCAGACAATTGTTAAAAGGCCACAAGGTAAGACGGAAGAAAGAGAAATCAAATTAGACATAAGCTGTACAAGCCACAGAAAGAGAACAACAAAACTACTGTCTCCACTCACAGATTCCTTTGTTCACTCCTCTATCCTCATCCACTAGGTTTACAACACATCACATTTTCAGGCTGAGTTGTAACAGAATCAAGACAACTATTATGTTACTAAAGTGAATGTATACCTTTTATTCTGATGAATTACATGACACAGGACAAAATACTACAAACATTTATTTCCCAGTGAAGATGTTACAGAAGTGAAGCTATGGTAAGGTCTTTGTTTCCAGTCTAAGTAATCCTGTACCTGTTACCACAACATACAAAAATTCTAGCAAAATCATCCCTTAAAAAATGAACTCTCCCACAGCAGTCTGTTTTGAAACACAAAAGTCAGCAAATGCTTTATTATCAGCTTGGGATCATGCCTCAGGAGACTCATATAGTTATTAAGTCTCTCTTCAGGTGCCCAAGGAAGTTAGAAATTCAAATAGAGTTGCAAGAAGAACAAACACATACTCCAAACTATTAAAACAATTTAGTGAGCACTAAATACAGTAATTATATTAATGATGGTGCAAGAAAACTTCACATGAAGAAGTCTCAGAAAAGTCTAATAGTATTTAAATACATTGGAAGGCTACTAAAGGAGATCTGTATTTACTTTATTTAAACCAGCTGCACGAAAGTTCTGAAGGAATAAGATACAGTTATTACCATAACTAAAGCTTCAAGTTGCTCAGATTCAATTTGTAGCCATTTTAAACTGAAACACTTGTACTCAAGATTCAAACGGAAGATGTAGTTATCACAGCTTAGTTTTGTTTATTTATTTAAAGTCATCCAACATTCCTGTGAAAGTTAACATTTTTAAAGGGAATATTTTCAAGTAAAACATGAATGTATTTTTCCTCAAGAGTAAAACAATCAGCACAGCAGGTTTTAATCAAGTGGTTTACATTCCCCTACCCGGAACTCTCCAACTATAAGCGTCAGAAATAATATCTCTTTTCAGATAGCAACAGGCTAAGAAATGCCAGTTGTAATTACAAACTTCATGAAGTTGACAAATGCATTCATAGCAACAACCACTCCTTACCCCATGAACTCTCATAAAACTGGGCTAAACCTAATGGATTCAGCTCTTCTGTAACCATACTCCTGCAGCTCTTAAGAGGTTATTCTGCAAATTCTTTTTTACAAAACTAATTAAACACCATCAATCTAGCAAGTTATTGTAATCTGTAGATTCTACAATAATTTGAATGAGGGAAGTGTAAATCAAAAAGTGGTAGCTCTATTATCGAATTAAGAAAGACTCTAACCAGTTATCTCACTTCGCAGGCCTCCAGCAATTATATAGGAAGACCACCGTGATTTGTTTCCAAGTTTTGTGTCAAATATGAGGAGCATAGTTATATCCCTCAACAAAAGAATTTCATAGCACTTTATAATCACTAAGCATCCCCCCTCCCTCAGTGCTTCAGCGACTGCATTGCATATTCATTCATCATTACCTCTCAAAAAGCTCATCCATAGCTACTTCTAGAGTGGTCGTTCTAGAATAAAACTTCTCTGACCTAAACTTGATCTTCTAAGATAAGTTTTGGGTTAGACTGTTTTATGCACATGAGGAAAAGCCAAACCAGTTTCCACTGGATTTGCTGTCTGTAACTTATACCTTCTGTCTGTCTCCACTTCACTCTTTCACTGTACCACACCTCTACTGTCCTCACTCTTCCCTGACAGTTCAATGAATGTACTCTAAATCCCACACATGCTAGCCTCAGCTTCCACACATAGCCCAGGACATCCCACTGCTGTAAACATGTGACCCCTATGCCTGTTACTGGCCAGGCATGGAACCCTGCTTGAGGTCCATGCACATCAACCAACTGCCAAATAGTAGAGAAATAAAAGGAAACTCCACAGTTCTCCCTGTCTCTTACTCTGCCTAATCTATCCCAACCCCAAAAGCTGCATAAAGTTTCTGGAAACTTATTGTCATTGAGATTTTAACTCCAATGTGGAATCGTAGCATACACCTGACAACACATTCAAAAGCTACTAGGAGATACAGTGGTACTTAAATTTTGCTCTTAGCAAACCTAAGAAAATAACTAACTGCTGTAATCTTCCAGAAAGGACTGGGTAAGATTTACTGTAATCAAATGCATGCCTTTTATTAAAAGAAAATGCACACATTTTATTAAAAGAAAAATAAAAATTGTTAAGCATGTTACTATCTCCATGGTGTATTAATTCCTCTAGCAATAAGCTTTGTAGAGAATGTAGAATCAATGGTGACTTGACCCTGCCGTGGTTTCCCCTCTTCTGTGACCTACTCCACCATAATTGTAAAGATAAAAGGAGCAACAAGTAAAACCTTAAAACCAGCAATAGCCTGCTCTGTCAGCCTCTACTTTCCTAAGCATCTTTGCAGCAGCATGGCTGCCATCCTGGGAAGGGTTTTCCATATGTTTGCTGTACTGTGGAAGCCTCCATGGCTAGCAGTGTGCACACAGTACCGTTCCATTCCTTAGCATGGTGCAGATGCAGCAAGGCCACTCTTCCTGTTTTAAAGGCAAACAGAACAGAATGTTCAGCTACACTAAAATTTAGAATTTGTTCCAACTACTGTGTGTTTTCAGTCACTTTCTCTCGCTGTTGTCATACACCTGATCCACTTCCTTTAATTACAGAACAAATATCTAATGGCAAAAATACTACTTGTTTCAAATCACTTGTAATAATTTTACCTTTTGGTGCCGGGATGTGAAACTGCTGATGGGGGACAAACACTCATGACATACATGCCAAAGTGACAAAGCCGCATATGATTCCTAACAGCCCTGGCATGCTTCCAGCTGTGTTAGGTTACAGAATAACATGGGAAACCACTGGACTGTTACTGAGACATCAAACACAGAGCAATTTTGAAATGGAACTAGGAAAAAGGTGGAAGATGAACACCTAGACTATGCCAAAGGTTACAGGGTATTTATGCTACAAGACATAGCAAGATTTTTCCATCTCATCTCTCTTCCTTCAGCTTTAGAAGCAATATACTAAGAAAATAAATAACAATCTCTTTTTCATAATCTTAAATAAATCACAAAAGCTGTGGGACAAGTGGGATCATGATTCAAGTTTTAAAATTCAGGTCTTGCCTACTCTATCAGACCACAGTGACAAAAAATTACTGAAACAATGAAATTGCAATATAAGGAAGCAGCAGAGTGAATTACAATTAAGTGCTGTTTCACAGTTTTCTTCTTCTTTCCAAATCTAACACCTAATCAACATTTTGGGAAAGCAATCTGTGTTAATGGTTCAAAAATTCAGATCCTGAGGTCAAGAACAAGATCTCGCAGTCAAAATTTGAGTCCCATAAAGGCTTTCCATTAAGATTTCACCTAATATCATACCACCAGTATTATATGAGGCAGCAAAAGTAATTACATTTAAAATAAAATATCTGGAAGACTAACTATTCCACCTACCTCTCAAGGCAAATTCCTTTATGTTCTTAATTAAGAACCTGAGGCAGAGCACTTAAAACTCTGTTCAATGATTCAAGATCTACGACATGTACTACAGTTTTAAAACTGAAATTGAACCAAGTAGTTCACAAAATGAAGCATTCAGAACAAATCAGTTTCTTGCATCTTATGGTGGTTTGCTATATGCTGATTTTGGCAATGTTGTCAATAACAAAGTACTTATAAGAAAACTGTTGCAGAGAACCACTCTACTGCACAATACACACAAATGAGCCCTTTATTATTTTCATTTGAAATATGATTAAAAGATTTAATTTTTATTATTTATTATATTCGTTCACAGGATTTTTCTAGTCAGAACTATTGACGAGTACTTTTTTGCCAGCACTGAAGTTTTAAGTTAGTTCATCAGAGATGTCTCAGCTCCTTCTAAAAAACTCACTCTCATAGTGTAAACCTTTATGGTTTTGGCTGCTGTCAAACAAAATCCAGCCTTATTGTCTAGATAAGTTTGTTTAAAACAAAGATTAATGATCATTTCCATGTCTAGTCAATTAAATCATTCTCCCAAGTCTGGAAACAACAATACACAGAGAGTAAGGTCTCTTAGCTGAGGTGAAATGATCTTTTATAAATCATATGATGTAATCCTCATCACTACCTTCTCTCAGCAGAATGCAAAACAAAGACGTCAACATGAAAGTACAACAGTACAAGGAAGATAAGAAAAAGACCATCCAGTGAGACATGACTCGTGGAAATTAGAAGACTGTGGTTTGATCCTAATCTGCTCATTCTAAGCTGCTAGGACAAACTTCTTGCATTTGCCCTGCTTCAAAACAGTCATAAATGATAGCTATCCCATTCAAAACACTCTGAATTTATGACAATATGGACAGAGTAAGACCATATTATTGAAGAAACCGCTGTTACGAGCTAAATAGGTTGGTTCCACTTTGCTCAACTGTTGTCACTACTGGTTGTATCTTCAGAGCACAGTTTTTTCATATATAACATGCTCACATTTTCTCTCAGAAAAAGGGAGAACGACAGGACACAGCGGACCTACTGAATAGAGAAAATGTGGGGAGCTGAGAGATCAAATAGAATTTCCTCATAATGCCCTCTAACCTGCTCTATGACAGACAGCAGGTTTGTTTTTTTCCTTTTAAACACAGATAAACCTGGAAATCATTCAACAGGAAATGCAATGCCAGTTTAAGCATTGGCAGCACTGGAATCCTTATTTTCCCCTTTAGCTCTAAAGGGTATCTTCTGATTAAGATTAAAAGCAGCACCAACAGCCATAGGAGGACAAAGTTTTGGTTATTAATGCAGTATAAATATATTAACTCTGCATGTCACACTGCAGTAATTGGCACTGAAACAGTATTTTGCTACTTAAAAAAAGGATTCTCTCTCAGCACTACTGACAGCACTCATACCCAACAGAAAACACGGAAGCTTTTTCACCAGTTTGCTCACACATCTCCACCAATTTGGGTACATTATTCTAAATAACTGGCAGAAGTTACTCTGTATAATGCATAAGAAAGTGGCTATCCCTTTAAGCAGTGGGATACAAACATTTGTAATGTGCAGCCTACTTCATCTATTTCTGTCTTTTTGTACTGGACTTTGCTACCAAAGGTACTTACACTGTACCCCACATCAAAATGACCATCTTTACAGTCTGATTTGTTCTCAGGCAGTACACAGAACCTCCTCAAAGAGAAGGTGGTGAGGATTTCATTTGTAGCGGCCACCCAAAAGACATTGCTCATTCTAGAGCTGTAAGAGCAGCCAGGAGGAATATACAAACACAAAGCTCCAGGTCTTTTGGGAAGGCCATAAGTAAAAGAATCCCCAATTCCTTTTTATCACAGGCGTTTTTTTCCCCCTTGGACATTCTGGAATACAATTAAGTTTATGACACTATCTTGTCCTTTCTCCTACAGTCTTTTCATCCAGAAAGCCAGCATCACTCTGATTTATCTCCCCTCCATTCCCCTTTTTTTTAATTTTAATATTAAAAATGCAACCTAAGAGAATGATATAACTCTGGTATTTCTACTCTAAATTGGGGTTGGTTGAAACCAGCCAAAGGTTGGAAGTGGAAGAAGAAAAAGGAAAGGAATGAGAAAGCGTGTGATTTGCCTTTGCTCCTAAAAAATAGAAAACAAGAAAAGCATCCTGGTCAAAAGAGGGAGAGAAAAGTTTGGAACAGGCTTCTCAGAAGTACGGCAAGAAAGAACTAAGATGAGAAAGTTCTGTTCTTGTACAGTCATAAATTAGCTAAATCCAAATTAGTTCATGTTTTTCTAACTTCAAACTGTTGAGCTGCATCTTTCCAAGAGGGGAAGAGGGTCATCTTGTTCCCAGAGATGAGCTGCTGATGTTATCAACCTTCCAAGAGGAGGGCAAATCTGCACTAGTTACAACACCCCAGTTCAAGTGCTGAAACTTCCACATGATCTGCCTTTCATGCCAGAAAGTCTGGGATTCAAAAATCGCATGAAGCAGACAGGGCCAAAAAAACCAAAGGAATGTCATGCTTACCTATGTCACATCCTTTCAAAAAAGGGCAGATCAAATTTAACTAAGGCAAATAAGAAAGAACATATAAAAGCGGACTTTTTTGACCACTGCTAGCGGAAAATAACTAGACCAAACCACTAGTTCTGGACTTCTACACCCAATTTCATCCTAGGGTCAACGTCAAGGTGGTTGTGACTACTCTGGGGGTTAAACCTAATTTACTCTGCTTTGTTCTCCATTTCTGCCCCCTGTGCCCAGCCACATGCTGCTCTGGGCAGACTGCTGGGAGTGCACTTCAGCTGAGCACAGCTAAAGCTACCTTAACTTTATTACACACTACTATCACTGCACTGTAGCAAACTCCATTCCCCTTTCTCCATCACCTCTGCTGCCTTGTTTGTTCAGCAACAACTTCATGGCAGAGTCAGGAAATCTTGGGTTAAAACTCATTTATCATCACAGGGTGAGCCTCTAACAGGGAACATGGGGTTTCTTTGCACCTCAGTTTGTAGAAGGTACAGCTCCTACCATCAAGCACAGCACTAAGAAGATGCTAGGGTTAGAAGTACTGCAACTGGTGTTACATGAAGTGTTGGTCTAGGGCAAAATTCACAGTTGTTTGCTTTTGTCCAGGGAAAAACCATGAAATTTCCTTCACTGGGGACATTACATTTGGAAATCTGTGTTAGAACAGTTTCAGTGTAGGTTTGCAAAACATTTTGAAATGTTTCTATCTATAGTGTAAACAGATTTTTATACCATTATTTTAATCAGAAAGCCATACTTTTCTGTACTAATTTTTATTGCCAGTTTCACTTACATGCATAAAACAAAAATGCCACCAAAGCCCAATGAAAACATGTATGAAATTTCCCTACAAAGGTCATTGTGCAATGAAAAAGGTTATAAATGACACAGTCCATCAACATTTAAAGCCTGCAAATAAGAACAATTAAGATCAACTACAAAAGGGAAGTTAAACAAAAATTACAGGGAAAGGAATCACACCTTCAATTGATTTAAAAGGGCATTAGAAGCCCTGGCATATGATTTACTGGCAGAAACTAAACACTCTAGTGTGGGCTAGTTGTAAAGAAAAAATATTGTCATTTTTTTCCCAGTTTGAAGTCTAGTGTGCTGAATCTTAAGAAAGTACAGGTTCACCCAAAGTGCAAGCTTCTTTTGATGTTAAAGGAAAAAAAATAACCTCCTCCATATCTTCTATATTAAAAGTTCATTAATGAAAGGCTAAACATTTAATTCACTGGGATGGTTCTGGTTTTTGTCATTTTTGCATAGTTAACAAGATCATAATTCAAATAGGTCACACATTGTAAATATCCTCACGATATTGTTTTCCTTTCCTCTATAATTAGACCACCTTTTGTTACCAAGAATCCTATAAACTGTTTAACTGTGAATGGTTGTAAACTGCTCGTATTAAAAATTAGGCATCTCCTCCTCCCAACTTTGTACAATGAGAACTGCATCCAAAAAAACCCTCCAACTATGGCACATAAAATCAACATTACATCTCTGACACCTCTTTCTGTAGGGGTTTGACCCACATTACATCATCTGCACACTTTATACAGCTTCTGTCTTTTTCTCCATCCACACAAATTACTCTTGCCTAGACACCTACCAATAAAGGGAGACATACAAGCTTACTGACAGCAGAACAGATTCAAGTAGTCCAGTTGAAAATCAAATCACTGAATCTTCACCAGAGCTACGAGACAGACAGCAGCAGCAGCTATTCTGGTGGTTTCTTGGAAGCAAACATACAAGGTGCCTAAGTCCTGCTTGCTCGGGCCAGCACATAGCAGTAGCTGGGGAACCCAAGAGGAAAGACAAGGTTTCCCAAGAGCCAGAACATCTGAGCATTGCTCTCCTCTTCATTCTGCTATTTTTTATTTTTTATTTTTATTTAAGGTGCTTTCTGTAAACTCTAGCTAGCCACAAAGGTAGCCCTTAAGGGAATTATGGCCCCATTCCTGAACATACTGAGTCACTGCTGCCCCCTACAGGTATTTCCAAGCTTTTATTTAGTGTGTTTGCTTCCCACCCCTTGAAATCAAACAGCAGTTAACAATATGAACTTGTTCTTTTGTATTACAAGTTAAATTGCATATTTATTGGAATAAGTAGAGTCACGAGATCTAGGCAGAATTATTTTAGCTTACGGGTATTAAACCCCCTTGAACTGCCAAGGTTCACTGTAGTCATTAGTAGGATTAATAGATTACACTAATGAATTTTTGAACAGCTCCTTATGAAGTGTACAGTCCCCTTAAATACACAGATTTTATGTAAAGGATAGTTCGACCTGCTTAAAGCTGTCATAATCTGAATGGTTTTCTACAGTGTTAGTGGTTTGATCAGTAGGATACAGCAACATGCTTGCAAAAATTCTCAGAAACCTGTCCTGCTTATTCTCAGCTAAATGGACCACATATACACATTCCACAGGGAATACACATACATAGTTTTAGGAAACATGGCACTGCCACATTATTGTTTTCCTACCTCATCTGAAATGAAAACAGAAACAGGAAAAAGAAAAAATTGTGGAAGAAATCTGTGTGGATGATCCCATCATTCACACACCTATTGAAGACTAAATTCTTTTCCTGCAGTTAAACATAGGTTTGGTGCTTTCTGTTTTAATTGTGATTTTGACAACAGGTGCTGTTTGACATACTCTGATGCTGTATGTAACTGTTTTTCAACAGCACACATTGAACTGGCACGCACTATTTACTGGTAATCTTAAAACCTCCCCATTTTTGCCCAAAAAAGGTGGATTTTGAGTTGACAAATATAGCCAATATATTCCACAGAAAAATACACTATAAGAAGGAACTTCAGCTCTCTCAGATTTAGGTCATTTGGTCAGAGAAATGGATTTCCATAGCTCCCAGGAAAAGCTGCAGGTTACAGTCTGCTTTTCTTTCTTCCTGTTAGTGCTACAGCTGAGGCAGCTATAAAGGAAGGTGAAGTCAGACAGAAGGGAGACAGATCTAAATTTCCATAATTAGGTGGGGAGGGGAGAAACCAACCAAAACCACCGAAACCTGAAGGATTTAACTCAGATGAAACTGTAATAGTATTCAGAAGTAGAATGCAATAGAACAGAAAATAGTATTAATAGATCAAAAAAGATGCTAAATCCTTGAAGGGATTAAAGTCTCAATTAAGTACTATAGAAACAGCATAAATTTTCAGTAAGTACATCTATGCTCTATTAATTTGCTCAGGACTTCACCGTAACAGAACACACAGAGGAAAAAGCCACAGAGATTTGCATTGCAGTTCACTGGCTGGTTCCCAGTACACTTCACTGAAGGAGTCAAGCAGCTCCCATGACCATTGGGGGTGGAAATACCAGACAACACATCCCCAGTGCTAACAAAGATATTTTAAGAAGGTGCCAAATGGTTGCCTTTCATAGGATCTCAAAACAGCTGTAGAGTTCAGTCCAACATTCATTTTTAAACTTCAAAGAATATTTTTAAAGCATTTCTTTATCTAGCTAACAAAGTCTAGGAGGTTTCCTTTTTCCCTGTTCTTTACCATACTTCAGAGTTAACGAAAAAAAAGAAAAAAAGCTACTATAAAAATAAAATGGTATGTGATGCACTACCATCATTACAATAACTGAAAGAAAACTAAATCTCTCTATCACAAACTACTTTCCTCATAATAAAAACCTCGGTTTTCTCCTTTTAACCCCCATTAAAAGATCAGAGGGAATGCTGACACACAAGATTTGGCAGGCACTCAAGAAAAAGTGGGTACCCCATCAGACATCTCTTGTTCTTAAACACTAGACATCAAGTAAAAAATGAATCTTGGCCTGATATCAGACCTAAATAGTAATCTATGGTAATTTAGCTGTTGATAAATGAAAACGTCCAACCTTTTTGCATTTTACCTTCAGCAGAAGTGAAGAGAAAGGGAAGAGTAATTTAATATTGAAAAACAGCTTGCTAAACAGGTAATTTCTTTATTAGACTCCTTTAATCTTGTTCAGAGCACCAATTTCATTTATGGATAAAGAACCTGTATTTCGATATAGTGATTTACATCAATGTCTAAATTAACATTATTTCCCTTCAATCTTGGTTCCTATCTCATTTTTCAGTTACATAGTTTTGCCAGGGTTTTTTTCCAGGTCTCTTCTTTCTTATAAAAGAGAAGTATTTACTAATGATAAATATGATTCACCCTAGTCTGTCATAGACTATGAAACATTTTTTGTATAATCAGAAGAATCATCCTAACCAGAAGCTGGTAAATCACTTTTACCTTTGCTATAGTGCAAAGCTTAATACCAATTCTGTAAATCATGTCAACACTGAGAGAAGGCCAGCCTGCTAACATGATTAACAGTGCTCACATATTACAAGCCCTGGAAATTTAAATTATTCCAAATTCACATTCAACTTAGTTCCATCAAGCCTAGTGCTGTGCTCTTCATTTCTTCTGATATATATATAAAAAACCCACCCAAATCCCCAATTAAATAAAAAAAAGAAACCCCAATCAAACTAGGAACCATGAAGTTAAATAAAATCACCCACAGTTAAATAAAATCACTTCGGCTGTAGACAACAGTCCTATGAATGATTCCTTTGGTAGAATATCAACAATGCATTTCCTTAATGGTTTGGAAATCTAAGGTCTTAATTGATTCAAGAAGAGAATCTGTGACCATTCCCACAAAAGTAAAACATGCAGTCTTGAACCTTTCCAAGCCATCACCACCATATAATCTGTGAACTTATAGTATCTGTGTATCTTACACCACTCCCTTCTCTCACTTGGAGATGTCTGCCTTCCATGCTCAGGTAGGTGTATGGGTAGCTGTGCAGGAAATCTGACAAAAAAAACCCACTTTTTTTTTCTCAGCAGTAACTCCAAAGACAAATTGAACATGTTATTTATATACAGAATTTAGCTGGTCAGACTTAATGCTGGAAGTCACTGCTGAACAAACATGGTTGTATCCCATCCACAGGGAAGTCTCTAACTTACTAAAAACGTATGCAAATACAGATACCTTGAATTTACTACAATTCTGTAATAACCTTAAAAGGTTTGTTTGGCAGGTAACCTAGAAAGACTTGTTTGTTATTTCCAGAAACATTACACTTTAATATAAAGTGGATTTTCCTCTTTCAGTACTGTAAAAAGTGCGGCCCATTTGACAATTATTACAACTCTAGCATTAACAATGGGAAAATACTAATCTGAACAAGGTTGCTGAATTTAAAAAGAAATCACTACATTGGTATAAACGTACCCCATTCTCATACGTGGGATTACCATACTGTGTATAAGTGCTACCTTTGCAAGGCATGCAGAGAATGGGAGTGTTTATTATGGACATTTTCAAGAGCACAACAGTAATTAAAATCCAAAGACTCAGTACAATCAATGGAATTGACATTTAGCTACCATGTGTTTCTCAAAAAATAGACAGTCATCACAATGTAGATTTGGGAATACAGTAACTTGAATTACCATCAATTTAATATTAATTAAATTGATGGTAATTAATCATTAATTATAGTAACTTGAATTACCATCAATTTAATATAGCTTTAATTAGTTACCAATGTTGGCTGCCATAACTGAAATTTTCACTCCATGATGAAAGAAAATTTTTTATATTTTGCACATTCTTCATAAAAGATTGCTGGTACTGCAAATCAAAACGTACTAGAGATACTTTAAAAAAAATCTAAAAGATTCATCTATTTGATATTCAAACACAGTTTTTTAGCAAGAATTTTTAACAAGTTTGGTTAAACAGAAAATTAGAAAAAATAATCTTACAATAAATACTGGCTGGAAATGCCTTAACAACTTAAATATATGGATCACAGAAAGGTATTTTTCTACCATAGCAGTTTAAAATCTTAGCATTTCTACTAAGAATTTTACTTTCCATATACTCAAAAAACCCAAGCAAACAAGATCTTAGTGAAATTTGTAGCATAATTGTGTACTCTTGTTACTATATAATATACAGAAGGTCAAACAAAGGAGAAACTGAGGAGATAAAGACATAAGGATTACAACAGAAGTTAAATGTCACAGGGTTTGGTTGAAAAATGACTAAAAGAGGTGCTCTACAAGGAGGGACTATGCTGCTTCTTGTGAGTAGTAGAATTATTACAAGATATGCATGCTTTATTTATTTTCGGCAAAACTTGCCCTAAATCACATGTGTAGGCATGTTTAATGCTTCCCTTCCTCCCGCTGTACTGCTGCATACTAGAAAGCTACAAAGGGTACCTAAGAAACTTTTAATGAGGTACTACTATAATATGGGCATCCTCACCCTGCCCTACTGCAGATGTATTACTATACACAGACTTTGAATGCTGTTAAATAACTAGAGTTGGAAGGTGGATGTTCTCAGGATTCATGTAAGCCCCATTCAGTGACCCCTACTGCTTTTACCTCTTAAAACACACGTCAGCTATTAAAGAGCAGTGTATGATGTTTTTAAAGAACATCACGGCTCTCCTCACTCCAGCTCGTAACAGGGGATGGATTTGCTTGGTATTTCAAATATTACAGTTATCCATGCAATGACAGCATCCAGGAGAGAGCAGGAAAGGAGAGAATTTCCTTCTAAGACTAAGCACAGAAAGCTGGGAGCAGTTGCAAGGTATTCACAGTAAAAAAGAGGAGGAATTTGAACTACTTGGCAGCCTCTGCTCAAGAGAGAGCCAAAACAAGAGAATAAAAGCATTATTTCTCAAGGCTCAGGTACAAAAGAAGAAACCTGCAAGAAGTCATTTTGTACCTACATCGTTAAATTTAAAAGTAAAATTTCAAGTAAATAAGTTACAGAGAAAAATCAGAAGTACTTAGGATAATAACAAACTACAGGCTTGAATATCAACTATCTAATACAGAAAGAAATTATAATTGGTTTAGACGTATTACACAAGAAATTGCTACAGTATTTCAAAAACGTGAAATTGCAATAGAAAAATCAGCCTAAAAATTACCGAGGTCTTAATAATCATTGTAGTTGTAAACGGTATTAAAATAATGTGGTTAAATTACTGAGGTACTCGAATATGACCTCCTGACCATTCACCTGTGCTAATGGGAGTGAAAAAAAACATGGGGGGATAATTTAGAAACATTAATGCAAAACAAGGTTGCAAATGCTGCTAGATTTTTGGCTTTCAGGCGAACAGAATAAGAAAAAAATCCCTCTTCTCAGGATAGCACAAGCAGAATTACACTACAAGTGGAAAGACAGTCATACTTAAAATAGTAATAGGATTAAGTTTGGGTGGTGTACCAAGTAACAGGCAGAGAACAAGCATATGCAGAGAATTAAAAATACAAAAATATCTTCACTAAATAATGCCAAGAAAAACTTAAACAATTATTTGTGTGTGTTTTAGCTACTTAAAGTACATTTATTTCTGGCTGGCTGGCTGGCTATATATAAAAAAAGTATCCCTTTTGCTCTTCTATAAGCTAGCAGGAAAACAAAGAACACCCTCCCACACACACACATATACATACAATTTATAATTTTATACTATCTATCTAAAAATAATTATTTTTTAAATCAAGGAAAATGCATCTGGAATTTAATCTATAAAAACAGTTTCTAAATATTCGGAAAAAAAACCTGAGCAACAGATTACTGCCATTGCTTGTGTGTGAACAACCAAAACCAGATTTTACAGCTGCCTAACTAAGCTCCCTACAAATTCGGACAACAACTTTCTCTCAGTGGCACTTGTTAAACCTACATTTGATTTATTTTCAGTAAACAAGCACCTTCTTTTTCATGGTTGTTACGTTACCCCAGGATTTACACTACCAAGCATTGTTGAGATACAAAATACCAAACATAAGGATGTTTTAACAGAAGGATGGCCTTGAAACTCCATTCACACATTTTTGAAAATATTACTGGTCTCTACGACAGTTCATAAATAAGTCCATTATCACTATCAACTCATGCACTTAGTCTCTAACATGGTGACTTTGCTGGGGGGAAAAAAAATCATAAACACAGACTCATTTCTCAGCACTAATTAACAGTATTTTAAATTAAAATGGAACACAGTGAAAATACCAAGATCTCCCATTCATCTTCCACCTTCTTTAGCTTTTTATGATCTTTTTGAGGCTTTTATGCAGAAAAACACTCTCTTCCCCTTCCCTTTAGACATAAACTAGACTGTCAAGCATAGCTACCTTGACCTACTCTTTCCTCATGAAATTGTTTTTTGGGTTTTTTGTTGTGGTTTGCATTTTTTTCTGGTTAAGAGCAATTAATTTCTTTTGCACAAAGTAACTGGCACATTGATGCTTGTCAGATTAATTTTGGATCCATATTTTGGTTAAATAGGGCATCAATAATCACAGTACTCATTTTGTCAGAGCTGAGTCAAGCCACAAGTTACCCATTTTCTCCATGCAAAACTTGACAAAAAAGAAAAAGGATCATACGTTTATTTCTCCCATTAGTCATCTTTCTCCAGTGGGTTCAAATGAACCTCCATTGTCTCCTCTTTCTCACAGCCCACTCAGCTTTTTTTTCATCTTTGTAGTCAGTATACAGTTTAGAATAAAATGTTAAAATTTTTTGCTAACTACTTGTTCATGTGCATATATGAAGCCCACCCACATGTTAATATGATTGAACGACCCCAGACTTAAAATGCAAGCAAAATTTTAAATTTTTTCTTTGGAGAGGTGAGTGTAAGTCAAGTTCTATTTTGGTTAGAGTGATTCTTAGAAGGAAATTCAATGGGAACTTCAGGTGTTTATCAGTGCAAGGAAAAAACAATTTTAAAAAAATCAGTCCAAGTGTAACACATTGTAAGATTCCCCCACCGGCATAATATCTAGTCAGTCTAACCTCACCTTTGCCATCCTAAATCCCACCACAATAGGATAGATGTTTCTAATTGTTTAGGGGGTGTTGTGCACATGTATTTTGTAGTACTTTGCATGTTATTGAGATAAATCCAGCCATCTAAAGCTGCAGAATAGGCTTTTTCTTCAAGGGATGGATTTCTGTTAAGTCCTTATCTGCATACAGATGTTTATTTATGATCTTATTACCTGTGAAATTGTGACCAGAGCTTTCCAAATATTCCTTAGGGTTTCAATTGTGAGAGTTAACAGGCAAGAACAAAAGCGGCATTTTAAATAGCCTGTGTCAAAATATTATGCCTACTATGAAATGCTCTCCAAGTGCCCCAAAAGTAATCAGGAAAAGAATCTTCATTTGAGGTGCAAGACTGCATCCAGAGAAAAAGCAGCCCCTCGACCCCAAGTCTTTCACCCCACAGTCCCTGTCAAACAGCATGGCAGCTTACCCTGTGATAATTTATGGACACAAAACTTCAAAGCAATGTCACAGCTTTGAAAACTGTAGTTTAAGGGTAAAAGATGATTCCTTAGAAAGACTAGTAGTTTTCAGTAGTATTACCAGGGAGAACAATAGGTTCGGGTACTGTAATACAAGGTTGGCAATGCTTTAAGTGCTCATCATGGCCAGGCTTCGCAATTGAAGATTTGGGAAAGGCTCTGTCCACATTTGTTACAAGCGCGCTGGTGGCTAAAAAGGCCAATATGAGATAGACATGTCCAATTGCAAAAGGCACAGCAGAAAGACTCCTTGGGTGGTATATTCTGCAAGGCACGATTCTTTCTGCGTTGTCTTTTCTCCTCAAGAGTGATCCTGCGTGCGTTCTCAAAGGAAGCAGCAGCGTTATAGGTGGTGTGTCTCCAGACCTCCCGATTGGAGGCCAGAGTAGACCAGTTATGTTGATCAATACGGCCAAGGCTGAGATGTTGTTTCAGGGAGTCCTTGTACCTTTTCTTCAGGGCTCCTCTCTTGCGGCAGCCAGTGGCAAGTTCACCAAGCTCCAACAGAAACTCCGTGACATCCAGAACAAGTGGTGGATCAATCTAACTGAAAAAACTCAATTATGTGCAGATACAGATGTTCACAGAGGATTCTATAAGGCCTTGAAAACAGCATACGGGCCTACATACCAGGTACAAAGCTCTCTACTCAGCACTGATGGTCAAACGCTTCTGACAGATAAAACCTCCATTCTTTAAGTGCTAATCAGCCGCAAAATACTAAAACCAACTAACATCACACACAATTTAATACAAAATTCTAAGCAGTCTTAAAATTTCACCTGAATAAATACACCTTCTTTAAAGAAGCAGAAACCACCATTGTATCTTTCTTCCTATTCTAAAGAGGTCAAAATGGATGGATGAAACCACAGAAAAAGACGGTTATTCCAAAGCAGACAGAGTTAGCTGGTACACATATTATCACTATCTAAATAGCAAAACAAAAAAATAGCTACAACAACTTATTTTTGCCTAAAAGGGACATGATGCAGTGAAATAACAATAAAGCAGTTCAACAGGAGGTTGCTGTTTTAGCATGATACTGTATTCACTGAACAGAAGAAAATCCAAGCACCTAATGACCTATTCATCTTCCCAGGAGTATTTTTTCAAATTAATATGCAAATAAATGTTTTTAAAATACAGTTTTTAAAATACAGACATGTTGTGACAGCAAGTATTCATCTTTTTAGTGAAGGTTTCACTATTTAAAATCATCAGAGAACTCTCTCCCCCAGTAAAAGCTAACACTAAATATTGCACGAGTTATGACAGTGCTTACTTCCTTTTCCTCTTTTAATTTCTTTTTCTGCTACCATGTTTAACAGAGGTTCTCACAAAGGGCAAATCATATTTCACACCAATATGTGTGAAATCCCATACCAGTGCTCTCCCACAAAAGCACACGTTCACACAGGTTTGTGAAAGACTTTATACAAATTTATCTCCATACAATCTATTTTTGGAGTTACACCAATGTGCATGCTTTCTATTGCCTTGAAGGTTATCTTTCCTTTTGAACTTCTTTGAAGTGTCATTATCACTTTAATGCATCTTGGCAAGCCTGCTACTTCTTGATATTTTGAAGTACCTTTGGAGTTTGAAGACCCTAAAGTTGAGAGACTTTTATAACATCTAACAAAGGAGCACATCTTTAATTAATGTCTATCTATCTTTGGTAACTGGAGCAAACTTTGTTATGAATAATGTACTTTTCCACACTCTAATTTAAAAATTGGTTTCACAACAGTTTTCACAAAATGAATGTGTTAAACCTCTTGAGTGACATCTTTCAACACCACAGATCTCCCTAACATAAATATATTGACAATATCTCAATATCTTTTTTGAACCCACCTACTGCATGTATTTCTTCTAATATTTTCACTGCTTATTCTAGCTTGAAGTTTACCTTGAAACACTCTGGTCTTCCAAACAGGAGACTGTTAGGCACTGATTGATGACATTTCAGTACCTTCCTGCAGAAACACTATTATTTGGTATCATTACTTGGTTTCCGCACAAAATGCTAAAAAGAGCTGCCAAGAGAAAGAAACATTTTCCAGCAAGTCTTTGACCCATCTCAGCTATCAAACATTTTTTTCCAGTGAGGCATCCTCTAAACTTATTCCAATTCCATCTGATTCTGCCCAATTAATGATAGTCCTAATCTTCCTCCAACATGGAATATGACAAGAAAGTAAATAAAAAATATATTATCTCATGTTCTTGCTAACAGCTTCCCTACCGACTGGAGATGCTGGGTAAAAAGGAAAGTGTTATACACCTAAGCTTATCCAAATTTATGCTTTATTATTTTAATTGGTTTATTAACTGATCCTGCTCAGTGTTCCCTTGTTTTTGATCCCTGGCATTTTACACACAAAATAACCATCATGTCTTTAACGTGAATATGGGTCTTTACTTGCAAGTATCAGCATGCTTTCCCATTCAGATATCTACTACTACCTTCCCTGCTTCCTATCTCCTGTAACTCACAAGCTTCTCTGCCTGTCCCATAGTCAGGTTGCTTCTCTTTCAGTTCAAAGGAGCATTTTCCAGCTAAAAACATCAGCTCTCACCCACTGGAGCACAATTCCACATGCTAATGCGAGACATGTGGTAAATGTATACTACACAAGCCTTCTCTTATTTTGTTCAGAGAGCAAAGAAGATAAACATTGAAACTCTCGAATTGATAAGCCACACTGAACCACCTATACATGTTGCAATAGAAACTCTTCCTACCATAAAATTAGTACTTGCAGTCAGCTAACATGCACAAAAACATAGATGCTCCCCTATGTTTTGAAGTCCACGTTGGTCTTCAAGAGTCAATACGACTGAGGGAGTGTGTCTTCATAAATAAATACACATGCATACACTTCACTTGAGGCTGGTGACCATGCAAATGTTGCATGCAAGAATGTTACCATCAACCTAGAATTTAAAAGATTTCTTTAATATCTTTCCTAAAGTTAAAACTTAAGCTACTCACCATAGACTAGACCGTGTAAAAGAAAAAAAACACCCAAAACCCCCCAAAAAAATCCCCCAAACCCTCAACCTGTAGATTATGAAGCATAATGACCACACATCTTTTTTTTTCCTTAAGAGTAACACCAAGGAAGCATTTTCTCATGGGAATGCGTGTACTATTTTAATTAACAGAGTAAGAACCACAACTTTCTGTTTTAAGTCTGTTACAAGTTATTGCTGCTGGATTTAGGATTTTGTTTTGTTTCTTAGACTTGTACTGATCTTAGTTTTACTATCTATTAATTATTACTCACCTAGTTTAATTCTCTTATTGGTTTACTACTAGTGAGAATATGTGCCTGGTCTTCTGAGCTATACAACTTAATTTTGATAGCTGATAATTTACTCTTGCTGTATCCAACCAGCAAGCAGAAAGGCTTCTAGTGTGATCTCACATGATCATATTCTTATATCCTACCCTGCCTGTATTCTCTATCTCTGTGCTCCATATATACAGGCATATATAAAACAAAGAATATCATACTATCTCTTGACTAGGTAACAAATTCTCTGTGTGTAGAAAGATAGAGATATATATGCACACATACAGTACATTTGTGTGGTTTATATATATACATGTACACATGAACAGACAATGTATATAGATGTATTTGCACACATCTACACATGCATGAACATCTATTTAAAGGCAAATGACCTTCCTAAGTCCCATGTTTTCAGGATACCATAAGAGAATTACAGGATCTCAGAGGGAATTTTAGGCATGAGGACATAAGCATTCCTGTGGCACAGGGAGTTGAACGAAGGGAATAATGAAAATTTGGAACCTTAGAAAATACAATCTGAGTATTTTATCTTTAGTGTTTCAATAACTTCCAGCTCTTGTAGAAGTATCATAAAACTGAACTTACAGTTCAAACATTTTGTAGGTATGCGTGTAGAGGAAGGTCAATACATTAGATACTAGTTTCAGAGATATAGCTCACAGTAGCATTAAGGAGAAGGGCTTTGCCCTGCAAAACGTAAATCACTAGTGCTTGTACTTCTGCAGATGTTTAATTCAAGCTATACAACATCAGGAGCACAGAATTACCAACCACCGTTGGTGCACAAAACAGGTTTTCTGCTACTACAGATAAGGCAATGTTAAATGTAACATAAAGCTATTCTCCATGTCCTCCATAAAATATAGCTCCTGCTTAGTCTGCATTAACTGCTGTCAAGTTCAGTTCAGGGATAAGAGAGGACAGTCAACAATTTCACATGCGTGCATGCATGTCAGATAGAAGCCACCTCTAATATGAGAGTAAAGCCCTGTACCAGCACTCATCATCTCCTGACTGATATTAGGCAAACAATTACCCTAAGTGATATATCATATATCACATTCAGCAAGGAAGGGACTTTCTGTTTTCCCATTTTAACTTGCTAAAAGGCACAGAGAACTGCCACGTCCAACACCCTCCTATGTTCTGTCACTCAGGAAAACATCCCATCTCTCCATCAGACAAGCAACAGTTTGGCAGCCACCTCTCTGCTACACAGCTCCTGCTGAGAGTGAGTTATGACAGCAAAATCTGAATATATTTCTCTGCAGAGCTTCAACACTGTATTTGCTTTGGAGTGCGGAAGAATTGATAATTTGACATGTCAAAGCCTCTTCTACTACTCTCCTACTTCCAAATATTTTTCCCTGCAATTCTTCTCCATTTTTTGTGCTCTCCTGCAATGCCAAATATTCTAATCCACAGTAACAGGACGTAGGGCAGATTAAAGTGTTTGCAAGTGATGACAAAAATATGTTCAAATGGCACACAGCTTCTAAGGGCAGATCTGCAACAGAGAAGGAAAATAATTTATGAGCATAACCTGCTTGAAATTTGCAGTTGAATCATTACCTTCAGCATCCCCAATGCATCAGGAAAGCAAATAACTGTAATTTCAGATGGGACATAGCTCTTGCATATTAAAATGCTCAGTAATTAATGGAGTGAAGGAAGCCAAGTCAAATGCAGCAAGTAATTTTTTTCTTCCACAGAAATGGAACAGATTTAATATTACCCTTGTCTAAAATTCATCCAAGTCCTTTCTTTAATATTTGTTTAAATTATATTAGTCTTAAAAAAACCCTGACTCCTACACCTTAAAAAATAGCTGCTTTAAAGAGATTTAATGAACTTTTACTACATACTTTTTTTCCTCATTTTTTTAATGTGAGATTGATAGCACTTTTTCGATCCAGGCACTGTGCCTGTGGGCAGTGTGCTGGTTTCACCAATTTTCTAGCTACTACAGCCCCCTCTTAGGCACCATGCCAGAGAACATCTTATCCAAAAGAATTAAAAATGGGCTATTAACTTCACTTGTAGTCTTGCCTAAGCTAGGTCACAGTACTGGTTTCAAGACAGCCTAACACACAGTTCTTGCAAAGGACAGGCTCTCTGCAATGAAAAGCAAACAAGTCACGCTTCATGAGCTCCAGTGAGGCTCAAAAGCTTCCCACAAACTCATCTCTCTTGGCAGAAGAAATTTTGACTGAGATAAAAATATGAATGAACACTAGAGGATCAGTGCGGAGAGGAACACTGCTTGAGAAGCCCATCCTTTGATATTTAATACACCATTAATTCCTCTGGAATACCTCCCTGCACTTAGAGCACTCCTCACCTCTCCATCACAATGGATGACAAAATAAGGCCACAGTATGTAATTCAGCCTTTTCAGAGTTAGGCAGTAAGTTCAGCTGTTTTATATATATATATATATATATATATATACATATATATACATATATATATATATATACATATATATACATATATATATATATATATTAAAAAGTGTATTTTTATATATATATTTATAGATATGTATATACGTAAAAATTCCTGAAATGGGTGACAGCTACTTAGAAATCACAATGTACTTCCCTTTCCAGCTCATCATAACAAAGAATCAAGCCTTGTAAATGTCTTTATGCACTAAGTTCCGAACACAATCAAAGAATTTTTATACTAAGCAATCATAACTCATAATAAGACAATCAAATATTTTTAAGCCACTAATTCTATGGATTTAACCAAAGAAATAGCAAAACACAATTTGGTCTATCAAATCCCACACAAACTACTTTGTAGTTCATTTTCTACTCCCTTTCCCATTTTCATCTGAAAACTGGGGAGGCATCAGAGAAAATAACTTACTTTTTTTGTTCTTTTAGGTAGACCTTGAAAGTCAGACTATGTAAAAGACCATCCTATCTGCCTCCAAACCCAATTGATGGGAAAAAAAAATTTCCTAATTTACCAAAAACTTTTCACTATCTACTTTTGTTATCTCCTTTGCAACCTAGTGAGGCTCAAAACAAGTGAATCACAGCTTTATCAACAAAGGAAAAGCAGGGAAATAAATGAAACATCCAGCTGAGGAGTATCCCTCAGGAAAGCATTAATTCCAGCGAAGTCGACCCTAACACTGAGCAATGGAGGAAGCAACAAGCAAACTTGAAAATCCTAATTAAACAAAGTGGAAAAAAAATTGATAAGACTGCAAGTTTTACAGCCCTTTGCTTTTGGTATCAATGAATAACACACAGTATTGAATTAACTAGAGCTAAGACTTCAGGGAAAATGGTACCTTATTGTATCACTGTCTGTTTTTTAGGATTTTTTCTACATAATTCATATGTCCTGATCTGTACTGATGTTCTTCTTTCTCTCATCAGCGAAATCTGGAAAACCTAGCGATGAACCACTTATGAATTTGCCTAATCTAGGGTTTATGTAAAGGCATGGGCACTTTCAACATTTAAAAATGCATTTTAAGCCTTAATTTGACAATAAATGCTTTGAAACACTGGTATTAACAATGCCATAAAGACAAGGCTAACAGATAAAACAACAGTGAGCTGGTAGGAGTATCTCTCCTAGTACAAAAGTACTCCAACAGCCCAACAAAATGTGTGGGAATGACAGATCTGCTCTGACCAAAAAGACAAAGTTGACGTGCCTGAAGTACATGTTTAGGATCCTAGACTTGGCTTAACTCAAACAGCTTTGATTGGATGGGGTCCCTCAACAGTATTAAAACTGCTCTAATTGCATTCTTCAAGCCAGCTGAAGGCTGACAGCTTCCGCTCTCCCATCGCTATCAGGGCACATCAAGGACTTCTGTTATGAGAGGAGCACCTGGTCCATATTTATTTCAATGGCCCAGAGCAAAAAGGGAAGGTGCTTAATGTTCAGCCACAATGGTGACATTTTTACGATACGTCCAAAGTTCAGAAACAAACAAATGAAGGATTTGAAAGGCGCATGAACAGAAATGGTGACAATAAAAATTCAACACTAATATATCAATTTTAAAATATATACCACCCATATACTTGAGGGCAAGGCCAAAAGTTTGAAGCAGACAAAAGAAGAAATCTGTGTAGGTAGCTTGGAAGGAAAAAAAAATAAATTCTCTATAGCTCTTTGAAAGAAATCCTGACCTTATATTGAAAATGACATGTCATTCCATCCTATTTTAGATAACTACAAGTAGCATCACTCATTCCAGCCAAAAGTGGTGGCACATTTCACCTTTAGCAGACTAAAAAGTGATATGGACGGAAAATTTTTCTAATTTTTATGTTAAACTATCTGGTTTATGCCTCTCCCCCTGCCTCACGGTTAAAAATCAAATTAACTGGAGGGATGGGGGGAGATGCACACAGGCTAATATTATAAAAATGTTCAGATCAGTAGAGACGAATGAATAATTATTGAGAAATTTATCACAGTGTTAAAGAGGCTTTAATAATGTTTCTCAATTTCTTTGAAAAATGCCATTGATATTTTTAATTGAACCTTTATGAACATGACACTCTTGTTCTACTCAAAATTAGGCCAACTTTATTTCTGCAGCTACAACTAAACTAAAATTACAGTCATGATGTAAATTTACAGAAGATTTCTCATGTACAGAATGACTGAAGACTAGACAATTTTAGAAATTGAAATGCTGAAATTGTTTCACAATAATCAAATGCATATCCACACAGTAAAGCAAAAATGACAGCAAACCTCACAACTATGCAATGACATCAATTAGCTCTTTATAAATAGCAACATTTAGGAACAATTTTAAATGCGTGTTACAAAACCAGGAAACAGATTATTCCACATTAAGCAGTTCTGTGGTATATAGAGATGCCTTGAAAATGTCTATTTAGGTATAAGAATACACCAAATAAGAGAAAGTAAATTCTTAAATCGGTATACTGGATTTTGAAGTTTTCTTTCTGAAGCTTTTTACTGCTGCAGAAGAAAGCATGTATTCCCTCTTACTTGGCAATTACTCGGCTTACTTTCTAGTCAGTATGCATGGCCAGAATTGCTGCCACAGATGAAGTTACTAACATGCCCACAAGTGGTATTTTTCTTTACTAAATAGACAAAAATGTAATTTAGTAACTGAGAGAATCTGCAGCACAATCTAAAGTACTAAAAAAAGACCTCTTTCAAGATGGACTGAAATACCCAACTACACGGGCAAAACCCCACCTTTAAAAATTAATTCCAAGTAACTTATGGAATGGTTAATACTGAAATTTCTTGCAATCTTATGCTGCAACTCTGCCTTCTCATGCAATTTCTCCTCTATTCTGCACAGCAAATTAGAGAACAATGCCCAAGTACAGACTTTTCTGGATGGCGTCTGCTGATACTAATCATTAGCATTGTGCTTGATCAGCAGTATACTTCTCAGAAATACTTTCCTTCTGCTTGCTTCCTATTAACTGGGACAAGCTTCCTTAAGGTCTTTCTCAAGAACAGCCTGATTTTAAGAAATATCACATTTCCTTATTTTACTTACATAACACTTGTATCGACATTTTTCAGATAGAAATTTTTAGTGTACTAAAAAACATTTTCTTCTCACTAAGCAAGCAATGTTTGTTATTAAAAAGCTGTCTGTAACAGCATTTAATAATCCTCAAAAATCAAAATTCCATCCACAATTTCCCCCAAATCCTCTAATGAACTAAACAGTTTTTAAAATAAAAAAAAATCTCTTGAGGAAAGAAGTAAGACGTATCAGAAGAAATACATGCATAGTGGAAGAAAGAGTTAACAAAATCTGCAGCACACCTCAAAATGAGCTATAAAAGTTCCATAATGAACCTTCTAGTTCTGAACTATCTCTCAGGCGCATTCACTTATACTTCTTTATGCTGCCATCTCTCACTGCAAGTATAACAAGAGAGTTAAAATGTAATTTTACATGTAGGTATATCACCTCAAATTAGCAACATAAAATGACTGACATTTATTCTAAAGAAAGCCCTACTGGCTAGAGGTAAAATGCTGAACTAGCATCTGTCACTACTGCTAATTGAGGTAAGGTTGGGAACTATAAAGTACTATTAAAGGAGTAAAATAATACCAAATGGAAAAACTGAAAAGGTACACTACCCTTCTGACACTCTAAATTATTATCCTGATTAAAGCAGCTAGTATGTTTGACTCCTAAAAGTGCCATGGACAGTAATGTGCTTCAGAATTGTGAGGAACATTCTTACGGGTGACAGAACTGCTAAAACACATTAACAAATTCTTGCAATATAGTATCTGTATGTTCAATGTGTTTTTAATGAAGTATTCCATCTTCTGGATTTTTAAAAAGCATCAGTCTTTTTTAGAAAGTGCCACATTTTCACCTACAGCCTCAGCAGTTCCAGCTGGTTCTCTTCAGCCTAAGCTTTGAGCAGATCTTTAGACCAAAAGCTACTTGCAAGGTTCTTGTCATCATCTTGTGAATGATGACAACAGGATAAATTCCAACACCGGACTGAAAGGTAAAACAATTCGATCTAGAGGAATATTAATAAAATTTATCCAACTTAATCTTTTTTCCTTGTTTGGCATATCTACTCCTTTAATACCACAGTGTAGAGCTCTGTGTATTCATTTGAGAACACACAGCAAATTTTACTATGGCATCTAGAAGTCTTTAAATAAATTCAGTTTATCAAACAGACTTTCCTTCTTCCTTTTTGAGGAAGAATAACAGGGGAAGAGAAGCAAATTTGTTGATAGTCAGTGTTTTTAGAAAATTCAGAGATTTACGAAACACCAGTAGCCGTGGTACAAAATAAAGGCAATATAGAAAATATTCAAAGATGAGAAGGACTATTTTTCATTTACTTCTGTGTGAATAAGTGTGATAGGTAAATTCATCAGCAGCTACCTGCACTTTGAGAAAAATGCTACAATCTGAGGGTAATACAGTCACAATTGCTTGAAAAGCATTAGGCTGCATCAGGTTAAAAGCAAACTTTTATGGCCAGATCCTATGGGATTTATTTTTGTACAGCATGAGGAACAAAATAGAGAATACATTTCTAACTTGCTAAAAACTTTCATAATAGCACTGGTTACCAAAGGAAAAGTTCGTGCCTTCCCCTTCACCCCTGTACATAAACTGAAAAATTTCAACTGGTTTAACATTTGGACATACTAAAATGAAGCCAAATACAGCATACTTGAAGTTGAAAATAATTTCCAGGCTCAGCTGTATGAAAACTATGTAGGTCATTCACAGAATCCTTAACCTCACAAAGTTCAACAAGAAATGCAAAGTCCTATACCTGGGGAAGAACAACCCTATGGATCAATATGTGCTGGGTGTCACTCAGTTGGAATGCACCTTGGCAGATAAAGACCTCCAGGTCCTGGTGGAGAAGTTCAACATGAGCCAGTAGTGTGCCCTTGTGGCAAAGCAGGTCAGTGGTATCCTGGGATGCAGCAGAATTGCCACAAGTGTTGAGTAGAGGTCCTTCTCCTCTACTCAGCACTGGTAAGGCTGGAGTACTGTGCCAGATCTAGGAGTACTATATCCAGTTCTGGGCTCCCCAGTACAAGGGAGACATGGGGGGAGTTCTAATAAGGTCCACTAAGACGAGAAATGAACTGGAACATCTCTCCTGTGAGGAAAGGCTGAGAGCTGGGACTGTTCAGCCTGGAGAAGAGAAGGTTCAGGAGGGTCTCATCAACATATACAAATGTCTGAAGGGAGGGTGCCAAAAGGACAGAGCCAGGCTCTTTTCAGCGGTGCCCACTGACAGGACCAGAGGCAAAAAAATGACATAGACTCTGTCTGAACATCAGGAAACACTTTTTCATTGTGAGGGTGGACTGAGCACTGGCACAGGTTGCCAAGAGAGGTTGTGGAGTCTCCACCTTTGCAAATATTCAGAAGCCATCTGGACAAGGTTCTGGGCAGCCTGCTCCAGGTGACCATGCTTGAGAGTGAGGGAGCTGGACCAGATGACCTGCAGAGGTCCCTTCCAACCTTAACCATTCTGTGATTCTGTAAAAGAAGCTTCAAAATTTTTAAGTGTATTTTACAGTAACCAAAGAATTTTCCATATTCTAAATGATCTGAAAGTCAGGTTTTTTATGGGAGACTGCATGTATGTACATGTGCATACACATAAATACACAAACATCCCTGCTCCTTTTAAAGGATGAACAATCAGTATTTAATTCTTTCACCACCTCAAGAACTTCACATCCCAAGACCTTGCAAAAAATACCTAGCTTGAAAAGTCATGATGAGTCTACTACATATGAACAGTTTTTGAGAGGGGAAAAGGACACAGTTCTTCTTGAATTAAGAATGTCAGAATAGTCCATCAAGCTAATTAAGGTGTTACCTGCTGTAAAAAAGTCCCTGACTTCACAAAAAGAATAAAGAAAAGCTTTAAAAGCCACCAAAGTTCTCCTCTGTATTTTGTCAGCATTCAAGTGATATCCATACTTTAGAATTAACTGAAATGCACCAGTTAACTGGGGCATTAAAGCAACCTCTGCAGAGCTGGACAGTTTGTAAAGTTCATTAGCACCCAGATTACTTTCCTACAGACTCTTTGAGCCCCTCACAATCATCTGAAAGATCATTAGATTCTGACATGCTGTTCTTATATATCTAAATGACCTTTCAGATACGATTTTCAGGTTCTCACTGTTAACGCTGCATGCCAAATGTCACCAAAATTTTTTTGAAGCTAAGTGTCACCAGAAGACATTTTGACAGGCCATTTTGTTGCTAGATACAGCAACAGAATTATGCTATGCTGGGGGTGAGAGAGTGAAAGGGAGAAAAAGCGTCTGATCCCTAGTCAGGTACACCACTACTTCACAGCTGTCTGCATACACAGAGAAGCCTTATGGAGGAAGGAGAGGCCACTACTCCAAGTAGCTCAAGGCTCCTGGCATCCTTAATTACATGGGGCATTTTAAAGAGATCAAGGTAGTTGAAGAAAATAGACAGCAGGGGTTGCACTAGAGGGTAGTTCCCTGGTCTTAAGTAACATCTAGGTTCCTAAGCAGGGTCAGCTTTTTTTGGTCCAAGCAGGGCCAGCTCTTCTCAGTCACCAGTTTCAATGAATGTGGACTGTTACACCATTTTCCCAGACTTCATGCACACTTTGGCATAAGATGATTGCATAATCTCATCTCTTCTGAGAAGGAAGCTCAGTTTACATCTCATCGAATGAGCAAAAAATTGGGGCATCCACCACACTGTGCACCAAGATAGCTCACATTGCCAGAACAAATATACCACTCCTTTCTGAAAGCCCGCTGTACCTCTAGGTGCAAAGAAAGCATACACAATGGTGCTTTAAGAGGATTAGGGAAGAGTGGAGGGAGGCTCAGGGGACCCACTTCTGTAGGAGAAGGGGAAAGATGTATTGTTTCATCTGTAGTAGTCTGGGTGTTCTTCTTTTGACTTGCTAGTCTTTCCCTTCCATAGAACTTCATGGCAATAAGTTGATCCAGTTCAAACTAACACCAGAAAAAGCCTGCCACATTTTCTGTGTCAATCCGTACAAGTGAAAACCATGAGAAACGGCATATGAATGAGTAAACAAGCATCAAAAGACAGGATCTCATGCAGCTTCAACTTCATGGGGACAGCCAAGAACAACTTTCAGTAAAAGGAGTTCCTAGTAACTTCCAGAAAACTGAACAATTTCTATTAATTCCTCAGCAACTGAAAGAGTAGGAGACCCTGGGTCAGAACTGCTTTCTGATGCATGTCCCCTTTCCCTTTGAAATTGCCTTTTTTCCAGTATTATCTGATGTACCATGAGCACTCAGGACCTTGGATTTACAGGACAGGAGAAGAAAGTTTCCCCACCCTTAGGAGCATGGCTGTACATTCTTCAGCAACATCTGAGAACAATTCATCTGACTATCACTAACATTACAGGAAGCTCACTGCACTAGAACAGTGTTAGAAAAACATGAAATTCCAGAGAAGTCAGACTTCTCAGACCCATACAATTCACACTGTTAATTTGTTATTAGATGAAGAGCTTACCAATGGAATTTTAACAACAGGTAAAGAACAATCATGACCAACGTGGGGGAAAAACCACATAAAACAATCTGGTTTTTGTAAACAAACAAAACACAACATCATAGGCCTTGCGTGAAATTTCACATCACACACACTGAACACATGAACTAGACAGCAGGAGGGGGTGTGTGTGTGTCTGCTCTGCATGCTACCTGTCAAAGCAGACCGCCTACAGCTTAGTCAGGAGGAGACTTTAAAAATAGAGATGATAAAAGGAACTGAGAGGGTGGTACAAAGTAACTAGATTCTCCAAATAAATACTCTCCACAGCTGTAAACTAGACTTCAAGTTCCTGGGGAAGCAGTAACAAATCCTCAGATTAAAAAAACCCACACCTACTTAATGAATGGATATGTGGGAGCAAAGAAAGGCTGACATTTCTATAGCAACAGAGTTAATGGTGTGTGGAAGTATTTAATTCCACGTTTTCAATTAAATTCTCTGGCTTTCACAGTTCCTTTTTTTCCCCCTTTTGTTACAATGCAAACTACTTAGGGTATTTGTCAGGGTTTGGGAGTACACAGATTTGAGAACTCAAGCAATAATGTAAGTCAGCAAAACTAGCTTGACTTTATTCAATCTACAAGCTTTCCCCACCCAGAAAAGTTTCCAGAAACATGAGCTGAACCTTGAAGTTTGTTCGATGCTCTTTCCCAGGCCTTTATAAAGCAAAAGTAATAAAACATTGTAGGCAAAGCATTCTAATCTTAGACACCATGTACAGTACTTATAACAACCACCCTATGGAAGCCTTGTTATTGCTGCCTATTAAAAAAAGAAATCTGAAAACCAGAAAGTTAAAGCCTTGCTGCTGTGGAGTAAAAGAATGGTCTTTTTATGGTGTGCTACTGCTGCCTTAAGGGGTAAATCCTGTTTAGAGCAAACCCTAGAAACAAAAAAGCCCAGCATCACTGTTGTATTAAACAGATCCCTCTTTTTGCTGATTTTATGGCACACATAGAGCCAAAAACCTCCTTATCAGAACAAATGTTAAACTACTTACTTTGGAGCCAATTAAAAAGAATTGTTAGATGACTTTTAAATTAAGGCTTTCAAGATATCCAACCAGCCAAGTAAGCTGTGAGAGCCGGATGCCCACCCTCAAAAGGTTTAGTGCTAGTGTCCCACCATCCACTCCCTCTTCTTTCATAAATAGTTATTTAAGATTCCAAGTTCCTTCTTTGATATATGCAAGCTGCTTTTTGGGAGGATTGGTCTTTTTATTTGCAGATAGGGTGGGGGTAAAGGGAAGAGGAAAGGAGAGAGAGAAGAGAATTAAAGCTACACAGCTTCAATTCATATTGCAAAGAGAAAAACTGTAGACTCCTAAAAATCCTGCTCATGCTAGAAATTATATGCCAAAAATCTAGTAGCGAACAAAGGAGAGGTAGTATCAGTAAATCAAATGAAGGTATTCATCTGAGATTAACTTGTACCTTTAAAACAAAAAGAAGCTTAGCTCAATTCTTTGTCAAAAGTTGCGATGTTTCAAAGCAGCAGGACTTTTAGTAATGGAAACAACCATCATTTCAGGCTCATCTAGATTTTTTTTTGTAAGGTACTTAGAGAAAAAAATTAATTCCTCCTCAGCTATATCTAAGATTAATAAAAATAATAGCTAGCCTGACACTTTACTTTTGTTTTAACCAGCAATGAGAAAGAACTGGGAAAAGAAGTAATGAAGTTTTCCTTCTCTTTTTCATTAGTCTTTGAAAATCAGTTATTAATCTTAGAAAAGATTAATAAAACCTAAGACACATTAACTAATTAAACGGTAGTGAGCCAGTTTTACACTAGTTGTAAACACATCCCTATTGGGAAGATGTGCCACATATTAAGGTCCAATCACTATCTACCATATCATCAGGTTGGAACACAGAAACATACATTACACAGTGTTTTCAGTTTTCTTTGATATCCAAATACTAGCTTTGCCATATGTAAAAGTAAGGAAAAAACCCAAACCAAACCACAATGTGTATTAATGACTAAGAAAAACCATTTAAGAGCATTCAAAACTCTACTGTAATTTAAGAAAATTCACATCTTATACTGCTGTTTACCACCAACAGCACAGAAACCTCTCTAGGACTGTTTTACTGCATTAGACAAAAGAAACACAAAACACTGCTGAAGTAAAACCTCTGGCAGGTAATCATAAAGTATTGGGAAAATACTGTGTTTTTACGATGACACATCAGAACATGTTTAATAAGCTTTAAACAATTAATCCTTTTAAAAAAAGATCACACGTAGGTCAGTGACATTTTGCTCAAATAAGTCTATATATATTTACTGGAGTTAACTTAGCCCAGGTGAAGATCACACCCAAATCCCTGTATTTAACTGAATATGTTTTTAATGCTTTTCCCCTTGACCTTCATGCTCCGCTGCAGCAACTGAATTTTATCTATAAATTGGTGTTTAGTGTTGGTTTATGTTGTGGATAAAAACTTCAAGGTAATAATACTACAACATTTTTTTTTAAAGTTACTGCACACATAACGTGTTTTAAAAGTATTTATGACAAAGTACATACATGTATGTATGTGCCTACATACAGACATCCACACAGAGCTTAACTTCCACTAGGGAGCAAAAGGTAGCAACCCTTCATCTCAAAAGTGAAGCCATTTCTCAGCTACAGAAATAACACATACAGATGAAAAAATTAACATTGTCTGGGGTTTTTGCCTTTGTTCAACTGATTTTTTTTAGTATATGTGCATTTTGAATGACCTGCTTACAGTCTAGAAGCCTATAGTATAAATTTCATCCCAGAGTGAATTTTTATGATGGAGTTATAAACCCCTAAAGAAACAGGGTTTACAATGGAAGTGCTGACATAACTAACTATAGCAGCACTGGCAGTGCCTCTGTAATCAAGGCACATTATATTTATGAGGTAGGTAAAAGTCTGTAACCATCAATCACTGGAATCATATTGACAGATTCTAAGTTTGAGGTCCCACAGAATTAATGTATTCAGTTTCTCACACCATCGATATGAAGGGGAGAATTTGCAGGCACTTTTATGGGCTCAGGCTTTGACATCTTTACAGAAATCGGTGAGGGGCTGTCTTGCTGAAACATTTCATTAAACTGCGGCCTCAGCATTTCTAGGTTTTGCATCAACCTTTCACAAAATGCTAGAGAAGTAGATTGTCCAGAAACCAAATGTGACCTTATTCACATAAGTATGCTTCATGAGCTGGTCATTACAAACATTAATTCTACGTATATCCACCAGGCATTTAAAATCAGGCCTAAGAATGATTAATCACCCAAAGAATATCCAACTCCTAAATTATAACTCAACATCCCTATATAAAGCAATCTAAAATGTCAGCACCTCTGTCTTTATGATATCACACCGTTCCAATAATTCTGTTTTACAAGTAAATTCCTATTACACATTAATAAGTGCTGTTGGTGGCTAAACTTCATGCCTTTGAGTAATGACCAGGTTGAAGGCAATTAGGCTGGCCAGGTGCAGCTGGGTTAGGCACTAATAAAAAGTTTTTAAATTTTACTATTTCCGTTTGGATTTTGGGGATGCATTCCAATCTGCCCAAATTAGGGAGGAAATTGTTTCCATGTTTTCAGCTGTTCCATGGTCTGACTATTACTGACCGATAACCTGCATAGATTTGATTTTTTACTTACAACACACACACTCATAGGACTCAATATCTTTATTTTTCAACTTGTCAGAGTAGTACAATAGGAAAACTAAGAAACTTTTATTATTAAAAGTTTGCAGAAAGAATTTTCAATTCAGTCACAAGGTTAGCTGGGCTTGAGTGAAAGACTTGCCTGAAAACAGAAAATCTGCGTTGGTTTTCAAAGTCTTTATTTATATATAAATGCAGGAATAAGAACTGAAATTCAGCCATGTCATCCTCCATTCACCCAAATGGAGTCTGGAAAGTCCAGACTATTGTGAATATGTTTTTCATAACACATTAAATTTTTTTTTAATTACCAGAAAACATTTTTGGTTTTTTGTTTGTTTTGCCCTTTTTTTTTTTTTAAGTCAGGCTGACTTAACACCATTTGTATTGATTTTAAAAGTTGTGTTTTTACTGAAATGTATGTAGAATGTGTAAAGTGCTGCTAATGCCTGTGGTTTAGGTCACGGGAGGAAGGATTTCTGAAATGACACCCCAGAAATCAGTGTGCAAGAGTCTTCTGTGTGTGTACACATGCATACTTACGTGCACTGTCCTGCCCTCTCGCCCTCACACATTTTCATGTGTGAATCTTACTCCAACTCAGCCTGAAGTTGAGCACAGAGAGCATCACACAGTCTGTCACCAGAGGCATCAGGAAACCTGCACACCTTCTTTTCACCAGATTTTTCTCAGAAGGCAATGCTATCACCAGGGACCTGAAAAACTTGGGGACAGAAGAGCTATCCTGTTCTCCACAGAAAAGTCCTGAGGCCTTGTATGGCTCTGAGCTTCTCTATCACATTATAAAGTCATTTTCTCTCATGAGGCTTTACTTCTGGAAAATGGAAGCCAAGGACACAGATTTCTTTTACATTCTCACAGTAGCATTTGTTAATTTTCATTTTCTACTTGTAAACCATACAGAGATGCCACTTGATTCAACGAAATCCCTGAGACACAATTTGCAGGTGACTGTGAGAATATTCTCCAGCAGGATCAACACTTCCTCCATTCCAATTCCAGGATCAACACTTCCTCCATTTCAAGGGATTAGCAAAGTACCACACACACAGTCAAACTTCATCATAAAATGTAGGACAGCAGGATATTAAACCAAAGCCCACTAAAAAATGCCAAAGCCCTTGCTTTCATGAGTATCAACAGGAACAGATTCTTAGTATCTCTAATATCTCAGAATTTTTCACTTTAAAGCATTGCCATCTAATTTAAAATGTTCTTAAATTAATCACGATGTTCAAGAAATGGATCATCTAATACTGATTACACAAGTCAAATGGGAACAATTATCACAATCTGAAAGAAACATATCTATTTTTAAATAGGATCCTATTTTGAAATGAATACATTTGGTTTTCCAGTAAGTCAGTCTGACAACACAAGTGATAACACCTGTGACTCCCAAAACCCTCCCCCATAACTATGCACATTTTAAAACTCAGTTGCTTAGTCAGATTGGGTCAGTAAATTTCATGAAAATAAATCATGTTTAAAATAATTTTTAAAAACCAAATAAATAAAAGGTATCAGCTTGGAGATAGTTTTCTCAATTACTTAAGTAAAACTCAAAATCAGTCATGTTGTCTTAACATTACGGGAAGGAAAATGGTCTCCAGTTATAAAGAGTCTCAAAGGTGGTTAGAGAAAGCAAGATTACGGACAAACAAGCCGCACGTTTGCTCTGTTCATGAACAAACTGGTGGCATTTTAAGGCTTTTCATATGGCACCACCCTAAGTGCCCAGCCTGCCTCTTCCTACCAGTCCTATTTTTGTCAGGCATCTCAAGATGGTATTTTTGAGGTGAAAAATAAAACTGTTCTGCAAATAGAGTTGCTGGATTTTTTTAAAAATGATTAAGTACAAATTATTGTTAGAAGCTTCACAATAATTGAAATCTGAGTAGCATCAGCATGTGAACCGAATTGCAATTTCCGAGAGAGTGTTAACATGTTTAAGGACCGGGGTAGCTAGCAGCATTTTAAAAGCTAATAATTAATACCATAGTGTATAATAATATATAATTATTATAAAACGCGTATAAAAATTTTAAAACACGTAATGCGCAGCAACAACAAAGGCTACCGAGGCAGACACTCAAGGAGCGGGAGGAGCCGCCCGTGCCCCGCCGGGAGCAGCGCGGCAGAGCCCGGCCATCCCCGGCCATCCCCTGCCCTGCAGCGCCCTCTGCTGCTGCGCCTGCCCAAGTGGAGCCGCCCGGGGCTCCCGGCGGGAAAACCAAACACGGGTGTCAGGAACCCTTCGTCCACAATCCGGCACCCCCTGTGCGATCACACGCGTACGTATTCGAAGCAAACAGTGTGAACCGTGGGAAAAGCGCTAAATCGCACAAGGCGTGGCTGGAACGAAATCCCATACAGGGACATATGAACCTGCGAAACAACTGGTTCCCTGAAAAAGGAGTGTCCAGCGAATTATCCCAGAATATAAAAATAAGCAACCAGGGAAAGTCGGAATTATATTCCCTCCTGTTCACAAAACTCCAGGTCCCATATTTCTTTCAGTTTTTGGAAGCTGCAAAGAATGCTAACACCCATAACCTTAACCACAGAAATTTAGGAATGCGTTATTTTAATGCCAGTCGTGTTGTAATCCATCCCTCCCCCAATAAAAAAATAAATAAGCAATAGAGACAGATGGATGCTTTCAACAGGATATTCTCACAAAGACAAGAGATGCTTTTGAAACAACACAAAATGACAATAAGAAACTGCGTTTGGCTACAAATTAAAAACATCATCAAAGCTCCTTCTCCTGAAGATCCCTCAGAGTAGTTTGCAAAGATTTAATTAAGCAGTCCACATGCAGGGTGCTTCCCTCACCCGCACACCGGGGTATTTCAGTTTGGTTTGTTTGCCTTTTTACTCCACAGGCACATGCCACACCTCAAGGTAAAAATCCAGATGTGGCTCTGCAGCCTCAGGTGCCCATTTCACCACCTGAGCACTGCTGTGGATGAGGCTGCTTACGCTCAGCCAAACACCTCCATACTGAAACTCAGAAGCAGCCAGCACTGGTGCTTCAGCTCCTAATTAGAGGGCAACACGCTGGCTAGGAGGAGGATGCAGAGCTGTACAATTCCCAGACTGTACAGGCAATCTGCAGGCAAGATGAAGTCAGCCCCATTGTTCATGACGACACATCCAGACAGACAAAGTTTTGTCTCGGGATTGCTATTTGAAACCTCCTTCACCGTCCTCAACAAAGAGAGAACGTCAGGAATATTTTGGGCCCCTCACTACAGGAAAGACCTTGAGATGCTGGTGTGTATCCAGAGAAGGGCAATGAAGCTGGTGAAGGGTCTGGAGCACAAGTCCTATGAGGAGTGACTGAGGGAAGTGGGGTTGTTTAGCCTGGAGAAGACGAAGCTCAGGGGGGACCTGAGAAGAGGTTGCAGTAAGACTGGGGTCAGCCTCTTCTACCAAGTAACAAGTGACAGGACAAGAGGAAATGGCCTCAGATTACCAGAGGAAGTTCAGACCAGATGTTAGTTTCTTCACCAAAAGTATTGTCAAGAACTGAAACAGACTGCCTGGGGAAGTGGTGGAGTCACCATCCCTGGAGGTATCTAGAAGATGTGCTCTTGTGGCTCTGAGAGACATGGTTTAGTGGTGGACTTGGCAGTGCTGGGTTAAGAGCTGGACTTTTCCAATCTAAATTATTCTATCAACATTCAAACCAAACATTTAAAAAACCCAAATGGTCTAACATAGTCTTCCTCCTGTGTCTGTAATGTTTTCTGTAGCTATGTGGGAAGGTCATGTATTTTTTCAACATTAAGCCAAGTTTGACTACCAATGCTGGAGCAGAGATGTTAGATATTAGTCATTAGATGGTTACAAATCACTTCAGAAGGCTAAGCTTGTTGCAATGAACAAGCATTAAAGAATAGTATTTCTAGATATAGTTACACTAGAAGATTCTCAAACCACAAATTATATGCATTTGAAGCTGCAAGCAGTGGCAGGTGCAGGTATTCAAGGTTTTGGGAGTAATCAAACCACTCAACCTGAATCAAAATCATTAAGTTATCTTTTAATATTAGTTCTCTTCCTATAGTGAAAAAAACATACTTTCTTACCCTCCCTAAGCCATATGCATTTAGTGAAACATGAAACATATCTTTCAATTAATGCCACAAGTACTTCAGTTCAATGCCTCATCCACTAAAATGAAATGTTCCAGCATTTTCAACTAATGTTTCTTGCTCTTACAATAATTCTTTTCAGTTGTGTTATTTCTTCAAAATTCCAGACAGCAAATACATGGCAGAATCTTTGTAAAGCAGACAATAAAACCGGTGGTGATGTCAGATGAACTGTAGTCACTGTATTTGTATTTTAAAACTGCAAACATCCAGGCAGTTCAGTAATAGTAGAAAAGTAACAGAAGAAAAAATTAAAAAAATATAAAAATAAGGAAAAGAGAAAAAAAGGATGTCTTTCTCAAATGATAATTAAAGAACTGTAAAGAACACTGTTAGCTTTGGTGGGTTGCTTAAAAGAAGCATAAATAAGTAAAATATAAGAATCCATCATATATATGACAAAGTGCACACATTTTAATCCATCAGGCATGAAAATGTGTGTTTTCAAGATGACACTCAGCAGAACTGTGAAAGAGTTCCCCTTCTGAGCAATGAGGCGCAACATCCAGCTCATTTGTACGGGCCACCAACCCAGGCTAAGCAGAGCAATAGCCTGGAGAGGAAGGCCATGATCGAAGACACATGGTCATACTTCACTGAAACACATCATCCTAAAAAACACAGGAAGAGATTTTTCTGTATTTTCCTCAGAGAATAATAAATGTGGGAAAGAAGCCCTGCACAGTAATTCCTTTTCTTCTCTCCCGCAAAGCTGAGCCTATAAGCTACACATCAAGACAGTCCAACATTGCACATGAGGAAGAATATCTCAAAAGTTGGAGTTGCAAGCAATGTTCCTAAACTTCTGACTAAATGAAACTAATGCTGTGATAACCACAACCATTAGAGAATGAATAGAATTAGAATAAATCTCAGTGAAAAACTGCAACTTAAAATATTAGAGCTGAGAACTGACAGACTATTCTCCATTGTTCAAGATGACTATCAGAAACACCAGCAAACACTTGGACTTCCAGCACAATCTATTCTTTCACATCAGCATTTTCACATCCCACCTTTTACTCTAACCAAAGACGTTTGGGGAAGAATTTAACTTTTTTTCACAAAAAAACCAAACCAAACCCACTGCAGGCAAGACGTTTCTCACTCTTAAGTACATCACCTTACAATTCTTGGAAGAAGTCAGAGATAGCCAGATGGTTGTGCTGTAAATGTTTACCACCAGAGGTCTTTCCCTCTCTGTCCTCCAAGTTGCTGTAACTTTGCTAAGAGAATTAAGTGCAATGGAATGAGAGCAAAAATAAAACCAGTATCAGGTTTAATTTAAAATAATTTATTAAAAATCAAAGAAAAGGCACTGCATGTGTCACCCACCCCAAACACCTCATGGCTGCCACGTGAATGTGAGAGCTAGCCAGGTGTCACTACAGTTACGTCCGATGCACGTGGACATGGCCAAGCAAAAACTGACCTTGCTAGTTGGGGTAGCAAGTCATGCAAAGGCAGAGGTCCCAGCCTCAGCCATGCCGGAGAAGGTCCCAAGAGCACCCAGAGAACTTGCTGCATAGAAATCCTTTCCTCCACGGCGCTGGTGGTTTTGATACCAAACAAGGATGGATTAAAATTGTGCTTGGCTACATTATCACACAATACTATTTACTTTCTGATTCCATTAGGTTTTGAAAAGGTACTAACTCATACCTAATGGTCCAAAATTCAGATGCACAGTATTTCAACACCAAAAACTCTAAAAGCTGCAGAGTAGTTCTCCCCATCCCTGCAGAAAGGCAAAGTTTTGCTTTTGGAAATGAAGTTCTTCAAAGACTAACTGGAAGCATACAGAGAGCACTTTAAAGTATGAATATGGAACAATTTTATTTTTTTTATACTGCTTAGGAGGAAAACTGAAATATTTATTTCCACACACTGCCCTAAAGAAAAAACACATAAGTTGAAGAGACAGAGCACTGATTCTTCACTTGTTTTTAAACACCTTAACTACCTGCAGAGCTCCTCCTCCCTGAACAGGGAATATCTTCTAAAATGACCTACCTGACCTTCCTGTTCTAAGCTACAAGAACAGGACTCCCTGTGCTCTATGGCTTAAAAATTACATACTTCATTGAAATAAACTTGGAATTCATCATGATCAGACTGCAAAATATGCTGCTGAAAAAAGAAAAAGGAAAGGCTTTTCATTACATTAAACACTCCAACTGAAAACCAGTATTTCTTTTCTAAATGCAACAGTAAATTCAAGAGCTGGATCTACTGTTATTATAATAGGCCCATTAGCAGTTTATATGTATCTGCCAGACCCACTGCAGCTGAGCATCTACTTTGACAGCACTTAGAGCAAAATGATAGACAAAACTACCCCAAGGAAGTCATAGAAAACAGGGAGGGGGAGGTGGGGGAAGGGGATAAAGAGGTAGTGTGGCAATTCAAATAAGCTTATTTCATTTAAAATATCATGAGCCTTTCACAATACTTCATCATTATCAAAACAGTAGCAACTAATCATGTATTGAAACTAGGAGGAGCAGAACTGAAAAAAAAAGATAAAAAGAAAAAAGAGAAACCCCACCACCTTTTAACTCTCATAATGTTTCTTTTACTTTTGCTACAGAGTTAAAAGAACATGTCTGATAGCTGTTCACAGGATGTTTTTTTTCTAATGAGATTTAAATTAAATCAGTAAATTATTTTTAAAAATCTTCAAATGGTAATAAGGCAAAACCTGAAACAGAAATCTTCACACAAATCTCTTAACTAAATAACTGCTGGTCTTCTGGGACAAAGTTATTTGATACTTGTTTTCATTTTCTTTTTTAAAGAATGCATGTGAATTTCTCAAGGATTAACAATATTTAACAGTGACACAGAAACTAGTTTTACTAATTCCATTGAGGATGGGATTTTGAAGTTTCTTTTTTAAACAATGTGAGGACTAGCCAAGCCATTTCACATGACATCCATTAGTAGAAATAATTTAAAAAGACATTTATCCTAATTTAGCTGAAAAATAAAGAGTCTTCAAGTATTTTCAGAAAGTTATGGGTACATGTCTGTCAGAAGCTATGGAAGGGAGCTGTGCCAGTGTAAAGAACATTTACTCCCCTGGCAGATCAAGGAGAAAGTTTATCATTTCCTTAATTTTCACAGCTACAATAGGATTTTGCCAAACGGACACATGGCTGCTCTTAACTAGGGATTTATAAACATGCACAAATTTTTAGACCATGTCTTCTTAAAGCTGACAAGTACAGTAACAGTTCTGCTCAGTCTCTAATGCTGCACATGAAACACTCCAAAGCATTCATGCTTTTTGACACTGATATGAAGTGAGGAAGTAGGATTTTATTCGTATTAAGAGAGAAAGCGTTGAGCAAAGACAGGAGCACACAGGCCACAGAGTGTCTGCCAATTTCTGTTCAAACCAGCATGCTGCCACACTGTATCAGGGATTAAGCCTGAAGATAGGGAGCAGTGTGACCATCCCATGTGACCATACACAACTGAGAGCCTTCTGTATCAACATGCACAGGTATTGCCAAGACATGGTGTGGTAGAAATTCTGCTGAAAGCTATTTCATTTCAGAAATACTCTTCTCCAAAGCAGTATTCAGGAAATTTCTTTTGGAAACACTCCTAATTGCTATAGATACAGTAGCTCAATTCATTGGAGTCATGGAAAGAATCAGCCTGCAGCAGCATCTCAGGCCTTTTTTCAATACTGGTTGATGAAACTTTTCAGTAAGTCAAAGAACACAGAAGTTTCAAAAAATCTCAAAGAAAACATTTAAAGAAGGGTAATTATGTAATTAACATATTAACCTGACACTGACAGTGACTAAAGCAGTATTCTATATGTAAAGATATAAAGAAAGAGAATACAATTAATACTAATTACTATGGACTTATGAAAGAAGATCAAGTCTCTGACTACTGAATAGCTTTCTCATTGCTTTGACAAAGTTAAATTTCCTGTAAATGTCAGTAATGTTTAAGTCACAAATGAAACTCCACAGTAGGTTTTTCTGCTGACATCCAGGAATGTACAACAGGGAGGACAAAAGGAAAGCCAGCAACCCCCAAAAAGTATCCTCCAACAGCAAGCAGCCTTGGACTAAAGGTTGTAGACTGAAAGGAGCACATCTGTTTACTCTGGCAAGATAGAATTGAAGATCTGATGGCACAGAGATTGTCCTAAGCTAGACATACTGAGCACTGCAGCAGCCAAAGTAAAGTCTTCCACAAGCAGTGCCAAAACAGCCTGCACAAGTCTGGCACAACCATCCAGCAGTTGCCTGTTGGATAAGTGTCTGAACACCAAATACAATCTTTTCCACACCCACAATTTGCATGCCCCATCCTCTTCACAAAGGAGTGGGGATGGACTGCAGTTCTTTTTGGACAAGGAACCCTGAGACTGGACTAATTCCCTTCTACCAGCAACCAGAAAAGAGACAGATAGCCCGTGCCAAGGGGCTGACTATTCTGCCTGCATCTTTGATTTGTCACAGTCATGCCCAGTACAGACATCCCATGCAGCCAGGAGCTCCCATCCACCCCCAGGGCAGGACACAGCCACTGAGGGACCTGTTCCATGCACCAGCATCAATGGAAAGGGAACAAAGCTCTTCCTGGGTAAGAAACTGAAACCATGTTATTTCTCTGTCAAAGAGAAGTAAGGTGCCAAACCCCGCTTGCTTCACCCATGCTGCTATGAGCCTGTAATTCTTCATTCTCTCTCACATACACCTCCCCTTTCCCCTGCAAAAAACTGTTTGTCATGAAATCTTAAATGTTCTCTTCTTCCCTAACATTTGGCAATGCTAGTTACTCATTTTACCACAGTATATATAAATTTTTAAATAGTTTAAAATTCAAATATTCACTTCACCAACTGAACAAACAGAAGAAGGGTTGCAAGTCTGAAATGGTTCTTGTAAGTGAGCAGTCATCACAAGCAGATGGGCTGCTGGCACTTTCATTGCTACACTGGACCTTAGACATGAACTATGCAACTTTTAATAGTTTATGTTATTAGGCAAGTTATTACTGATGTGTTTGCCAATGATACAAATCCTGAAATACAGAGAGAAACTCCAGAACACTGCCAATGTGAATCAGCATGAAAGAAACCAAAACTGGTCCGTGTGTCAGAAGTCGCCTTTCAAACGCCTGCAACATTAACAACACGGTGGAGAGGGGAACATTTGTTTTAGAAAGACTAAGAAATCAAGGTGGATAGCTACTGGGTGGTGGGGTGGGAAGGTTGTAATAGAAAAAAATCAACTTTTAATTCACAAGAGTTCAAATTCCTAATAAAGCGTGATTTTAATATCAGCAATAAACCAAGTATTAAGATGACTGTATATTAAAAACATTAAGCTCAAGATCAGAAGAGCCATGCTTTCAGAAAATTATTAGGGCAAAGAAATCTTGCTACGCAAGATGCTCAGAGCATATCAATACAATTCTCCAGTCTGCAACAATGATTCTCTGGTCTGCAAGCCAAATTTTCATGTCACTGTTCTGGTTGGTTTTTCTGAAATAAAAATTTAAAACTTGAAACAGTCATTACATTAAGAGAAGAACAGACTGCTGGCTAATACTAGCCTCAAAATCCAAACATCAGTCACAGTTGTACACAGTTGCTTTTATCTGTGCCTCTGACTTGGGATTATCTACAGAAGCACACCAAACAGAGCTGAAGCTCCTCCTCCTCAAACACACTATCAAGCCCACGAAATTCTTACCCCACAATTGATTTCTCTGGAGCAGAGGGTCAGCCCTGGAAGAGCTGAGACTTCCCTTACGCAACAGGAATCCAAAACCAATAAATAAATGAATAAATAAAAAAGACTTTGCCATTTTAAAGCACGCCTGACAGACTAGGAAATCACACTGCATAGCACGATACTACTTGTCAACCAGTTGCAATATGCAATGTTTTCTCTCAACGTGAGATATCACCACAACAAAAAGTCAGAAGAACCCACATCACATAGGCATGAACCTCTTCCTCTCTCTAACCAGGCAAAACCCACCCAACCACACACACTTCTGAACTCTTCCCATGCCATCGATGACACATGAATGTCTGTACATGAGAAAATAAGTACTCGATTGGGACTAAAATCCATTTCAAATGTTTATCTTTCTGCTTATGCGTTCCCAGACATACCCAGGCTCTCTGCACACTGTTTACACCTCTCTTTCTCTTCCCCAGAAGTCATCTCACTCCCATGAATTTGAGAGTGAATTTAAAGCTTTAGACAGATTGTACGGTTTTTGCTTCTTGACACTCACATAAAGACATTCCAGTCTATCATTTGCTCAAAATAAGGTAGGGGTTTTTTTTTTGTTTGTTGTTTTTCGGGTGGTTTTGTTTGTTTGGGGGTTTTTTTGTAATATGCTGAAACCTTTGCTGATCTTCATTATGGACATGGTTTAGTGGTAGACTTGGCAGTGCCAACTTAGCAGTCAGACTCGATGATCTTAAAGGTCTTTTTCAACCTGAATGATTCTAAGCGGGGAAGAAAGATTGCTACATTGCTAGCAGCTCCGTCTGGCCACAGTAAAAAACCATAACCATTAAAAAGAAGAAATTCACCAGAGATGCACCTTTGCTTGTTCATTTTGACAGCTGTCATTTTTTACAGTGTTCGATAGTGTAGACACTGAAGCTGGCAACCTTTCTGATTTCCGCGCCAGGTTGCACACAGGAAAAAAAGGCCCAAAGCAGCATCTAACCCCTAGCAAAGTGTGAGGTCTAGCCAATATTTGTACTGAAGACTACTTCAAGCCAGAACTTAGCAAACCTGGAGTCTTTACACACACTACAACCACATCCAAAGGACTTCTAGACACTGACTCTTGCTGCAGTGCTGTGTGAAGCAGTTATCACCCACTTCTCTTGCCAACCCAGTAACAAACTTATCGAATATCTTCTGTAATCTTGCCTATACAAGAAACTCAGGAGGAGCAAGCTGTTCTCAAATCTTTAGCCAAAGACAAATTAAAAGAAAACAAGGCATTAATTTGGCCTCTGAAACAAGGCTCCAAGTTAAGAACACTGTTATTCTTGCCTGGACATACTGGATAATACCACCAAGGTCTGCTTTAAGAATCTCATCTTGAGATTAAAGCCAGGACACAGACTCCCACCAATACCCCTTTAAAGTAACTCGAGTAATTACTGCCAGCTAAATTTATCATATCAACCATCAGTTCAGATAATCCAAATGAGCATCAATACCTAGATCAGAGCTTTCTTCAAAACTGTATGTGAATTTGTTTTTTATCAGTTGAGTGACTATGGAGTTCTAAGAGAATATATTTAAAATATCATGACTGACATAAAATAATCATTCAAATACAAGAGTAACGTGTAAAGTGCAACACCGAGAACAGTGTTGCTCTTTGTGCCAAATGAAGACTGATCTTGGAGAAGAGAAAGTGCTTTTTTGTCTGCATGAACTGAAAACGTTCCTGGTACCCACAGTCACGACACTTCTCACCCTGGGCTTCCAAGGAAATATTCATTGGCAGCATTCCATCTGATGTACAAGATGTGGATGCCAAGTAAACATCCTCAGAGTAACTAAACTGAAACCTTTGACAGCTACACTTCAGCTGGCACATGCCCGAACGTACAAGAAAACGCAGTCTGTGGGTGTACCTGGGTATTTTTGGTTAGCCCAAATGCAAAGCAAGGAGGCAAATAAGAAATGAGACACACCACTAAGAGAGAACAGAAATATTTAAAAAGACTATATGGCTCACATATTGCTTCAACACCAATGGTCATCAACAGTCACATCAATATACCAATTTAGCCCTTTAGTAGTGCTGTTGATAAAGAACAGAGCTAAGCATGGGAAAAGCTGAAATATAGGCAGGCATACTCCAGCTCCTTCAGTATGAAAAAATCTTCACCTTAATCAGCAACTGTTTATGGTGATAAGGCTACTGAAAAGCAAAGACACTGTTTTCTACATAGGAAAAAACCTCAGAAGACACAGTTCAAAGAGGTGGAACACTGTAAAGGGCACAAAAGGAAGCAGAAATAAAGGAAAGCGAAGTCAGGTGTAATTCATGCTTGCACACACAGCAGATTGCTCCCTCATCGCAATAGAGGGAGCTTTGCAACTTGTACCAGAATCCCAGACAGCTGCTTCCTCTGTAACCAGGCAAGAACAAGGAACAGCAGCTGGTAAAAAGGAGGGGGGAAAGAAAAAGAAAAAAAAAAAAAAAAGAGAAAAACTTCTAACCCACACCTGGGGGAATCGAGCCTAAGAATCTTAATTGACTCAATTAAATCTGCAGAGAACAGAGTTACTGTAAATATTAGAATTACCTTGGAAAGAAGGAAGGAAAAAACCCTCCAAGGCAAAACATTCTTTCATTCTATGATCTCCATTGTGCCATGCAATTCAGAAGACTGAGGTTTGCCCCAGGGCTATATTAAGGGTTATGCTTTGTGGTTTACAATTTTGATATGCAGTTTCTGAGGTTTCTCAGGATATCTCACGAGAGACTAGGATTACTGAGTATGACGGAAACACTTGCTCTATTAGAGAAGTTCAAATCTGAAGAAGAACACATTATAAAATATTGAACTGTCAATCCATCTGCCTATTTTTTCTGTAAAGTGGACACAGGAAAGAAGAGCCATTGCTTCTTTTTTGAAGCTATTAAACAGAATCACAACATATAAACCACATGATGTTTTTCTCCTTAGGATGTTACCAGTTTATGTAACTAAAGAACTGGGTAGTGGTGGTGTCAGTTTTTATGGTAATACCATAGCTACATAAAACCTACAACAATGCTGACACATGGCCTTCTGACCAAGTGTCCAAGAGAGAAGCGTCTCATAAAACCATGTCACAGCCACAGGAGACAGAAAGCAGCAAGGGACCCAGCAATCTCATTCTGAAGTGCATCCTCACACCATGCATTAGATGGGGAATTTTAACATTTCAGCTCCAAAAACATACACTAAAGCCATGACAGAGAATATGAATGCTCAAATAAATATTGCAAATGTCAGCCCACTCAGCAACACAAGGAAAGACCTGAGTTTAAAGAAAGGGATTTAAGACCCGCATGTAGTTTATGAACTGTGCAGTGAAAGTTTAGCCTCAAAAAAAAAGTTATCTAAACCAGATGTTGCCTTTGCAACGTTCAATTTATGATAAATTGTTTTAATATTTATACCTCGCAGGCACTGCAATAAATCAGACAAAGGCAAAATATAATGAGCATTCCATAGTAAAGAAATTACACACCCCCACTCTGTGAGAGCCGTTTGTTTGGAAAGCAACGGGAATAAATCTCACGGTGCCTTAACGCTGTTTTCCTTTACCTGCCGCCTCACGGACTACGAAAGCAAAACTCGAAAAACAAATTATTACTAGCCACGCCTAAACGCTGGCTTACTTGCCTCCCGCCGGGCAGGCAGGATACGAAGTCCCGGCCTCGGGAGCGGAGCGGGAGCGGAGCCTGCCCCGGGCCGGCCGTCCGCTGCCCTCGGCTGCCACGCGGGGGCGCGCTCCGCCCGCGCCGCGCCCTCCGCCCCGGGAAAGGGATGGGAAAGGGGAATAGAGGGAGGGTAAGCGACAGAGGCGGGCACGATAGTCGCGACAGGCGGTTTGAAAGGCGCGTTACTTCGCGGTACGGCAAATTACTGAAGGGCCACGCGTGGATTTCTCTGCTGAGGATACTCAGTGGGGAGGAGCTGTTGCCCCCATGGAAGGCAGAGAGCCCTTGGCAATGAAAGGGCTGGGCAGTCACCCGCTATGTCAAGTTTAATAAGGGCAAGTGTGTTTTGCCGTCAAGAGGCTTCACCTCCATCCCCTTCCCCACCTCCCAAAAAAAGTTCAGATGCTGCCAACGAAGTGTCAAGTGGCAGCTTTGGCACCACGTGCTGTGGGGAGAGAATATAGCTATGGATCAGTACAGATTAAATAATATAAACTGCAAAGATTTCCTATAATGTATGTAAAAGATGTAAAATACTGTTTTCTGCCTGAAACATCTTGCTGATAGGAGGTAGGTATCCAAGCAGGAAGGCAGAGCCTTCACTTCCCCAGATCAAAGGGGACCTGCACTACTTCACATCTAGGAACAAAGGGTGCCACAACCGCACTGAAATATTGCTTCCAACACAGCTGGACTCTGGGTAAGAAAGTTGGTAGCTTTCCATGCTACCTACTGGGCACAGAGGGTCAGAAAAAAACCAATAATAAGTAACGAGAATGAAGAAAATAGCCTGAGAGGGCTTCAGATTCCACCAGTAATTTAAGAAGTTCCTCCCTTCTCAGTAGTGTCATCACAACCTGCAGAGGGCCAAGCCAGCTCTGCTTTTCGTTCACAGTGGACACCTCACACTTAATTTACTGGGCATTTGCAAGAGGATCTACAGTCCAGGCAGCCAGGGAGTCACAGCAAGTAATAGTGGGATCTCCTAGCTTTTAAATTGAGAGATTCTTTTGGTGTTGTTTTAACAGTTCTTTTTCTTTTAACAGATTTCTACTGACAATATTCTATGATAAGCTTAAAAAATAATTAAGAAATCCAGCCACAAACAGAACAACATCCCCATCACCTCCCAGCAAAAAAAGGCTTACATGCTGTTGGAAGCCACACTGAAAATCCACAGGGATTTGATGTTCTAGGTGCGATTTGCAGGGGCCTTTCTCAGTGACAACCCAAATGAGCGCAGAAAGATCAGAATAAAAGCAGCAATGAAGTCAGAGCACTGATGAAACCCCTGCAGTTCACTTCACTCCAGTCCACTTGCACAGTTTTGCAACTCCTTTCATCATTCCTACTCTACACGAGTGGCAGCAACACTGATCCACCAGTTGTTTTTGTGTGTTACTGGATATTTGAATGAACCAGAGCACTCGTTTTGGCCCTATTCATATAAAAAAATCCAAAATTGAAATCTACATTCCATTTCTTTTCTGTGACATTAAGTCACTAAAGACTCCACACCACGGGACAGTGTTATACTGACAAGCCTATGTTACAGGCAACATTTCCTGCAGAGCAAAGCAGTTTAATATGTGGGCAGATGACATGTCCCCTTGAAACCCCACTGTCAGCCAGTGCAATGGGGACTGGAGAGGGCACTATGCTTCTGGCTGATTTTTGGACTGCCACGGGTACAACCAACACCAACATATCCGAGGTCCACTTGCAAAAATGGAAACATATGAGGCATGACAGCACTGCTAGAACGAGGTCAGAAAAAAATACCTCAGTCTAAATGTAAAACATGTTCAAGTAAGTAATCCTTATGAAACCAAACGTGTTGCTGTATTACATTATTTGCTAGAGCAAGCAGGTAGTATATTTTGTGCCAGGCCACCACCAGTTTGAGGAACACTGAAGTTTAAAAAATAAGAGATGACAAAGCTAGTTTCAAAGCTTGGCAACTCCTTGAGACTGGTATTTTGCTTTTGCATTTGGAACAAGCAGCAAAAGGCAGCCCCAGGTGTAGATGCTGAGAGGTCCGAGGGATACATTTTAAGGCAAGAGGTGCAATACACTAAAATATTATCTCAGTCGATTTAGACAGCTACTCATATTTGGATACCATCATAATGTCACATGAACTCAGTGTTCCCTTTGAGAAAGCTGGACCCACATGAGTTCCCAAGGTCCCTTCCAATCTAAAGGAATGAGTGATCTTAATAACCTACGATGAACCAGTGGGGACAGCTTAAAATAGAGGCAGCAGACATACTTCCCCAACATCAGACAATAGGGCATACAGCCAACCCTTCAGGTTCCCAACCTCCTAAGTGCCTTAGGGTTTGCTGTCTCTTTTCAGGCATGGCATAGGTCAGGAAGCCATATCAGCTTAACAGATATTTTTCCTGCCTTCACAAGATTCTGAAGTTGGTTCCCAGAGGCAGCAAACAACCTAGGGAGCCAGATGTCATCCTGACTCTGAAACCTTGGACACAATCAGCCTTGAAAGGGTTAGAAGTGGTATCTGTGCCAAAGACTTGGAGGTTACAGAGGTCTGGCCCAGAGAAGGTGTAAAAACTTTGGTCAGGAGAGAGGATGCAGAACAGCAAGCTCCACCATCAGCTTCCTGGGAGTACTCTTTTGGCAGACAACAAGCTTTAACTAGTGCTCTGGGGTGGATTTATTTCTCAGCTGAAGCAGAATTAATCCAGAAGTAAACACCATAAGTACACGTAGAGATACTCTGACAGGACTGTTATTCTCTTTAAGGCTTGAGGCCCCAGCTAGCTCTGCTTCACAGGGAGTTCAATACACGTGGCACAGCTGGCAGTTTAGCAGATACTCTCCTTAAACATCTGAAAACCAGCCCAAGGAGAGAAGAGTTTATGTGGCTAGTTGAGGGCCAGAAAGTGATGGTGCCAACTCAGAAGATTCCTACATGTCTGAGATTAGGGTCTCCTACATATTCTCATACATAAGAACCATACATAAGGCTCCAGAGTAAGGACTGTTTGCATTTTTCTGCTCTGGAGATAGAAGGAGTCTGGACAACTGAGCAGTTGAAATTTCATTGACACTAGAGTTGTGCCAGCTCTAATGCAAACTATTTCAGTTTTCCTCTTTTTTTCCAGTTCCTGCAGGAGGCACACAACACAAGTAGTTGGTTGTAGAGGGAAAAAACCCAACTTAATCATCATCACACTAACCAAGCATTAGAAAAGTGAGGCAGCATAGTCACAAGATGTCAGACACAGTGCTGGGGTCCAGTTCATTTACACAGTCAAGACCAGAAGAGAAACATTAAGCCTTTGTCTCACAGCACAGTGGTATGCACCAAAATACAGAGAGCAGCTAATCCAGAAGGATATATAGGAGACAAGCTGCTGGACTATGCCTACCCCTGCTTCTGCTCCTCAAGTGATCATCATTTACTGGACAGCTATCAGGGCCTCCAGCCACAGAGTCATATAGCACAAGTCCCTCCCCTCAAACCCTGGACAGTAACTATTACATTTGTAGGGACACATTCTGTGAATTAGTTGTGGTTTGCCATTCATTCTCACACTTCATGTTTCTGCCATCCTTTCACACATCAGGACCAACTGTAACCCAAGCACATCAGTGAAGTAGGAGGGACAGAGAACTGTCCCTCTCCATCAATGCAGAGGTAGAGGAGGCAGCAGTCCTCTGCATGCAAGAGCAGTCAGAGCTACCAAAACAGCAGGTAATTGAAAAGGCTGCCTTTTCTGTTACATGGGTATAAAAGTACAATTCTGTCTCCCTTACACACATGCTATGGAGTGTTTCACCTTTACAGTATGCCTTCCGACAGTCTCATACAGGAATTGGTTATAAAAATCTGTTAAATAATCATTTTCATAGCAGGGTGCCCAAAATCACTCTCTTGGCAATGCAGCAAGAGAATGACATAAATAACGATTTAGCAAAATCAAGTTCAGCAACCAGCTCAACCTCTTCATTCCTCTAATAAAAGAACTTCAGATTATAATTAGAGCTCTTATAAGGGAACAAATATTATTATGTTGACTTAACAACATTATGTCATAACACACACATGTCTATGCATTAAAACATAAATTGGCAGAATATACTTTTGAATGAAGCTGGAAAAACTAAGTTTTGAATAATTTCTTAGGGATCCAAAATCAAATACACATCAGTGTTTGAATACAGCAAAGACACTGTGTCTTGCAACATTACGAAAAGAGGAAAGACTAAACAAAAAAGTCCTCTTTCTGTCCCCTTCTTTTCCCTCTCCTTTTTCAGCACTTACTAACAGATCATCAACCATTTTCAAAAACTTGTGCTGCCTTCTGAGGAAGAAGCTTCAGTGTCACAAGACAACCTCCACAGTAAAGTTCTCAATACTCTGTTCAGATTTGCTAAGTTAGTTTTCTTTCTGCAGTCAGAGGCTCCAGAAAGCTGTTGAAGAACTGCATGTTCAAAGCAACAAACATGTGAAAATTAGGAGGCTGCAACTTAGCTGCCTGAGCTCCCTTTCCAAACACATTGCATCCCCAGAGGCAAATATTTGTTTTTATTTTTTTAAGACATATGAGTTGTGAGAAAAACCTATTTTTTTTAATCAGTATTTTCCAGTAAGAAATGCAACAGGTGACAAGAACTGAAGGAAACCTACATCTGCTCCACTGCAACCGTAGGCCCTGCCTGATCAGATTTTATAATACATATTTTGCACATGCATGGATTACTCAGAATCTGAGGAATGCAGCCCATACCACTGGGAGACCATAAAAATATAAGGAATCTGTGGTCTTTCCTGCAGCATGGATCTGGAATGCCTGTACTGTTTCAGCAGCATTACAATAATAGCAGCCCCAAAACTACTGTCGATATGACTAAAGCCAGTAGCCCTCCTACCCCAGTGAGAAAGCTGCGAGGTTTACACATCACGCTGAGACTTCAGGGTAGAAGCCCACCCGCCTGCTTCACTTGACCAGGAAGGTGGAAAGACAGGAATAACCACTGCTTTTGGAAGGTATTAAAAAGGGATAATATCAGGCTAGCCCTCTTCCTGGGTTTGCAGAAGTTTAGATGCCCAGTGATGCTCTGAACTATTGATGTATGGGTAATAGTTGCTACCTCCCCTTGTCTAGAGAGTTCACCAGCCTCTGACTGACTGCCTTGTGAAAACCTTTGGGGTACACGAAGCGAGAAAGACGGTGTATCTACAGCAAAATTGTATTCTAGCTGGTTCAGCAGGGTGGGAAGGCAACAGAGTCCCTATTTGGCCTTATAAGGAGCTACATTCCTTCAACTGCTTTGTAGCAAGTTTCAGGGGATAGCCACATTTATATGCACCACACAGATAATGCACTTGAAATGCTTTGGGACTGATATGAATAGGAACTATTCTTCCCTTTAATTAGCATTTTTGCCAGATGAACACTGCTGCGAAGTGCCAAGCTGTGGAGTCCTCCTACAAGTTCCAAGAGATACACAACCAACAGCCAGAGCTTATCCAAAATCGGAAGATTTCCTTTTGCAGTTACAATTACTTTTGCCCACTTTACTGAAAACAGCACAATTATCAAAATGATCACCCAGGATAAGGACAAAACTAGTGTACTACACAAACCCTGAGAAGTCACACATAGAACTCTGCTGAATTCTTGGGCAGCTGCATGATGTTCTTTGATAGGTGACTAACATTGTAAACATCAACCACAAAAAAGGAAATGCATTAGTGTACTTCCAAAAAGATAGTTTATCATTAAAATATCCAGAATTTATGGGGGTTTAAAAAGTCAAACAGCTGATCCTGCCTCTCATCACACACACCAAAAATTAGTCATGGATGAGTGTTAGACTATTTACAAGCATATTTCTCCAAAACTTCCCTTAAGTTCTGATGAGTAGAAAGACTATAAATCTAGAAATATAGTAAAGATGTAAGTTATACTGATTGAGTGTTGGTGTTCTTGTATTACCAGATGAATTGCCACTTAAATGGAAAGACAGTATGGATTAAGTAAAAAAAAAAATACAAAAACATTGGCTTGTTTCCTAGCAACAGCTCAGCTAAAATTACTTAACATTTCTACTCAATCAAATGTAAATTTGACTATGTTATCCCTTAAATGTTGATTATAACAGGCCTTTTCAAATGCAAATTCAGTGTGTAAAGTGAATGTAAACGTTGACAAAGCTGACACCAAAATCTCCTGATTAACATCATTTGCATGTACACAGCAACATTATTACAAACCTTCTAAAGACAGAAAGAAATGAAAATTGGATAGAGAATCACCTTCTGCATCATCTCCTTCTTTCCTGCTTTGTTTAAGAGCAAAACAGACAAAAATATAAAACCTTTTGGACTGCATGCAAAATTCCAACAGTTTAAAAGTGCAACACAATAAGCTGTACCTGAATGCTATTCCTTGTGTTGCTAGCAAGTACCATGGACTGAAAAACTCTATTTTATTTCTTAGTCACAGAACTTGAGAATTATAGGGAATACATATAGCACAGGCAGACTGTAAGGATCATAACACATGTAGCTGTTGACAGCTTGTTAAGTTTTCTTGCCTCTTTTAGGTGCAACTGTTGCACTGGAAAAACAACAGGAGGTAGTGGGGAAAATTAATAGATGTTACTCCCAAAGTCTAGAAGTTTGTTCTTTGTACAGTTTATCAACTCTGGGATCTGAACACCTTAGTCAGGTGTACATTCATGCAGAGCCAGGTTATTTTTGCCTAAAACATACAGAAGACGCTTCAGAGGGGATGTTAACACCCTTCTTGTAATTGCAGTATTTCACAATGAAGGCATTAAAGTACATTGTTTTACAATAACTCGCTGATTTACTGCTAGTTACATCAGGTTGATTTACTGTTAGTTAACCAAAACTCAGTGGGAAGGTGAGAATAGATGCAGTGTACCTTCAGCACAAAGCAAGGAGCCAGAGTTAACCTCTTAAACTGGAAGGATTTTCTAGTAGAAAACACCACCCTTCCTTCTTAATCATCTTAAGGATGCTGGGCTCAAACACAAGATTTACATCTACAGACTTTAGACTTGTCTTTGGCAATAGGGTGAGATTTTATTTTCCATAGTGATGCAGGTAGTTGCCTTGATAGTTCGCTGTGATAGGCACGTGCTAGTCCAGCATATTTACATGATGAGAATTTATATGGAATCAGCTACATCAGTGCAAAATGGGTAATTTAGCATCCACCAGTCACCTTCCAATCTTTTATTGTGCTATGTTTTTAAAGAAAAGCAAAAGCACTTTCTTCCTCCACTGCACAGCTTCTAATAAAGTTATTACAGGTCTGTTGAGGATTATCTTTTCTACCTCAGATTACAGTTGTTACTTAAAGTATTTTAGATAGGACATAATGCCCTCCCCTCTACAGCCTCAGGCTGCAAATTTTAGCCATGCCAGATCCTAAAAGCTGAACAAGCTGAAGACTTTCTAAGAAATCAATGAGCACAAGAGATAAGTATTGGGAAAGCACAATCAGTACAATGTTTACATCTGTACTAAGCCCAAATCATACCTTTCTCAAAAAGCCAGTCCCACCTCAAAATTATGGTTCTGAAACAGAGCTGAAAGTGAGTTTTTTGACATGACTAAGAGGTGGGAAGGGAGAGAAACCCAGGATGACACATGCAAGAATACTTCATCCTCTCATGCCAACTCCTGCCAGCTAGCCCACTGCTTACAAACTTCTTTGTGACAGACAATAGCCAGAGTCCAGTTTCAAAGACAGAGCTCATGTCTGGAGACGCATCCTGACGACATACAAGCTGGTCTTCTCCAGCAAAGCCTAAAGCAGAAGTTCTAGACCTTACCTCACTGATCCTTCACTCTTATGCTGTACCACATTTGCTGCTCCATTCAAATCCAGCTTCTGGCAGGAGAAACAAGGACAGTAATGCAGACCTTTGTGAAAACCTTGAGAAACTCTATTTATTTTTGTTTGGAAATTTTCCAGAGGCACTCTTAGTATAGTATATAGACACATAAATTAATACTGTTCTTTCCTTAATAATACATTTTTTCAAGTGACTTTTACAGTCTGGTAGCAGAGGTCAGTTACACTGAGTTCCAAGAATTCACTGCACTAAAAAAGTAACTTTATTTGACCATATGGTACTATAATTAAACATACAGGAAAATGCTCTAACAATCCCATTCTTACAAGCTATGATTTTAGTTGGAACCCTGAAGAAAAACAAATCTGAAATACCTACATCATTGACTCGATGATTTACCATTAAATATACCACCAGTGTATGTGATATGGCAGCTGTGTGCTGAAAGATCATTATCTAACTGGACTCTCACCTCAAGACCATGACATTTGAGGTTTGGGAGCTTGTACCCATGACAGTGACTGAAAGAGTTGAAGCAGTAGCTGTTGAACCAGCAGGACATTTGCAGTTGGGCACTAAATTAGATGACTCTCATGCAGCATACAAGTTCCTGGAGAAAAGGTTCTTTTACATGAGAAACATTTGCTACAGAGCAAAACTATGTAAACAAAACAAAGGCAAGACCCCAGTTACCCTACACCATATGGACTATCACTGCCTATAAAGTTCCAGAGACAAAGATTTTAAACAACTGAAACTTAAAAATCAGCTAAAATTGGTTGAATGCAGACAAAGAACCAACAACCAAGCTTTACTTCTGTACAGAGACCTTAATAGAAAGGAATAATCTCACAGAAATAGTCTCAAAGGAATTCTTCGGCCTTAGGTGAAGTGCTGTGGGGATTTCTAAAAATTGAGAGTACACCTATTCAAACTGCATGATGCACTAGGGTCCCCAGACTTGAGAAAAATTAAAATGTTTTAAAATAAACAGAGGCACAGCTTTTATAGAAAAAAATAAAACACACCTGAAGTCCATAGCTGTACATGTAACTACCTCTCATGTGTGCTTAGCGGCAGCATTCAATTCAGCATACTTCCAACAACAACAGATGTCAAAGTAGAATAAAAAAGGGTTTCCTACCACTCATCACACCCTTAAAGATCACAGCAGGTGAAGTTAAATGTTCCTCCTTAAGTTTCGTATGCAGCAGAGAAGTGCAAAAAACATGGTAAGCTTGGTGCTGAAATGGGAAAGAAGAAAACTATAAAAAGAAAGATGAGAAGAAGAACTAGCCCAGATTTAGACAGGATATTTGAATAACATTTGGAAACATCACAGAAAATTAGTTTTTAAACATTTGTATTCTTAATGGGAGGCCATATCAGCTCTTTCATCTGAGGTAGGCAAACCTCTCTAAATTTAAGAGAGGAAAAAAATAGAAATAAATAAACCCCACACATCTCTGACTGCATGTGCAGCTCAAGAATGGTGACACAGAAGCATTGCCCTGCCTCATGATGGAGAAGACCTCAGAGAGTCACTATTAACATTCTCAACAGAAGGTGGGAGTGTGTGGGGTTGGGAGGGGCAGAACTGAAAATAAATACAAGCAGTCCTCCTGACAGTTTCAGACTCTAGAAGGTGGCCTTAGGCCAGACCACAATATGGGTTTGATTCATGTAAAGAGAAACTACAGTATGTGCATAGCCTGTGATCTCTGCCATAGCTTCTTTTATGAGCAGAAGATAAACTATCTGATTTAAGACCAAGTAGCTTCAGTAAGCATCTTTCAATTAACGAAATACCACAGATACACTTCCTTTCCAGCTACCCCATGTAAAAAAAGCAAATGCTTAGCCTGCATTTATCTTACTGTGCATAAACATAAGCACACTACAAGAGTATAAGGATGAGAAAAATGACAGTCATTAATGGGCAAGGTGCTCAGCAGTGCCCACTTTGATGTTTGGTGACTCGACAACTGAACTTAACACTACTTTCTGGGTGAAAAAGCAATCATTCAGGAATCACAGAATAGTTTGGGTTGGGAGGGACCTTAAAGATCATTTAGGTGTCCCATCATAAGCAGGGAGACCTTCCACTAGGCCAGGTTGTTCAAAGCCCCATGCAAGCTTGCCTTGAACGCTTCAGGGATGGGCCATCTTCAGCTTCTCTGGGAAACCTGTTCCAGGGCTTCACCACCCTCAGAGTAAAGAATTTCTCCCTAATATCTAATCTAAACTTATCATTTTTCAGTATGCAGCCATTATCCCTTGTCCAATCACTACACGCCCCGGTCAAAAGTCCCTCTCCAGTTTTCTTTTAGGCCCCCTTTAGGTACTGGAAGGTGCTATAAGGTCCCCTTGGAGTCTTCTCTTCAGGCTGAACAACCCCAACTTCTCTGAGCACGTCTTTATGGTGCTCCAGTCCTCTCATCATCTTTGTGGCCCTCCTCTGGACGCACTCCAGCAGGTCCATGACCTTCTTGTGTTGGGGACCTAAGAGCTGGATGGAGCACTCCAGGTGGAGTCTCACTAGAACAGCACAGATGGGCAGAATCGCCTCCCTTGACCTGCTGGCCATGCTGCTTTTAATGCAGTCCAGGATGCAGCTGGCCTTCCGGGCTGCAAGCACATTGCCGGGTCATGCTGAGCTTCTTGTCCACCCACAGTCCCCAAGTCCTCTGCAGGTTAGCTCTTAATCCATTCTCTGCCCAGACTGTCTATGTGCTTGGGATTGCCCTGAGTCACCTGCAGGACTTTGCACTTGGCCTTGTTGAATTTCATGAGGTTTGCAGAGGCCCACTTCTGAAACCTGTCAAGGTTGCTCTGGATGGAATCCCTTCCCTCCACATCCCTTCCCTGTGGTGCGTGTCGACTGCACCACACAGCTTAGTGTGTTAAACAACACCAGTCCCAACAGTCACTGGCCTTCATTTGGAAATTGAGCCACTGACCACAACTCTTTGAGTATGACCCTTCAGCCAAGTCCTTAGCCACCGAGTGGTCCATCCATCAAATCCGTATCTCTCCAGTTTAGAGACAAGGATGTCACAAGTGTCAAATGCTTTGCACAAGTCCAGGTAGACAATATCAGTTGCTCTTCCCTTATCCACCAGCGCTGTAACCCCATCATAGTAGGCCACCCTATTCATCAGGCACAATTTGCCTTAGTGAAATCATGCTGGCTGCCACCAATCACTTCCTTATTTCCCATGTGCCTTAGCACAGTTTCTAGGAGAATCTGTTCCATGATCTTGCCAGGCACTGAGATGAAACTACTGGTCCTTAGTTCCCTGAGTCTTCCCTTCCTCCCTTTTTAAGTCAGTGAGAATTTTTTCCCTTTTCCAGTCTGTGAGAACTTCACTGGACTGCCATGCTTTCTCAAATACAGTGGTTGGTGGTTTAGCCACTTAATTTGCCAATTACCTCAGGGCCTGTGTATGCATCTTATCAGGCTCCATGGACTTGTGCACCTCCAGGTTCCTGAGGTGGTCTTAAACCTGATCTCCTAGAGTGAATGGTTCTACATTCACCCAGTCCCTGCCTTTGCCTTTGACTTGAGCAGTGTGGCTGGAGTACCTGCTAGTGAAGACCAAGGCAAAGAGGTCACTGAGTACTTCAGCCTTCTCCATATCCCAGATAATCAAGTCACCTGTTTTCTTCCAGAGGGGATCCACATTTTCTCAAGTCTTCTTTTTATCACTGATGTACCTATAGAAACTTTTCTTTTTGCCCTTGATGCATCTGGACAAATTTAATTCTACTGGGGCTTTAGCTTTCCTAACCTGATCCCTGGCTGCTTAGGCGATTTCTCTGTATTCCTCCCAGCCTACTTGTCCTTGCTTCCACCCTCTGTAGACTTCCTTTTTGTGCTTGAGTTTGTCCAGGAGTTCCTTGTTCATCTATACAGACTTCCTGGTGTTTTTGCCCAACTTCCTCTTTGTTGGGATGCATCCCTCTTAAACTTGGAGGAGGTGATACTTGAATACCAAACCAGCTCTCCTGGGCCCCTCATACCTCCAGGGCTCTATCCCACAGCACCCTGCCAAGCAGATCCCTGAAGAGGCCAAAGTCTTCTCTCCTGAAGTCCAGCGTAGCAAGCTTGCTGTGTGTTCTCCTCCCTGCCCTAAGGATCTCTACCTTTCCATGATTGCTGCAGCCCAGGCTGCCCTTGAGCTTCACAGTCTCCACCAGACTCTCCTTGTTGGCAAGAACAAGATCCAGCACTGGCTCCTCTATCAATTGGAGAAGGAAGTTATCATCAATACATTCCAGGAAGCTCCTGGATACTTGTGCCCTTCTGTGTTGCCCCTCCAGCAGATATTGGTGTGGTTAAAGTCCCTCATGAGAAACAGGGCTTGTGAACATGAAACTGCTCCGATCTGTCTATATTGGTCTCATCTGCTCAGTCTTCCTGGAGAGAATGGCCTGTGGCCACTATGATGTCACAGGTCCCTGCCCTCCTTTTAATCCTGACCCATAAGCTCTCAGTCAGCTCCTCATCCATCCCCAGGAGGAGCTCCAGGTACCCCAGCTGGTCATTGACATAGAGGACAACACCCCCTTCTCATCTTTCCTGCCTGTCCTTCCTAAAGAGCCTGCATTCTTCCACTCCAACACCCCAGTCATCTCCACAATGTCAGTAAGATCACAGCCCTGCAGGCTTTATTTCCCATGCTGCGTGCATTCGCATAGAGGCATTTAAGTTGGGCCCTGATGAAGCTGACTTACTGGTTGGAGTGGCTGCAATTCCTTTGTGCTGCTCTTCAGGAGCTCTCTTGCTGACCTGCAATCCATCTCTAGACCCTGGGCATCTTTTGCTGGCACTGGCATCCAACTAGTAGGAGTGGGATGGATGGAGGTTCCCCTCCCCCAGCAACTCTAAAGCCCTCTTCACATCTTTTAAGGCAGCTCTGTTTTAAAAGAACTAGCTAATCTGTTCTTGCTAGCAAATGTAATCCTTTACCCCAGCATCAAAGACTCCATTTAGCACAGTTCTTGAAGTTTATAAAGAACAGAGAGGATACATGAGGCATGGAAATTAAAAACAAAATAGAAGAGAGGAAGCAGGTTTGCTAACTGCAGGAAATAGCACTTTTTCTACAATCTCAGCCTCACCATTACTAATGTTTTATTCATCAATTCCTTCTTGCAGTTTTTTTTCGTAGGCAAAGACAACCTGGCAGCACCACATTTTTGGTACTCCAAGTCAAATATAATCCCAGATCATTAGAAAAAAGAGATAATGTACTCCTCAGACTCTAGTAAGAGAGTCAGAAACAGCACCTTATTACCCGTTGAGGATGTCCATCTCTCCCTCATCTTCCTAGGGTTATTTTTGGCACTGTGTCCTGGATCAAGCACACACAATGGAAGCACAATCCCATCGCTTCACAGAAGAAAAGACAAAGAGAGAGGGGGTTTACCTTTGCTGACCTCTAACTCACAGCCACTTTTTCACTCCTCTGAGAACCCATCATCTCTCTTGAAATTGTGCATCTCTGCCTTCAGCACTTTCTTGCCTACTTTGCCAGTCTCGGGAGTTTTACTCACTGCATACAATTCTCTGCTGGTCCTCACAGTGCTGATGTGCTTTAAGTTCTCTGTCATACTCTTCGTGTCCTTCAGGGTATGACTTTTTAATTTTTTTTTCAAGCCAGGTTCAAGTACTCCTAATGCACATCTTACAGCAGCTTCCAGTTATCAATGTAAAAAAGTCAATGATTTATTGCCAAATTCATGGACCTACAAGTAAGAACATATAAGAGAGTCAAGTCCTACTATAGTCAGATGACACATGGTAAAGTTGTTCAGTGTTTGCCACATCAAAAGCTCTACCCAGATAAACTTTAGAACAGGAAAATTAAAAAAGAAAGGAAAACATCAAAAAGAAAGAAATACAAAAATACAAAATTGAAAAGACAGCAAGAAATAAATAGAGTAACTAATAAAAATAATAAATCTTTAAAGCACTTAATAAACCTTGGATTCAGAAATGATCTCACAGACACTGCTCGGAAATTAAAGTTTACAGACACAACACAAAGCTTAGAAGTTAAAATAGATGGCTGCTGGGATAAATATCTATGGCTCAGCTCAACTGCCCACACATTTGGCCCATTTAAGATTTTATCCTTCACAACCAAGGAGATAGTTATAAACCTGAGATAGCTATCAAAGCCTCAGCAGCATGATTTTTGTGATAGAGAAAAATAATGTCAAGAGTATAGTTATTGTAAGCATCTGCTAAAAAAAATAATTAAAAGGCCATCAGAAATAAAAGGTATTTAGCTACTCTCTCTTGAGTAAAACCCATTGTGAATTCTGTGATCTTGCCTCCTTGAAAGGAAAATTGCACTTTCAGTTTCCTACACAAAAGAAAACCAAAACATCTATTTATATGTAGACAAAGGAACTATATTTATGTATAGACTTATTTAGGAGCCTAGGTCTTCTGATAGGCTCATGGGATCTTTGCAGTAGAGAAAGTATCCATGCTTCATCCAAAAGTGTGAGGGATCATCCACAAGTTTTGGTTTTGAGAGGGGCAAATTACCTTTTTATGTCCTTAGTGTACAAATCCTTCCTGCCCACACACCTACCTAGCATCTCGCAAAAATTCCTGTAAGGAGGAGAAGATCCAGACCTGCCACCAGCCCAGGACTGGTTTTACCTCTCTGGTTTGGTTCTCCTTCATGGTTTGCTAAGCCATCAAATCCTTGAACTTCTAAATGGAAATAACACATTGCCAAATACTGATCTTTATTATTGCAATCAACCAATTAAACTATAATTATACCATTGTTATCCACCAACACCTTTCCTGCTTAAGTGCAAGGCATGTTTACATTATTACTGAGGAGCTCAAACATTTTCTTTCACAATAAGGTATTCTCTTCCTTCACCCACCTAAACCAAGGTGAATGGTCATGAATCAGACCAGTATCTGGAACAACATTTTTGCTTCTAAAGCGATATGGACAGATGCAGAAAAGCCAAGAATTACTATCTTCACCAGTTTTAAGGTCGGTTAAAAGATTTTGCAAAAAAAACCCAACCAAGCAAAAAAACCTTCCACATACCCAAATGCAACACCACCAGTCAAAGCTGGCATTTTATTTCCTTTTCTTTTACAATATCACTGTTGAAGTGAAAAGTTTGAGATCTGTTACACCAAGTGAAATAGCCATGAAGGAGGAAATCAGATGGCAAAACAAGTAACACAAATCTTATAAAACCCCAGACCTATTAGCACTGTGTAGATAAAAGTACTTTTGATTTTATTCCAATCTGCTTTGTAAAGGGCCTTTCCCTTACCTCACTAAACAGAGTCTGCACCAGTAATGCTGGTCCACAGTTACACAGAGACAAAAACATGAAAATTCCATTTCTACACTGTATTTAATTAACAGATTCATCTCTTTTGTAGTCCATATATACAGAGAAAAGCATTGGCTACTGCTCACAGACAATGATTTATCTGTTCACCTGTAGTCAGCTAAAGTAGTAGGAAATAGCAAATAAAAATACAGGACTCCAAATCCAGGATCAACTAACTTTAAAGCTGGGTGCAGAAAAGAAATTATGGAGGTTGGACACAATGCAGAAATCTCTATCTAGTGGTAAGGCATTGTTGTTTTTATAACTCATTTTTGGCACCTACCTTCCCTTCTTTGGGAACACTGTGTACATGCTGAAAAGGAAAAGTTAATCCCGACACCTTGTATTCACAGCTATCTATGGAGTGCAGTGCTGGTAACCCACACTCAGGACACACGGAACACTGCTTTCATTTTCCTATAACCAATTCAAAATAGTAGCACCATTAAGCTGACACCAAAAGTACACATCATCAGGAAAAGATTGTATTTGAAAACCTTACTTCTCATCAGAAGACCTGTGGATATGCTGCTCCCTCAAAACTGGAACTGATAAAAATCAGCCAACCACATACACACACTCACTCAGCATGAGAGTTGTAGATCACAAAACGTGTAAAAACTTGTTCCTTCTCAAGAAATGCCCACAACTGATCCTCAGATTCAAGCCCAAATGTTAAAATACCACAAAATACCACTGTACCATTTATCTAATTCTTTAAACTGCAAACATCAGTGCGATTATCTGAGCACTTGAACATGACTGATGAACACGCACTTAGCAGCATATCTCATTACTACTACATTTTTGTGGCAGGCAGACATACAAATGTTTCTCTGTTCTCCTCCAACCAAGATACCTGCTAAGTCTGCATCTTCCCAAGCCAGCCAGTGTGTTATTCAAGCCATTCTCATAAGGTCATATCATCATTACAACACATCCTAAGCAACAGAAATAAAATTACATCCAAACAAGTTCCTACTATATTAACAAATCCATCAAATCACTAGAAATGCAATGTTCTTAAATATGTGCTCCAGCATAGAAACAGGTCTGTGCTCTCCTCTGCGCCATCTCGAGAAACAGCAGCCAAGAAGGAAGGATGTAGCTGCCTCTACTCAGATCTACCTCTTGTGACCATGTCTTCTCTTCCTCAGGTCATCAGGTGGGGAGAATAGTCAAGATCAGTTTAGTCTGTAAAAGTACTACAGATTAGTACCATCGATCAGTTTTGTTTAACTAAACCATATACTTCAATATTAAAAAGCACCCAGGACCAAAATGAGACACCATGAATAACCTTTCAGTTTCAGCACTTCCTAAATATCAACCGCCCTACAAAAAAAAATTTATGCTAATTATGTGAAAACTAGGGTACCTTGTCATCTCCCAAATCGCTAGTTCTCCCCTCTCAAAGTAAAAAACCTGTGTATCCACAGACAGTCAAAGTGTTACAAACAGAGCAATGTAACCGTTGCGCTTTGCTGTGGGATGGACAACTTCATAACCAGAGGCACCAAACAGGGCCTGTGTCTCAGCATCAGCTGGTATCTCTTGCCCATATGGTGGCTCGCCCTGAGGTATCATACAGGCAAGCTTTGTTTCATGGAACTCACATGGATATATGCTCAATCAGAAGTATGTTCTGCCCAGGTAAACTCGTACTGCTTAGGACATGATTACTCACTAGCTCTTTTGTTTGTAGGAATCCTCTTTCACATCCCACTGCACAGCCATGACACCACATCAACTAGTAGAGAGCAAGGATATGGGAGGACTGTGAGACTTCAGCTTTATCTACCTAATAATCAAAAACATTTGATACTCCACTGCAAGGACAGCAACAGAGAAAGCAGACCTCTTTTGCCATGGTCTAAGATGCTTTGGGGCTCAAAATATATAACATGGAGTAGTTCAACTTGGTGCATTCTTTTCAAATGGGGGACAGGCAATTTGCTGTCTCAGATACTTGTGAAATGGAAGTCTGTCTTGGAAAGGAATCCAAATCAGGTTTGTATCTACCCAAATACAAGTGTGAAACCTTCTGATAATGGTCTTCACGCTTACATTCTACTCTTCATAAAATGTCAGGGGAAAAAAACCACAAACCAAATCCAAACCAATAATCTTGCTTTCTTGAGCGCTTGTTATCAACCCTGCCTACTGGATTCTAAAAATTGCCATCATGCAAGATGTTCAGTTGCTTAACTACAGAGGTTCAAAAGTAGAAATGGGCATCAATGGGCTCACAGTGAGAAAATGAGCAACAAGTCAGGAATGGAGGTCCACAAAAACAGACTGCCTCCCAGATAAGCTATTATTAAGTCTGTTCTACCAAGTCACCTGCCCATGACAACAAGGTAGAAAGCAACCAAAGGTTACCCAGAAGGAAAGGTTTTTATTATCTTGAAAAGAGATCTGTTCTACTGTGGAACCACTAGAAAGAGAAAGGGGAAAAAATAAAAATAAATAAAGCAAAAAATCAGTTCTGCCACAACAGCAACAAACCAATGTTTGTTTAGGACGGATGGCCACTAGCCCAGCATTTAATGAATCCAAGGAATCCAAACAGGATGGCTTTAGAACTGACTTTAAGAGAAAGCCTACTGCATTCTTGGAAGAACAAGAAGAAGATATGTCATATATGAGAAGGAGATTGCTTACTTCTTCTCCAGGAGTGCTTCAGCACACATAGTAACAATTGAGTGCTTTGAACTCAGCCCTTTGGATTGAGTATTCAATTCTCAGTATCCTCACCAGCAATGCTAAGTAGAAAAATTCAAATCTCAGATATGTAAAATTCTGCTTCAAAATGAAAATATGGAGGGGACTTATCCACATCCTGATCATTAATGATACTCTTAAGGAGCACAATCTACATAAAATGAGTTAAAAATTAGCACCATGACAGGTCACCTGCAGAGGAGGGAAATTCAAAAGAGGTACTGAGGCAACTTGAAAAGGTAGCTACAATAACCAAGAGAAATGATCTGTTATAAGGAGGTGTTTAGTAGCATGAACAAGAGAGGTTTTCAGGATAAATTAGATAAGGACTTTGCGGGCAGTGAACTAAGCATACTTATGACATCCATTAAGAGCTCTGAATCTCATCAAGTACATGCCTCAAGCAGACTGCCTGAATGAACCCAAGCATCCAACCCTTAAGTGAGTCAGGAGAGAGTGGCCTGTATACTTGCTCTAGAATTAGAGATGTGTCTGACTAGCAAGTAAAAACACTGTTTCTATTCTGTCCGGCTTATGAGACTCAAAAATCCCAACCAAGACCTCATTAAGAAAGCAGACTTCTTTTTCACACTCCTTTTCTTCCTTGCTTCAATTTCACATTTCTTGTTTCAATTTCACCTTTCTTCATCTTTACTCCTTGCTACACTCTGCTTCTTTGTTTTGTCAGAAAGGCACCTTCTCTACTGATACGGTTAACGCACTAACACAGAGGCCTGAACGACACAAGTACAGTATATCCTACTATTATGTCTGTGTTCAGTGTCCTGTTCCTAAGCCACACCTGCTCTACAGAGCACCAAAAATAAACTAGAACAACCAGCATTGACAAGAAAAGAAGGCTTCCAGACTTTACAGGATGAAGCGGTTCAGTGGTTCCAGGACAGAAAAGCAGCAACAGCAGCCGTGATAGAAAGGCTCCAATCAACCACTCATCTGTGGAGCAACAGGAGAAGAGAACAGAATGAACAGTCAGAAGGGTCAGCAGCAGGTGAGCACACACACCGGATGGAGATTTCTAATTTATTTTTTTAAGCAGCAACAGAACAGAAGGCAATTTCTGATTTCCCTAAAAAGCCTAAACCAGGTACCCACCAACTCTATACAGAATGCACGTGTAACATCTTTCTTACTGTGCAAAGGATAAACCACTTTGAGGCAACAAGAACCACAGTCTGTGGTCTGCATGCACGTGCAGCAGAATGCTTTGCTGAGCATAACTTCTTATCAAAAGCTAAACACTACTGGAACAGAGTTTCCTCTATGGACAGTAACACATAGTTATAGAATTTATAATCCCTTTCCTTCAACCACCAGTCAGGGCTTGGTAGATTAAAAAAAAAAAGGTGGCAGGTGATGAGAGGGGTTGAATTTTCCTCATTTAGTAAGCAAAGCTAGGACAGAAGAAAGATGTAAAGGTCCAACTTTATTCCACAGGTCAACACAGACAAGAAAAAAAATTTAATTTCACCTCCTGGTTTGTATGATGTTTTTTCAGTCATGAAAGGATTACTAATCCCATACAAGTGTCTTCCCAAACTACATATACTGGAAGGTTTGGGTTTTTATTTCATACCTCTGCAGTTTACTATCTAGGGTCAATTTGCCAAAACTGAACTAGTATGCGGGCTGTTCCTAACCTCCTCTCTTCAGTTCTCACTTCTTATCCTAACAACCTGCAGCTCTGCAGGCTTCTGAAAGAAACATTTACTTTGTCTTCAATTACAATTAATATTTTAAAATTACACAAGCAGAAAAATTAGCATGAATTATTGTTGTTCCTAACTATTGATATAACAAGTAGAATGGCATACCTTAACTGCAAAAAAAATTTTAAATTATTACATCACACAAGTTAACAAGACTTTACAGAAAACCATGCACTCAATTTCATGCCATGGTTTTAGCCACACAACACCACCAGAGATTATAAGCAATGTTTATGCACACCTGCTACTACAGAACAAGCATTCCTTCGTTTCCAGAATGCTTGGTGGTAGTAAGCAATCCTGTGGCTGGAACACTGTGCCATTAGCAACAACAGAAAGGTTCATTAACTGTACACCCACCAGATTTCTGAGGTCAGTGGCATAACACAGAATTAGGGTGACAGTGCTACAGGAACTACACTTTCTATTTAAAAAAAGGAAAAAAGGAAAAATTAAGACTGCCATTGAGAAAAAAAATGCAGGTATCAATTAACCCAGTGTATCTCCAGAACATTAATTAAGCTTATAAATCAATATTCATTTTCATTATATTTGTTTCAATATTTGAAATGCATTTGAGGCCATACATACAGCTCAGGTATAGGAGGAACAGATATAAAATTTCTTGCCCATCTCTTTCAGATGACTTCTAACTCAGAGATATGAAAATTGCTGCAGAAGTAAAATTCACCAGGTAAAATCTACTCAAAGGATTTTTTTTTTTATTTCATTAAAATCCAACTACTTAATATTAAAATACAAGAATGCAACCAAAAATATCCACAGAAGGTAACAGCAACAAATACCTTTTCCCCATCCTGTGCATCCAATTATTGTTGCATACCTGAAGAAGCTCTTCGTATTTACCCTGGCTCTGGAAGCAGGTTGAGCAAGCCACTAAAACTTGCTGGCATATAACCACGTTCCAGTGTCCAACACAGACTATCTCACCGCTCAGTCTGGTCTAAAGAGAGCCCTGGGTAACTGCCCCAAGGTAACTGTCAGCAAAGACTGGGTATTTGCTTTGTTCTGATGGCAGGCTCCTCACAATCACACAAGAAAATCTGCCAGCAAGAAAGGGGTTATTCTGGATAGATGAAACAAGAAAAATACCTATGGTACAGGCAGCTAACTCTCTGGGTAGCTCTCGCAGGACAGAGACCAAAATCTGGAACCCCTGCCAAATACGGCTGCTGAAGATAAAGCATGAGGACTGATACGGCTACAGTGTCAGCATTCCCATCTATATCAGAGTATTTAATCCATTTATGAGATTTTCTGAGGTAGAAGGAAAATACAGTTACTACCAATGGAAGGACTGTGTGGAAAGAGTCCTACAGCACAGCCAGAAAGTCTCTCTAAAGTATACAAAGTGCTTACAATAAGCCTGGGAAAATGAAGACTCCCTAGCATAGTCTCTATATGAGTGGTTAACTTATTTTATGCATCGGATTTTGGGGCTATCTCAAACCATGACAGCATCTTACTTGAGATCTTAACAACTCTCACATCACCCAGTTAACACAGTACAACCATCAAAAAGGTGGCAGACACTCAACAGCAAGCCATAGAAGCTGCAATACTCTTCCAATAGATTGTTACAAAACCACGTAAACTTCCAGGGTTTCCCTAAAATTTTGTCACCAGATTTACTTGTATCAATGTCAGTTTTTTGATTTGAAGACAAAGCAAGTAAGGGCAGACCTCAGTAAATTGGTATGCAGCTTTCACCTGCCAGCAGGTAAGCATCTGAAGTCTTCATGAAGCCTTTAAATTAATTTTCAGGTCACATCCATAGCACTAATACACACACACACTGATGAAGATACACAGCAGAATTACATCAAAATAAATTACTGAAGTAATTAAATAGTGTTGTTTTCTTCACTGAATGTCCATAAGGGGCTGAGTTCACATTCATGTATCCATGGCAGTCTCATATAGCAGTGAAACTGGATCTCTTGCATCTTAAATGCCTGTGTCTGGGTTATGGCTTCTATTGGGATAATTCTGAGAAAGTAAGATAGTGGCTACATTACACACGTCTGAAGAAAAAAGTGATACTTTACATCCATTTCTCCTTTCCACAGCATACTTGGGTATTTAGCAGTTCAGATTTTATTCACAGAATATTTACTATTGGTCAAAATATGTTGGGAAAAAATTTTAATTTCCATAAGAAACAGAAACATTTGCAGCTTACTCAAGTTTGACAAAGTAGTCAGGGCAGGTGTTTCAGAAGTGTCCAAATATTTTCTAAAACTAAAAAAAACATTTTGTTGGAGCAGTTTCAGCAATGCCAATATTTCAAAATTAAACTACTCAGCTTTTCATAAAAAACTCTTAAGAAATGAGATGGCCTTTATTAGCACACAGTGAAATCTTCCTCAAAATCAGAAGAAATGTTTCAAAATTCATCCACAATTAAATTCTAATCTCTTTGGCCATAGGGAACCGAGTGCCTCGGCTTCAAAATTCCATTCAATTCTTTCCCTTAAAATGATACGTTTCCTCTTAAATGTCTACTACATCCTTTGTAACAAAGTCAATTCAGTCTTTAGTGAATTATAGTATCTGAAGTGAGATTCCAGAGTAGTAATGTACCCATCCTGTGCACTCATCGGAGACACAAAGAGCACTATGGTGTCATCAGTATCTCAGGTGAAGAAATCCTTTTATCTTTTTTATCAGGGCACAAAATAAAGAAGGAGTCTCGTAAGAATTCAGGGAATGCAAATATTAGTAGCAAAGAAAAACCATGAAACCACAAACTGGAATATTTCTTCTATTCTACAGCTCTAAATATTGGTCCAGCACCTCATAACTAAAGTATAATAAACTGTATGTACTTCCTCAAAGCATTTCCAAGTCTCAAGATAGATTTAGACACCAAAAACCAGGAATTGGTTGTTTAATTTTTATTGTGAAGTTATTCACTGAGACGGTCCTTTAAAAGCAAGGACTCTTTTTTGTTAGACAGTTGATTATCAAATCAATTCTCTAATTGATGCCACTTCAAATTAACATGAAAAATCTTTGTCTCTGCCCTTCTCAAAGTGTACAGAGTAGCTATCTTCTTAGATGGTTATTACCCAAATTCTGAATTACTAGTGCTTACTAGAGATAAATAAAATTAATTCACAGTGAAAAACAGCTTTTTCGAGAAAAAGAATTAAAAATAAAGAAAAAATAGCACTTTAAGGAGCAATGAAGTGTATACTGGAAGCAGCAGGCCTCTAGTGCTTGTTTTGTATTAAAGTATTCTGCAGCTTGACACAAAATATTTCTGATAACTTGCTTGTATTTGCATTATATTCTATAAGAGGAAGGAATGTTAGGTAAGATTTTCTCACATTGAACAGATGTTTCTTCATCTTCTAGTATCACCTCTTTCTCAAATTATTTTTTACTATACAATTATTATTTTTTATTATACAATATTATATTCCCCAAGTAATTATGAAGTGAAAAAAGATAATTTGACTGGCAGCCACCAGATTGTTTTATGATTCTCATACGGACTACAGGTTGTCTATGAAAACATGCTCTAAAGGCCTGAAGAGGAGACATGATAACCACTATAAATTTGACCCTAAAGGTAAGTATGTGCTATGCAAGTGAAGTGTAATGCTACTGCTACAAGTTATCTAATGTTTCTTCAGGTTTTCATTTTCTGACTCTTGTGTAGATCTGCTGGCACACAAGAAGAGCAATACCTGCCATAGGTAGGGATATAGCCCTGCAACAAGCCTCATCCAAAGCCAATCCAGTGGGCAGAAAAAAAAGGAAAGATCCCTATTGGTTTTATGTGAGAACTTCAATCTTAAAAAAGAAAAATCAGTTTGCAGCATGTTCACAGATGTTTGTTTTCAGCCCTTTCTTTGTAGAAAACATAGCACTCAAGATTTACACAATTAAAACACTATGTCTTAGCCTCCATGTACTTGGTAACCTCAAAACAAGAACAAATTTCATGTCACAGGAGTATCAAAAATTATGTTTTAGTCAAAGTTTAATAGCAATTCCATTTTTCTCCATACAATTAATATATTCTAGAATTTGTTGCAAGTGTTGCCTTTACACTTTATCACAATTTAAATTCAAACCCAAAGAGCAAAAGAAACCAGACTTGTAAGTACAAAATAATCAAAGACCCTGCTCTGCTCAAGATTATATGTGGGGAGGAAAAAGTTCTGATTAGAACTTTTAGTCAAAAAAGACTCTATTTGATAGAAAAGCCTTCCTGAAATAGAAGGGCCTTCCTCCCCACACCAACTTACAAAGCGAATAACCAACATCCTTGGAAAATAGATCCTTCCACCTCACTGTGAAATGCATTTTCAATAAGTAACAAAAATTACAGCTGTAGAAGTACTGGGCCGAGGATGAACTTCGGGTAGATGTATCCATAAATGCAGAAAGTTGTTTCTCAAGAACAATAATTAGCACTCTTGCTGAGGTAAATACGCATAATTTTTCACTTATTTTGCAAGGACACACATTCATGCACATTACTGGCAACTGTGCACAGGTCTGTCCTCTGATTTCCAGATGCTGATCAGAGCATTCCATGTACCTAGTTGCCACATAACTCCCGGTGTAAAAAGCCTCAGGCTAAGATCTACCACCTTTCAAAACAGCCAATCTCTGCTCCAAATGTTACATTATATATTGAGCAAATGCTAAGAGAGAGTTACATGATGGTAACCACTCAAATGACGTTCACACTCTTCTGAAGAGCTCAGCTTTAGCAAACAAAATCTGTTATACAGATTTAAGTTTTCCAGGCCTTCCATAACTGCTGGTGTGTAGCCTCTCATCCTCATTTTTAGCAACATACAACGGTTGCATCTTCTTATGCTTGTTTTATACAACATGCTGTGGGCTCCCATATAGAAGCTGTCATCTCTGTCATACTGCACTTTATCCAAGATACTGGTGGAAGTCTAGGTAACACAGGAGAGGGGAGCAAAGCACATGTTTTAGAAATAGCAAATGCCATTTTTGCATGTGCTCACAGCCTACTCGTAATTTAACACCTTTTACTATCCAAGTGAAGACACTGCACAACTGTTATTAGCATTTCTGACAAAATATTGAAAGGGACAACTTTAAGCAATCTGCATGTATTCAGTCAATGGATTATTCAACTACTCGAGCTCTTTGCCGTGGAATCTGGCCCCATGACTGCATAATATTAAATAAGAACTGAAGTCACTAAAGGCAGCAGATGTCAAAGCTACTACCAGACATGGAATTTCATAGCCTCTTTCCCCCTCCATATGACCTGAACTTTCCAGACGGGTAGTATTTTATATGCAAGATTTTAGTCTGTCTTCTGCAATTTTTCTTTTATGGAGGAAGTTTTATTTTTCCTGCTAATCCTACCACTTAGGAAAGTAGCTGCCTCTGCTCTCACAGCAAGTACTGTTATGTTGCAGGAACCATTCTAGTACTTGGGAATCACTTGAATTCGATGAAAAGCATCATAACTCCTAGTTCTGATGGCAATACTACACAAATACCCCTCTGAAAGCTATCCAACGCCGGAACTTCTTATAAAGCTATGATGAAATGTTCAGCAACAGTCGATCATCTTAGTCTGTGCAATTGCTGTATAAGCAGAAGGTCTTTTTTCTTCCCTTCCAATTGTTCTAGCATTTTCAGTGCAGTACAACTAACAAACTCTACTTCCACTGAAGTAAGAGTGTCCTCAAATTTATCTTTTGTATCTCTTCATATTCACTCTTCCACCTCTTCTAGCCCACCACCACATGTTTGGACGCTCATTTCATTCACATCCATTTCCTCAATGCTTGATGAGTCTCAGGAAAAGCAAGACTGCTCACATGAGCCACAGAGCTACAGAGGTGTGTATGGCACGTCAGTACTTACGATGAACTAAGTGAACACATAGTGGTTCATACAAGCAACAACCTCACCTGACTTAAAAATATTTTACTATAAATACAAAGCAAAAATTAAAATAAATAAATGGATGTTGTCAAAAGTTGATGAAGAAATTCAGTAGAAATATTGGCTCTTCAACATCAGAGTAAACCTTGTATTAGCAACTAAGGAGCTACCTGACCCGCCACTCTAAAGGGTGCGGTTCAACTACAGACAGACTGAGGGAGAAACAAATTGGGGGGAGGGGGGAGAAAGATTTGCTCCATTCCCCCCCTCTCAAAAAAAAAACCCAAACAAACAACCCACACCGAAGTGTGTGACTCTCTGGACTTCCTGGACTTCTATGACAAGCTGAAAGTGCCCCAGAAGACTTAAATGTATTTTCAGAAACACTCTGTGGAACTAGAGGTGTTGGTCTTAACATTATAGCTGAAGACACTACAGGACAGCAGAAATACAACAAAATTTGCCATGTTGCCACAACTAATTAAGTATTCGGCAGTTTGGAATTGGTGGGTTTGGGGGTTTTTTTGCTCTTCTCTTGGCAGTACTCTAGGGAATTGACTGGATTTGGTCTATTCCATTCAACAGTGTTGAATTTGCAAATTACAGTAAATTTGGCCTTTTGCTCCCAGACTAGAGATATCAAAAAAGTCAATGAAACTACCTGCAAGGGATCAGAGCAGACAAAACCAAGAGGCAGGCAGATGGCCAAGCAAGGCAGACCAAAAGCCCCCCTTCTCAGCACACTTGCAGAGAAGGTAACACCATTTCAGGTTACTTGGACAACGTGCTGGTAGAAAAAGTTGACGGAGAAGCATTTACATATCAGCAATTTTAAATCAATGTCCACTTCCAGCTGTGAGCCACAGAAAATGTGAATACACCACTTGGTAGTATTGCTACAGACAACAGAACATAGTCTCATTGCAGAGGATACCAGTAGGGCCTGCCATACGAAAGACCCCAGAGCAGTGCTCCTGAACTAGTCCAGTTCTTCACAAGTCTTTAACCTATAAATGAAAAACCCAGAAAGCAGCTGATATGCTGATGGGCACGTAGCACCACCTCAGAGTTGATATATTTCATCCAGAAGCCACAACTCTCCCAGGATATATGCATTAATACTTTTTCAAGTAACTGGTAATTTATCAGTTGGGCATAAGATGTAGATGAAAAAACTCCACATCACTGTCAACTTAATTATTTCATTACCATGTGATCATTCATTAGTATGACCTAAGAAAGCAACTGCAGAATCACTCAGAAACCAATCATATTCTGTCTCCAGAATGTCACAGCAGTGTTTCACAGAATGGATGAGGTTGGAAGAAACCACAGTGGGTCATCTGGTCCAACTTCCCTGCTCAAGCAGGGTCATCCTAGAGCACATGGTACAGGATTGCATCCAGATGGTTCCTGAACACCTCCAGTGGTGGAGATTCCACAACCCCTCTGGGCAATCTGCACAGTCACCTGCACAGTAAAGAAGTTCTTCCTCATATTCAGGTGGAACTTCTTGTGCATAAGTTTCTGCCCATTGCCTCTTGTCCTATTTCCTTATACTAAGCTGAGCTTTATTTGAAAGGTTGATCCGAAAAAAAGATCCCTTGAAAAGGGTTCACTCTGACTTTTTCAGAAACACAGTACAGCTCTGAAAAACAACCACACTCCTACCAGTGCTCCACTACTGATGTGAACGATTAACCCATCCCATGAAACGTGGCAAAGCAGCAGCACTGCAGCAGCCAGACCAGCTAGAGCTCCTGCCATACACGCCTCCCCACACACAGCTGTTTGCAGCATCAAGTTTGTTATCTGCACTGTAACACCATCTGCCCAGCAATCATCCACTTCAGTTTAAACTAATAATGGAATATAACTCAATCAAGTTTTCTTCATTCCTGCAGCACACACAGAATGCCCAAAGCAATCTATTTTTATATGGCATGTTACTCTTTGCTCTATATGCCAAAAAATACAGTCAATTTTTAAAGCAACAAATTTCAGTGCACATTTCTAGGCCTGTATGACAATAAAAACCGGATGCTGTTTGCATCATCTCACTGAGAAAGTAATTCCAACATAAGCTCCTATTCAGACATTTACTTCTTCATTTCCCAGTTGCCTTCAGAAAGGTTAGTCACCTTTTGGCTGAGAACTTAGCTGGTGAGTTTTCATAGATTATCATCCTTCAGGCTGTGCCAGGAGTTCCTCGCACAGACCAAACGATAGACTTGAGCCATCATGTACGAACTGGGATTCACACTGGGTGTCACAGTTTCAACTCCCTACTGATTTTTGTCAGTGTTTGATACAGGTAACATAACATCGTTCCATCTTGTATTCACAAGCAGGTCAAGTTCAACCGGTTGTCACGTGGAAGTGAAACATTAGAAATCAAGCAAAGGAACCTTATGTCTTTCCTCGCCAGTTTGTACTCAAATCAGCTGCATATGTGTAAAAACGTATGTGCAAAGTCTCAGTTGTGTGTCCTGCAAGTCTTGGCAAATGACACACTCTATTAAATGTGCATGTGTGCAATCCGTAATACTTTAACTCTGAGAAAAAGGAAAAAGTAATGAATACTGGCTATAGAATTAAATATGAAATTATAAAAAATTTACAGTATTTCAGCATAAAGCTCTCTTCTCTGTGGAGAAGTCTCAGATCGCTGATCGGGGATCAAGCAGCAATGCACAGACCACATGGGCAGGACTGTATCTTTTCTAACACCCTGTGGGCTGTGGCACCTAAGGGCTGATAATCCCCTCGAGGGACGCACAAGATGACTTATGAACTTTCATTTTGGCAAACTGTTTCCCCTAAGCTTTTCTGGTATAATGTGATGCATGGCATAGGAAAAGCTAAGAATCTGAGATTAAAAAAAAACCAACAACATTACAATGGTATGCCTGCACCACGTCAAGTCATAAATTACAGAGTTTTACGGTATGTGGTTTTGCTACCTCATATAAGCCATCGTGATAATTACGAGAACCACACCTTTCATCTCACTGACCTATAATGCTACATTAATGTAACGTTACACTCACAATTTCAGCTTGAGTGATTTTTTTCAGGTTTTCAGGCAGGCTTATTAAAACCTAATAAACTGAAGTGCACGCTAGCTTCATCGTTTTGTAGCAGCAATTTGTTTCCTCATACTTCTAATGAAACACGTGAGTCTCTGGCCCCTGGGTACTTAAAACTTCTGTATTTTTCCCCCTGGTTTTAAAACTTTGTCTGCTTCAAAGAAGTAGTTCGGGTTTTTTTGACAGTTTAAGCGTTGTATTTTACTAGCAAAAAAAGAAAGTCGGGAAGATCCAGAGAGGAAGCAAGCAGACCAGCAGCCAAGGCAGCACACCTGCCGAGGCCGGGGAGGGAAGGTGCGGAGCGGCGGCAGCGCCGTGTCCGGCTGGGGACGAGATGCTGTGCCGGCAGACCCTGCGCTCCAGCACGCCTGAGGCCCGGCCGGGTGCAGGCAGGCCGGTCCCGCCGGAGGTGGGAGAGGGAAAGTTGGCGCCCGCGGCCGGCCGGGACCCGCACCGCCCCCTCCTCCCCCGGGCACCGCCCGCGCTGCCGAGGGGCGGCCCCGCCGGCCCTGCGCACGCTCCCGCCCGCCGCCCATGAGGCGCCCGCGCCGGGAAGGCACTGACGAGTCATCGCCCCGCCGCGTCCCCGCCCCCGCGGCCCTGGCGGGACGGGAGGCCGAAGGGAGCGGGGGGCGGCGGGGGCAGCCCGCAGGTGATGCTCCGGCGCGGCGCTGCCCGGCCCGCCCTCCGCGGCCTGGACTCTGCGGCTCAGGGCAGCGGGTCCCGCCCGGCGCAGCCACCTTCGCCTCCCGCCCGCCCGGCGCCGGGGGCTGCGCCGGCCCCGCCGCCGGGCGCTCCCTCCACGCCCACCGCGCCGCCGGCCCCGCGCTCCCGCACGCCGGTGCCTTCGCCGGGAGGCGCCTCCCGCGCTGCGGCGGCCGGAGCGCGACCCGTGCTCCCCGCCACACCTAGCAACAGCGCTGACAGGACGCAGTGGCGGCGGCGGGAGGAGGAGGAGGAGGAGGAAGCGGAATGGCTGCCGCGGCGGCGGCTCCCTCCCTCCCCGGAGCCCTGACAGCCAGCGCCGGGGCGGAAGCAGCAGGCGGCGTGCTGTGCCCGTCCTCCTCCCTCCTCCTCCACCGCCGCCTCCTCCTCCGGGCTCCTGCGCTCCCTCCTGCCAATGCAAACTAACTCCCCCTCGCCAGGGCCGGCGGGCTGCACGCCTCCCCCGCACCCACCCATGCCGCCGCGCCGCACGCCGCCGCCTCCCCAAGGAGCGCTCCACGTCGTCTGCAAGACCCGCTCCTGCCACTCCTCACCCACCGCCCGCCGACCTCCCTCCCCCGGCGGCCGCCGCCGCCGCGCCCCGGCTGCCGCTGCACCTTGTGCCCCCCGCCCCGCACCGCCCCGCCGCCGCACACGCGGCCCCCGCGCCCCCCGCCTGCCCTGCCCTGCCCCGGCCGCGGCCCCGCGGGCACTCACCGATGTGGTTGTCCTCGATGTGCTCGATGAGCTCTGCCAGGGTTGGGAAGTGGAGCCCGCAGCCCCCGAACCTGCAGGCGTTGGAGAAGAAGGAGGCGGCGGCGATGCCTGTCATGGTGTTACATCGAGATCCCCCTGCGGTGCCTGCTCTGCCAGGGCCGGCGGCGGCAGGGCGGGGAGAGGCGGGGGCAAGGGGGGAACGGGACGGAGAGAGAGAGATGGGGAGCGAGAGAGAGAGGGAGGGTGGGGGTGGGGAGGAGGAGGTGGCGGCGGCAGCAGCAGCAGCAGCAGCGTCGGGAGCGGCGGAGGGGAGGGACGGGCTGGGTGGGGGGAGATGAGGCAGCCGCAGCTGGGAGGAGGGACCAGCGCGGCTCTGTAACAGCTGTGCTGCCCCGGCGGCGGCCGCCGCCGGCGGGAGGAGCAGGGCACCCGCGCCGCCCTCCGCCGCCGGGGGACACCCGCGCCGCCGTGTCCGGCACCGCGCGGGGCCGGGGGGGAGCAGAGATAACTTTCCCCTTCAGCCTCTCGCAGGCGGCGGCTGGGCCGGGGGCTGCTCCTGCGAGGGGAGGGGAGGGGAGATGCTCCGGGGTAGGTGCTGCGGCCGGGAAGGTGGCGCCCGCCCCAAGGGGCTCTCCCGGCCGCCGGGAGTTGGCTCCTAACGCCGTCGTCACCTCCACCGTCCCGGAGGGAAACAACTAGCCCTCGCCGAGGTCGCCAAACTGAGGGGCGGTCGCTCCTTCTCCGAGGTGGGCCGAGGCCGCCAGACCCAACCTTCACCTGCCCGGCGACGAGCCGGAGGCCCCGGGCACCTGCTCGGGGTACTGGGGTCTCCCCGCCGCCTGGTGGGCTGCGGCCCCCCTTCCTCCTGAGCTGCCCGTCACGGATCCCTGGGCCGGATCGCCCTCGCCTTCGCCGCCCGATGAGGCGGGTCAGGGATGTGAGGCTGCGGCCCTGGGGGGGGGGGAAAGTTAAGCAAGAGTTGCATACACCTCGCTCCTACATCCTATTTTGACTTTTTGTCTCCAGAAAGCTATTCAGCAGAGAGGCTGACTGATTAATTGATTTTAATGAAGGTCTCCCTAGGCTCAAATTCACAGACAGCTTTATTTAAAATTAAAGGGAAAAAAAATTGCTCATCAGGAAGGCTCTCTCTTTTTCTCCCCCAATTCTGTTTTATAATAATCTTTTTTTCTATATTTATAAAATTCTACACTATTATTAATATTTTTGAGCAAAAGTATGGCAAAAAAAGTCCACCTCAGTATCTGCATGAGACTCTGAATTGGTTAGATAGAAGTGGTTCCACTGATCCCACTGATGGATAGGAGTCCCAGGCTGTTCTCATCCGTGGGAAATCAACTGTGTACACAAGAACAAGCCTAGCTCTTGCCTGTCTTGTTACCTGTATTGCAGGTGGGGATGTTCCTAGTGTTGCTGAGGGAGCCACAGAACAACAAATCCTAAAAATGTAGTAGAATGGTTAGTGAAGAGAAAGATGAGTATTTGCCCATTTGCTTAAAGCATGAAAAGTCTTGAAGCTAGTTCCTGGTGTCCTGTATATGAGAGAACCTGTTGTTTATGTCGAGAAAACAAGCTTTATCTTGCAGTTTATTTTAGTCATTTTCTTACATCTTCACTTAAATATTTTTCTGATGTTTTGCCCTTGTCCAATTGTATTTTTCCACTCCTTCTGGTTTACATCAAAGCAAGCACAAAACCTACTTTCCAGAAAAATACCATGCGAAGAAGACTTCTCTTACTTCAACACCCAGAGCTGGAGTTGGTCAATGGAGTTTGCATTGCCATGAGATGCTGAAACACAGAACTATAACAATATTGTAGATTTTACACTTCAAAAAAGAATGGTAATATGGACGCATAATAGTCCACAATATGTTTTCAAGGTTCACTGTGACCTCCAGTTTAGAGGATTGGGGAACTGCTGCTGTTAGGCATTTTGCGAAAATGTCTAATTCTTTTGAATAATATAGAGGTACATCTGTCATTTGGTTTACCTGTTTCAAGCATAGCTGCTTTGCAGGTTACTATTCCTCTAATTTCTCCGTGGCGTTTCTGATGTTATCAAAGGAGCTTGCTCACTGTGAGTTGACTCAGCAAAGGAGGAGTTGTTCCTACTTAAGACCGTAATTCTGGAAACTCATGCCGCACAAGCTGCTGTTGTGAATAGTACCACAAAATCAGGTATGTGCAAGTACCCATGTTATCAAGACATAAAGCAACAAATAGTAAGTGTGGAAGAGGAGTAAAATGGTAAGATAGGCATCTTCCCTAATAAATTGTAATTTTAAGACTAATTTGTGGAGTCAAACATGTAGGCCTTCTTAAACCTATAGAGGTTTTAGTAGGCATGAATTTTCAACATTGTTAACAAAATAGGGATTGTAGATTTTACTTTTTTGTTTGTTTATGAGTAGGAATCGTCATAATTCAAATAGAAAAGTTCTAAGGCAGGAAATCAAGCTTAATCAGAATGAATAATAAAGATAAGAATTTCATGTGGCTAATTTATGAAGGTCAATAGATTTGTCAAGATCTTTGTCAAGATCTTTGTCAAGATGTCTGTTATGAAACAAAACTGTGATGGACATTGGGTTGTTATCAATAACTTTTAATAGCTGTTAACAAAGAGCACTGCTCACCTACAAAGAAATGAAAGTAGGTTTGTAGCTGACAAGTAATAAACATTCATCGTTAACCACCTGCTAGTAATAGACAATGTAATGATTGCTTTTTGATGTGTGAACTTGTCCAGTTAGCTGCAGGTCTCTTTTCATTAATTGTTTGCTAAATTCTCAGAATTTTTGAGAGCCTTTGAGCTAGGGAGAGCACTTAACTCTTGCAGCAGTCAAGAAGAGCTGAAAAGCCAGGAGTTATTGGTATTACATAGAGAAAGGATTCAGGTCAGTATCTTTTGATACAGTTACACCTCCTACTCTGTAGGGCCTGTTTTTGTACGTATTCAGCTTTGATGGCTTTAGTTAGGATAGTTTTAACACTTCTACTTTTTTTCCTATGATTTAAACACTTGGAACACTCTCACTGTTCTTCCATAGAGTCAGGAGGGTTTTCTTCCCAGCATAGTTAAGAGATTTCTGCCCCTGGTTTTGGTGTCCAGGCTCATGACAGATGGGCAGGTCCAGTAAAGAATGCCCCAAAATTAACTCTTCTCATGCCTGATGCACTGTTGTTGTCGTGTTACTCTCTGTGTTACAGACAAAATACATTCATTATGTTCTGATAATAACACATACATGTTTACTGGTGTTTGTAGAAAGATCACACACTCTTCCTCATGTACTTGTTCTTTTCTCTAGCATCTGGGAAATGGAGTAATTTTATCAAACTTCTTATCATTATTTTAACCAATCCAATATATTTTGAAGTTCTTGATTATGAATTATCACAATGTGAATGATTATGATGTGACAAGTGTTGTTCCTTGGGGGTCGGTGTTGGGACCAGCACTGTTGAACGTCTTTGTTGGCAACATGGACAGTGGGATTGGGGCACCTTCAGCAAGTTTGTCAATGACACGCTGGGGAAAAGGGACACCATCCAGAGGGACCCTGACAGGCTTGAGAGGTGGCCCTGTGCAAACCCCATGAAGCTCAACAAGGCTAAGTGCAAAGTTCTTCATGTGGGTCAGTGAAATCCCAAGCACAGGCCGGGGAGAGACTGGACTGTGAACAGCCCTGCAGAGGAGGACTTGAGCATGTTGATGGATGAGAAACCTGACATGATTTGGCAACATGTGCTTGTGGCCCAGAAGGCCACCTGTATCTTGCACTGCATCCTGGGTGGCCAGCAGGTCAAGGGAGGTGATTCTGCCCCTCTACTCTGCTCTTCTGAGACCTCACCAGAATACTGTGTCCGCCTCTGGAGTCCCCAACATAAGAAGGATGTTGACCTGTTGGAGCAAGTGCAGAAAAGGTCCACAAAGTTGATCAGAGGACTGGAACTCCTTTCCTATAAAGATGGGCTAAGAGAGTGGGGCTGTTCAACCTGGACAAGAGAAGGCTCTGGGAACACCCTATAGCACCTTCCAGTGGTTGAAGTGGGGCATATAAAAAGGCTGGAGAGGGAATTTTGGCCAGGGCATGTAGTGATAGGAGAAGGGGTGATGGCTTTAAACTGAAGAGGGTAGGTTTAGATTACACATTGGAAGAAATTCTTTACTGTAAGGGTGGTGAGACACTGTCACGGGTCTCACAGAAAAACTGTGGATACCCCATCCCTGGAAGTGTTGAAGGCCAGGTTGGATGGGGCTTTGAGCAACCTGGTCTCAGGGAAGGTTTCCCTGCCTGTGACAGGAGGGTTGGAATTAGGTGATCTTTAAGGTCCCTTCCAACCCAAACCATTCTATTATTCTATGAGCATTTTGTTATTCAAGCTTTACTAGGACAGAGAACTAGAGAATCCATGTGACAAACTACCAAAGTGCTCAGAAGTTGCCCTGTCATTTTGTTCTGTGGGAGAAATAAATGGAAATTAGGCCCAAATGATTTCTCAAGCCACAGCTAATTGCTGAGTAGATCTATTTCAGAGGTGATAATTACTGTAAAGGATACTTCATATAAATAGAACTGAGAAAAGGCTCAAATGGCTGGTGGGCCCTGTTTCATTTGTTTTTGAAGAAGTTACTTTGAAGGCCCCTACTACTCTTAGCTCAACAATCATTTCGTCTTAGGCAGACTGTCAGGCACAACTGAGGGCAGGACTGTAGGTGAGAAGGATGTGCTGCTGACGGCTGGTTACCTGTGCAAATTTCTAATTCATCCGAGTACCTGCTTAAAAATGCATATGTTAGGACTGCATCTTTTCTTCACTAACTTAATGTATTTCTGCCTCATTTTAAGTCCATTTCGATAAAGTCAGAAACATGTTTAGAGTAATTTTAATTCAGTTCTTCTTTAAACTCGATGTTTTATGGTCTAGGATCCCTTATATTCTTGGATAGTCTGGTTCTTAGACCCTTTTCAATGCCTTTGGATTGCTGGTCTTCCTAATAACTAATTTTTACTAATAACTCAGTAGTTAGACTGTGGTAATTAACTGCTATAACTGCAGGGCCTTATCTGTGGATAGGTTGCTACCAGCCACTCATACTGTTCTGGATTCCCAAAAGCCAGTTTTTCTGTCTGGAAGGCTAGAGGTCTGAATCTGAAAAATTTGGTAGTTGCTACCCTTGGTAGCTTTGAGGGTGATAAGACTTTTATTGAAGACAACACCCCTCTGTCAAATACTGAGGAAAAGCCAATGCTTTCTTCAGTCTTATTTAAAACCCGGTTTAAGTACTTGTTTTCAGCTGTGTTTATAATAGTGGAGCATTACTGGGAAGACTGTTATGACTCTTGCACAAGGGCAACATAAATCTGTGAAACTTGTAAAAATGATAGTCTTTTAAAATTACGTGTTCTGGTTTTTACACTAATGAAGTCATACTTGAAAATATCTACTTAAAAATAAATCAAGGGTAATCAGATATTACAAAGCAATGTTTGGCCTCATGTTCCCCTAAAAATGTTACTGATTCATTCTTCAATAACAATTTTAATAATTTAATTTCTACTTGCCTCTGCATACTGGCCATATCAGAAATGTCCCACAATTTGGGAAGATTTTATAACAGAGACATATCACTGCTGCAGAGTAATTGTACAAGTAAAACATATTTATGCAATTTGTGTCACGAGAATCCTATTTTTAATTTATACTACTGAATTAGTTTTCTCTTGGCAGTGCATTGTATAGCTTCAGGGTGCAATGGAAAACCAAAATGTTAAGCTGGGAAAATACTGTATTCCCCACTAGTTCCAGATGCCCCAAAACAATAGAGAGAAATTCTATTTAGCTGAACTTTCTGAAAGACTTCAAATTTTCAGAGGACAGAGCTTCAGACAAACAGGAGTTCAAAGCTACCTCTGTATTTCCAGTTACCTATAGCCCAGAAAAAAGAAAATTTTCTTGTTTTGTTTTGATGACTTTAGGAAAATTGGAGCTAACGTGATGTAGCATAAACCATTATTACGGTGTTAGTCTGCCTCAGAATTATAAAATGCAAACTATTTCAGTGGTCTCTTGTAAGAACCCACAATTACATAGGTATTGAATAACCTACTCAATTCTTACTATGGATTATAGTGGAAGACCTTGCTAAAACCTTTTATGTCGTTTCACTCAGACAATCGGGGATAATTATCATGTACATTTTAAAATAACTGGCTGGAAAAGTAACATAATTTTGTAAGTTTGTCTCAATGAAAGGCAAACTTGTTCTTTAATGAAGGTTAATGGTATAGAGTGAAATTTTCATTTTAACAGGTTTTACAGCACCTCAAAAATACAGAAATCTGTAATTCTGAAATTTTTGCCTCTTCCACTTTTATTTCCTAAATTGAGTTCCCAGCTTGTAACCAGATTTCATGGCATCTGCTGACATAACAATTTCTGAAGTCAATTAAAACGGCAAATTCATTCCAAAGTATATTGAAATTATAGTATCATTTTCACAAAAAGGTCCTAAATTAGAATGAACACTTCCTAGTGTTCTTTGTTTGGAGTAGAAGTGCCATGACAAAATACAGATGTCAAACTGTCTTATCCTCTCACCCTGAAGATCATTTGGGATTCCGTAGTTGCAGGGTGACTTAAAGCGAATATAAGGCAACTCTAACTAACATCAGTGATCAGGAGTGCATAGACATGGGACCCAAATCCCACGTGGTTTCGTGTCGTCTCATGTCTTCCTTCCTATTCACCTATTCCTCTGCCCTAAATCAAAATTTACTTAGGAAAATCTGGGTCCTTCATTTCTGGATGTCCCAGTCATAGGGAGCTGTGTATCTTAAAGCCTGCAAATTCAGAACAGACTCTCTTCTGTTTAGCCTGAGAATTCCCCATTTAAAAAGTTCTTCACTGAGCCAAGAATACCGGTGACAGGGAGAATTCTGCATTGAGGCATAGATGCCAGCAAAAATCCACTTGCTAAATCATATGTAGGGTCGGAGAATTCCCCAGGGAATGTTCCCTGTTCTTACAAGAAGTGCTTTTTTTCTCATTCTTACGTTAGGTGAGGGAAAAGAAGGCTTTGACATAAAGTTAACTTGCAACTCTGGGGATGCATTGCAGTCTCAAGGAAAAGAAAATCAGGTAACTTTAACAGGAGGCTTAGCAATCATTAACTGTGGAGCATCATATAATTGGAAAGGAGATTCAGACTTCAGAATAATCCTCATTTGCAAATGAAAGAAACCTCCACCCTAGTAAACTTCTCAAATGATCTTCTTTAGGGAATAAACCATCAGAAGCTGAGATGCAAGAATATTGCAAATCAGTTGCTATCACTACTGAGGGTGGAATGTCTTATAAACATATGCTTATTGTGACAGCTTAAATCAGAGAGACAAATAATGTGCCTGTCATCATCACATGGATCATGAGGAGTGAATATGGCCACTGCAGTTCTGAAAAAAAAGCCAGGAGGACATCAGCTACTGAAAATTTAGGTAGTTCTCTAGTAAGAGCTGAGGACCTATGAGTATTCTCTGCCCTTCGCTGAGCAGATTGCTACATGTAGTTTACATGGAATCACCTGTTCAAATCCACAAATACGTTCTACCATTGGAAGTAGCTATTCAATAGGAATAAAAGAAGCAAAATCTCTGGAATATTAAAATGGAATATTAAAATTGTGCTGTGCAAAAAATCTGAAATGAAGAAACTTGCTGGTAATTAGAAAAAATAAAAAGGAAATGGGAGAAAATATGTGAACAGTCCTCTGAAAAAAACATGGGAAAGATGGTCAAGGATGAGGGTCTAACACTTTCACAAAGACAGTATTTACTGTCGGCTGTCCTATGCAAGGGATGCAATTCCATATCATATAAAATATGAATGCTCACTGAAGAAGAGTGCCAAGCAGACCCAAAGCCTCCATTGTTTCCTGCAGAAGAATGCATAATTGGGAAGGCTTCAAGGACTCTTCTGATACCTTTCAATGTATATTACATCATAAATCTTACATTAAAAAAAAAATCGAAACAAAAAAAAATCAACCTGTTTTTACATTTATCCTTTTTCCCTCATCTGGATAACAGTGTTGGAATCTGTGAGATACATAATTACTTGAAACACACACTCATTTTGTGTGTACTCTGACTTGCATACGCACACTGACTTCAGTGTGATTGTAGGTATTTAGCGCTTTGGAGAATTTTGTCTGTAAACAGCTGCAGAAGCTCCTGCTTTACATAAACAAAAAACTAGTCATCACAGTGCAGCAAGTCACGGGTCTCTTTCTAAATAAACAAACAAAAGCGCCTGTGCATAATGCAGTATTTGGAAACAAACTTGGACATTACTGACTCTTCAGAACATTTTCTGATTTAGATATTTCATATGAAACAAAAGAAGCTAACATGCTTCTACGTTAGATGCCAGGAACATCTTGTGAGGAAAGATGTGAAATAAAAGAGGATAGATTTGAGGTATTTTGATAAGGTATTATAAAGCACTGGTAGAATGTTGAAGTGTCTTACTTCTTATTTCCAGCTTTTATATCTGCATCCTGCAAATTCACCGTATTTCAACCTAAACAAATTACTGACTGTCCAGAACCAACTTTTTCAAACTACACTCTATAAAAGTAAAGGAACATATTCCATAGAGATAGAGGTACTTAATCTTGCAGAAGAAGGAAGAAAATAAACAAAACTATATCCTAAACCCTACTCATTTTTGGGTTCTTAATGGAAATGTATCTTTGTAATAGTGTCCATGTATCTACAGATAACAATCCTGATGTTTTCAGTTATTTTCCCACTTCTGTGTTTATACTGTAACTAGACCATGGCCAGCCCTCCCAAAAGTATCAAAGGACATAGTGAAACGAATCCTTATCCCTGCTTTTCTCCTGTCTGTGAACAAAACAGAACAGATTATTTCTAACAGCTCACTCCTTTGTGCTCTTGTTTGGAGTTCAGATTACTTATGCTTAATTCATTGTCTCTATGAATCCATCTTCCACTATATAATTTTTTCACCCAAAATTGTACCAGAAAGAAAAGTTTTGGGGAGTTTAATAAGCAGAAAACTTGCTTAGCTTTTTTCTGAAAGAAGATGATTTTTTCTGTTCTACATCTATTTTTAATACTTCGTTTTATATAGTTTTGGGGTATACAGATGTGTGACTAAAGAGTAGAACTAGAGGCTTCTTATGTGTTTAACAGATGTGCCTTCTTGTGATGACAGTAAAAATATATTCAAGCACTGGCAGATTCACACTTTGTCTTCAGCTGGTTTGAGTAGCACATTTCCAGCTTAGCCATAGCTTGAGAAGTTGCATTTTCACCTTGTGTTGTCTTGGAAGTACACAGAAATATAATCTCTTAAATTGTAAACCTGAAATGATTCTTTGATATACAAACATAGAAAAAATATGATTTAATTTAGAACTCTTAGTAGGTAACAATAGTTTCTTTCCATCTCCTCATTGGATTAGTAGTCAAATGTTCCTGGTTAGTCTTTGTTTTGGTAATTCCTTTGTCCTTTGAGCTTCATCACAATAATTTTTATATGCATAAACGAAAAGTTAGATTTTTCAACTTGGTGTATTAGGTAGATTAGAAGGTCTCTTTCTGCTGAAGTAAACTCTTACAGAGCCATAAAAGTTGTTGGAGCTTTCATTTGGGTTAGAATTTCAGAGAAAAGACTATATCAGACTATGCATTGTGGAACTCTGGCCATACCCTACCTTCCACACCACAGGTGTTCCACTATGATTTAGGCCCTGATCATAGAAGGACGATGAACTCCTTTCCTTTGTCCCTTAACTAATCCCAACTGAAGTCAGAGGGGTTCCACACCTATGTGCATTTACATGAAGTTCACAGCTAGTTTGCAGTGCCAGCATTTTCTGAGTACAGTTCCGCTGTCAGATCTGCAGTGTCAAACTTAACAAGATTGGCAGTGGAGAATTTATGATTCACTTTGTTTTGGTTTTGTTCTGATTTTCTTTTGTTTCTGCTGTCTGGGAAAGCAGGAGCCAAATCCTTTTTCCTCCCTCCTCTGGGATGTTGGTTTGTTTGATAAACATATTCAAAGGACTATTAGTACTCAGGCAATACCCTCTATTCTTCAGTGTGTGTCTTGTGCACCTTTGATGCTAAACAACAACAATGATGATGGCTTGACTTGACTCTTGAGAGCCTGATTTCCTTGGTGAAGAGCCCTGAGAAGGGTCTACATGCTATATTTCCCCACCTCCCAGCAACATACCTGGGAGAGAAAAGAATGATCTCTGGAGGACCTCAGGAGGCTAGTGTAGGTGATAGTGTTTTTCTAGCTGCTGTAAATGAGTTGTCTTAATAGGCCAGGACAAGTCAAACCCAGAAAGTAGCACAGGTCTACAAGAAATGAAGACAGTTTGGTTAAGTGGAAGAAATTGGCTGTTATTTTATTCACCATTGTTAAACTTCCAGGGTGGAGGATTTGACGTGGTACTGAGTTTCAAGGACCTTGGTGAATCTACAAACTATTTATCCCTGAAAATGACTGCTATTATTGATTTAAGCATGTTTCCAGACCCCTCTTTGTTTTGAAAGGTAGACTTGTGCTTGTGCAGGCTATTTTCAGGTGAGAGGTCTATTTCATAGAAAGTTCCAGGCTAAATCTATTTCTGGAGTTATCAGGCCAGACTAATCATGCTTAACTTTATGCTCTCACCACGGTATCTACATAGTCATAGTCAGCAGATTTAACTTCTCTGGACAGGTTAAGTAAGTCCAGACCATCATTGCTCATCCAAATTGTTTGAATATCCTTCACTGCAAGGAAGCTACCTCTTACTCTGTGGGTGATGCTGCTCAGTTCGGTCACAACTGTTCACTTTTTGGGGAGGAGTAGACTTGCAAAGAGGTCACATCCTCATTGCCAGCATTATTCACTGGAATATTAGAAGTTTGGAAAAATTCCCTCTTATGTTTGAATCTTGTCTCCTTTTTACTTCTGGCAGTGTTTGGGAAGTGTTGGGTCCCACAGTGACGGTAGTTGTCAGTACTTCTTTAAGGACCATAAACTGTCAGCTTGATTTGAAGAAACACGCAATTTTCTTATTGCTTAGTGATAATCTATTGTTAATTAATACTCAATACTCTTCTTATTACCAGTGTTTTTTCATTTCAGTTTTGAGTCCGTATGGGAAAAGTTGACATATTGTCTTTTGGCCACAAAAGTTGACATATTGTCTTTTGCTGCCTGACTCATCCAGTTTTGTTTGTTGAGTGGTGGACAGAACACTCTAGCATCTCCTCCTGGAGGTGGATTAAGATCTCTGCTAATGGTATTAAGCCTTTCACTGCCTTTGATCACAAAATGATTTTGTCTCATTTGCTACTAAAAATGGAGGAAGTACCCTCTGGATGATAGCATTCTCACCTACCTGAGCACTTCCAATGGCTAAAGATTGTCACTTCATTGAGTTCCATACAGTACCTGCTTGTTTTACCTCATTTAATACATATAAGTGGTCATTTGAGAGTTCATTAGCAGTGTCATTTTTATCCCTTTTCCACACTCGGTGACCAAGCTGGCTCTATTAGTAGCAGGAGAAAGTGGTTGTGATGGATAAGGACCAGCAGTTGTGACTTAGTCAAGGCAAGGGCAAGCTGGTACAACAACTGGAAGAGATAATGGTGGTTTCTGTCTTACTGATTTCAGGAGATCTTGGACACCTGTTAGACACCTAGCTGCTCATTCTTTCCTCTCTTGTCAGCAGGGATAGAAGTTGCCTGTTCAAGGATGGCAAGGCTGTACTTTTCTTTGGGTGATCAATCTCATTCCATCATAAGACATGAGCCCACATGACAGAGAATGCAGTACAAAGGGGAGAAGACAACTAGTACAGAGAAGATTGTGAAGGTGCCATAAATCAGGACAGTGCAATTCTACAATCTGTTATACAAGCTGGTCATTTTATGTAGACTACTCTGCTGGAAAGCTTAATCTCTAACAAATTGGAACCACTGCAGAAAAAATCAGTTGTTTTCCTTATTAAGCAACATCTCTTTCCCAGATACACTGTTACTCTTCTTTATGATCGGCACTGTCTGCCTCCTGGTTTCTGAAGTAATTTTAGCTGTTGGTTGTGATCTGTATATGACAGAGTTGTACTTAGCTGAGATATTTACTCCAGCTCCATGATATACTAGTGCACCTGAGTCCACCTGAGGTGCCTGGCTTGAAAGCCATAATTTTTTTAGTATTTGCAAAACTGTTAAAGCTTTTTTAACACAGGCACAGACAAAGGCCTTGTTTTTCCTTTGAACTCATTGGAAGTAGCACAAGGATTCACTGGCATGCCTAAATTTAAAGTAGGTTGAGAGTGAATGGTCTAAGGAATGTGTTGTGACAAGCCAGTCTTCTGAGGGCCCTGGGCCATTGGATCTTCTTTCTTTGGCATGTAGAATATATTATAGTCGCTTATTATATTTCAGGACTACCTTTTTTCCCTTGCTTGTAGAAACTGGGTGTTGCTTGAGCGGGGATTTGAGGTTTGGAATTCTGGAAATTGTTCATTTAGTCAGGTTTCTTGTATTGCTTTTATACACACACATTCATATATATACAAATACATATATGAGTATACATATATATGTGTAAAAACATGCACGTATACATATGCACACACATACATGTTTACATTATTTATGATAGGGTTCTAATAGTTCTGCTTATTTGTTAAAGTGGAGTGCCTGGGTTTTCTGGCAGCATAGTGTTCTATGTAATCTGCCATTTAACCTAACAGGGAGAGGGGATCATAGTTCATCATTCTGGACTGCAGAACAGTGCCTTTTTCCATTTCATACTGCTAACTGGAGAGTCAAGAAATAATCCTACTAGAAGGCTTCAATAATGCCAGAGACTAGAAGAACTTGAAAAAAAAAAAAGATGCAGTGTTTCTGTATAGCAAAAATTTGAGGGGTAGGGTAGAACTTATAAAATGCCCAATTATTAACAAATGTGTACAAAATATTACAAGCGTATTTTGTTGTGTTATGTTTATCTGTTGTCTAATACAGATGAAACACTTTATTCACTGTCTCTCTGAGAACCTATTTTTTTCTTTTTTGAGTAAAAAATTCCTTCAGCAAGACCTAAAAACCTTAAACAAGGAGCAAAAATAACTAAATCTCTGTAAATAGGAATTTAGTTCACCTACAGCTGAAGCTGTTCCTTTTCAATGCCATCTCAAACAAAAGAAAAACAATCAGGTTGCATGCTCATGAAGCAATTTGTTACAGCTCCATGACTTTAGTAGTGGGAAGAAGTCCTTCCTTGCAGATATTATTCTTCCTTCTCTGAAAATAAAACTGGAGGATAAGGGGGAATTTACCAGACCTGATTTACTCAGAAATGCAACTGAATTTCTTAAAATCAACTTTCTTGGGATTAGCACCAGTTTTTTTGTTGATACTACTTTTTTTTCAGTAAACTACTTAAAGTTTATATAGTTAAAGATTTAAGATTGTCTGAAAGTTTCCAACCAGGAATTTGTACTGACCTAAATACATTGTGGGTTGGTATTTTTTTTTAAACCCATTTAACTCAAGCCAGTGCAACTTCTTTGTACAAACAATCTTTGTATAATCACTGAACAAGAACAGGCATTAATAAGTACCCAGGCAAGGTGGAATATCCTTTAGAAGTCTTTTTCTTCTAAAATGAATGGAGGCTAGATTACTAGTGTAATCAGAGAGAGAAAAAGGCATTAGAGAAGTAAAATAATGAACACATGTAAAAGCCAGAATTCTACCTGTAGAAAATATTTATAGTACTATCTAAATCACCTCTGCAAATACCTGCAATATTATTCTGGCACCATTTAAATTGCTGGGAGTGATGCATAGATGATAATCAAAAGAACAAAGAGGTCTCTTCAAATAAAATCTTGAAGCTGCATCAGGGGAGGTTTAGGTTGGATATTAGAAAAATGTTCTTCACCCAGAGAGTGATTGGGCACTGGAACAGGCTCCCTGGGGAAGTGATCACTTCGCCAAGCCTGTCTGAATTCAAGAAGCATGTGGACAATGCTCAGGCATCGAGTGTGATTCTTGGGGCTGTCCTGTGCAAGGCCAGGAGTTGGACTCAATGATCCTTGTGGGTCTCTTCCATCTCATTATATTCTGTGATTCTATGATTCTATGAAAATCTCCTGAATTTTCTAGACTTTTTCAAAAAGGCAGTATTAAGAGGGTCCTGATACATCGCCAAGCTGAAGGATAATAACTAAATAAATTAAAAAAAAATAAAATAGTGACTTCCCCCCAAAATGCCACCACCACCACCACCACTACCACCAACAAAAACCATTTCTGGTTTTATTCTACTATGTAAAGTTTTGCAAAAGTGTAGACTACTGTATTATATCCACCATAGGTTTTCTGCAGTTGCAAAACTGTACAGGGACACTTCATTAGGTTTAGAAATTATTTGGTCTTTCTTTGATTAGAGCAGTTGATGTAACACAAACTGAAATAAGCCCAACCTGGAACAGAATAAGACTGTCCTCACCACCTTTTGCACAAGGTAATTTATATCGCTTAAGGAAAGTGTTCCACCTCACAGTTTGGATAATAGAAGTATATTAACCACAAAGTTGAAAGCAAACTCTTTGGACAGACCTTATCTGTAGAGACAAGGAACCATCCTATCTTAGAAGGAAGCAAACTTCAGAAAGGGCCTCCTCTCTGCAGGGGAATGCTCTGCTTTGTCACTGCCAGCCCACATTACTGAACATTGGTGGTTTTCTTGGTTTCGTTTGTTATGTGTGGTGACTGTATGAACACTCACTCTGTGTGTTCTGGAGTAATGGTGTGGTTAATGCTAATTTCTCAAACACTTTATGGTTTTTTAAATAATTTGAGTGTTTTCAAAGTTTGGCACCTAGTTTCTGCCTTTGACAGGGAAAAACCGCTACAGTGTGTATGATTTTTCCCCCAGAATTAAATGTGCCAGCAGTTTAAGAGCCACAAATATATACTTCTCTTTTTTTCCCCCTTATATACAACTAATTATTTAAATGGATATTAAATGTAATTAAATGCAATTTTGCAGTGAAAATAATTGAAGTAATGAGGGTCTAAAAATGAAAGTCTAATCAAGACAATACTACTTTAGAATGCAAAGTATTTTTGTCTTTCCTCTCTCTTTCTTTGCTTATATACGTATGCATATGTAGTACGTGAATGGTATAGAATATGTAATAGCTTTAACTTTTTGCTTGTGAGTTTTGGTCTCTCTGGTATAAGGATGCTGATATGCTGTAGTGGGTCCAGTGGAGGGCAACAAAGATGACCAGTGACTGCTGCACATGATGTATAGGGAGAGACTTACTTCAATCTGAAGAAGAAAAAGTTATGAGAGTATCTTACTCTCCCAACCCACTTAATGTGAAGGTGCAGAGAAGACAGAGCCAGACCCTTCTCAGTGGTATGCAGTGACAGGAAAAGTGAAACAGACACAAATCAGATCACAGCAAATGTCTATTAGATATTAGGAAAATCTTTTTCACCACAAGGGTGTTCAAAATTTGGAATAGGTGCCTAGAGAGGGTGAACAACCTCCTTTTGTCTGAGAGAACTCGAACTTGGCTGGACAAGGCTCCAAGAAACCTGCTCTTGGGTGGGTAGTGGGCTAAGCAGAGACCCCTTCAAATGTCAATTATTCTGTGATTTTGTGGATCTAATGACAGGACATATTGCATGATATATGCATGACATATTGCTGTAGGCAAATTCTCAGCCTGAATAATTAGACAGTTCTAACCACCTCTCTTCCTGAAAAGTTTTTTAAAATCCCCAAAACTGAAAAAAAGATTGTGATTCTTCACTATACATTAAGGTTGACACAGCAAAAATTGTGAGCAATATTTGACAACATACAGCATGGGGTTATTATTTTTAGAAGTCGGTTATTATTTTTAAAACTCCTGTTATGAGTCATATCTATTAAAATAACTTTTATCAGTCTGTTACTGAGACAAGTGATGGCATCATCTAAGTTATCTGGGCAAGTGTACTTTCATGAAGGACCATGTTCCTTCAGAAAAATCTTTTTTTTCTTTCCAATGGAAAAGCTGGCCTATGGAATTTTGAGATGTCTGTCTAAATAGTGCGTTTAGTATACTTCACATTCCTTAAGTGTTGTTCATGCTTGTAGTCCCTGGAAACCATGGAAGTTTGGGTTGCACTATGGCCTAAGAATATCAGTCTGGACATTTTGTAACCATAGATTCTTGCTTTTTATATTTTCATTGCAAGTACCAGTTTAAACTAGAATCCTGTTAGGTTTTCTATAGAAGATAAGACTATTTCTTGTGGTATATGTATATTTGAATGGTCTTCTGTAGTATGGAAACTGAACTACAAATGTATTGAGTAAGACCTTATTGATCTTCAGTATTTGCCAAATGGCTGGGTTTCATAGACCAGTACCTTTTACCTCCCTCATGTCTTCATCTAAGAATGGCAACATAATTGAAGCAAAACCTGTAAATTACTATATGTAAGTTATATAATTTTTTTCTTAGGGTCTTAAGTTTTTTGCTTCATTTTGTTTTTTGCTGAGGCTTAAATGTGGTTCCATGTCTGTGCCTGAGGTTTTGCAAATAAGTGGTAATCCAGAAATTTTTCTGTGAACCGTTTTGTTGTTTTGTGAATTTACAAGTAAACTGTATACAGCAAATTTAACCTTCACTTAAAAGATTGCATCTTTACTCTTGAAGAATATATTCCATTTTTGCTGCAAGATAGGTTAAAAGAATAGATCAGAAAAATGGACTGGTGATATCTGTGCATGTGAGGCAACTTCAACATATTCAGTGTTGGAGGAGCAACAGCAGATAATACAGGAACAGCCTTTATTAGGTGGGTTTTTCAAGGACAGCAGGGGGTACTGCAAACTCAGGTTTGTCTGGGTGAATAAAAGTATGTGACTCAGAGTGAAAAAAACCCTCCTCTGTTACAGAGGACTGCTTTTCTGTGAGTTTAAGTACATCTTGACAAGTGTAGGTGAAGCTATCAAATCCCCGGAAAATATTGGCCTCTATTTATTTACAGGACAGCGGCTGCACTAAACTCCCTATATTGGCTGCCTTGACAGCATGCCTGAACCTTCTATGGGAATAGTTTAATCTCTGCAGAACTTTGACCTCTCTGCTGAATATGTCAGAGAGTTCAAAACTTTGTGTGTTAAGTCTCTTTTTTGGCTCCTTCAACTTTCGTATCTCCTAGATGGAACAGAAAGCACCAAGTGAACAAAGTAGGCTTGTTGTTCTGACTTGACTCAGATTAGTAAATTATACCTCACTTGCTGTACTTAAAACATAACACTCACATGTATATGCTAACTTTATTCTTTATGCATTGCTTTCTTGAAATATGGGTTTACTAGCTTGAACTTTTTATTTATGTTTACAAATCTACCTCCTGGATACATAACCAGGAACTTGTAAAATGCATCTGTTTTCTATGAATGATTTGTACAATCAGATGTCCCATCTTATTCTGAAAAGGATAGACTGCAAGTAAGTGTCATGAAATTACTTATAAAATAATAAAATTATATGTTCAACCAGATACTGTATTCACCATTTACTATATATGCTGCTTTTTTTTTCAGTATATGCCTCACTGTAACTTCAAAACAGAATGTTACATAAAAATAGAAATCTAAACAGAAAGTCTCCTTGGAAAACTTGCTAACCTAAGTACATTCAAACAGTATAATTACAGAATTGAATTTAATTTATTTCTGTCTCTAGCTCTGCTGGAATCTCCTTTATAATCATAGGAAAGCATAGCATCATCTTATTTTTTTCTTTATTCATACCTCAAGAATATAAACTGTCTGACATGAGAGATCATGCACTTCAATTCTAATTTTCACTGTAATTCAAAACTCAGTGTAAGTAGTAATTCACAAACTTTTAAAAAAACATGCTGTGTTTTGTAGTTTGTCTTTTTTTTAAATTCCTGAAGATGTTCTTTTGTAAATTATGTGATAGGAAAATATAATTTTTAACATTCGGTAAGGTTGTTATAAATTGTTAGAAGTTATACTTTCAGCCTGAGATAAATTAGTCTTTTGATAGTCACACAGTAATTTGCCATAGCTTTGTATATTAAATATAAGATTGGATTCCTACAGGCAAAATACTTGACTTAACTCACAAGGGAATGAGAATTAAAATTCATGGATGATGAGGCAGAAAGTGGTGTGATCCATGACCATTACCTGAGGGCTTCTGTGTGTACATAGTAAGTTGTATGGAGCTCAAGAGATGTAGGTGGATAAGTGGTTGCACTGTAAATTGCCTAACAGTGATTTTCTCAGCAGAGTCTTGCATGGAGGCTTCCTCCATACTAAGAAAATTCTCTGAGGTGGAAGGATTTTCTGTGATCAGTGGGTTAAGGGATGTAATCAACACCCTAGAGCAAGATTTCTTCACCTCATGAATGAGTGACATCAAGAAGTCTTGAAGTCAGAGATAATGCAGAATCACAGTGATTCGTTCTTATCTCACCTCTCCTTGGGAAAAAAGAAATCTCTAGATGTATCAGATATGAAAAAAGAAAGCAAATTATAGGAATAACAGAAATTATAGGAAATCAGCAATACTTCTTTTTTTTTTCTTTGAAGATACTCTACGAATAGCTACCAGACTGCACAAAGTTAGACTAATTCTGTCTATACCTGGAAGTATATTTTATATATATTATTATGTAAGTATATATAATTCTATTACCATCCCTAAAAGTGTTCAAGAAACAACTTGATGTGGCACTTAGTGCTGTGGTTTAGTTGTTATGGTGGTGTTCGATCAAAGGTTGGACTCAATGATCTTGGAACTTTTCCTATCTTAATGATTCTATACATAAGAATTCGGAGGAAATAGCTGCCCTGATTGCTTCAGAAGTGAGACAGTATCATGGGGTTAAGCCCAGCCATCTACAGACTTTGTAGGCAAACCCCCTGACAACATTACAAAGAAACTTTAAAGTGTTAAGTTTTCAAAATGAAGCTTGCCTCATTCAGTAAATGTCAAAATTAAGGCTACAAGCATAAGTCAACCCTTTGAATTACCACCCTTTTTAACCTGTGGTCTATAAACTACTGATGGACTACAATGCTTATTCCTATATATACTGCAAAGCAACCAAAATGATCAAAACCAAACTTTGTGTTTAGTTATTTACTTAGATAAAGCAATCATGGAAGCAAAAGTTGGTCCCAGGATTTTTTCAAGAAGCTTGACTAAAACATAGAAAAGCACCTTTATGATAATATTTCATGTAATATCTTTGTGGCATAATTAGGGAAAGAAATAGATCTCCTGAAACCAATCCAATGTCTTAGAAAGAGCAGCTTACTGTTTATCCGATGCAATAAATGCATTACAGAAAAAATATTATGCGATACCCTGTTTTCTGCTATACATTGAGGGCCAAAGTTAATTCTGACATTTTTAGTATTTATTACATCGGCAACTAAACTTAATTAACATTGTTTTGACTGCAGGAAAATTACGAACAACTTAGAGCAGAAATTTGAAACAGAGTATTAGAGTTGTGTATAAACTTGTTTGTCACAGCTCTGTAGGAAAGAAAACAAAAGGTACTTGATGTAGCTGTTCAGTTAGTAAACTACATTTATGACCCAACTAATATCCCATAACTTGGAATGAACCTAAATCTTAATTCATTTCTTGAACTAGATCATATACGATTGTGATGGTTTAACCTTGGCTAGATGCCAGGTGCTCACTAAAGCCACTCAATGACTTCTCTCCTCAACTGGACAGGGGAGAGAAAATAAAATGAAAGGCTTACGGGTTGAGATAAGGTCAGGGAGAGATCACCACCTATTAACATCACGGGCAAAACAAACTTGACTTGGGGAAATTAATTGAATTTATTACCAATCAGAATCAGAGTAGGATAATACAAGGAAAACAGATCTTAAACCCACCTTTCCTTCACCTCTTCCTGCTTCCCAGGCTTAACTTAACTTCTTATTCTCTACCTCTTCCCCAGCAGCACAGGGAGACAGGGAATGGTGGTTACAGTCAGTTTATCACATGTTTTTTCTGCTGCTGCTTCCTCATCCTAAGGGCGACGACGAGTCCTTCCCCCTGCTCCAGTGTGGGGTCCCTCCCATGGGAGACAGTTCTTCATGAACTTCTCTGACATGAGTCCTTCCCACAGGCTACCTGCCTCTATGTGGACCCCTTCCACGGCGTGCTGTCCTTCAGGAACAGACTGCTCCAGCACGGGGTCCTCCCAGGGGATGCAGTCCTTCAGGAACAGGCTGCTGCAGTGTTGGCCTCCGTGAGGTTACAAGTTCAGCCCAGAAAATCTGCTGGAGTGTGGGGTCCTCTCTCCACAGGGCCACAGGTCCTGTCAAGAGCTTGCTCCAGCACAGAATTCCCATGGGACCTTCTTTCGGGCATCCATTTGCTCCAGCATGGGTGTCCTACATGGGCTGCAGATGGATCTTTGCTCCACCGTGGACTTCTGTGGGTGATAGAGGGACAACCTGACTCACCATGATCTTCACTATGGGCTGAGGGGAATTTCCGCTGTGCACTGAGCACCTCTTTCCCCTCCTTCTTCATTGACCTTGGTGTCTGCAGAGTGTTTCTCTCCCATATTCTCGTTCCTCTCTTCTTTGGCTGCAACTACTTCTGCATAACATCTTTTTCCCCCTTCTTAAATATGTGTCAGCAAGGTATAAGGAATAACATCCCCAGGAACTTTTGGTTTTGTTCTGCTAGCATTTAGACAAGATCAACTATCTCAGATTTCTTAGCACCTCCATTACCATAGAATATATATAATTATTTATCCTACCTTTTTCATCAGTTCCATCAGATATACCACTGTGATAGTTCCTTAAACTTCAGATCCTCTAGCATGGACCGTATTAATGTGGAAATCAGCAGTCTTTGCTTTTCTATGTTGCCCCATGCACATATCTCATATGTTATCTGAGGAAGCTATCTCTGACATTATCCATTTAGTACTCTTGTCAGATATCCACTAGCAGCTAGGCTAACAAGCAACTCTTTTTACAGAGATCATAAGATAGTTGTGGGCTGGTGAGCAGTATGATCATACTTACCTGGGCCATATTGGAACAAGCAGCTGAGAGCTGAAGTATCTTCAGTCCCATCACCCATAACGTACAGACTTCATTCCATCAATTGCTGTGTTTTTCCATGTGACACTAGGAATACATTGCATAAGTGTCTTTTTATAAAGGATTGAGCTGCATTACATTCTGAAATTTTATGTGTCAAACTCAACTCTTGATTAAGTCAGTATATACCTAACGAACTGAAAGCTCCTGATTTAAAACCTTACGAACCAGGCAAGAATCCAGCCTTCTTCTACAGTGTTTGCAATCTCATTGCTCGATCTGTACCTGTAACAGACACTGCACATTTCTGAGAGGATACTTCCCAGTTTTATACTTGTTACAATCCTTACAAATAATTCATCTGCAGATCTTGATATTAACACAGTTGCTTCTACAAACAGTGCCATGATGAGGATATTTGTATATTTCAGAACACACGGTATTCACATTACCTCTGTAATATTGTGAACTGATGTCAAAGAAATGTGGGCTTTAATCAGACTAAACAAGTTTTTTTCTTAAATTGTTTTGTCTTTTGGAATCAGATCACTCTTAAGTCAGCAGAAAACTCTTGTGAATTAAAGCAGAACTTGAACTGAAGCTTTAGAATAGGCACGCATTTCTTTTTTATTGTATGCCTTTTAAATTAAAAAGGGAATAAGTATAAAAATAAAAACACAGTAGAGTGAATATTAAAAATAGGAACCTTTGAAGTCAGGTGTTCTACAGATTACTCAAATGCATTTACAATAACCTATATAGCAGATAGGAAATGGGGTTGGGACATTTTTGTAATGTGCAGAGAACATAGCCATGTTTAATGACAGATGAACAGTCTGCATTTGCTAGAAGTGGCAGCTGGTGGGTTTAGGCTTTTCTATTCAAGGAACCTGGAAATAGCTAAGCAGGCATCTAACCTGCATCTCAGGTTATAACCTGAGCCTATACTTCATTCTCCATATCATAGTACCACCCAATTTGGCAACGTTGTTTGTATCCTTTTTAAGAAACTTCGGAATTGCCAGATTGCTTTAGCAGAAAAGCTGCAGGTACAGACCATTTCCACAAGCAATGCACTGGTGGGAACTGGTGAGATCCCAGCTGCTGCACCCTAAAACTGAGTGTCCCCTAGAAAATTCAAAATCTGAAAAGGATGATTTCAGAGCTCAAGCACATTAAAGAAAGAGAAAAGATGCTACGAATCTCCTGTGCAGCAGTTGACTAGCTCTCCAGGAGTAAAGTAAATACAGGTGAATACCTCCCCACTGAAGTAAGGGAGCACTTTAACATGGACTTCAAGAAGACCACGGTGCTGTCTGTAAGTGAACAAAGTCTCTGTAAGCACATGGTCCCAGCCGTATATATCTTATTCCTGCATGTAATCCCTTTCCTAACTAGTCTCCTTCCAAATGGTTAAGTTCTTGTGATTTTCTCTGTGAATGAAGACTTGACCTCTGATTTTGTTGCTAGTGAGTATTTAAAAGTCTCTGTCATAATACCAAAAATTTGTCACTTTGCTTGCCAGTCCCTTCAGAGAGGCTAAAGCATGTGGGAGCAAAGGTGTATATGTCAGTCGTTCCCATGGATAACTGGAGAAACTCCAAATCTTCATATCCATTGATATAACACTGCTCAGCTACTAAAAATGACCCAGTCTTTAAGTGGAAAAAGTAGATTCCCTTCATGCTCCTAACTTGTCATCTTCTGCATAAAAACTTGCTTCCCCAGATGAGGTTTCTCTTAAGAGATAGGACATCTTTCCTTTTTTTCCTTCTGTATTTAATCATCTCATCATCCATTATGTAGTCCATCTGCCCTCTTGTGGTTTCCTTTTTGATCTTTCCACTTTTACTTTGCATTTTTCAGAGACTTCTCGATGATTTTATATTTCCTGTTCTCTAAATGTGGGATGAGCTCACGAGTCAAGTTTCACCTCTCATTGTATTTTTCTAGTCTGAGTAATGCTGAAATCCATTTTTAGTCTTAGATAAGGCTGGGAATTAGTTGCAGCCCTGGGAAGACATCCAGTGTCATGAACAATATGGTCAGTTCTTTTAGGACTTTTCTCAGTTGCTCTGACACTCTGAGGGGAAAGTTCTTTCACATAATTCTCTGTTTTAAGTGTATTTTTAAGGTGTTTCTCAGCTGACTCATCTCTTTTGGGGGGTAGCAAATGAATTTTGAGAGTGCGGTTCTGACATCGGTGAAAATGTGAAATTAGAGAAAGATGCACAACAGATGCACAGCTGTGCTAACACTTTTTCTTGGAAATAGATCCTTTAACTAAGAAGTAGCCTGCACTGCCCTTGGCTTGATGAGCACTCTGCCCTATGGATTAACATTAATGATGTCTATAGGACTATTCGTTAAAAAATGTTTTTCGGAATGGCTTTGCATTCACCTTGGCAAATCAAGCTCTGTAGGGCAATAGGAGGAGGACTTTTTGGTGTGTGGTTGTATCACGTAATGCAAGGATGCTCATTGGTGATGAGAGGGAAGAAAACGCCTTCTTCCTCATTATCCTTTATTCTTCAAATGGAGCAATTACTAAATCTCAAATCCTGCCATCATTACAAAAGAATGTATTTAAGGAGAAAAGTGTATCTTCCCAGTGTATCACCACCTGGTGCTGAACAGCCCAGGTAGAAGAAAAAGAAATCAAGGATTTGATTCTTGGTTGTTTGCAGTTTTAAAATGCTTTTCGGATCTGTCCCCCCATATAGGCAGCTGAGATGTGTGTGGGAGGTGGCTGGTAGGAGGGAGCCAGGGGCTATTTTGCAGCTTTTCAGAAGTGACAAGGTCTCTCACTGGTTCTCTTCCAAATACTGCATAGTACAAGCTTTTTGACAGAACTTCTACAGCTGGCTGATGTGTGTGGTAGAATTTGCTGAATGACATACTAAGACTTACCTTATTTGACATTTATTTTCTTCTTATTTTGGTTTCCAGGAATTTTTTGCTGTTATCTACTTCTGAACCCCCTGTTTGACAAAAAAACCCATGCACAATGCTATGAACCCCTCCCATTCTTTATGGCTCCTTTGAGACTCATGAAATAACCTTGTACCTTGCTTAATGAGACCTGAGAAGTGTGTGTGTGGGGGGGAAGTTCAGTACTGAAAACGCTAAGTGTTTGTCAAAAATTCCCAGGACAGAGTGTGGAAAGTGAGAGAAATAAGAATGGACCATTGCTATATTTTTATATTCCTTAGCTTGGAAAGAACAACTTAATATTATTGCTAAAAGTACCCTGTAGGCATTTCTAAGCCTATATGAGCCTTGAAAATTAAGGAAGCTGGAAGCTGCTTCCAGGAAGCCTAAGGGTATATCTTTATAGAGAGTTGCAGGCAGATGAAGGGTGCTCATTCCACACTAAGTTTACTGGCTGCAAGCCAGCTGTGAACAAGGGCCAGGTACAGCTATTTTAGCACAATCCTCAGCTTCAGCTAATGTGTCATCTGCCTCTGGGACAACAGCCTCTCGCTCTTGTGTGGAGAAAGAATTTTTTCCTTTCAAAAGTTCCTCTTTTTGAGTTGCTTAAACTTAGTTTAACTTTAGTAAATCATAGGTGTCTGCTATCTGTGATTGCTTATTGTTCAGGATGAGGACTTGTACATTGAGACTCAGAAGGAGAGGACATAGTTATTACACTTGTTTTTCCACAAAGTGAAAACAAACTTATGGCATCATGGTGATGCACCCTTCTAAATTGAGCTCCTCTAGTGTGAGCTATAAAGTGCAGCCAGTTGTATCTACAGACAGATGCTCGAACTGTGCAGGTGTAGGGAAAGAAATGTGCTGTCTGTGGAACAAGCTGTCTGTGGAATAAGAAAACCAAACCAAACCAAAGTAAAACCCTATCCTATCTCAGAAGTTAATTGTAAAGCTTGGTTGTTTCCATCAGAAGTTAGGGGATGGAGGGGACCAAAATAGAGTAAGGTTTTTTTTCAATTTGTTCTGAAAGCCTGGGTAACTTCACTTTCTGAAGAAGTAGAAGATTTTTCTGTTCATTTTAGGAGAAAACTCCAATTTCATGTCCCAGATCTTGCCTCCAAAATATGACTTCTGTTGATACTCTGATCTTTCTCTGATCTATACTTAACCAGAGTATTAGAAGCCTGCAGTGGTTTCAGCATTCATGAGAATAAATTTGGTCAGCAAGAGTTACTTAATGCTACCCAAAAGTTACTGTAATAATTAGAAATCTGGGCTAAATTCTGTGACTGGCACAGTTCAGTAACTTCAGTAACTTCTGTGAAAACTCACCAGGGGTTACTGCCATGAAAACCTATCCTGACTTTTTTGTTTTAAAAAACAACAATCTTCTTGTGGCTTCTGTGAAATGTAACACTTTTTTTCCTAAATAAAAGTGAATTGTAGTAAAATTTAATTTGTCCTATGATTTAACACTTAAATTTAGTGACTAAAATGTTAGCTTTCCTAAGTCATTGCAAAGGAGTAACCTGAGATTCCAGGTGTTGGCTGCCTTTTTTCAAGAAATGCCTGAGGAAAAAAAAGAAGCAGGATAAGGCAGGGCAATTTATTGTTCTGTATTGTTCTTGAGACTCTGTATGAAAAATTAAAGGCTTTTGAACTGCTTATACTCTGGTTTTGTTTTTCAACTAAAGTATTTCTGAGTTGAAGTAGAAGTAATATTTACTCAGAAAACGCAAGCAGCAAATGATTCTGTTGTGTTGCTTTTTATATTCATGTGATGCCACAAATATTATGGCATCATAATATCATAATTCAAGACAGATTGAGTTATACTTCTGCTGCTTCTCTGAGTGCTGATAAAAAGAGTTGATGATAGTGATGTTCAGAAATAGCCATGTTCAGTTAATGAACACCAGTATCATTACTCTAGTGTCTAGTAATGAACTCTGTAAAAACTGACAGACAGAGCACAGTCATAACATTATTACAGAATTAATATGATCTGTTAATAGCAAAAGTCTTGCTCTCATAAGGCATATGTATAGTATCAAGAAGTCCTCTTTCTGAAGTCAGGCTGCACCATTATACCTGGAATTCAGTTGATCTTGAGCTAAGAAAACCACAAACAGCCTAGTAGCAGCTGTATCAATTAATTGGCACCACAACAAATGACAGTGTGATACTGTCAGAACCCATCTCATTTTTATTATGCATATCAAAGTGAAGTTAGAGTGATTTTAGAATCGCAATATTAAAACCAGGTAACTATAGGCCAGTTTTCATGGGCTTGCATGATTAAGAGTATTAAAGGCTCTATCATCTGATAGTCTAAACTAGTATCGCTGACTTTGGCAGGACTGCAACAGTATACATCAGAAGACCTTTAAATTTAGCTGGAATCTAATCTATGTCAAGTACTCTTCTTTAAACCTGATCACGTGAAGTTGTAAGCTAACCAAATATTGAAAACTCCTGGTTTTTTTAGAAGGAACTGGACTGTATCTGTGCTCATGTTCAGTAATGAGTACATATTTTTGTCATAAGAGATGGAGATTAAAAAATGGCTGATAGTAACAGGAGAGAGTATGAGCTATGTTCTATGGCCTTTTTTTCTTACTGAGATTCAAAAGCACCTTGAAGAAAATTATCAAAAGACTTTTTGAGAGTTTTTTGTCATTTCTAATAGTATGAAAAATAGCTCTGATAGCTCAGAGGAACCAAGTTGTATACCTAGTGTAACAACTGGTTGAGCCTTCTGCTTTGAATTCTGATTTGAATTCATCTTGTGCTGAGGCGGATACAAATGTTACCACATATACGTGTCATAAAAACAAAAGCATTCCCATATATCAACCTTTTCTCTTTCATTTCTTTGTGACATTTCCTAACTCCCAGCACTTCATGGAAGTTCATTCTTTCATCCCACCTCCTTGTAACCTTTTGGTTCTCCTAAATGACTCATTCCTTCCTCACTCCAAGAGTGAGGACAAAGCAAGACCTCCTAAACCCATACTGGATGGGCCAATCGAGTTATTATGATATTTAATATTTTCAGCTCAACTCTGTGTACCTATTCAGAGGATCCTGGAACAATTCCAAAAGATCGGCAATGGAATGGTTAAATTATACTTAATCTGTTTTCAATTAGCTTTAGAACAAGTGGTGTATTGAAACCAATTGTTTTCATCAAGGTAATTTTTAAATTTCACTATTTGAAGATGCCCAGGTATGTAACGGCAAACTTAGTGGAACTGCATTTCTGCAGCTGCTTTCTTCACTACTGCTGTAGCATTCTGGTTTCCCCCTTCTGTTCAGAGTTCTAAAAGGTTGGCAATAGGGCCTCTTGTGAATACATTAAAAATGTAGGTAACCATTAAAATGTTATTATCAAATGTTCTAGTCCAGTAAGAGAGATATAACATCATCAGTGCTCAGTAAGTCATAGCTTACTGATGGTGTTGTTTGTTCTTTTCAAGTGGTCAAAATATGAAAGAGAAGTATAAAAAATCATCCCCTTACTCACTAACTCATAGGTTAGGCTGGCTGCAGCCCCTTTGGCTGTAACACTTATCATCCTAGTGACTTAACCCAGCAAAGCAGATCTTGTCTCTATAATGCTATCAAAATACATGACCAGTGCTGTTGAAAGATCTGTGTCTCATCTACACAAGGCAATATAACCTCTCCCACATTCCTTTTGCTTTTGAGGTCACCTAAGTTACAGGTTAATACAGCATTTGGTATATCAGGTTAACCTGACTAAGTTGATAGGACACTGAGATAATTCTAAAACCATCAAGGGTGGTATAAGAGCAAACTAAGGGACAGCAGAGAACACTAGCCTTGTAAATCCTAGAGTGTAGAGGTGTCCTTGAAAAAGCCATCCTTGAGGGGAGCATGGTTGCTAGCAGCTTCAACAGAGAAATTAGGCATGCAATGAGCCTCATAAAACCACAGTTCTTTCATCAGTTTGAGGTCATGTTGTGGCTAAAGTAGATTGAAAAGGAAGGGAGAGTTTCCCCTGTGTCATCCTAAGAGCAACAACTGGAAAGAAAGTCTTGCCTGCAGAGGGAAGAGGAGGAGCACACATCTGTCTCATGCAAAGGAGCAAGAATGGCATTTTTTTTTTCTCTAAATAGTTTTAAGTCTTGTAGTAAAACATAGTTGTATTGGCAGTGCAGCAAAACAAACCTCTTTATGTGACTTGTGCTTTTCTTTTCTGGCAACTGTAATCTCAAGAACACCAGTCAAGGATTTTCTCCAGCTGCTACATTCACACAAAGAAGCAGTATAAATGAAAGTGTTATTGCTGCCAATCATCAGACCCTCTGAAGGAGCTTCTGTCCTCTCTGACTACTATGGTGCACAAACATTGGTCACTATTGAGTATTGTATTTTTAATGTGTGCCACTTTAAATGACACAACTTCAAGTAGAAAAAGACAAGTAGCATAATAACAACTGGACTAGCTACATCAAAAATTACCTTATTTTTATAAACATGCACACCTTCTGTATTTCACATTGTACCACCATCTCCAGTGGGGAAGGCCGATGCACCTCTTTCACTTAGGTTAACTCCAAATTATTTTTCACATTCCCTAAGAAGATCTGACAGAGTTCCCACTCCTATGGATCTCCCTTGACTAGTCTTTGCCCAGCAGTAAAGTCAGTCAGCAAAAGGCCATCTCAGGACCAAAATCAGTGCTAAATAAGAAGAAAGAGCAACCTGAATGAAGGAGCCCAAGCTAACGCAGCTGTTCACACTACGTGTGTCTGTCTTGCAGCCATTAGCTTCCTCCCTTGTCTTCTCCCAGGAATCCTGTGATCTCTGAGAAACCTAATCACTTCAGATAGGTTGCGCTGGGAGTGGATATGATTGTGTAGACAAACCTCAGTTTCCACAAGGAACATGTCAGAAATTCAGTGCTATTTAACTAAATCCACACACTGATTTCTGAAACTTGCTGACATACGCTTTGGTGTGGCCAAACAGCAAACATGCCAGAATGGTGTTGCATACCTCTCTGAACAGCTTTTCCTCCATTGCAAGAGGTATGGCTGAACTTCCAAGATCTCTCGCAGATGCTGCATCAACACACAGCATTGTTTCGTTATAGAAAGGGTCAGATTTTGAGGACTCCTCAAAACAGTGTAGAGGCTACAGAGGATCACATCTGAATGAAGATCTTGCTTCAGTGTGAATCATTCAAATAGTAGGAGAGGAGACACTCTACTGACTCTCAGGTGAAGCAGCATAAGCTTCAAATCACTGCAACTGCATATCTAAACACTGAAGTGCAAGTTGATATTCCAGACACAAGAACATCATTGACCACCATTTGGAAAGCACTGAAGGAAGCTCTACCTGAAAAATCTTTGGGATTATTGTATTTATCTTTTGTCCTACATCAGAGGCAGTTGAATATCTACTCTCCCCTTTGACATGGGAATTTACAAGAAGTTAAAAAGGTGTGTGTGGCTCCTGGATGAATGCAAGTGTGATCTAAGACATTCAGCAGCAAAATTATTTAAAGTTACTGCTTATTAAATCACTTTACCTAAACAATGTATTTCTAGAAAAATCAGACTGTAATGCTTTTTCACAGCTTTGCAAAATCAATACAGAGGTTATGATTGTATGTATTTACTACCACTCATTTGAGTCAGACTGTGCAATATGCCCAAAAGATAATAACCTTCAAAACTAACCATGCAAATCTTCAGTGGCCTGGTCACAGTTTGTCATACATCCAGCTGGAATTGATGCTTCTTCAATAAAGTCAATCCATGGACTGATCTTGAATATCAAATATAGCTGTAATTTTAAATGACCTAAGTCGGCAACCTGAATTAATCTCAGTCCAACTATACTCTGTAAAAATGCCTGAAAGAAGATTTCTGCAACAATTGGCAAAATCCTCTATAGTACAAATCATTGCTATGATTCATGTGCCTGTGGATGAAGAGAAGGCACAATGCAGCCCCTCTGCCTCCTGGTCCACTTGCTGCTCTCCCTGCTCTCCATGTGTAGTTCCATCCAGTGACATGGACAGCATTTTTCCTGGCCTTCACAGGTGTGACCTAAATTGAATATGCCCCAGTGTCCCTGAAAGGACACGTAAATACTCATCCTTGGTGAATTTTGCCATTCCTGATGAACAGGAGAGCCTATGTGAGGTATATGGCCAAACCTGCTGGATCTACTTGCTCTCTGTGGTGGAAAAGCATTCCATCACTTTGGCATTGTGATGAGCAATGAGAGCAAAGAGATGGAAGGTATGAGGCATGCTTCAAGAATAATATTCACGAGGCACCATTTGCAGGCAAACTGAGCAGATTGTATGCAGCTCATTTAGATGGCAGATCAGGAGTAGTTCTAGAGAGAAGTTCAGATGCAGGGGCTTAATGCCCATCCTTGGAAAGTGATTTTGTACAGGTGGTTGTAGACCTCTCTGCCAGAGTTCCCTAGACAAGAAGAGAAAGAATGAGCTGGCTCTTGCCTCTGAGAGAATTTTTTGTATATGTGACTGAAGATATCCATGTTGAATACACTGAACTATGTGTTGAGTAGACTGTGTGTCTCCTGGTAAGTTAATGTAGAACTTTGATTAAAGTGCGACTGAAAAAGTAAAGCTTTGTTAGCAACTTACCTCAGTGGGATGGGTATTATAAAGAAATTTTGATATCATAAAGAAATTAACTGAAATTAAAGAACAGTAGATATCTTTAAAGAACTCATCTTAAATGTTTTAAGAAATCTAATGATTTAAGAAGAAATCTTATAGATGTGATTCAAAAAGAAATCTTATAGATGTGATTTAAAAATGAATTTTTTACTTTAGTAAAAGTAAAGAAAGAAAAACAAAGAAAGAATTTGAATGTGCTAAAAACCAAATATGGAAAGAATTGAAAGAAGTATTTTCATTCTTTATCAAAATTTAATCTTTTAATCCTTTGACCACCAGTGTGAAGCGCTGTGTGGTCTTCTTATTGTAAAATTTAAAATTTCTTCCCTTCATGTAGTTCTGCAGAATTGTAATGTGTTGTCCAACTATATTCATGTCTTACAAGCTGTCAGAATACTGATGGGATATACTGGTTCCCCACCCAGGCTAGGAATAAAAATGTTGCAACTAAATGGCTGTGCTTTAAATAGTTAAAGCTGGTAATATTTCTTCAAGACACCTCTTACTGGCTATTGCTGAACTACTGTAGAATGACACTTCAGACAATGTATGTTTCCTGATCCAGCCCTGGTAGGGAATAGGCCGAGGGTCCACGAAAAGAGGATTGTCACTGAGTGGCACACCTTGTGATGTGCAGAAAAATGCCTTTCTTGCCATCCTGGAGAGACATGATTTATAAGCTGATGTTGTTCAGCAGCTCTTCTGAAGAAAGTTGGCTATATTGGTGTCAGAAACTTGCAGCTGTTGTTTACTCAGGTGTTTCACAAAGCTAAAGGGTTAATCAGCAAGCTGACATGAGATTTAGTTTCTTTTAAAGGAATCTTATTTCTAAAAACCATACCTTTTTATGCAGTGCATTAGCTTAAGAAAATATATCTAGAAGCACCAATAAAGAGAACAAGTGCCCAAGCCCAGAACAATCACTGACAACTTGAGTTAATTTGTATTGTCCTTCTCCTCGTCCCACTTCAATGCCATATAAATCCAGAGCCGGGTCTAATGTAGGACAAGGTGCAAAAACTATACAGGCATTCAGATCTGTATTGTATGCCTTTCTTGGCAGTAAAGCTGTTTCTGTCTTGAGCGTTGAGGTGTTGAGGGAAGGGAAAGAGTTTGTCCTGCTGTTGAGTTCACGCACTTCCTATATTCTATAAACCACAGCCAGAGATAGTAGTGCAGTCTGAATATTACAGATATATGAATATTATGGATATATGAATGAACTTTTGCACCTGCAAAGATTCTAGAGAGTAAGAGTAGACCTGTGAGACACTGAATTGGGACTCAAACATCTTTTGCTTGATGACCTTAGCTTTACTGCAATCTTTTTATTTCCTATACTGGGCAAACCACTGAGAATAGGTACACTTCTGTCTGGAGAGGTAACTTCAGCTTGGGTTTACTTATATGGGCTAACTTTAAACTAGCTCTGTCAGTCCTAACTGTTTGAGAATGGCATGTTGAGCTTCGGTGCATGGCCATAATCCCTTTGGGTCTGTGAGTAGACATTCAGTAGGTAACATTTGTGATTTAAATGTAATGAGCCACAATACTTAAACCCAAGCATAAAATTCAAGCAAGTGACTTTAAAGGTTTGACCTGGTGTAGGCTGCAATTTGAATAGTAGTTTAGAACGACGATGGATTTGATCAGTTTGTGCTGCAGTACCCAGCTGTGTTAGGGAAACACAAATATTATTCTTGTCCAGGATTTGTCTGTCTTGTCTACTTCAGTGGTGACTTCTTTGGGTAGAAAATGTTTTTTATGCTTATACAGCAAATAAGGCTTGGATCTTCATTGTGATTTGGAACAGCTATTGATGTTATGGAGCCACCTTTTGTCTACAGTATGTTGTTTCGTGAGTCTCTTGCATGAAGCTTTCTGTGGGATTTGTTGTTGAACTCCTTTCTGCACCAAGGGAATCCAGCCAAACAAAAACCATCCTCAGGTTTCTCAGGTTGTATGCTTTTCTTCATTCTCTTCTCTTTTGTATAGTTCTGAAGCAATGCTTTGGACTGTAGGGAGAAGCACTCAAATATCTATCTTTGCCAAATATGTCAAAGAATATTGCTCTATTTATATTTGTTTTCCCAGGAAAAATTAATAATTTGCATTGCCTTGAAACCACATTCTGTGAGTAATGACCACTGCCTCCTTTTCTTTACCTTTTGTAACAAAGCCCTTGTTTAATTATTAAGAGATATCTGTATATAATCAAACAGGACCTACTGTTAGCTGTCTGCTTTCTGTTTTGATCAGAAGACTGAACCAAAAATGCATGCTGTTCCAATAAGTCCTACTTATTTACCAGTTCAAATATTCTTCATGTATGTTAGTATTGTCAACGGTGGTAGAAAAGAAAAACAACGTAGAAAATTTCCATTTCCAGTATTTATGAGAAGAGGGATTCAAAAGTATTAGTGTAATAAATCACCTGAGACAAGTGAAATGTGTTATTCAGTATATTATAATGTTGTAACTTTGCCACTGGAAACAGTAGCCTAGCTAGGAACAGAAATCTGGGTGGGACACAGGTTATGGTAGATGGGCAATGACAAAAGGTCTGACTTTGTGGCAGATCATTTGTGTTGCAAATGATTTAGAACAGACTCGAAGCTGGACAGGCTTGGGTCAAATTGAATGAGCTGCTGTCCACCCATGGCTGCACCTTTTGTTGGAAGGATGGGTGAGCACAGACATTTAATAAAATGTTTCAAATGGAACTACTGTCCAAAGCAGTAGCAGTGGCAAATTCTCCGGGTATTCTACATTTTCTGCTTCATGAAAAAGCTCACGTCTAAGAATAGAATTAGGATGTGTGCAAGGATGTGGATATCTGAAGTCAATACAGCTCTTTGTATCAGTGTCAGCCTACACTTGCTCATGGTAGTTTCTCCATGCATGTAATATGCTGGACATTCATTTTGCACAGAGATAGTGTTTGGTACTTACAGGATTTCCTTTTCCCAAAGATTTGTAAGGGATCTGTGAACCAGTGCTTGGGCTGCAGAATAGTCCAGGATAATGTATTGCAGGAAAGACAAAACAATGCCTTTTTTTTTTGTTTGTTTCTGAGAATTTAGAAGAGCAAAATTAAGTTAAAGACTGGCCATCTCTAGAGTTGTATAATTTTTTTTGTTTGCTCTGTGCTATTACTCTGAACTATTATTAGCTCTGTAACATGATGCGCACTGACAAATTCAGTAACACCATCCTTGTAGTAATCCTGGGACATAATGAAATAATTAATGTTTGTTACTAATCTCTACCTTGTTATTCATGTACCTTGCTATTTATTCTCCGTTTGAGAAATTCTCCAATTTATGAAATGTATGACCAAGGTAACCTGTTGCCAAGCCCCAGCTGAGTTTGTTTGACTGTCCTCATATGCACTACAAGACTACAGCAGATGCAAGGTAATGCCTATTGAGAACCAAGCTAAATTGCATTATGCTACACTGACTGTGGACTAGGAGTGAGCATGAATTATTTCTTTTCTCATGCATTCAGGAAGATAAATGATGCACTTCTCAGCTACCTATGCCTAACTATATAACATATCAATATTAATCTATATTTGAAGAATAAATGTATAGTCCACATACAGAAAGGTGGCACCAGGGTCAGCTACTGATTCTGTAATATTTTTTCTGTGGTGCATTGTGCACACTTAATGTCATTTTTTTAATACAGAATAGAGGTTTCTAGTATCTAAACAGCACTGGTCAGCCATCTGCTGGAAAGAGGATGCAGCAAAAATTCAAACCTCCTTCTTCTCTTAACCCATCCTGAGCCTTTCACAGAAAGCAATGCTGGGACAGCCTTTGAAAGGCACTCATGTCCCATGCAGAGACAATATTGCTTCTCTGCATAGTTGGTCTGCTAAGGCATCTAACTAAGCAACCCACCAAAAAATGCTATGTATTTTTAGGATGGAGTTTAGCCAAAGTCTGCATCCTTTTTAGTCATTAACTCGGTCACCTTTCAATATATGTATGAAGTATTTAGTTTTTGCATAACCGAGCATTTTCAGGCTAAGCAAAACCCATACTCCTCTGTAGTATCTATGGATTGTCCAGGTATAACATTTCGAAGGTTTGCAAGATCCTCTGCTTATGCCTGAGAGGATATAAATAGTATTCAGTTTGATTAACACCACCAAAGTCATGCTGCAAATAGATTTGCTCTGTTACTGGCTTTCTCCATTTCTTAATTTCAAGATGTTAGGCCTTCCAAAATAAATGTATCTATTTTTTTTAAAGAGGAGAAACTTCTTCCTGCTTCTTGATAGAGAGAAATTGTTTTAATTCAAATGTTCATTTTAGTGGCGAGAAAGTAGCGAGTAAGTGAAGCTGTAGCTATGATGGACTAAGGATATAAGGCAGGTGAGACCATGTAGAGCAGCTCATATAATACAAATACCACATTTCCCTGTTTTTTTTCCTTCTGTAGCATAATTAAAACCATTTTGGAAGCTGTTTCCAATTATGGCAGCTGCCATTGGACCATGTTCTTCTCCCTACTCACACCCCTTCCTGATTGCAGAGGAGATGGGTTGTCACTGAAGCAGCTCCACACTCCCCCCAAAACACTTCTGCTGCAGCCACCTTCACGCACCATGGGAGGAAACTTTCTCCAGTGGGTGAAGAATGGAACCTGTAGTTGTTACTGGGACTTGGAATCGAAAATTACTTAGGAGACAAGTGCTCTGGATTCCCAAATGCAGGCTTAAAAGGCTGTAGGGTATATTTTCAAAGCAAGGTTTTAGCCATGTGAATCATTAATGTCAATGGGAATCATGTTGTTAAAACTTTGTGCAGTGCTTTGAAAATGTATCCATATATGTTAGTTTTCTTTTCTAGGCAAAATTATCAAAAACAGACCTTGTGGGCCTTTATTTTAGAGCTTTTTGGTGTTATAGGCTAATAAATCAATGGTTTAGCAGGCTTGATCTGCTCTCATTCTGTCCTCCTCCATCTCTACTTTCCATTTTATCATTGACTTTGATTTTATGCAGAGTTATGGTAACATATAGTTTTTACAGGCATCACCTGGAGGAAGACAACTGCAACATTTCAGGCACTGGATTGCAAATTGTGTGGAAAGCCATAATTGTGGTATAGAGGGATAATAATATTTGTTGCATCATTTCAAATATAAAGCAGAATCAGTAAGGAAAAAACCATGTGTTTAGATTTTTTTAAATTACTGTTTCAATTAGCAAATTGCAACAAATTAACTCTTACTTATTAAAAAAAAAATTAATTTGTAGGATTCAGAATTACCTTTTCAGAATAACTCTGGGATCTGCTAATTACAAAATATCAGATGACAGGACTGTATGCTTAGCAAAAAACCAAACTAATATAATCAGATCTCTGGTTTCCTAGGAAGAATTACACTTCCTTTGACTCCATTGAATACAGATAGAATTACCCTGAAATGCTTGTAAATTCTGAACTGCAACAGAGGGATGATTTGTGTAGAACTATTAACTGTGGTTTGTATTTGGTCACTGCTATGCTTTTGGTCCTTCCTCCAGAAATGAGAGACATCTCCAATGTACAGTTTATTACTTGTGCAGCAAAAAGATGCATCATTTCTGTAAGCTCCAAAACTTTTCACCTGTAGATCAGCAGACTATATCTGTCTTGGGAACCACATCTAAATTTGAATTAATCTCTGTAATAAGATGATTGCTGTCTGTACGATGTATCATATGCTTCTGTAGTTTTGTTTCTCAGTCGACAGTTGTTCCATTCAGTAATTGCTCTTTTACAAGTCTCAGCAAAGACAGAAGACTAGAATTACACTCTTTTTCTCTTGGAAGTCACTGCTATGGGACAGGTTTGGGTTAGTGTTAAAAAACCTTGCATGCTGCTGCTTTGTGACGGTGACTGGCAGTCAGTCAGCAAGAATGTCTCTTAGATAATGCGAGTTGAAAATAACAGATCTGGCTTCATGATTGCAAAATAAGAGAATAAGAAACTGTCAGAATTCTCTAGCTACCTAGGCAAAGGTAGATGAAGGAATTCCTGGTGAGCATAAAGAAAGTTCACCCATCCTCTTACCTGCTTAGTTTTATCTTCATTTTTCCTTTCTGTAAAGAAATCACATTTTTGTCCAATCTGCTATGTTCTTTAGCTTTCTGACAATATTGATTGTTACCTTATGTTATATCTTAACTTAAAAGAGTAGGAATATTTTATTCAATGGTAATCCTCTGTAATGATGGTCTCCTCTGTTCCAAGAGCTTAAACATGTTCCTTCTTATGACTTCACGGAATGTGGCATAGTGCCACTGAAAAGTGCATATCTGGGTTATAACACCAAATGTAAGGTTGCCACAAGGGTTAGTTTGAGAGAGACAAGTTCCAGCGCATTTTCCAGTAGTCACATTTCCTCCTTTTTTATTTATAACACTTCTTTTTCTCCCCTGGCCTGCAAAAGCTTTTTAATATGCTTCCCTCAAAGTGTTTGGGAAAGTCTACCTTCTGGACTCTCTTGCATTGTCATACTGGTTTGGGGCAAGACAGAACTCTGTTCTACACCCAATAGTCTGTAGTCATCTGAAGTATAATGCTTAGGAAAAAACCTGAGATAGAAAAGGTGGTTTGATTTGTTGTTTTGTTTGATGGCCAGCAGCAGTTATTTCAATGTAAACAGTAAAAATGAGAAATTGAGATCAGATACCTTGAGATTCAGTGTAGACAGCAATAGGAAAACTTGAAACTCAACTTCAGTTCAACAAAGAAGGGCTGTTATGCCTTTCTCCCATCAATGTCTTATTATTGTTAGGGAAATAATTTCTCCGTTTCCACAATAATTCTTCTCTAAAGCTCAAAGCACTCTAGTAACATCTTTGTGCTCTATAAATTCTTTATGCAGGTGGAAAAACTGGCACATGGAGAGGTGTATGTTCTCTAATGCTTTTCTGAAATCCCACCTTTCCCTGGTGCCATTGTTAGCATGGTGGTTATTGCCCTTTCTCTACTTGCAAGCTGTCCATTTTTTTCTCTAGAACACTGAAAGCTCCTACTGAGAGATTTTAAGAGTATTTTGGTTTGGATACCATGGTGATAAATGTAATACAAAAGTTCAGTGAGAGAAGGAGGGCTAAGTTTCTAAAAGTTAGGATCTGGGGGTTTTTTGTACAGTACCAACAAAAGAAATTTTAATAGATTTCTTTATACAAGGGTGTAAAGTCTTTTCTAGACTAAGTTGATGTACTGTGAATCTCATTACAATAATTACTGTTATAATTAAGTAATACTAATAAAACTCTTTCCACATTGAGAATGGGATAATTCTATTTTTATGATGATAAGACTAGATAGTTTCAATATATGATCTTTGTAGAAACACGAAGAGGAAATTCTACAAATGATAACAACGTGTTTATTTTGTGACCACATATGTAATTTTAAATCCTGAACCTTGTTTTCCAGTAGATTTTCATTCTTTCATCAGGTGGAAATGCTGCCTCATTGCCTCCTTTTCCGAAGATGTATCAGTTTTGCCTCTAACACTCAAGGTAAAGCAAAATCCGTGAATTGTAGTGAAATCCTAGACAAGCCATGTTTTGTCTAATTAAGCCTAATTAATAAAGTCAACAAAATCCGTAGTTTTCCTTGTCTTTCCATGGGTAATGGCCTGCTGCTTCTCATATACTCTTCCTGTGACATAACAGAGAAGTATGTAACTTCTGATGTATTTATTACTTATGTAACTTCAGATTATATTTAAGTTTGTCCTCCACTTTTCTATCTGCTGGGGGTAGGAAAACATCTTTTTGGTTTATCCTCTGAGTTTAAAGACTTCTTTCTTACTAATGTCTGAAAGCAGGCTGACAACTCATTCTCTGATAATCGTATTGTTTCCCCGTAAATCTCAGTATGTTATAAACAAATTACTCCAATTAATGTATGACTGGGCTGATACAGAAATTGAATAAAAGCGTTGAGGACCACCACAGCTTGGTAAAGCAAGTACTTACTGTATCATGCCTGCACAGGTACTTAACCTGCCCCAGGCTCCTCTTTTCAGCAAGTAGTTGGAGAGTGAACACTGGGCCTGTGATCACTGTGTTGAACAGGAGATCTGTGCACTGGATCCATTACATGGATTGCTTTGGAGGTTTCAGGATTATCTTAGAAGACTTGAATTGCTCCTGTGGCTGCAGCAGTTTGAACTGGAGATGCCTGCTAGACTACAAGTTTGATCAAAGGCATGATTGAACCAGAGCAGCAGGTGGAAAGACTGACACAAAACTTTTCAGTGATAATCCATTAATTCTGTATTCTAACCTATTACGGAAAGAATTGTAATAGGTGCTGAGTTAAGTCAACTTGTTTATAGAGAAAATAACCAAAAGGGAAAAGCAGCTCCCTTGGCAAATTCAGTTTAACCTCAATTAGTGGAAAACGTGGAAAAGCATGATGTGCTCCCACACCTTGAGGCTTTGCACCCCACAGGCCCATGGGTCTGCCAAGGTCTGGCACTTTGCCTGGACTAATAAACTCTCTGACAAACGTGAGCACTGGGGATCTGTGTGCCGAGATACCCTTGTGGTTCATGTCTGGCAGAGTTTAATGAGTCAGGTTCAGCATCGTGTGAGAGCAGCTGCACTGCTGCTGGACGTGGTCCCAGAGCTGGCTCAAAGTTTCTCAGCAGCATAATGACTCAGTCTTGCAGTGGTGGGTGAGAAATTTTGGAGCAGGTAAAAGAGAATGGGGAAGGGAAGAGGCATTGGGAACAGTTATTAAGGCTTTCATAGTTCTGTTCATGGAAGTGCTACAAAATTTTGCATTATGATTTTACTGAGGAAATGGACTGGGTGGAGTTAGCCATGTTTTGAGTGGATGAGTCCATTAGAAATGGATTTGGGGGTTTACAAGAAGGTTTCTCTTTCCATCTCTACTTCTGGAACCCCCTTGTAGTTTTGTCTTATGAGTGTGAAGCCTCCTCCTCTTAGGTCCATCTTCTGCAAAGATCATGGACTTTCTCTTCTCCCTTCAGTGCAGTCACCTGCTCTGAACCCTACAAATGCAACCACTTCTCTGATGTGGGAGGAAGTCCAGGAAAGACACCAAGATGAAGTAAGTTTTGATTCTGAAGCCATTGCTAGGGTCTTAGAGAAGTCCTGGGAGGCCTGCTGGGCCACGGACTCTGCTGATCCTGGGTGGACATCCTGATCCAGACTTAGCCCATCACTATGTCCTGGGGGGTGTCCCATGCTGGGGCTGGGGATGCCCTCACTGTCTCATAGCTGCCCTGCTCCTGGCTGGAGTGGTGAGATGGGAGTCAAAAAGCTGCAGTAACTTACCACTTCTGCTGCTTATTCTTATCCCTCTGTATCCACAAGGTAAATCAAGATTGTATGTCTTGCACTGGTTGAAAATATTTTTTAAATGACAACAAATCCATTTTAAAGCATTCCTAAATCAAGGTAGAAAATTTATGGAGCCAAATTCAGGATTATCTCAGATTTTGGTAGCTACAAAATTTACAATATTTATAGACACTCGTGAAATCACCCGTGATTGTCTTATATTTTTTATTGAGTCATATTTTGTTTTTCTTTTATACTGCATAGAACTTTGTGTCTTTCCCCCCATATTTTGGTTCCTGTGCAAGACTTCTTTCCTTCCCATAATCTTAAATTATTTCTGTTCACCTAGATTTTATTGGCCATTTGTATGTGTATTCATTCTTCTGCAAATATTTTTGATTTGTATTTTTTAACAGTTTAGTCTGGTTATACCTTATTTTTTCTCTAAATAGTAAGTTAGGAAAATAAGTAAAGGTGGGGAACAGCTATGGTAGCAAAAATGGTTTCAGTACTTGCTGAAAAAAGTTGCAAAGTAATCAGAGTTGTTGCAACAATTTGTTGAGCAGGCTTCAGAGTCCTTGTAGCTGTAGAGAGCGTGGTAAATGAAGCTGAACCCTTTGGGAAAGGTGAGCACAAGGTCAATGGGCCATGGAAATCCCAGTGTGACTTCACAAAGAATGGAGTTTAAGATGAAATGTCACTTCACTTGTAGATATTATATTAGTTGATGTTTTTAAATGGTGGGGTTTTTGTGTGGTTTTTTTTTTTTTTTTTACTTTTGTTGCTGTCTCCTTTGTTTCTTCTCACTTTCTTCTATTTCCTATTTCTTGTACTGTTTGCTCCTTTGCTCCGTCCACTGTCTTTCTCCACCTTGGTCTCCTGGCTGATCAGTGCTAGAGATAATGGCCCAAATGATGCTTGCTAAAAATAAAAAGGAGCATTGATTTTGTTATTAGTCACCAAGGTACAAATAGATTCCAGTTCTCATGAAGACAGTTTTCACACATCTGACTCACTGGGGCACAATGCTGGAAGTATTTGAAATAATGAAGGTTTTGGTCCAGTTACTGTGTGAATTGAGCTCTATAATTGCATTTATTTTATTTTCAACTCCAGTTTTGATTTGTGTGCATGTGTATGTGTGTTAATTTTACCAATCTGTTTTTGTTTCAGGTGCCTCTGAGTACTGTTTTCACTAATAGCGTTATTGCATTTAAGTTCTTTCCCCATATTTCATGAAAACTACCAGCCAAAAGATCAAAAGCTTTTCTGTGCAAAACAGATTGTTTAAACAGCTGAAATACTTCTTACATGTGTCTGCTTCTACTGTAGATTTCTGTGAAGTACTAATATCACACATTTAGGCATCTGCCATCTTCGAAGTGATTTCTGAGTAATGAATGTGAACAAGTCAGCTCTTCAGATGGCAACTTTCCATAACTGTATTCAATTTTGGGAGTGCTGTTATTAGATACTGCTTCTTTTTCTGGTAAATTTTATTTCCAAATTTCATTTTCATTATGTTTCTTTTTATACCATCTCCATTATTTATCCCAGGGGAGAAACCAAGACAAGTACTTTTGAAATAAGAATAACACAGAAACTACATTTGTATTCTTTTAAAGCTGGAATTTATATCCTCTCTCACAAATCATGGAAATTCATAACAATAGGCTCATCTGAGTTCAAGATGAATGGAAAAACATTCCATCGACTTCAGAAAGTTTTGAATTGGGACTTGTACTGTGTTCTTTGGAGTATCAGTGAAGCATTTGTGCTTTAAAATATTTCTGTACATTTTCTCTTCTCACACTTTTCTTTCTATTTCCTTTCTGAATTTTTGGTTTCAGAAGGTTTCTGCAGGTGAATTGTATATGGAGTAAGTCCATTTATGCAGTTTTACATTTACTACCTTCTGTTTTTTTCACTGATTCTTAGAATATGTATAATGTGAATTAATGTCTATATTATTTTTTTTTCCTAGATGTCTGGTATTTTCTTATGACAGCTTTTAGTTAGTTTTTGCTTTGAAGCAGAGAACTCCAACATTTTCAATTTCTCTTTCTATAAGATTTTTCCATGTCCTTTTTTGCTTCCCGTTCTGAATTCCATCTCATTTTGCAATACCTTTATTGAGATAGCATTCATAGTACTGACTCATTTGCAAAAAAGCATGAACTCCATGAACTCTTGATATAAATAATGGCATCATTCATACAGCAACATTTCTCTCACCCTTTTTTTATACCCTCTCACCTTTTGTTTCCTTTCTTGACCTTATCTGGGCATTGAAATGACTTAGCTGTCCAGGGCAATGTCTGGGTCCCTCTCTTTAAATAAAGCTGTCAATTTAGGACTCAGTAGTCTTTAGGGAATTATTTTTAAATCTATCTACCCACGGGTGGTGGTCTGTCTTCCAAAATTCCTTGATTGTTCTTTTATTTACTGCTTAAGAGGCTTCATAAGAGTTTTAAAGTTTCTCACAATAGTTAGTCAATAAACCTCCTGAGCTGGTGGGAAGAACTGACTCCTGAGTGAGGAAGAATGTTTTATTCTCTGTAGGGTAAGAAGTTTTCTAATGGTGTTATGTATGAGGCTGGTAGTGCTGTACTTAGCTCTAATTCAGTGTACTCTTCTCTCAGATGTTAAAATAAAGGTTGTGTTAGGTCAGCAATAGCTTGTTTTTTAAAGTTTGGTTACAGTGCGGGAGAGAAAAAAGAAAAGACACCTGGATTTGCAGGTCTTCATATGTGTGCACATATCTCTAATTAAAATAGAACAAAAAAAAGCATTTTTAAATTTTTCTTTTCCAAGAATATTAGGGAAATAAGTGCTGTCCAACTGAAATCACATTCCTGGAAGGAATTTCTGTTCCCAATGCTTAATATAGTGGTACACACTAATTCCCTCTCATAAGGCAGGAATTTTGTTGTTAACACTTTTTTGGGGGGGAAAAGAACAAGCTTCTTTATCATGTATGTATTTGCTTACTCAGGTCCTCTAAGCATTAACAACCTTCCTCAGTACTAATGGCAAGACTTTGCTTGATACCACTAACATTTGGTGATTCCCTTCAAATTTTTCAACATTACTGAACATTTCTTGAAGGCAGAGGAATAGCAAATTGCCCAGCCTTTTCAACAGCATAGGATCAAGCTGGGCTGATAAAAAGTTCTGCTTATTTTAGGGAATAAATTCTCAGTGAAATCAGTTTAAATTTTCCCTGAAAGCAGGTCAGTTATTTCAGAATTACACCAATATAACAGATCAGGTTTTTACTGCAGGTCTGAATTGTTGAACTGCAAGCTGATGTGTTATAACGTAATTATTGAAATTCCAAAAAATAATAACAAATTATTTACCACTTCTTTAACCAATAGATTCTGAGACACAGGTTTTTTTAAGAACAAAATAATTTCAAACTTCTTAGAAACTCACTTGTCTTATCCGGCAGAACAAAAATCTGTAGCATTTTAGTCTGGATCTGCTATTAGTGACTGATGTGTCAGCTTCATTTAAAGAGCAGGCTTGCCTGGCTTCTTATAACTTGGCCATAGGTTTTGGAGGACATCTGCAAATCATTGAATGAATCAGAAAACACAAATCCACAACAGTTCTACTCTCTTGAGTTGTGTTTGATACTTCCTGTTTTTACGGTTTCCTTGGTATCTAACACATAGACTACTAAACACCAGCTGCTCCCAGTGACTCAGATCTGCAGACTTAGATCAATTTATCTTGTCATGATTAACCAATTTCTATACTGGAAGGAGAATGTTATCATTTTTTCTAAGTAAAAACATTGAGCAAACATCCTCTGTGTTTCTGTAGAGTACAAACCCCAGTCTTTGGTGTGTCCCGTATTGCAGGTCCCTTTCTCCCCATTAACTCAAATCCTCTGAAGGACATGAGTTTTATTTGGAACCCTAGGTATTGTCAATAATGGATTGCAGTTGGAACACTGTGACTAAACTGGGGTACTTTTTTCTTCTTTTTTGGAGTACTCATTTTCTTTCAATTAATTTTATATAAATATTTTATTTTATTGTCTGGAAAGAACAACAAAGGGGAAAAGATAAAAATGAAACAGTTTCACCATGGTGAAACCTCTTTCTCTTTACAAAGTAAGACAACTTACTTCTTCCTTAGTCTCTAAGTGGAGGGATTTCAACTTTGTAGACCTGCAAATGTTGATAATGAACATGGAGGCCCCTGTACAATTCCATTACTGATTTCCTTCAGAAGCTTTTGAAACTTCAGGGCTCTGTAGGTTCTGTGAAGCATCATATGTATGGGAGGAAGGCTGATCATTACATATGGATATATCAAATATCATTCCATATGTATATATGCACATTTAGTTTATGTTAATAATTTTCTGCTGTAGCAGGTAAATTCCAAGTGCATCTTGAAATTTGAAAAAATTGGAGGTAGCAGCATGCATGTTAAACGTGATCCTCCTTGATGCTTACACACACATTCATTTCAGTTGTTGAAATCCTTGATTCAGTTGGAATCATTCCATTTCTATGGCATAGTTCTAGTTAGCCGCATTCACACTTATCTGAGAGAAAGGTGGCCAATTTACCCTGTTATATTTTAAAGTCCCCTAATAGCAATACAGACCAGCGAACACTTTCCTGTCTGTGTGTATTTGTCCAATGCCTCTTTCTTTCTAGGTGTTCCTATGGACTCTTTTATTTTATTATTTTTGTCGAGTATGCTTGGTATGTAATAATTCAATAATCAGATTAGATGAAAAAAAAATCTAATCTTTCCTCAAACCAGCAATGTATTAGTGCCCACATCACTTCAAATACCAAATTTAAAACATGACCTTTCTACACAGCCCTACGATTAAACTTTTTTTCTCATGTTGAAAGTTTTCACAGCCATTCTGTCTTTTTTTAATTATTATTAGTATTATAATTTTAACATTATTACTACCCAGGATGGGCATTTGCCCAAAATGCAAAGGTTTCAAAAAGTTGCAAAAACACTAGATTATTCTGGAAATCCAGTCTATAGAAGATCCTACTGAATGACTGTAATGTGTTAGCAGCACCAAAGCTTTCAAAGCCCACAGGTCATATCTGGGACACTTGCTTAATCCAAAATGCATGCCACAATTATAGACTAGGCCTTTATTCCACTGGGTGTTCATCTCCCAGGTAACAGGCTTGGCTCCCAGTGTGATGGAAGAACCTAGTTTCCTTCCTCTTCTCTATCCGAGGATAGAGATAGGTGGAGACTGGGTCACTGAGCAGCGATTTTCCTGCTTCCCAGTCATTATGACCATCCCACATGGGTATGGCACAAGAAATCCTCTTTGCTTAGAAGCCCGTGATCTAGGCTGTTAAGGTGTTATCTGATCAAAACAAACTATGATTTAACCATCTATAGATGTCTTCAGAAAAAGTAGCCAAAATCAGCTGATTCTTAATACATCTTATTTTTCATTGTAAAGGCTGAGGAAATTTTCTTAGCTCATATGAGGTCCCTGCTGTCTAGCAAACATTGTCTCAGTAGTTGTTAGCTTTTCCTCCACACCCTTCTTTTTCTTCTTTAGCCTTTTTTATTTATTTAATTTTTTATTTTATTGTAGTACTGCATTAGGACTAAAACATACAGATGGTATAAGGAGAGTGTGTTTTCCAAAAATATTTTTTCTTGCTGTTCTTAGGTATCATTGCATTTCTTCCTGAACAGACGATCTCTCAGCCATCCATGACTTTGTCTCCTGTTTTCTTCTCAGAGTGACACTTTCTCATACCCCTCTCTGTAGGCAAGTAGGTGAGTAATAAGTGATCATTAAAATATTCATAATAAAGAGATTTCCTTTATTCCTCAGTTCTCCCCTTTTTCTTCTTCCCTTTATCTTGTGTAGAGGAAAGAAGAAAGCAGGGTTGTTTTTTAGGGAATTCCTGGTTCTTCATCCCTTGTTATGGTATCTGGCGCTGTCTTCAAATGACGTTTTAATGGGAAAATGTTTCTGCAGGTTTAACAGGAGCTTTTTCAGGGTTTCTGTCAGGTCTTACAAAAGCTTTACCACTTAGTGAGGTCCCCTTACTACATTTAAGTTTATTTTTCTTGCGTGTTCTGTGACAGGGCGCATGCAGTCAGAGAGACAACATATTAGCACAATTTTTTTGATAATACCTGGACATACTGAAAGGACTTCTAAAAATTTTTATTTCTAGTATACTGTTCCATTATTAGAATAATATACTTCTGTTGTTTTATTGTTCTTTATCCATTAAATCAGCACTGCATTTGGACTCTTCTTCAGTATTAGGGTTTTTGTTCTCCTGTGATTGGTTAAAATGATCAACTGTATGAACATATGCCAAGACGAATCTCCCCACACCTTCCAAAAGGCTGACAGTACAGATGTTGAAAAGTAGCTGAAGCAACCTTGTGTTCAAAGTATAAAATCAGGAAACTGGGAAGGCATGTTCTGAATGCTGATAGCAGACTGGCTAGAGTGCCCAACAACCTTTTGGACTATCCTTTCTAGTCTCTGCCCAACAGCAGCATGTGTTGCACATCAGCACTCCGTTCATGCTAATCCACTCAGAGGCTGATAATCCCAGCCGCATGGGTATCCACAGTTTTGGTGATGTGCAATGACTCTTTTATTGTGAATTGATCTGCAAATCCACCATCGCTCTAATTCTCGTCTAATTAGCAGTAATCTGTCAATTCTTGTTTGGCATATGGGGGGTCCTGTTTCCAGCCCAGGAGAACTATCTCAGCAGGGCTGCTGTGCAGCTCTGGTGTTTTTGCCTGCTTTTCCCTCCTTTTTTTCTTTTCTTTTTTTTTAAAAAAAAAAATTATTTTTTAGTCACTTGCATCCCTATATTCTGAGAAAGGATATGCTCGGTCAACTACATGAGTCTGAAGAGATGTCAAACAGCTTTACCTGATTCCTTCTGCTTGAAAAAATATTTTTTTCAAAAGATACCCATGTTTTGTGAAGTCCTCTTCCCCCTTCAGGAAATTTCCCTGACTTCTCATAGTGAAAGATCTGTTAGTTTTTCTTCCGTTTTATGAGGAGAGAGCCAGCTCTTTCAGATATTACAAAATATATATGCCCTTCCACAATAAACCAATTTCCAATGCAACACCATCTGCTTACTTTGGAAGCAATATAGAGGTGGTATTAGACTTAATTATGTTATTTGTTTTGTAATATCTGTACCACAATTAGGAACTTTAAAAGAAAGGAAGGGGAATATCTGAAAATTGCTCATGATTCTCTTGCTTCTTTTCTGTCAATTATCTTCTGATACTGTCAAATCATCATCCTTCTGTATTTATAATCATGTTGCTAGATCTGAATCAGATAACTTCCAGCAAAAATTCCCAATGAAACAATACTTTTGATGGTTTACTCTTGTGAGTGCTACACTAAATTGCATCCCTCATGGAGGAAAAAAAAGCAGCACAACACAAATGTCTTATGGTTGGTAGTTATTAAACATATTACTTTGTATGATATCAAACATACTACTTGGTTTACATCTGTGGTTTCTTAAGGGCCTTGCCACTAAAAATATTAATCAGACTTGCCCTGATACTAAGATTTTTCAATAGCCAGAGACCAAAAGACCGTAAAACAGACTCTCATGAGAGCAGTACTTTCACAGAAATATAAGACAGTCATGTGTATGAGTACTTCATCCATATATATTAGGCATCTATTTACTTTTTTTCCACACATTATCTTATTGAAAAAAACAAGCCATCAGCTTCTACTTTGTGATTATTTTTCTTACTCTCATTTTTAAAGCATTGAAAAGCTCATGGGGAAGCAAGACCTCTGAGAACTGAATATCAAGGCTTTTGAATATCAATACAGGCTTTTTGTACTTCACTTTGCTGGATCCTATTAATTCACTTCAGATTTTGTTACATTATAATAGTCTTCAGGAATTTTTCCAAAATTAGTCCTGCAAGAAATATTTGATGTGAAATTGCTTAGATTTGAATAAGAAAAGTGGCTGCAAATCAGCACATTTTGGACAATATTCTGCAAAGTCTGTGAAAAAAGCTGTCAAAGCTGGGTATGAGTATCATTTTGCATTGTCTGGAAGTCTGGAAGCATTTATAAGTAGATTATATGGATGCATTTGACTTCGAGTGTTTGGGCAGGGAGTGGACACGTGAAAAAAATTGCAAACTTCAAACTATATGTTATCCATTTCAAATCTAGCCTGCTCTTAGAAATGGTGGCTGAAGATTATTTGGTTTCTTTTCTCCATGGAAATACTGTCTTGGATTTTTGTGATCTAATTGACAAACATAAGCAAAGAAGTGGTTTTTTTCTAGGTGAGGTGTAGGGACTTCAATATTTCTAAGAGTCAGTCAAATAAGTGTGTAGGATCTATCTATAATGTAGCTGTAAGTCATTCTACACTGGAAAATTCAAGACAGTCTTTTTTTGCTTTCTACTGTAATGTATCTACCATTGACGCTCAAAAACAGGGAGGTAGGGAGGGAGGGAAGGAAGGAGAGAATTGACCTGGTCTTGACACAAATGAGTTAGAACGGATAAACTTCCGTCATTCGTGGACCTTCAGCATGAGGCATCTCTGTTGGGGATGCATGAGAGCAAGGAAACTTTCAGATAAGGCACAGTATTGTGGTCTGAGACTTTGGAGATACATATAAATTTTAGATTTTTTTTTCCTAAAATAATCTTTCAGCCCTTTGGACTTGTATCTTATTCATACACATAGATGAGCATAAGTGAAGCTATTCTGCAAAAAACTCATTGTGTCTTTAAGGCCAAATACTTCTTGCACTGTGAAGAAGTGGGACACGGAAGCAACACATCTTGGGATTCAGGGCAGAGGAGACTGTAGACAGCATTTAAAAAAAAATGACTTACGTAAAATCTGCCTTCCCTCCTGCTTCTGCTCCCTGGGTCTTCTCAAAGGAGCATATGACTTCTGTGAATGGACAGGTCACGCACTGAGTAATGTTTTGGCTCAGTATTTACAATAGAGGTAATGGATGCTGGTGGGGGAGCGCACTGGGCGATCTGTGCCATCTGTTAAGATCTGCTATGGACTCCGTTGGAGATAGCTTGGTGTATTATCTTTCTATGAATCATCATTGCTCCTCTAACAGTGTGCAGAATTCAGCTCAGTATAGCTGATAATGCTTTGGGTACACGTTAGGTAAGAAACCTATTTTCTACAGCTCCTGCTCTGTGCTTCTGCCTTATGAGTCTTATTTTTTAAATTCACTTCTACATTATTCTTCTCATCTGAGAGCTGCTGCTGTGTTAACCTTCTAGAAGAGGCTCATGGCAGCACAGCACATTTGTAGCAGTTGAAGGAAAGGACCTGCAATGTAATGTTTTCTTGCTTTTTGTTCTAGTTTTACTTGTTTCTGAGCAAATAGAATAATTTTGAGTGACTTTTTCCCAAGTTTGAACATACCAGGAGTGAATTTGGCCTGAAGACAGAATGAATATGACGGACAGAATGTGAATTTTTAACTTGGAGGTTAATGAAATCTGAATGACCAGTGGAGTTTCTCCAAACACACTTTTTAAATATAAAAAGTGAGTTCTTGCTGTCTTTAATCAGATTATTGGCTAAGATTCAGGAATCATTTGGCAAAATTATGTAGCTTATTCAAGCTAGGTTTACATAATAGCTCATAATGGAGGAAAACCTTGTATCATGCTCAACTTCAAAATCACCACCAGCCTTTGGAATTCCAAACTAAAGATCCACAGAAACAGATATTGCAATACCCAGAGAAATACCTTTATTCCCAAATAGCTCAGCTGTAATAAGCAGAGTTCACTGCTTTAAATAATACATTTTAACCCTCAGAAGACTAGGATTTTCATAAACAACATTCATCCGGTTTTATCTTTGCATGATTTAATTATTTTTCTAAGAAAGTCAGGGTTTAGATTGATAAATAGTAATATATATTGATTTACAATTAAAGATTATTTTTATGCATCATATTTTTTTTTATTAACCAGCTAAGTGCTTCTTTTCATGTATCAGTGAAAAGAGGACTTGCCTTTTAAAACATATGGAAAATTCCTAAATGTTATTATGTTGTAAAATAGTAAATATGTCTTATTTATTGAAATACTTCTTGTTATTCACTTTTGGGTAGAAATACCGTTGGATAGAAAGAGAAAAATCAAATAACAGAGCATAAAACCAGTTTTCTGGAAAAAAATTCCAATCTGCCAAAGAAAGAACAAGTACATAGGATGTGCTGGATGCATAGAAAAAAATATGATACATTTAAAACCAATTTGTTTTAAAGACATTTTACAAACAAAAAATGGACTTAATATTCTGGTCATTGAGGCTTTCAGAATTTTAGAACTAACATTTCCAAGCCCCTCAGACTTTTTATTCGTAGCTTGGAAAAGAAAAACAAATTTCCCTACTATTCAAATCCAAATAAATTTCTTGATTTGAATGAACTCATTACTGACTTGGCAAAACTGATAAATAGAAATGAGGAAGATGTTCTCTCTGGAACTGTAAAAGAGCCTATATTGGTCCTGAGTTTATCCCTTAACATATTGTGTGTCCACATTGTGTGGGTAAGAAAAAGACTCCTCCAACTCAGTACTGTCCAATAAACTCCTTCAGCAGTGAAAATGTATTTCTTTATTACAATTATTTTAAAAATTATTTTAAGAGTCTGAATTTAAAAGAGATAAGTACATGACATTTACATATTGAGCAGTTACATGTTTAAAATAGGAGTACTAAATAAAAATATGGTTTATATGACAGAAGTGCCTTTGCTTTTTTCTTCCAAAAATTTTGTTGACTTTGATAGTAAGCAAATGTTCAGAAATTGTGACGGTGACACAATTCCTACTAAAATTTTTAAACTGTGCATGAGGGTACACCCTGATTCTAGCAATGGGCAGGCAGAGCAGCCTTCAGCACTCTTTTATTAAAAGGAATTACCAGCTTGTGCATTAGGTGTCACTGCTGCCTAATCGCTTGGGATGAAACCTTCTGCATAATGAGGTAAGGAGACGTGTGGTGAGATATTCAGAGAGATGCTGTGGGTGAGCTGTGAATAGACCTTGTCCCTTTCCTCCTTTTCTCAAAGCTCCTCTGTGCAGGTCTCCCTCAACTGGGATTTATTTATGTTAAACTAGTATTTTCCTTCAATTAACAGATCTGGACTAAGAGTATCTAAAGTGTGATGTTTGATAAAGCTTTTGGAGAGACAGAGAGCCTCATCACCATGGCCTGTGAGATCTGGGCAGAGCTGCACGACTCATCTGCAGTTTTATGCAAGAGGAAAAAGCCTCCTGACAAGTCAATGTACAGGAGGTTTACATTTTGCCAGCAAATAAACCACAAATAACTGATTAGAAGAACATTTGGTTTCAAAGGAAAAAGGACGTTTAAGGCCACTGGGTCAGACTGCAGAAAGAAACAGTTACATATAGGATAATATAGTACTAGAGGGGAAATATTTGTGTGTGGAACAGAGCTAGAAGGTTTTCTAGGTTTGTCCACGATGTACTAAAGTGCTCTTAGGTGTTTTCTTTGCCTGTTGTAGTCTCATAACCCATGGCTTTGAAGCTGTTTGAGGTCATACTCTCTTACTTTTTTGAGAGTAAAAGTCAGAATCCAGGTTGCAGTTGGGGCTATAAGTCCATTGCCTGATAATACAAATAAAAGATACCTTAGTGCCAAAAGCGTGTAATTACCTCCCCACAGTTCCTCCACACATGTAATTTCTCAACCTTGTTCTGTTTCTTTTAGTACATGTATATCCATCAGGTGATCAAGTCTGCAATATTTTGCATTTCTACGCAGCTCTTTAGCAGAGAAGACTTTGGGAAATCTTCTTCCCAGCATGTGCTGATTAAGCAGTGGCTCTCACCTGGGTTCAGGTTGGCAAATATAGAACACCAGCCTAAAATGTCTGCTTGGATATCTTTATGCAGTTAGTGGTGGAAGTGGCTTCTATAGGTATCAATTCAGTGCAGGGAAAATAACAAACAACCTGTGGAATGTGTATGTGTGTCTCTCTCTCTCTCTCTGTGTGTGTGTGTGTGTATGTGTGTTTAAAAACAAAAGATTTTTAAAAATTTATTTCTTCATTCTGGCTAAGTCAAAAGACATGAAACTTTATTTTTTTTTGTGTGAAAGTATGGTTAAACCACACAAAATGACAAAAATAATACTTTCATTACTCCTTCAGTGCTAAAAATACAAAATACTAAAGGAAAAAGAGATTTGCCCAGGTTTTAGATAAGATCTGAACACCTTCCTACAAAATGAGTTGGGCAAATATCTCTCAGAAAGGTTAAAGTCACCAATTAGCTGTGAAAGTTTTATCCCATGGCTGAAGCATGTTTTAAATCTGTATAAACATGGCCCACAGATGTGGGGTCCTAGAGTAATGGTGCAGCTTGATTTCAGTTGGACAAGTCGATGTGACAGCAATAGCAGCAATGTGCTATTTTGACACTTTGGAAGAGTTGTTGTCTGGCTGTGCTCGGGTTATGGATCCAGATGTCTGCATCTGAAAACAACCAACCTGAGGGCAGCCCAGAAACATCTGATAGGAACACGCTGAGGAGGGCAACAAAGCTGGTGACAGGGCTGGAAGGTATGTCCTATGAGGGGTGACCTCATTGCTCTCTACAGCTTCCTGAGGAGGGCAAGGGGAGAGCAAGATGCTGATCCCTTTTCACTGGGATCCAGTGATAGAACACGTGGGAATGGCTCAAAGCTGCACCAGGCAAAGTTCAGACTGGACATTAGGAAACATTTCTTCATCAAGAGGGTGGTCAAACACTGGAACAGGCTTCCTAGAGAGGTGGTCTATGCCCCAAGCCCATCAGTGTTTAACAGGCATTTGGACAATGCCCTTAATAACCTGCTTTATATTTTGGTCAGCCCTGAAGTGGTCAGGCAGGGGGATGATCACTGTAGGTCCCTTCTAACTGAACTGCTCTATTCTGTATCTAATTCTTCATGTTTCATGTAATTTGTCTACTTTCAGATGAGAGGAATTGTGCCCTAAAAGCGCCTCTTTATTCCCAGTGAAAGTTAATGCCCTTTAAACACAGATGTAGATACACATCAGAGTTGATGGGAGGAATCCCATACTTGGTAATTTAAATCGCTAGTTTTACCAATTATATAAACAGTAAATTTCTATTTTTAAAATAATGATACTTAAACTTGTCTTGCTTTTTATTTTTTGTTTCTGTTTTTCCTATAAGGACGATTTTCACTGGTTAGAAAAGCAGTTTAAATGAGTAAACACTTCAAACTCAGTTTGATACTTGGTTGTAGGTTTGGGGTTTTTTTCCAAAAAGAACATAATACATCAAGATATATTTATTTAAACAATTAAATGGTTTAATCTTTATCCAGATTCTCAATATTTATTTATATTTCCTCATATTAAGAAATGGCAAATTAAGCATTTCTTATTTACTGAATTTCAATTTTTACTGGGTATTTTATCAAGATACATTTAGATGAAAACTGTTAATGGTCAAAAGCCAACACTTAATTTTAGTAATTTACTTGTCAGAAAGTATGGAGTAAAGAAGAAAGCTTATGGAATTATTGTTTCAAATGTAAAATTAATAAAGCTAATGACTCTATGAAAGAAATCATAATGATATCACAGACTAAGTCTGTGCACCACAGGTGTGGTATCTAAGAGTTCTATAAAGTAAATTTTGTCCTCAGAAGGTTTTCTGAAAGTGCTCAGCCAGCTCAATACTCAGCTGCTTCTGTAGTAATCAATGAGGGATGAAGTCAATGTGAATTGCACCCTCTGAAACCTTCCTGTGTTCTCATGCCTTTGAAAAGTGGGTGCCTTTTCTCCAAGGTCCTGATTCTCTGATCCTGGTGAAGGACAAACTCTGTTTAATGATTGAAATGGGGAAATAAATTTTCTTGTTTTTTTTTCCAACCATCTAACACATTTCTAAGCAGCGCAAATGAAGAAAAGATTCTTCTTGCTCCTATGAGCTAACTTAAATGCTCAGGCAAATCCAGGCAAACTTTTTTTTAATGTACAACAGTGTCTGAAAGTGCTTTCAGTCAGGAGAAATGTAAATATCAGAACTTGCTTAATTGCAAAGACTGAAAATAATGTAAATATTTAATGTAGTGTGTGACTTTGCAACATATTTATAGGGTGAGCTGACCTCAAGAGTTTCCTTAACTACATATAAGAATAGCACCTTTTATCTCATTGGAGTTAAAGGAGAGCTCATTGATTCAGAATATGTCTAAAGTGTACATAAACAGTTTTCAGGTATTAAATCTTGGCCTTAATGTAGGGTGTTATAAAATCAAATGTAACTTTAAGCAGACCTATTTTTTATAATAAAATTATGTTTAAATAAGAAAAAATATTAGCTGCTATAAAGTAGCAAATTTTATCCATTCTGTTAGAATTGTTTAAAAATGCATCAGTTTTTTGGCTTATGTAAATTAAAATTTATCAGACTGGATGAGGCAGGTGCTGTCAATGGCCTGTGTCTTTCCATCCAAGGGACTAAAGGTGTTAGGCAGTGAGTTTCGGGTGGGCTTTTCAAGCTTGGATTCTGACAGGCCTTAGACAGAGAGACCATTTTATTACCTTGGCCAGGAAAACAAGTAAGCATTGTGGAAGCTGACAGACTGTCCATGAAAAGCAGAGACTCTTTTCTTGACTCCAGGGTGGGCTCAGAAACCCATCTTCTCAGGAGGGAGGGGTTGACCAGGTTGGAAACAAAGCCACATCTTCATCTGAAGAATGAAGAAATACCCTGTGAGAGTCCTGGTGGCTTGTGGAAGCAGATGGGTGCAGAGCCTACATGTGTGTGTTATTACTGTGACTGTGGCTCATCTCTTCTGCCTGTTCCCTCTGTCATCCAAACTCATCCTCATCGCCTTCTCCTTCATCTGCAAGGAGCATTTTGAGCAGTGGGCGATGCAGCAGCAGCAGCAACAGCCAGGGGCTTGCCAAGGTCCATGTGAAGTAGGGAGAAGAGGCATGTAGAGTGGAGAAGAGGATGTGTGGGTCATGGAGAAATCCACCACCAGCTCATCTGTCCCTTACATAGCAAAACTAGCATTGGTAACAGCTACCACAACTCAGTCACACTTGTCCTTATGAAGCTTTATTCACCTTTTATGCTGCTAATGCAACAGCAGGTGAGTAAATAACCAAAAGGAAGCGACTAAAAATGAATACTTCAACAACCTCCCTGATCTCGTCTGAGCTGTAGTATCAGTCAGGCCTTTTCACTGGGGGACATATTCCCTTGGGAAAAGCCAAGCAGATTGTTATGTCTGGAGAAAATACCATTTTTCTTTGCTGACATTCCTCTTTAAGAAAAAGGTGTTTTGAAAAAAAGTTAAACTCAGCATATTAAGCCTTCCTCAAATGGATGTGTCACTTTTATTGGAATTCTAATTAAACATGGACTCATAAAAGAGTATACCTTCCCAATTTAAATATAGCTAACTCTCATGTCTGTATGATTCCAAAACTTATGACGACAGATTAATGACTAGACTGAAAGTCTGTCATAACCTGGTAGGATAAAGCTAATCCAAATTGACTATATGCCATGATTTTGTGACACAAATTTATTGAAAAGTACAAGAATAATTAAGTGGAAATATAACGGAGGGAGCATTTTTCTGAGGTCTAGCACTGTGGGCAGAGCCTGCCACCTGATATGGTTGGTTAGAAAAGCAGGTCCAGAGTAGTAACACATTTTTACACTACTTTTTAAAGAAACCATGGCTCAAGTAGTCCATCACTAAAATTCCTTCTGAAAAAAATCATGACAGCTTTGGCAGTTTTAAAACAGAGGTGCTTTGTTTAACTGGGTGACACTAATTGTAGGTAAGAGCTCTATAAACACACTTCTTTGTTCTCTGGAAGCTGGACAACATACAATAAAACTCTGGCATGACAAAAATGTCACTTAGAAATAAACAGAAAATAACTGCACTTTAATTGAACATGTATAAGAAAATAAGTTAGGAGCACTTAAGCTTAACTTTGAGACTTTGTTTTTTCTTTCAGCAATGCTATAGAAAAGTACCTCCACCTGGGTCTTTCAGTAGTGTTACTTTATATACAGGCTGAGCTGCGCACTGAGCCAAGCTAGTCAACTTCCTAAACTCAAGGTCACTGTTTTGGTGCAAATCTCTGTGTCTGCTTAAGACTGGCTACAGGTACAGTGCAGGTGTTTGGTCTAATGATGATCAATATCAGAGACAGCGGAGTCATGTCAGCATTATGTTCAGTCTGAGACAATCCATCCTAATAAGAGACTGAACTCAGCTTACAATTGGTTTCAAGACAGAACTAGGATCCTCACACAGGTCCTGTACCCCTTCATGCAGACATACCAGCTTAGTTAATTATACCTGGATTTGCCTGCCTTATGCCTTTCCATTGCACAGAGGTGATGTATGCTAAGAGATGTTGCTTTCTTAGGTCGAAGAGAGAATGGTATCTATATTTGGTATCTCTATACCAATAGGTAGACTATTAGGAACAGATTAGTTAATTGCAAGTATTATATAAACTACAGGTGAGATGCAGCTCCACCACCTCAGCTCATCATGTATGTCTGAAACCTACATAAAGCTCATCTATGGTGTGTATACAGACTTCTCAGTAGTTGGTGGAGGGAGTGGTGCTATTCCAGAGGATGAATTACCACAAGTAGTAGATGCCTATGCTGTGTTATGTTGCTGTTACAGAATAGTTTTTTAGTTACTTGAAAATGCCAAAAGTATTGTAGGTACAACATGCTTTGTCTTTACACACTGTTTATGATATCTGGCCTTGATATATTTCAGATACTTTAGTACAAACAACACTTTAAGTATTGCCATACTGAGTATGAATGTAGAACCAAAGAAACAATCTAAAATGTAGAAGTGTTCTGTTTTGTGATTAGAAATACATGTTCTGTACAGGTGAAGTCTGTTTGGAATGGGTGAAAGAAATGCATGCAGTAGTGGTCAGCGTGGTAGATGCAGCTACCTTGGCAGGTGCTGAGGCACTACAGCACAAGCACCTGTAGAGCAGGCTGCACTTTGCCTTCAAGGCCAATGTTTCTCACCCAAATACAGAGTGAGGTACGCTGTTCCTGTTCATCCTTGAAAGCCTGAACTTAAACCATTTCTTACCACTTCTGCATAAGGGCTAACTCCAAGTCACTGTGAAACAACTCCCTCCCTCAGTCCACCTCTCATTTCACTGTGGTTTGGAAATCCACCTGCTGATAACTGTGGTGGTGGTGAAGAAGCAGGCAGTGGTCTCCTTGGATGTGATGGGTTTTAGGAGTGTGAAGAAAGGTGGCTGTGTTTATGACTATGTTTAGGGAATATTTGCAGTCTACCTCAGGGGCCAGTTTATCAAGGTTGATTTTCGTGTGCCCTTTCATTCTAAAACCCATCCTGTAGTCCAAACTATATTTTAATAACTTGGGACAACTTATTATAGCTGGTCTTTTGTAAACAAAATGAACTCCAATGATCTGGATGTTTTCACAGGTTGTATTGGCCATCAGTCACACATTCAGTAACAGCATCGTTGTGTGGCTGACACCTCTGTGAACAACTGTAGGAATTTGTTTTCCTTCAGCTTCTCTTTTCTGCCTGCACAACAAACCTGCTACCCCTTCTTGCCCTCCGCGTTGCCCCGAGCCCGGCAGAAGAGGATCGGGGCAGCTGTCGGGCTCCAGATCTGCGGGGAGCGGCAGCGCGGGAGCGGCTGGCTGCCGGCAGCAGAGGGAGCTCTCCGATGGGGAATGGCCGGGAAGACATGGCAGAGCCGAATGCGCTTCAGCTCAGCTTTTCTCCCGGCCTTTTAGAAACTAAACGAGCCCGAGCCCTGTAGCCAGCGCACCCTTACAGCGCTAGGATCCTTTCTTTACCGAGGAGTAATATGGCCAATGATCCTAACCATCCCCAAACTGGGATTATCAACATGACTTTAGCTCTTTGTCGGAGGTTGACAGTGAAGCATGTGCCACAAAAAGGCTGCCCGGAGATGGCATTTGTGTGGAAATATTAACTGTGGGATTTCAGTGTAAGAACAGATGGGCCATAGGTAGTGTTAGCAACGGGGTGTGCATTGCAGCTTGTACATCTCGCACATTCTGAGCATGAGACGTAAGGTGAAAGGCCAAGTGGCTGTAATTACAGTTGCAGGAACACAATTGGAAGCCTGAGTGCTTTCCCGGGATCAGAAAATATGCTTGTATTATTGGGGATGAGGGAAGAATATAAAAAAAGGTATTAAATAAATTAATTTAAAAACCCAAGTGTATTCTGAGCGGATTTTCATGCTTTTGTAATTGCAGTACTTACTTACATCTCTCTTTTCAGCAGACAATTTACTAAGTTTTCAAATAATATTGAACTGATATTTAGTTTCTTCTAAACTGCAGAGCAATAACAAAATTTTATGATAATTTCTTTATAAAACAGAATCAAACAAGGTAGCTCACTCTTAGAAAAGCTGAAGTAACTGAAATACTGGAAGCTAAGTAGCTTGCAAAAAGTGTGGTAGTAAGAGTTTTGCAACACGGACATAAACATGAAGTTTTATGTGCCTTTCTTATATTACTGAGTAGTATATTTTAAAACTCTAGTTTTCCCTGGACTTGTGAAGAACATTAAATATGTTGCCAATTGGACATATGACTGTTTACTTTAAGTGTCACCTGTAAATTAAAAATTAAATAAAAAATCAAACTTAAAAGAGAAATTCATGAAATTGATATAAGCCCAAGTCCATAAGTGCAACATCTCACTCAAATGAAAAAGCATAGGGCAAGAGCTTTTTTGCTGGAGACTTTTTGGCCTCCCTATATAGTTTTTGTTCAGCATTTCTAAATGGTATAATATAAATACTTACAAGTTCTGGGCATTTTCAATTACTATTGTTAGACAGAAAACCAGCTCCAGTTTCTTCAAACCTTATTTCATTGAATGTGTCTGAGTCATAGGAAAAGTCATTCCATCATGTCTAGAAACTGTTTTTACTCAGAGCACTTGTCAGGAAAGAAAATAAACAAGTATTAGTTCCTGCCACCATTCATTTCAGAACAGTTACAACCAATATAATTAGGGCTCAGACTTTTTTTTAAAAAAAAATAGGTCTAAATGAAAAGATATAAGATTATATATGTCAGTTGCTGAGCATTTGGCATGAACAGCTTTTCCAACACTTGCTCTGGTTATTATAAGGTTTCAGTTCTAAATGACTGCATTCAGCAGCAAACCTGTCAGGTTGGAGAGCTTTTCATTAAATGTTTGATCTAGAAATTTTTAATCAGTTCACAAATAAAACAAATTATTAAAGCACTACATCAGCTGCAGTATGTGTAATTGGGATGAACAGGTGATGTAACTGGTGGAGAACAGCGCAAGCATTCTTGACAGAAGGCCTGGAGCTACAGAACTTGTTACCACTGGAGATGAAACAGAGCCTGAGCCTTAACCTGCATCTTGAAAATGGTAAGATGCACCTATTAAAGGCATTCCCAAATAACCTGGTGATAAATCATACACCCTGCAGAGAAGCATACACCTTGGAGAAGCTGGGGAGAGATCACCTTTTAAAATACCCCGTGTTTGTGAAACAATGCTGGGATGGAGCGTGTGCTGAAAGCACAGCAGATTTTATTTATAAAAGGAAAAAATAAGTATTTTATATTCTTAAGATTTTGCCACAGTTCTCTGTCTTAGGTGAAGACAAGTCTGTAAGATCTGCTTTAGGAAGTTATCTACTGAAAACTATTTTGTGATTTCAATACACTAATCAGGAGTAGTAATTGTAACTGTGCTGAAATTAACGGACCTATTATTACTTCTATAGGAGGCTCTGATATAAGTAATATTAACATTTCAGTTTGAAAGCAGCAGTTCTTTTAGCTACTCTGGTTAGTGAAATTTCTGAAAATAGGAGCAATAAGGTGTTGCAACTAGGCTAAAAATTAAAAGGAGTGCTAATTTATACATAGAGATTAAAACCAAAGACCATGTAACATCAGATACAATGTTATTCTGCACCTCAAAGCAGAATGTTCAGGGTGGTTTTGTTTAACATTTATATCTAGACTAGAGATACAAAATTTGTAATTTTTAAGTTTTGTTTCCTTTCTTTGAAGAGTTTAATTCAGGAAAGATAATACAAAAGTGGAGAGTTACATTTTCTTTAGAACCCTGCAATAAAACTAATGTTTCATGGCTGACAACTCTGTCACTCTGTCAGCAGAGGCTGTCGCTGCAGGTTTGTGTGCTTGAAGTCAGTGGCTGAGGTGGGTCAGTGAGTATTCCCATCATCAAACTCAGGGGTGAAATCTTACCCCCATCCAAATCCCCAGAAATTTTACTACACTTTTCAGGGGAGACAGAACTTTGCTTTAAAACATTAGATTTGGCAGCAGCAAGGGATCCCAGCAATCTGTGTATCATAGGGGTTACATGCCAACCAAACACCTGTTGGCTTTGTGTTGGGATGTCCATACAAACTTTTGGGTGTTTTCATCTTCAATCACAGACAGAGAAACTCGAGGTAGAGAAACTTGAGGTAAAGAAACTCGAGCCCTGTTTCTGATCCAGAGCCTCACAAGTCTGAAACAGCAGGAAGAGAACTATGTCTTAAAATTGCAGGATCTGTCAAGGTTAAACACAACCCTTGTGACAAAAACTCAATGCAACAACCAGCCCTGGCTCTTGATCTCTAGACGCACATGCTAATGCTCATCACATGGAAAGGCACCAAAAATAAATGAATGCAATTTTTGGTCAAAAATCTTTCAACTCCCCAATTTTAATTCTGTTACAGGTACAAGGCTTTGGTGGTGCCTCCCTGCAGGGTGAGGGACCTGGAGGTGTTGGAGCACCAGCCTCCAAGGCAGGAATGGTGCTGAGGGGATATTTTTTTAGGTGTCTTTGGCAAATATGTCTAGCACTCTGTAGGATAAGGGGATTAAGAGGTATTATTAATTGATTTAAGATGAAAGCTGTTTTGGCCATGATTCCCTAGGCCACAGGCAGCTCCACATGTAGCTGTGCAGCCTCATCTGGCTCTGTGGCTCCCAGCCCTGACAGAGGTGCTGTGTCTCCCTCCCACTGTGTCCTTCTGGACCACTGTGGGGACAGAAAATGAGACTAATATAATTTACCCTCACCTTCAGTCTTTATTCCTGCTGTACCTTTAAACAAAATGTATCTTTCTTTTTTTAATTGTAATTTTTTTTTTTTTTTTAAATTTTATCCCTTACATTTTGAACAGCAATTTATATCCTGTGTGCCTTATCTCAGGTAAGATAAAAATAGTGGCTTCACTCCATCAGTGTAATCAGTTGTATTCATATCTCTGATTGTAGACTTGGCTCAGAGTTTGCATTACCCCATATGGGCTGTGTCTGTGGAGGCACACTCTACAGATACTTTTAAAAACTACCAAATGTTTGAAAAAAAAAAACCAACAAACAACTACATGATGAGAGAGTAGTTTTTAAGAGATGTTTTAGAACAAAAAAATTTAAATATATTTTCCTTAAGGTTACAAGTCTTTAAAACTTATCTTAAATTGAATGACTTGCAGTACTTCGTCTCATTGCCACATTACTTTCTAAACACACTCTGGCGAAGTACAAGCCAGTGCTTATATACACCGAAAAAAGTTCCCATTAGCAGAGTGAAAAATTGTCATGTGTCTCTATATACGGTAAAAAAAATATAGGTGCTAGAATTTGCTGCCTTTGAAGGTGGATGAATTCTGTACGTCCAAGTATCTAATAATATCCCCATTAGCTCTGATCAGTTTATTTCTTCCCTGATATCCTGAAGACCTCCCCATATACTACATCTCATGGTTTCCCCGGCTATTTTCTGCTCCACTTGCAATGCCAATGTGTCCAAAAGAAATTAAACTCCTCAGGAAATATTCAGCTCCCTGTTCCAAAATTACTCCTTCTCTTCTAGAGACACTTAACAGCAGCAGCCTTCTAGACAAACTTTCTCTCTGTGATTTAATTCCTGAGGCATCGAGAGCCTCGGTATTTATCTGTGTATATATTTTAATAACTCACAACACTTCTTCATTATCTGTGATAATCTTACCTTGTGTGTCCTATATGTCCTCCCCAGTTGGCCAAAGCTGGGATGCAAACATTGACTCAGCAATTAGTAATAAAACTTGTATGAGAATCACTGAGTCTAGGATTTCAGAATGTCACTCTTTTTTTTCCCTCTTGCATTTCCAGCAGGCTTTTTACCATCTCTTAGGCTTTCCACAAACAAATTGATGCCTCAATCAGTCACAATTACATTCTTTTGTTCTACATTCCTGCATACTAATAAGCTGTTACTTTTCTGTATTTTCCTAGGTATTTTTGCTAAGGAAAACCAGCTCCATTTCTGTCTGGCCGTTTAATTTCCATTCTAACCCTGAGATCTTCATAGTGCTGTTTATTTCATGCTACCTTGTGCTGAGTGTCATCGGATCTTCTGGTGAGAGTTGTGTCGTTTTTCTTTCCTGACACTAGCTATTTATCTTCGCTACTAAAACGATACTTGAAACCATTTAGAAGTACACCTTCAGAAAAACAAGTTCTCCCTTCTTCCACGATGCACCTTTATTTCCTAAAGGCGTTTCTAGTCAACCTTGCTATAGTTGAATGATTTTTAGTGGTGCCATTTGTTTAAAGGAGCTAGGTAATCCATCCTGTATATTTAATAACATTCATCTTTTCTAGCAGCAGAGACTATGAAAAGCTGTTTTATTCTCCATTCTGATTATTCTTTAAGTTTGGATATGCCCACTCCAGCTATACAAGTGGGGACAATGGGTACTCTGTGTCTGGTTCATATGGCGGTTATTAAGGAAAAATTCCCTTGAATTTAAGGTGGGATTTTATTGAGCCAGAAGGATGAGATTTAATTTCTGTACTTCTCTGTTACCTGCTCATATAGACCCCCCCATACACCCATGCTTCCTTGTAATTTATTGATAGGGCTTTGTGAGACTTTTATGCTGACAAATATTCTGGAAATTTACTTTTATTGTCACTCTTACAAATGAAAAACATAATTTTCATTCTGCATCAGGAAAGTGTAAATTGCAACTTGCTTGTTTACATAATATGTTATTTTGGTAGCTAGTGCTGCTATTAGTAAAGTTCAGCTATGTCTGAATAAGTGTCTTAGTTGTGACTTCGTGCACATGTAAGAAAAACCTCTCCTTGGAGATTTCACTGCATTTTACGTACCTTGTATTTTAGAAACCTTTTTTAATTTGCTTATCTTGAATATTATATTGCAAATCTAACTGTTGCATAAAGTGTGTTGCTTGATCCGTGAGGGGAGGGGAAGGAGAAGAGGAAATCAGGTTCATAATATGTGCTGTGTCTTTTGTCTTACTTCTCAATTTTCTGTCACTTTCACATGTCATTTCTTCTTTTTCACACTACTATAGTGAAGTTTGGAGACAAACTTAATGCACTGTAAAATAAATTACCTGCAAATATTTATCTTGCATTATCATCTAAGATTAATGAATGTCTCCATTTTTAAAGTGACGATATTTAAATGTTTCTCCTTTTCAACCAAAGAATAAAATGTGCAAAAGAAACTTGCATAATTAACAAGCGAATCATTGAGAAAGAGATGAAGTTAAAACTGATGTATTTTTTAATACCAAGTATTGAATGTGATTCAAAAATCCAATCTGGAATTCACCTACATACAAGTACAAGTTTTGTAAATGTTTTTCTAGGAGTAACTAGGAGAGGCATTAATGCCCGAGTCTCCAAAATATTTGCAAGCTACTCCAAGTATTTTGATGTAATTTTTTTCCAGTGTAGTCACTTGTTGGACCCTGCTACATTTTAATAATTGATTACAGACATGGGATGAAATGTTGGCCCCACTGAATCCATGGGAGTTTTCCTATTGACTTCAGTGAAGCCAGGATTTTACCCATGGGTTTACAGAAGCAAAACAAAACCAACCTGGTTCTGTACCTCAGCTAAAATAAACCCCAGGACATATTCTCTGTTACAAGAGTGACAGCAAAGCTGTAGCCTTTCTAGGAATGGTTTTGTGCGTCTATATGCTTTTGATTAAACAAATGTTTTTGCACCTGTTGGGGTAAAAGCAATAAAAAGTCAAATTGCTGTTGTTGTTTTGGTATGTGTATCTAATTTTATAATACATACTGCAGTAGTTCATCCTAAATTAAAAAATTGGAAGTTTACTTTTTTTCCATACACTAGTAATATAATCTCTAAGTCACATGTGAAAGTACCATGTAATTTATATAGTCATGATGTCAGCAGTATATTATGTAAGTTCTTAGTGGCACATGAAGTTTAGTAGTGCTGACTGATTTTTGTTTTACTGAATGTGATTTTTAGTAATTTTCTTCTTGAAAAAAATATCTTTTAGCCCTTGGGTCTCTATGGTTTTATTTTTTCCCGATAGGACTGCTCTTTACGTGTGTCTAAACCAAATCACATTAAAAAGGCATTATTAACTTTCTTTACTGATGTCTGTGTGAAATGCTGGCAGTGCTGCATGGCAGCAAACACTTCTCCCGCTGTAATATCACAATTACAAACTTTGCAATTACGTGGGAACTGCTGAAGTTATTCCTCGTCATTTCCTTCTCAGCTTTTCGGCTGGAAAATAAGGTAGAAATTTGACTCTCCCTGCACAAAGCCTATCTAAGCAGACTGCAGAGAACTCTAAGAGGGGTTATGAATCCACAAACTGTGGGGAGGCTCCATTACAACCCCTCTGCAGCCCTCACCTATGGGATAAAAAATGAGACCCTGGCAGTTCACACTATAGAGTACCCGCAGATTCTCATGCAAAATACTTTCTCGCCTCTGTTTTGAGCAGCAAAACCCATGAAGTGAGTCAAAAGAAGGTGTGAATGAGCTATCTTTATAGCACAGAAGAACCTTTGTATCTCTGACATTCATGACATCCTCAAGAAGAGAAACAGTAAGAGAGTATGTTAAAAAAAATAAAATTAATTACATTTAAAATATCTGTAAGATCTTTTTGCCACATGATCCCATGAATTTTATCCATAAATATAGCTGTAATGTTATTCCTGTCAATTCATAATCAGACATGTGACCAAATGAGACATATGAGAATTTATAGAAGAATTTGTATTTTTTCTTTCTGCTTAAATATGGTTTCTAAATTAGATTCTCAGAAACATAAAAAGATGTCATATCTTTCACCTCTTTTTTCTTACTTCATTTTGTTCCTATGAGTAAAAAAACAACAACCCATCAACTAAAACCAGAGCACAAAGGATAGTCAGAGACCAAAAATCTCTATAAACCTCCATATGTGTCTAACTGGAGTTATACTACTCAATTATTGTTTATCAAGTCAGTTTTCCATCTTATGCACTAAACAATGATATTATAACTAGGAGAATTCCAAAAAACATAACACTGAAAATGGTAAAATGAATACAAAAGAAGACTTACAGAATCTCTATGGAGGAAAAATAATATGAAAAATTTTGTTACCTCATCCCAAAAACTCATGAAATAATGGTATCTGCGTATGGTGGACACAAACCATTCTTTGAATTGTTGTGAATGTAGAAGGAAATATAAAATCTCACTTTGTGGTCTCCTGCAACAGAACACATGGCACTCAGATATGAGGAAGAGATCATTCAGGTATCAGGAATCAGAACCTGCTTGGAAAACCATTCGGTACCTGCTTGTTCACAAGAGTGAAGAGTTAAATGGCATTGTGTAGTAGAGCTGAGAGAACATGTGTGCTTCACACAGACATCAAGAACAAACGCTGAGATTGGAGGGAGAGGAAGTTGGTCGAGCACAGTGTGCTTCCTAAGCAGGGATCACTCATGAATAGAGCAAGAGAAATGATGAAAAAAGAGGAGAGACAACCCTCTGCCTTGTAGTTCTGGGCCTTGAGTGCATTCTGGCTGTTCTCACCAGGTTAAGGAGGCCAGCACACATGTTTCTGCATGAATTAGCTTCCATCTGGGTCTTATCTGTGGGAAGGACTGTGCTTCTCCATTTTCCTGACTATTTTTTTCATATGGCTCAAGCACAATCCATGACCTCTCTTAAGTTTACTAAGAGTAAGGGGAAATACGGAATAAAACTGATTTTGGGTAACTTAAGAGTGAAAAGTCATCATTTTAAGTATTACTTAAAGCTCAGTTAGATGTACCAAATCAACACATCTCAAATATTGGTTAAAAGCCTGCAGTTCTAGAGTGAGCCTCCTTCCACCAGCTAGCTCTGTTGCTTCTCAGTAGTACACATTGATTTTGTCCTACAGACATTCAGCAATTTAGTTCAGACAGGGGAGTTTGGTGTTAAGTGATTTGATACTTCACAGGCGGCCTTCCAGGAAATGGAAAAAATGGCAACGTTTCTGGGCTGTGGCTTCTGCAGCACAGATGAGGCGAAACACAGAGAGCTCCTGCTCATCCAACTTCAAGTCACTTTGCCTTTGCAGATAAATTCAGTCAAAGAGAACATGAATCCCCTATTAGATCCATTTTCAGCGCACAAATAATCTGTAGGAGTGTCACAGTTTAGGACATCATTCAGAAATTGGAGAGAACTAAGACTTCAGTTTGCTGTTGTAAAAACTAGGAGGTAAAGCTAGACCTCTTTAAATATGCTCCCATGTAAATCCATGATAGATGGATACTACAGATGGATGTAAAAGCCTTCTCTTGCAAAACATTTTTTTACTTTGCAAAAAAGCTCTTACTCAGACCTGTTTCCCTTTATTTTATGTCCTGCTTAAGACGTGAATGTCATTAAGAAAAGGTGAGACTGTCAGATGACTGGCTGACGAGATGTACATAGAGCAAAGAAATGCAGATATGACTTGCTTGGTATCCCACAGGACTGTTTCATATCCCTGTGATGACTTCCTTTCCTCTCCAGCCCATTTGAGAAATGACACATTTGAACAGGAACATGGTTTACCACTTATATTTCAGCTTATAGATGTGTTTTTTTAATGTTTAATACTATTTAACTTCTGGTTAACTCTACTTATTCTCCAGTTTCTGTCTCAGCTTTAAGACTAATCTGGTACTTCCTAGTGAGCTCCTGAAACCATGGAGAATACTTGGTTCCCTTTGCTCATATCTCGTTCAATGTGTTACTAAAATAAGGAGAGATCTGAACAAAGATGTAATAATTAAGAAATGGAGTGCTTTGTAAAAACACTAGAATTACATTGGTTCAGGATATCACTGGGATTATTATACATTAAATAGCAAAATTTGTATCCTCTTTTAAAGTGCATTTTACTAGCACCATGGATTAAAGTGTATGTTAAGATCTAGAAATCAATTTTCCCCCTTACCATTTTATTTCTAAGTCTTCACTTCTGTGTGACTAGTATAGCTCTTTGCTGAAGAGAAAAGAGCGCTGAATTACTTTTTTTTAAACTCTTTTTGTGGGTAGTTTCACATGATAAATGGGGAGATCCGAAGTTTTAGTAGCATGTAAGAAGGTGAATAAATTACTGTTCGATTAGACTAAAAGATATTGCTGAAAAGTACTTGTAACGAGATAATTGCAAGTGCCAAAGCTGAGAGTAACACTCAACATTGGCAGCAGCTTAGTTAAACACGTGGTAATGATGTTAGAGGAAGAATGGGTATGTAAAATATTCAACTGTACCAGCAGTAATTATTAATTTTATGTGACAGCAATAGTGGCTTGCTGAGACTGATATTTGACATACAAAACTCCTATAATTATTTTAATATCTTTACTTCCAAATGATTTTAATGATATGACAAAGATTTTAAGTGTTTGCTGAAACAGCACTACTGTCGTTTACTATCAGTCAAACAAAATGTCGTTCTAACTCATTTCACTTCAAATGTCGGAGTAGTTTTCATACTGATTAAACTACTGCTGTCAGGAGTATGCTCTTCTTTTGAGGTTTTATACTTACAGAATAAAACTGACAAAGAAATATCTGGAAAACATTTTTTAGAACATATAATACAGAAAAGTGTTTAAGTAGGGATTTTGCCATCAGAAGAAAGCAGCTGTATAAAAGTTTAAGTACAAAAATAGAAAAGCAGCATATGACTTTCTACCTTTCAATTAGTTTACGAAAAAACAGGTAGTGCCTCGTGGTTGATTGGTCAGTACTTTTCATTACAACTTTCTTCAATCGCCCAAAAACATTGCCAAGTTTTGAACCATTCAGGATGGAGTTTTCCATGCCAGGTGCATGCCCTAGGCAGGATTATTTTGAAAAGCTGCTTCCAAAATTCAATCATTCCAGAAGCAATATTCCAGAAAAAGGAAGTTTCCTTGCTTGACATTAACCCATAACTCACAAGTTAGTATTTGTTTGGTTTTTCTGTTGGGAACATACAGCGCTTTTGCAGCAGGAACCTGAAGTTTTGCAGAATGATCATTTTGCTGTTCGAGGAGGTGCCTTTGATTAGCCTCTAAGATTTGTTCGAATTTGTCCCCCAGATAGAGCATGTTCTCAAGTTACAACTTGTCAGCTGAGCTGTGGTAACTGACTCTGCATACATTCCACATTTGCCAAGTAGAATATGCTAATTCAAACCACCTTTATAGGAGTTCCTATTAAAGAGTTGTTCTTCACAGTAACAGCACGCAACCAGACATCAGCTTAACCTGAAAGCAGCAACTTTGCAGGCAGAGGAGCTTCTCTTGTCCTATCATCATCCCACAGTTGAAATCAAGAAATTATGTTTTCTCAATGTCTCTTCTCTGCTCAGTGTCCTCAGGCCGGAGGCATGGACACATTTTCTTCTCTGTGAACTGCTCAACCATCAGCCACTGAAATGAGCGTAGAACAAAACAAAGCTGCATCTCATTGCTCCTTTTCACATCCCCATTCAGAGATCAGAGTGGTTGCCTTAGGACAGAAAGAAGGTTGGTAAAAGGCAAGAGAAAAATGGAAATAGAGAAGAGCTGGAAGAGGGAGGAAAGCAAGAGGATCTGAGGGTGGCAAGTGAAGCAGAAGTTGGGCAGGGGGAAAAGCAATGATATGTTACACATGTTGCAGCAGATTTCAACCTCAGAGGAACCACTGACACAATTCTATACTCATTCTACCCCCAGGACTACAGCTCATTTCAAGAGTCAATAGTCTCTCCTTGGGACCTGAGACTCATTTCAGGAATCCAGAATCTCTTTGCTCTTCTGTCAATGAAAACCAAGGTAACCACCTATCGAAGCATTTGTCACCACCCTCCAAGGGGCAGACACACACAAACTGCTGCCTCAAGCAGTCCCTTTAAGTGTTAGAGACTTGTCCAGACATGTACGTGGCAAGTAAAGTTACTGATCTGAATAAAGTGGCAGTTCTTTTCATCTTGATTTTAGGATTCTTCTTTTTTTTTGCACAACATCCTGTACAGGGCAGAAGGATGTGCAGAATGTTCAATTCAGGAGCTGTAAACAAAATTTATTAACCTACAATGAACACCCAAAGTGAGGCCACTTGTTTTCTCACTATAGTCTGTGTACAAGTCACACAGGGTCTACAATATCATTCGTATGAAAGCATCACCACTAAGCAGAAAAACTATAGCAAATACTTCACTTAGCATTTTATTTCCTTCTGTCAAATTTGACATAACTGAGTCTTACTACACAGGTAGCTGGGGGATCTGGGCCCTGTTATCCTCGACTAGCATCTGAATTCTCCATTGCCACTTATATTTTGGTCTCATTGAGAAACCTGGAGAAAAAACCCTGCTGTGATCCTAGAAAACCCATCAATCAGCCACAGTCTCAGCTGCATCTCTGTGAGAAGTGTGAGAATATAAACTGTATGAGAAAATCTCAATGAGAGATGCAGAGCTGCTTCCTGCATTTAAATATTTTTTTCATGGCCTTAAAAACTGCTGTGTTTGTGTATGCTAAAACCTTTCCTATGACACAGAAATTATTAATTTAGTCATCTGTGTAATTTATAATTTCAGGGCATTTAGAGGTAAGGTACTTTGCACTCAGTATGCAGTTTCCAAGGATAATACCTGACAAAATGAAGGTCTACAGTGACAGCAGCATGGAGCTTTATCCTAAGTAGTTAAATGAGTTCAAAACCTATCATCAGTCACCGATAGGATCCGCTTCTCTATGCTTAAATCCTGCATAATGTGCCAGTGAATTGTTAAAAGCTGAGGATGATTATTAGACAGCCTAATATAAGCCTGCAAAATAATGGTATTATTGAGAGTAAAGTGCTGTATTATTGCCATTTGTAAAGTAGTTCCTGATTTTGGCAGTACATGTTCAATTACTCCCTCCTCTGTTAATGGAGGATATCAGACAAAAACCAAACCAAGCAACATGTTGCGGATTCTAAGACCTTTGGAACACTGAGGTTTCCTCATGACATATCCCAGGCTTAGGTGCTAAACCACTGCATTAGAATTAAGTCATACCTCCTGGCATGAATCGGCTGCTAAATACAGTCAGTTATCACGTGTATCTTTGATACGAACACCTCCTGCATAATTGCAGTGTGGACAGCCAGGTGCCAAAGGAGCCTCCAGACCCAGGTGCTAGAGGCACTGCTGAGGAGCATTAAGCTGAGAGTAAGGGAGTATTCTTAAAACAAGAAAATCCAGAAAAGGAGGCACCGAAGAAGTTACAGAGTGGAATAATAACTTTGTCACCGGTAATCGTCCCATTCAACGGCACAGGCACACTGCCAACTAGATGCAGAATGTTTAAGAGCTGAAGAAGCAGTGAGACCCTTAATTCTATAGTTTAAGATTCTTTATGACTGCGCTGCCCCAGAGCCCCTGGGTCCGCCCCGGCACCGAGACCCACCAGGCGGACACGCGTGGACCGGGCACACCTGAGCAGGTGGACAGGCGCACATCCGCAGGGCTGAAGCTTTGGAAAGAGCTTCTCGGACACTGCGCTACTTATCAGACATTTCCTAGATAAAAAACCCAACCAAGCAAAAAAGCCGAAAGAGTTCGGGGCTGCACGAGTCGACTCCCGGCTGAGTGCGGGCCTCTCCCGCCGCTGCCGCTCGGCGGAGGCTCCGCGCCTGTGGGAGCTCGGCATGGCCGGGGATCGGGATCCGGCTCCCCCTGGCTGCCCGCTGCCCGGCCCGGCTGCGCCCCTTTCTCCCCGGGTGTCTGTGCCAGACCCCGCGACCGCGGCTGCCCGGGGGGCGGGACGCGGTTTCCAGGCTGACTCACGCCCGCCCCTCCCCGCGCCCGGCGGGGCGGGACCGCCCGAGGCCGCGCCCCCGCCCCGCGCTCCTGGTCGCCCCTCTCCCCCCCCCGCCCGGCACGGACCGCAATGATTTAGAAGTTCAGGAATCCCACGTGACGTCACGGAGGGTGATGTAATGCTTCTCTAAATAGAACGTATTGTAACCGTCCCTCAGTCCAACGTGGTTCCTCCGGCCGCGCTGCCGGTCCCGTCCCCGCCGCGCCGGGCGGTAAGTTCCTAAAAATACAGGGCTACCCCGGGAAGGCGCCCGGCGCGGCGCGCGGCGCACCCCGCAGTGCACTCCGCATGGAGCGGAGCGGAGCAGCAGTGCCGGGGTGCGCGGCTGGGGAAGGGGCAGCCTGCGGCTGCAGGGGCTCTTCCCTCCGCCACCGCATCTGCTTCGGAGGCAGCAGCGCCAGTCCTCGCCGCGCCGCTGCCGGCAGCGGGGATCCCGCCGCCCCCTCGTCCCCGCCGTGCTCGGGGAGAGGGGACGTGAGCGACTCTCGAGTCCCGCGGAGGGTCGGGCAGAGCAAGGCAGGGCGGCGGGGGACGGGAGCGCAGGGTCGCCGAGCCGCGGGTTAGCCGGACTCCCCTCCCACACTTCGGGGAGTTTGGGAAGTCTGCGTGTTGCTTCCCGGGATGGGCCGGGGTGGGATGCGGCAGGCAACACCCCGCTGCGTGCTGCCCCGAGCGGAGCAGGCGGGTGGCAGCTCCCGTCGGAGGGGCCGCGGAGCCCCCGCGCCCGCGGCGGGACGGACGGCTCCGGACGGCACCCGGCGGTGACAGCTCGGCGCGCGCTGCCCCGCCGTCCCCTTTCCCCGCAGTCCCCAAACTTCTGGACAAGTTTCGCGGTGGCGCCCGGGATCCCCAGAGGGCCGGGACCCGCCGACGGTGGCCGCGGAGCGGTGCGCGGGGCGGTGCGCGGCCGCCTTCCCCGTGAGACATCCCGGGTGCCGGGCTGCTGCCGGCCCTTACGTCATGCTGCGGGCCGGTGCGGGGCTGATGCTCCTTTTCTGATGCCGTCGGGTGCGGGGCAGGGGAGGAGTGCTGACAAGGTCCCCTCTCTGCAGTCTCGGTCACCCTTCTCAGCCCCTCTGCTCCACTCATCATCCCCCTCCCCAGCTCCGTGTCCCCGCGCCACTATCCTCTCTTACAGCGGTCTCTCTTCCCCCAGCGAAGTTTTCAGGACGATAAGAGCTGCAGGAGTGTAAAGGGAATACTTGCTAAACTCTGCCTCCTCTATTATTTATGTCCAAGCATGGTGAGTGATCCTTCATCTCTAGGGCTCAATATTAGCTCTACAATCGGAAAGAGAGAGGTTGTTTCAGAGATGGGGGTAGGAATAAAGGAAAATGAAATGTCCATATGTTGTTTGGGTTTTGTTCTTTTTTTTTTTTTTTTTTAAATCCAGAACCATGTGGGAAGTGACTTAAGGAAAAAGATTAGAAGATTTCCATATATTATCAGTAAGAAACAGTGCTTAGCTAGAAGAAATTGAAGGTAGAATAGAAGCATAATAGTTACTGAGAAGCATCTTTTTTGGGCTTTCCTTGAGAGTGTGCGGTTTTCAGAGGGATACTCACCCACTGGCGTGCACTAGACTTTCCCTGTCTGGCTGTTTGGACAAGCAGCAGTGTGTCAAGTAACAGTGGTGTCGGAAAACTTTCTTGTAAGACACTGTCATGCAGACATAATCTAGAAACTGGACTAAAAGAAAATTGAGAGGTGGAAGGTGAGAGCGGAATGAAAAACATAGCATAATTTGTGGCGATTTTGCTGAAGGAGTTATGCTTCCATAAATGTATGGTTTATTTTCAGTATAAAAGTGTACAGTGGTGAAAATCCTTGCTTGGTAGTTTGTAACTTTCATGTAGTGAATGAGATTGTTGCTATCGAAAGCTCAAAATTCTTTATAAAAAATGGCTAAAATCCTTATTCGTGACTCCTTAATCCTAAAGGGAGCTGTACAGGTCGCAAAGCACTAGGGAAAAGCGTGATTAATGATCAGTGATTAGTGATAAGTGATTAGTGGTTTTATTCAAACTGTTACCTCTGACCAGAAGCACACATCAGAGGATTAACAGGCTCTTTAGATAAATGCTCATTAGTGGAAGGGGGAAAGCAAAGATAATAGGCATGCACACAGGGACAACTTTCTAGGAAAATCATTCCTGTCTCTGGCATAATAAGCTCTATTAGCAGAAAGGCTCTTTAATTTAAAAGTTGCTTTTATCTTGTAAATCAAAGATGGATGTAGAAGTTTGCTGCGCTATTATAGCCTAAATTTTCCCATATCCACTAGATGTGGATTATCTCGGTAGCGATATTTTATTAAAAAAAACCCGCCACAATTGAATCTGTAAGAAACTGAACATTCCCAAGTGCTAAAGCCCTGCATCCCTGAGGCATCTGCTCCTAACAGGCACAGCAGCTAACTAGATGGCGCAGTCCTGATCTCTGTGAATGTATACTCCTGGGTTATGAACTTAGCAAGTAGCAGCTTGCTAGGTGTCCTTCAACACAACAAAGTTGATTCTGTGCTGGGTTGGAGGCTAGAAAGTGCTATGAGTTTGTAGTCACATTTTCCATGTCAGTTAATCGAGGGAGTTAAAGGCTATTGGAAAAATTAGTCTCATATACTGAAAGAAATGGTGAGAGAAAGAAGAGAATGAGAGAAGGGCAAATAGCTACAGCTTGGGACATAACTCTTGATTGAACTGTTTTTTACTGCTTAGATGAAGTACACTCTGATAGCCTTAATTAATGAAGCCTGAAAGCTCTCAGGAGTTTTTCCCCCATCTATCTCTGGCAAAATGAGAGGATTTTTTTAAAAAAAGTCACTAAAAAGAAAAAAATAGTTGGTGTGGTGGTTGAACGAAACAACTTGGACTTGACTGTACCCTACAGATTTTGGTAAGGAGCCTGTTTTTATGATAACTAACCAGGGATTTCTCATTACGCTTTATCATGCATGTATTGTGAAGAACTGGTATCTACTGCTGTCGATAGACTTGGGGATGTTTCCTTTGTCACGTTAGTTTACATGGGATTTATTTTTTGTTTCATCTGTGGAGATCATCAAAGTTTCAAAACTTTAAATGAAACACTTGAGTGTAACAGGAAATAGAAATAATGAACTTACGGCATAAAAAGAAACTGCTGTAATCTTCTATTGTTACATCTTTAATTGGAGACTCTTAGGAATAGTCAGGCTAGTGCTTAAAATCAAAAAGTTTTGTAATAGCATATAAAAAAGGCAATAAGTGCTGTTGCCAGTCTGGAATATTGGATGGCACTTTTCCAAGATTTAAAATTGCAATATTTTTAAACGTTTACACATTTAGAACAAGCAGAAACCTTTTCCCCTCACCAAAACACCCATTTATAGTTCAGCTTCAATTTATCAAACTCTAACTCTGCTAATTTAACCCGGTGAATGTCTTATTTAAAGAAAAGGTAGAAGTGAGATTCTATATGTCATTTCATTTATATCACCATTTAGCAAAATGACTTACACTGATAAAGAGTAATAGGTACTTTTTTAATTTGATGTTCACATCTTCACTTTGAGAATCTAAAATGTGCTGCAATCATTTACACATATCCTGTGCACTGCCGAGGAATCTTCTGTAAAAGATTGTTACAGTGAGAGCTAGAGTTCACTCTGGAGCTGATAAGAGAGAGGCAATCTCCCACTGCCTTCAGAAGGTAGCTTTTACATACTAAATCTTTCAGCTCTGTGTGGGCAGAATCTCTGAGCTCAGTAAGTCTTGCAGGATGATTTGAAACTGGGTTATTAAGTTGTCTGCTCGTGGCTCCCTTTAAAAACCTGTCTCTGTGCCCTTAATCAAGACACGAAGATCTTAAATGTTGGAAGAGCTCTTGCAAGGTTGTTGTTGCTTTTAAAACAATTTATTTAATCAAGGACTTTACTCTTTCGTTATCCTGTGTCTCTAATTTCTGCTCTTAATTAACTTTCTGGATTTCCTATAAACCTGTTGCTTTGAGGACTTATACCTATGTTAATGTATGATTAGCCGTCTTTCGAGCTTAATTATAATTTCAGTGACTGTCTTTCTTATAAACTCTTTATTATGAGAAAATTATTTCTGAAAAAGATTTTGCAATAAAAGCAATAACAGCAAAACTGTTTCTGCTTAAAACATTTTTTTAAATTATTCTTAAGGACCATATGATTTATTATTGGAACAAACTGGTATTTTTTCTCAAGGCCCATAAACACTGATTTTTCTTGTAACTCATTACAGGAATACTCTACTCATCAGACGCAGTTGCTGGAAACACAGATAGATGTATAAACCAACAGGTATTTAAATTCTTCTTCATAGGTCCAGGTGATTCTTTTGCTTTGATGTGGTTTTGGTGATCGCATACTAACCAAGTTAACGGTAGGCACATATAATTAAGCTGGCCTATTTGACTTAATCTTAATTCACGTGTTAATTCTCATTGATATGAATACATAGGAGTCCTGGTGGAAATACTTAAAATGCTTTGAGATTCTGTCAGTCATAAATACTGACTCCAGGGCTGATCAGACAGCTTGGCAGGTCACTCTGCAATATTTCAAAACTATTTCTGTTGATTTGCCTTCTCTCTGTGCTGCATGCTATTTAACCTCTGAAAACCCCCCCTTATTTCTAGGTATATGATATATTCTGCTCTGCAATATATAATGCTCCAGATCTTTTAGGCCTCTAGCCCTAAAAAGGATTTTTAAGGCTTCTGCGTTTCTCTGCCTTCAGAAATTATCAAAGTTGATCATAAGTTTAAAGCAACAGTTTGGAATAAGAACTATGAAAACATTTTTTCCTCTTACCAAAACTCATATTACTATGCTAATTTAAAATTCTTAAGGTGTAGTATTCTCTGACAAAGACAAAACAGCTATCTCAGACAACATCTTATCATGCTGTATTTTAACAGTAGCGACATTATAACAATAAGTACAGAAAATAGATTGACTTGTAAAACGAAAATCCTGTTATGGAAATACATTTTTTTTTTGTTACATATATAATCAAATAAATCATTTAAATTGTCTCAGGTATACATAACAAGCACAATATGACATACATAAAATAATTGTTTTGCTGATGCGATAAAAGGACTTGTTGAAGCAGATAAGCTGTTGTGTCTTTTTACGTCCAAGGAACTGTTGTGTTGGTTTGTGTACTGATTGTTTTGCTCTTATTATGGCTCATGTTGAAGAGGCAATCCTGAAACTTTAAAATAATAGTTCCCCTACTATTTTTCACTAAGATGTTATTTTACTCTGTAATTAAAATTACCGAGAGTCAGCATTTTTTTTATTAGCCATCGCATGGGAAATACAGCTGTTATTTGCCCTTAGAGAGTTTGGAAAGAGTTGGTTACACTGGTTTGTAAGTTTCTAGATTGTGATATCAAATGCTATTTTATAAACACAAAGAGATTTTCCAAGGATTTCGCTGAAGGCTGTAGGATTTTTGAAGTAAAACATTGAAAGCTTACAACAATTTCCTTAGCTTAAAAGATGTTTTGATTTTGGTTCTTGTTTCCATCTTATATTTTTTTGAGAACTTGTTCAAGAAGTCAGTCCCACACACAACTTGAAACACTGTCATCAGCAGTGTTTGTCTAGGTGTGCCATTTTAATAATCTCATCCTTTGAGCCAGCTCATGTCACTGTCATGCCACCCTGCCACATAAGGTGATTTGAAGGTGTTGGATGCAGCCCCATTTGGCCCCAGAGCTCCACTTAACGGGTGATAAAAACGGCAATGTCTTTAGAAGAAGCCAGAAGGAATGAGATTTAAAATTAATTCGGAAAAAATACTACAAAGCCTCTATTACCTTTGCTAGCTGATTCTGCTTTTCTTTGGCTCTGAATGTTTTCATTGCTCTAACAGGGTACTGAGACCTCTGTTAGCTCAGGAGCTAGACATGGTTTGATCTCACCTGCAGTTTTCTACCCCACATAAACTCTACAAATAACTTCTATTGCCTTTTTAACCTTTGCAGTGTTTTCTCAAACAGCTTGCTTTGGGCTCATCTCAATTTCTTTCCTTGTCTTTGGGTGCCACCACTCAATGAACATTTCAATGCAGTTAAAATGCCAATCTCAGTATGTTTGTGTGTTTTAAAGTTTTTTGTCCAGGGCTGTATTGAGTTTAAACTAGTCATCCTTAAATATACTGCCTAACTTTAATACAGAGAAATGTATTTAGTTAGGCTGATTTTTCTCATTTAGAGGAAGCTGCCTTTTTGCCTATTTACTTCGTGCGCTTGTGCTTTCAGTTACTCTTTTATTGCATGTAAGAGTGTTGCTCATCACCACCCTTTTCTGATCTGTTTGCAAGTACTCAGAAGTTAATTTGGGGGCTCTGTAGCACAGTAAATATAATCTGAGATTGAGTTTAGGATGCATTTTATGAAGTGGCTAAAACAGTAAGCACTAAATTGAGATTTTACCATATTGTACTCTCTCTCTTTTTTATTTTAATTGTCCTTTACATCTTTCAGTTCTGGAGTGCTGAAAATACTACCTGCAGAGTAGTATTCTGCCTAAGTAAACACTCAAAGATATGGATGATGATATTAGTAGGTCACTTGGTCATGTATTGATGCTGCAAACCAGCTGCCAGTAATTCCATCATGGGTGAACTAGTTTACCGTCGTTCACAGTCCAAATATACCTCGCACTTAACTTTTAAAAAAATTTTTATTCAACAGCAATAGTCTGTTGCTAGGTAAGGAGCTACAAATTGTGAATGGCTTCAAGTTGTGCCAGGAGGGGTTTAGACTGGATATTAGGAAAAATTTCTTCATCGAAAGGGTTGTCAAGCATTGGAACAGGCTGCCCAGGAAAATGGTTGAGTCACCATCCCTGGAGGTAATTACAAGATGTGTAGATGTGGCAGTTGGGGACATGGTCTCGTAGTGGATTTGGCAGTGCTGAGTTAACGGCTGAACTTGATGATCTTAAGGGACTTTTCTAACCTAAACGATTCTATGATTCTCTAATAGTAAATCATACTTCCACGGGTGCTACTCTGAATTAATTTTAGCCAGTTGGTTAAATCTGGGCTTGGTTTTGGTTCTGGTTTAGGTCAGTGAATGAGTTTGTCACTAAATATTTTTAGGCACCCAGCAGGAACTCCAAAGGTGACCTGATGGCAAAGAGCCTGGAATTGTTCTTGTCCAGAAATGTCACTGTCTGTATTAGAAATTTGGGCTTGCCAGGACCTCACGTATAGGAAACTTCTCTTGGGATGACTGTAAAATGCAACCTGAAGAAACTAAAAGTGGAGCAATGGAGTAGGAAAAAGATCACCAATTGCTCTGGTCAGAAATATCTTTTATTACCTGTTGTTTAACTTAATTATTGAATGAATGCTTTAGGTAGAAGAAATCTTTATTAAGGGTTTGTGGCAATTTCAGCCACCACATCAACTTCCTTTTTTGTAACATAAAAAAAAAAGCTCCTTTTGCTGGCCATGGCTGGGGGGAGAGGTGGCATTTGCATATTTTTTTCAAAGGTTGAAGAGATCAAGATCAACATCTGTAGAGACTTTGATCATTTTCTAGAGAGTGCACAAAATGATGGAAAAGAAGGGATTCTGTAGTTAAAAACAAGTTGAAGAATTTTCCTTCTTTCCTTACTTTTACGTCTGTAAGTGTATCTGTGTAGCACTTAAAGGTTTTTTTATACCCATTATTAAATACAGTCAGTGTAAGTTTCTTTTACTGGATGTGCAATGGAAAAGTATTTAAAAAAGATAATGGGAGAAAAAAATGAATGATGTAAAACTTAAATCACTTTCTACAATTCCCATACTGTTCTTTCATTCTTCAGTGCTAATAAAGCAGCTCATGGACTCAAGCTTGAAAATAGGTTAAATTCAAGTAATTGATGGTTTATCACAAAAAGTGAGAGAAACCAGTAATTTAACTATTTTGATGAGAATCTTTTAAAGACAAGTTTCTCTAAATAATTTTCCATGAAACTAGAAAGCATCAAAAGAGCCATGGGTTTTATGACTGGGTTCGGAGAATTACATTCTTGTGGATTTAAAAAATATCACAGTAGAGCCTAGTTCTCCACTCACCCCAATACAAATCTGGAGCAACTCTATTGAAATGTGGAGTTACCAACTGCAGTAACACTCATTGAGAAGAAAATTAGATTCACGGGGTCTATTCTGAACGTAGCCTATCAGTTGTGCGCTGTGCAAATCCCATTATTAAAGTAATAGCCTTACATGTCACGTTAAGGACGGCTGTTTCCCCAAGATGAACATGTTTGTAGCTCTCCTCATCTTGTGGCTACTTTTTAAGGGGGAGGGGGATATTGAGAATACTTATTTTCAGCTCAATTAATATTCCTTCCGTGCACTCTCCTTCCTCTCACGCGCTTTATGTGTGGGTGCGCAGTCTGCACTCTCCATCATCTATCTGTCTGTGTCTCTTTGGCTGTGACAGTCTCCACTCTGGCCTCAGGCTTGCATAACATAGATGAAAAGCCCACCAAGATTTTCAGTTAAACATGGCAGAATATAATTCTGCTCCTAAATATGATGTGCATTTTCACTCTTAACGATGCAGCTGTGAATTGGAAGTAACACCTTAGACTTCAGTTATGATTTATTATTATGGAGTTTTTGGGTCTTCTTTTCAGTTTTGGAAAAAAAAAATAGGGGGGAAGAAGCGGGGAGGCAGTGTAGCTCAGAAGTGTTAATAAATTGAAGTATTTGTTTGCAGCACTGGAAAGCAAGACCCAGGCCATTCCAGCATCTTGCACAGTTCCCAAGCTGACCTGACAGCGAGAACAAAGTCTTTGAGAAATGGGGAAGAATATCATCACTGCCTGAGCTACGCTGATTTTTTTTTTTTAAATAGCAATCAACAGGGAATTTTGGATGAAGAAAAACACTGTAAAGAGTGATAAATAGACAGTGTCCAGTGTACAACCCCCACTTTCCTGAGCTCTAATCATGTATGCTTGCTTACAGTTTTCTTCATTTGGCCCAGGATATGTGGGGTCAGCTCTGTTTCTTTTGAAATTGGTATAAATCCATTGACTTCTCTGAAACTGTGTGGAGTGAGGGTATGGCCCACTGTTGTTTACTAATGGCACACAATGGGCAACTTCTGTGTATAATCTTTTATGAGAGGATAGAAAAAATATTTTTAGGCCTTATAACAACTCTGGTGTGCAAAGGTTCTCTGGACCCTTAACCATCCAGAGGTTAATTAAAAAAAAAAAAAAAGAAACAAACCCACAGCTATTATTTCATTGCCAAACATTTTTAAAAAGCACTATTTATGTAGGCCCTATATAAGCACACATTGTTTTATGTTCCTTCTGCTGGCTTTGCGTTTGACTAAACCATTATTCTCAGAGTGCTGCTGTGCTGAGATCATCAGTGATGATGGTGTGAAAACAAACAAGTTTTAGCATGAGGAGTCACTATATAATTTGACAAGGAGGTTGTCAGCACCAAAACATCCACATTAATTTCATCTCTGGTCAAAGCAAAATAAAAATCAGATGGCTAGTGGGAAACAATACATTCTTAGGAGGAAGGGAAGGGGACTGGATCTAATTCTGCAAGGTACTGTGTCAACCAAAAGGAGGACCCATCTCAATTCCCATTGAAGTCAATGGGTGTTGAGGGCACTCAGGACTACTGGCATTGTGTCCTTTTTCTCCAAAGTTTAGTAAAACTGCTGACATGAAACTAAATTCTTTATTAATTCAAACTGCTAGCAAGTCCTTGGGAGAAAAGCTCTATTTGTTAAAGGTTGAGGTATGCTCCATCTCTTCAACAGAGAGCTAAAAAAGTATATATTCTAATTCTGTAGCCTTCGAGGAGTCCTTCAACATGAAGAGTTCTGCATATACCTTAATGGTACAAAAATTCTGCTTCAGAGAAAAACATTTCTGGCCTCTGTTACATTACACAAAATAGGGAGACAACTTCCTATTTTGTTCTATTGAAAGTGATCTTTAATATTATCAAGAATGATTTTGTATTCCCTGATGTTAAATTAAAAAGCTTTGCTACTAATGAATGCAGCTACATGTAGTCAAATAGGTGCTGTGAAAAATGATCAGATACGTGAATGCCCCCCAACTTTTTTTTTTTTTGTTCCTCAGTGAAAAATTATGGTGAGCTGTTTTTAACAGAAACAGTTAAAGTCAATGAATCCCAGATGAGTCAACTAACTTAATAATACTCTAAAATTTAGGGGTTCCAGATAGTTTATTTTACTGCTATACTGTGGCCTTACCTTTGAACCTCTTACTGCATTATCTAAGTTGACTGCAGCTTGCAGGATACACAAGGAAACACTATGGAAAACATTGCTCCCTCTGTAGCAATCAGAATGCTACATGTTTTATTTTCTCTCTCATGCTGTCTGATTCTATACAACTTTTCTTGCCAAAAAGTTCTTATTCCAAAATATTAAGACAGCCTATTTCTAGGCTGTCAGTCTTCCAGTTTTCATTTCAGAGTTTTGAGTCAGTGCAGTGTCAGCCAAAAACTTTTCAACTGACTGAAAATTTTTAGGGACAGAATGAATTTAGAAGAAATATTTTCAGTGTTGTAATTAATTCTAAATTAATTTATAATGAGGACAATAAGAGATAGGATGATGGCTGTTTCATTAAGCTAGTCATGAAAGTATATCGGATTTTCTTTTAAAATTTGTATTTGCTATGTTGATTTCAAAGGTACTGAGGATGCCTTGCAAGGTAAGGGTCAGTTTGACATACTGTGTATGCAGAGCTCTCTTGTTTTGAGGAAATAGCCTTCTTTGAACAGGGGAAGATGTAACATTGGGAGTGCTGCTGAGCCCCTGTGGCCACGTTGCGTGGTATGACAGCCTGCGATGCACGGCGGGTGTGACTGTGGCAGTGAGATCCACCCATGCCTCTCCCCACTAGCAAAATTGCAGCCAGCAGGGTTCAGGTGCTTTCAGAAAGCCCAAGCAAGATTTCAAACAAGTCTCTCACTTGGCTCCACTGCTAGAAAATACTGGATAGTGAATTGCCCTTGTTTAAATTTATAGAGGTGTTAGTGCAGTGTAGCACCTGAAATGGGCAGGTATTGCATGGAGAACAGATTTTGTAAAATATCAGTTGTTTGTAGGCTCACATCACAGAATTTTAAGAGCAAAACCAAGTCTGCAATCTGGCAACTGGTCCTACATACTGTAGGACTTTTTTTTAGCCTTTTGTAACTCTGTGGATACCACTTTCCTCACATACCCAGTGCCTTCCTACTAATCATCCTCAAAATACATGCTAAAAAAACATCATCCCTTTGGTGCCTACATTAAAATGCCAGTTATTTCTCCATTTAATGACCAACTCTGCTTGGAGCCACCTGTGCTCTCAAGTATGGTGTATGAGATGGCCTCAAAACTGGCAAGGTCCTGACAGAGCCTCCTGTCTCTTTCTAAGTCCCATATTTAGCACCGAGGGGATTTCCTTACCGTTGCATAGAGAAGACAGTTGAGCCACAGAGTTCTTCTCTTCACCTTTTCAATCCTGAGTTAAATCAATTAGCAGTTGCCAGGGGTAAGGTAGGTGCCCTGTGAGCAGCAGTTTTGGAGAGGAGTACACCTGGCCTGTGCAGCCATGCTGGTGACATTTTCTGAGGCAAAAATTATTCACCATGACACAAAGTACTTCACTGAAAAGCACAGAGGCCTGAAAGTGTTCACAGTTACAGATCAAATTTTGTGAGTAGCTTCAGCCAAAATAAAAGGGGAGGAAAATATGTGAAAAAGTCAAAATACTCTCTTTCAACATTTTTTCAAAATGAGATACATCTCCTTTGAAGATTGACTTATATTAAGGAAGACATAAGGCACTACATCTTTCAGAGGTTTTTATTTTTTTTTTATTGAATAAAGTCTTTCAGGTTGATGCAAACACTTTTATGTTATCTGTTTTTATTTGTCTGCTCTTGTTTTAGGGGGCTTGGGTCTCTTTATCTTTCTTGTCTGAACAATATAATTCTGTTCACGTAAGATAGGGACAAGCTCCTGGAAAGCTGTATTGGTAGAAAACTTCAAATGGCTGGGTAGAGGCCTTTTTTTGGCCATATCTCCCAAGTATTTCCTAAGACTTGGTCTGATCTGTTTTGATCTGACTGGAACAGAGAAGATGATTGCCTTCCCTGGAGGGCAGTGCAAAATTGACTCAATCAACTGATGGGATCAGAAAAAAATTGGCTGAAAGAAACCGTCTTTGTACAGCAACTTTGCTGAGAGTAAATTTAGTAGAGGCTGTCTTCTACTAAAAATGCTGTCAGAAATACCTTGGACCTTTTTTCCATTAAATAATTGCATAATCGTCAAATTCATAATTTCAAGAAAATGAAGAAATCGTCTCTTTTGGTTATGCTACTGGCTTAGGTTTTTAGGGTTTTTAAAAATTTATTTCTTCTTTACAGGAAATGTGGATATCTTAAATGGAAATATCTGATTGGGAATTATCTGGTGGAAGTTCTGATAAAGGCCTAGATTAATTTAAATATTCAAGGATGGATTAGAAATGAGCTGAAGGAATAATTAATGTTTCCTAGGTACAGCTTTTTTTTTTTTTTTTTTGGCTTCGAGCATATTAGTTTTTCATTTTTTATCATGAGACATAGTGGGTTTTGATGAGGAAGAAATTCTTGTTTATTCTAGTTGTGTGGAATTGCTTTTCTTAAATCATGTGTAGTATTTAATCTTCATGTGATGGCTCTTTAACTTGTCTTTTCAAGTGTGTGTTTTGGTGGCTTGATGGTATGTAGAACATTTCCTTCCTGTACTTCAGCATTTCTAACCAAAAATCTGAGTATGTTTGAAACCTTAGCTTATTCACACTTCCTAATCATAATCCCCTTGGTTTCCTTGTCAGCACCTTTGTGGTATTTCTCTGGACACCTCTATCTAATATCTCCAGAGGTTATTCTACAGAGTAACCTTTGACAAGATCTATTACTTACTACTTACCGCTTTTAACAAGGTGAAAGGAGGTCAGTCTCTGTAAAAAGCAGGCATTATTAGAATGCTGTAGAGTCTCTTGGTGGCTTGTACATCTCTTCTGGCAACACTGAAAATCAGTTCAGCCACCTCCTCTACAGCACAAAGTAAATTACATTTATGACTGGATATGACTCTATGTAGGTAACATACGTCCTTGGGAAAGTGGTTACTTCGTGCCTTGCAAAGCTCCAGGTTCTTTGTCAAGGTTGTAGCATACTGATGCACCCACTGGAATCTGTGAGTTTTTGCTGTCAGCTTCAAGAGTAACAGGATTTCAGGCTGTTAGTTTCTGTATGATCCATTTAACTGAATTTCATGGCCAATGCTAATGATGTTTGCTGCTGCAAGAGTTGAATTGGTAATTTGGTTACACCTCCTGTCAGAGTTCAGGATCTTCTAAATGAGAGCTGGTGTTGCCTGTTTCTTTAACCAAATTAAGATGCAAAATCTACCTCCTTCTGATTTGAAAGAATGGATTGCAAAATCTCAGTCAAAAGAGTAACTACATGATCCTTTTGGCTGATGTACAAAATCTTAGAAATGAGACAAAACATATTTTCTCCCAGATTAATTAAAAAGATGAGAAATTGTTCAGGAGAGTTCAGACAGATCCCAGAAGTATTGAAAATACAATTTAAAATGAATGTCTAGTCAATTTATCTGCATGCATCCTCTAAAACATGAATGAAAAATCTTTCCAGGAAGCTTTGAAATATCTTAGTCTGGGATTTTGCCAATGAAGGATGATGATATTTTTAGTCTGGTTCTATCAGTTACTTACCACATTGTGTTCCTTCATGGTTTCTGTACATGTAACTCTTAAAAAAACTACTGGTATACCTTTCATATGCAAATAGCTATAGTACAGGGAAAAAAACCCACTATCTGAACTTAACAATAAACAATAAAGATTTTTCCTCTCAACCCCAGACACTGAAAACCAACTAACTTGTTGATAACATGGCTTTCACTTTCTGTCCAGAGTCTATCAATTAAGCACATGCAGCCAGTGCCTGAAATGCTTTGTCTTGGAGTAGAGTTTAAATTTGATTTACCTATTGGGAGCACATTGCCACATGACTACTGTACATGTATGGCCTGGGCAGCTGGGGTGGAGCTCTTTGCAAAAATTAGGCATAATAACTGTCTTGAGAATATTAAAAGGTATATAGGAAGAGCAGGTTATAAATGTGAAATGTATATTACTTATTTTTGCTTCAAATAAGAAAATAAAAAATGAAGAGAAATAACGCTTTTTTCTTTGCTATGATCATATAGAGGTTAAAATATAAACTGCTAAGGCAAAACAACTTTCTGCAAGATGAAAAAGAGATTTCCTTGGAGTGTTGCGGTTCCTGATGTTCTGCTTGTTTCCTGTGTCAGCAACATCTCAAAAATTAATTCACTAAGAATTTACCTGTAGGAGTGTTTGGCATATTTCTTTTTTCCAAACCCACTCTTTATTTTTCAGCACACAGACAAGTCCTTTTTTTTTTTTTTTTTTTTTTGGTGTGGTGGTGGTGATGGTGGTGTAATTTTAATTAATGGTGTAATTGCATCTTCCTCTTTGGTTCAAACTCTTTGTAGTTAGAGATTTAGTAATTTACCAAGCAAATTGGCCTTCATCTGAAGTGTTAACTTTATCCATGGGATACAGCTTTTAATTTTAAGAGCTCTGGTCTTGCTGAGATGAGCAAGTGTTTGCAAAATGTTTCTTTGAGACTGAACTCTAGAGAATGAGACCAAGAGGTTGTGAGGCAGCTGGATGCATCAACATGGCAGACCAGGAGAGGGATATACAAATCCTTACTAACAGAGAGATGGAAGAGCTGCCAGACAGTTTTCTGGTCTGTTTTTGAGTGAGAAATGTAAAGACTACCTAGTGGAGACTTTGGAGGCAGGAGGTGGTGTAGGACCAGGATCAGACTAGCGAACAGTGGGTGAAATCTGCTTCTTTCCCAAAGCCTTCTGGTTTTGTGGAGGCTCTGAAAAAAGCCATAAAGTCATCATCCACAGGTGGAATCCATCCCTGCTAGAAACTGTTGAACTTTTACAGTAAACCTAAGTCTTAACACAAATTTAGTGCTTTTTGCATTTTAAGTTCCTGCCACCAAAGTAAGGTGCTGCCAGAATAGAAAGAAATTACTATCCTATTTTGTCTATGATATGTTAACTCACAGTTGATGAATGACATCCGATTTATATTCTGTCTGAAAAGCTTGTATATGTGCTTCTTTATTTGTTTATTTTACTTTTCCCCCAGACTAGCCACAAAAAACTTCCTGCTCATCAGTGTAAAATCTTTCACTGACTGAAGGTGGAATCCCATGTACAATTGACAAAAGGAAAAAAAAAAAGCAGAGGCTGTAGTGAGGGAGAAAAGGAAAAAAAGGTGATGTCTCTTTATTCCCTTTTATGCTTCCTTTTACTTAACGATTTTCAAATATTGTCAACGTTAGAAATGGTACGTGTCCCATTTTTGTTGCATTAATGCTATAAGGTGGACTTATATGGATTTTAGTTTTCTTCAGGCAAGACAAAAGCCTCTGCATGATGGGCAAGCTATCACTTAAAACCAAATTCCTGCTTATCAGTTCCCTGAACCAAGTGGTAGGTGGCACACAGCTTTGCTCCAGTCCCCAAATTTGGTGGCTGGGCAGTCTCTCTGCTGAACTACCAAACCCCTTATTAATTGTAAAAGACTGTGAAGCTGTAAATACAGAGACAGTAAGTAGTTGCAGTGGAAGGTAAAGGCCAAAGAAGTTTAGAGGAGTTCAAAGAAAAGAAGGAAAAGACTCAATAAATCTTTGTGAGTGTGATGACTGAGAAGATGAATTCCCTTGACGGTTAGCTTTTGTTTGTGCATAACTTGGTTGGGAAGATTTAGACCAATTTAAGTGCATCTTAGATTTTCTGTAAGGTACCTGTGTGACAGTTAACTTTCCGCAGATCAAATCACAGCTACAGATCTGTTAAGAGTGGAGAAACTCACAGCTCGCTTTCTCTCCTCCACATGTACCTATGATGAGTCCAAAAAAAAAGGCTTTCTTTCAAAAATGTTTGCTTTAATTTTAAGTTTTGCAGACTTGGAAATGGGAGGTCTGCTTGGCCTAGGTGAGTGTTTGCTTGTCTCCATGGGTATGGCTTTTTTAAGCAATTTTTGATGATGTGCTTGGTTTGAATTAGCTGGAGCAGAAACCTGGAATGTGAGGCTGAGGCTCTTCATCAAGATTTTGGACTGTGTTAGCTTTTGCCACTCATGCATCTCCTGATGAGGAGGATGTATCTCTCCTCCCTTCACTGGTACCTGCTGGATAAGGGAAAGGCACATCCTTTGCCCTGCCTTTTCCTGTAACTTTCTTGGTAAGCAGTCTGCCCAGGCTCCCTACATGAGCACAAGCTGTGGCACACGTATCAGGGAATGCCCCCAACTCTAAGGTCATCAAAATTTTGTCAAAACATGGTGTGCTACAGTGTTTCTAACAGGAAAGATCAGCTTATTGGTGCAGAAGAGGTGTTTGCAGATTTCTGAAGGTATTCAGTGGTGGTAGGACTTGCGGTAGGTGGGTGAATATTCCCTCTTCATAAGCTGGAGGATAGGATTTTCCTTTCTGGTAGACCATGCTCAAGTGATGAGCAGCTCTGTGCTCCTAGAGCAGCATCTTCTGGTGGCCTCCTGTGCTCTGTTTCTCAAGGCTGCTGAAAAAAATTTGGAGGAAACAGCCCCAGGTGAATTGGAAGAAGGGTAAAAGTGTGGAAATGTGATATTTCCCAATCATGATGTTCTTAACCCCTCCCGTATCTCCAGGATAAAGTTCATTTGCCATAAGATAAGGTAGGTTTTCTTATCGTGAAAGAATACTCCAGAACAGCTTTGGCTTTAATTTCAAAGCAAAGGGAAAATGCGAGTTCAGATCAATCAGGAAGTTGGTGAAGGTATTTTGTGTCAAAAGACAAGTTCTTTTTTGGCTGTAAATATTGTTACACTATTTACAATATAGTACTGTTGTTTACATTTCTAACTTTTTGCCCATTAGAACAAATTTACTTTCAAGATGATTAAATGCTTTTAATTTTTTAACATCCTCTTTACCTGGTTGTGTAGTGATTGTGATTTCTTATGGAATAAGTCATTCAGGTTAGGTGATTCTGCTGTGCCAGCTGGATGAAAGACCTTGCAGTAAATCGGTATGGTATTAAACCAGATTGCTGCTGTTTCTACTGTTGAGCTGGGACTCTGCTCTAAGACACTTGTAATTTCTGCATTTCCAAAGGCTTGGAAAAATACTCTCATGAAAAACTAAACATAGTGGGTAATGAAGGCTAAAATTGTTTATACTAATCACATCAATTGGAAAATGATCTTCACTCAGCAACTCTTCTACCAGCAAATTAAGACAGCAAGTGAGTATGTTGGTGTTAGGGCTGGCTTTACTTTCTAGCAACTTCTAGCAGGCTCTTGTCCTGTATTGTGCCTCAAAACAATGAGTGCATCTTGTCTTCCTCTGTGTGAGGGCTTTTCTTCTCAGTTATATGGTTTGTGTAAAAAACCATTACTATGTATATGCTGTAATTTGTTGCAGTCTATCCAGCAGAAGTCCGAGTTTGTGATCTGTGTTATCTGGGCTTTTGACTGCAGGCTATGCACACCTGCCTGTAATTCAGTGGTGCCTCTTCACATCACTAAACATAGCTTTTAGTTACCTTTTACAGGCTTCTTTAGATGAAAGTTTGAAAACCTGGAGGAACTTTTTGCATAGTTTTCTGAAGAGTTGGAGGGAAGGAAATCAGAGCACTTCCAAGGAAAATACTAGAGGGTTTTGCTAAAAATGCGAGCGGGCATTTTCCAGTGCTTAATGCTGTTGTAAGCCTCCCTCTCAGACGAATTGATGCTCAGCTGCGGTTGGCGTAGCGCGGCTCGGCATTAAACGCGAGTCGGATTCGCGGTGCCGGATTCCCAGGCCCTCTCCCTGCTCCCGCTCGCCAGCAGAGGCTGCTGCCAGCCCACGCCTGGCGGCGGGAAGGGGCGGGGATCCACCGGCCCCGCCACGGCCCCGCCCGGGCAGCGGCTCTGGCGGCGCCGTGCCCGCTCCCGGGCACCGGCAGTTCGTGGGGATGCATGGATAGAGAGGAATGGATGGATGGGCTCACCCAGGGTGCCACGGGGTACACACGCAGTAACACGCGCAAGAACTGACCCACGTCGCTTCAGAGGCGAATGTTTCCTGCTCACTGAAGAAAACCCTGGTGAAAAGGGGGCTTATAAAGAGAACTGTTGAGTTCACGTTAAGAACTCGGGGCATTTTTCTGCAATGTACATTTTCAATCCATTCTATCTATTCTTTTGCAGCGATGTTTGGTCTAAAGCAAGCTCTCATCTATCAGTTTGTTTCATGTGTTCGAGCATGCAGTAACCCAGGGGACTCGACGTCAGACGGACATAAATCTCTCTGAAGAGCAGGGGAGCTACTCAGAGAACCGACTGTTTGCAAGATCAAGATTAAAAGCCAATGAATTAATGTGTTTCTGCTATGGGGCATTAAAAACACTGTTTGCATTAACAGGGATCCCAGTATTTTTGTGCTAATATGCTACTCTTTTTAAAAAACTGAGCATTGTAGGTGTCAGTGATTGTTTTGTAGAGAGCCGGTTTTTTTCCCCAGGAGTGCATGGAGTTTAGTCAGCAAGATTTAGATCTTGGGCTTGTTCTCTCAGCATAGTTGTAAATCATTCCTAAATCCTAAGGAGAGGTTCCACAAATTCCACTGACTTTCAATGTAAGACTTCACATCCAACAACATTGATTTATTTAAGTATAGGTCTCGTGCCTTTTGAGAACATATCATCTGCTTAAATTGTGTTTACTGTATGGAAGAAGTCAGCATTTTCCTGGTGAATTATAGAAAAATGATAGCCTGACTTACACTGTAAGTGACACCTGTTTGGGAATAATTTGTTAATTGCAACTTTGAGGTTGATTCTTGTGTTCTTCAACTGAATAGGTTTAGTTAACATCACATACTAATTTACTGAATAGCTACTCAGTCTAATGCAAACCTAATAACATGTAATTACCTGCTGCAGTTACTCTGCTCTGTTTGCAGGGTTCAGCTCTGGAGAAGAGGGAGGTAGAAATGCATGGGATAGAGAGGAGCTCATATTCTCCACCGGTGTAAAGTTAGGTTATTCATTCATGTCAAGAGATTGCAGCTTGTAAATCTGCCACCCACTTGCTCAGTGTTGGAAGCCTTTCTCCGAAGTAGCTCTGGTGAGGTACAGTCTAGGCTTCCTGCAAAGAGGGCTTGCTGGAATTAGCCTACAACTGCAGTGCTGGCGTTTGCATAACTGCTCTTCTGAAGCATGTAACATCTTCATTTAAGTCTAATTACATTCCTAACAGCTGGCCCATGAAGTTGATTGAGAATTTTTCCTAGTGAGACAAAGGGAATTTAATATTTTTAGTGAAGTAATTCTTCATATCTTCTTTCTATGTCCTGTTTGAACATGGAATATGTGTCTGACATTATAGCAGGCTATGTATAAGCACGAATGTACTTTTGGTAATGTTATTTACTTAGTATACATGTAAAATTGTTAACTGTGAATGTGAGACTTCAAAGTGAAGCTGGGCAGATGACTGAAAATTGAAGGTACTGTGTTGTATGCACAGTGCTCTCACTGTTGTCAGCTGGAGCTGTAGGTGCTCAGTCAGTGAGAAGAAATTTGCTTAAGACCTATGTACTGCTGCTGCAGGCCAGATTTCAGTCTATGAAAAGTTTTATGCAATTGTAGTGAGCCCTTTTATTGGTAATATTTATTTTCTTTGCACAGTATTTTTTCACGGCGTGTACTGCCGTACACACCAGTAACACAGGCACTGCATAGTGATACCTCTGGTTTAGTGCAAGACCTTTAAGTTATATTCTAGCAGTGCACAAGAAAAGGTATAATTGGTCATTTTATTATAGGAAATAGATTTATTTACACACAAAAGTGTGTAAGTAAGTGTATACCAAGGGGTACAGTATGTACAGTACGTACAGGGGAGTAATGATTCCAGTGTTTGTAATAGATTTCGCAGTGCTAGAAGGTCTATGATGGTAATGCATTTGGCTACAACAAGGACAACTGTGAGAGAAAACCTTTTGTTTTATAGCTCTCCCCTATGGTACAAAACATACTACTGGGAAACTGGAGAGGGACTCCTGCTGAGAAGGGGCAGTGGTCACCACTGAGTATGTGGGTACTTCATGTATGATATTCTGCGTATTACATGAGTGGACAACATGTTGCTAAGAGAAGCTACTTTTTGTGAGATAACTAATTAAAGGGGTACTGCAGCTTTCACTGTCACTAAGTCCAGGTGCATATAAAGCATATGCATGAACTGTAGTCCCTTGGGCGATCTCAGAAGTGAGTTTGGGTTGTTTTGTTTATCTGAGGGAGGCAGGGTTGTTGCTCACTTATGACTGGGCTTGAGAGTGAAGTGCTGAGATTTCTCTAGTCTGTCTTAGCCACTAGATCCTTCTCAATTTGCCATCCTATTTTATTTTTATTTTATTTTATTTTTTTTTAGTCTACCTTTGCCTGTTTTTACTATCTGGACTTCAACTTCCAGGCTTCCCACCACTCCCACTCCCCGTGCAAGGCTGGATTTTAACTGAGTACAAGCATTACATTGCTCATGCATATCAAATCTGGAACGACGGTCAAACACTCTACCCACTTGTGTCTGGCTGTTTCTTGGGGGTCTTGGATTTCTCAGGATTTAGCACTGAGTCCCGATGTCCAAAGCAGGAAGTTGTATTGCTTTTCTATTTCAGCTTACCAGTTTTCAGTCACTTACTCTGCTGCGTTTAGGAATAGCTGAAATCAATTCTCACAGTCCTGAAATGGCTCTTCTTTAACATTTTCTACAGTGGTGGCAACACTAATACATGAATCTCTCCTTGTGTCTGGTCCAGTTTGCAGTAGGCAAGGCTGGTGCCCTTTGTGCTTATATTTGGTAGCCAATAGATGCAGTTGTGTGCCAGACCTACTTTTATCATCATAAACTAAGATGCCTCAGCTGGTGCTAATGGGTTTTGACCTCTTTGCTGTGCTTTTTTCTCAGCAGTTTTGAATTGGTGTACATGCCCTGATTTATTTTTTTTTTCTCTTTTTTGCTAAGGTGGCTGATCTAGTCTTTGCTAGTTTCTACTGATACAGTGCTTTTTTTGCAGCATTACTGGATTCAGTAGCTCTCTGCATTTTAGCATGGGTTGTTTTGCTTGGCTGTACCTTGTTTTCTAGGTGTTCTTGTCTTTGCAACTTAACCTATGTGTTCAGCCAGAGCAGTGCATGACCCACAGTGACTATTCATTCTCAACGTATTAGATGAAGGAGTTGTGGTGTTGTATTGCATTCAAATCAGTGTCTTGCTCTGCCCCGTTGCCCAGCGGGGGGTGGTACTCATATGAGTCATCTACTATAAATGCCAGATGATAGCATCTTTTGCTTCATGATGTTCTTATTGGCAGGGTTGTGCATCACCAGCACTCGGTCACATTTCTCGTGTCTAATATTGCTGCTCATCACAATTGCAGTGATCATGTTGCAGCTGGCTCCACAACCCAGCTGCAATCTAGCTAGTTGTTTGATCCAAGTGGCACAGTTGCAGATACAGCTGATAGTTTTGTATAGTGTTTGTGCACAGAAGTCTTTGCTAAAGTTACATGTCATGTATTCTCTTATAGCAAATTTTTCTGTCCTCAGTCAATGCACCTACAACTACATGAACCACTCACTGCCTTCCCCAGGATTACTGTGGCATTATTATATAAAGCAGTTCTGTTTCCCACAGTTGTCCATAGTCTGTGTATTTTTTTTTCTTTCAGCCTTTCCTGATGCTTTCCAGATCCTATGCACAGGAGCAGGGTGCCAGCAATCTCAGTCTTTGTTCTGCCCTCTGAATTCTTCAAATGTGTCTCTGTGTACTTAATCTTCACTAGAACTTATCATTGTTTTGATCCTTTCCCTGTGTAATTCAGCTACCTGTGTTGTTTGCAAATACTTACCCAGGGTTAAATTTGTTTTCTTCTATTGATAGTTCTACAAATGCTTTTGGCCTAAATAATGATTTTTGTCTGTCTGAACTTGAAGTGGATGGCTGCATTGTTAGTTCTCTAATGCAAGCATCTCTTTCTTCTTAATGTCTCATGGCATCAGGCTGAATTCTTTTCTAAGTATCATTTTATTTGAGGTCACAGAACTCCTGATTTATTTTTCCCCCCAATATTTCCAGCATTTTAAACATAATTTTCTTATTCACTTTTTGACTATTTTTTCCCTATACTCTTCACTGTTAGACTGAGGGAATGATGGAATTATGGAGTAAAACTTTTAAATATTGGTACAAATTCAGGTCCTTCTCCTAAGACTGTGCAATATGTTTTGTTTGAAAATTAACTTTTTTGATTAGTCTGAACTTCTTTGATGGTCTGAATCCCTACATCCCTTGCAGCTATCCCACTAGGCTGGTTGCTGCCATGTTTTTGGGTACTGATTATCGATGCTAGAGGATTCTCTTCCTCAGGTGAAACTTTTAAAAACTAAAAGTTAGCCTGCTACTTTTGTCAATGCAAAATGCTACAGAATGCCTCTTTAACTTTCTGAACTTCTGGGCAATTTTAGTAAAGTCAGTGGGAATTAACTGTTCTTCATCCCCTGGCATACAGTTGGTACCTGACATACTGGTACACCCTGGATGGCCTGGTGCAGGGATGCGGCAGTGATTTATCACAGGACAGTCTGTGTCTGCATGACCCATGGTGAACCATGGTGATGCAGACCTGTGTGTGACAGAGCTACTCAAGTGTCATTGGACTGTATTTCCTGGTGCTCTGAGTCTTATGGGGGTAAATTTGATACAGCACAAACTAGCCTGCATTGGTTTCAGGATAATAGCTCAAGGAGGACAGCGGCGTTTGAACTACCAGCCTGACCTCAGAGCCATGCCAGAGCCTCAGAGACTCCGTGTAACACCAGGTACTGTGTTTCTCTGTCGGGAGCATAGTTAATCCACTGAATCTGGTTAAGCCACCCATAGATAATTGAGAGTTGAGAGTGCTGGTGTATGCTGAAACTTAAGCACGCAATCGAGTGCTTTGATGAATCAGGGCACTAATGATTACCCAAGGGGCAAAGCAGTGGGGAACTGGAACCAGGATTCCTGGCACTTCAGTGGGAACATGGAGAAAACAAAGCAAGTGACCAGCTTAAGGACTGATTTACAGAAGCAAGTGTGCTAATCCTGCAAGTGCCTTACTCAAGTAGCTAGCTTGGGAAGACTGAAAATACTAATACTACTCCTGAAAACTCCTCTTTTCTGCAAACTTGCGCTTCCTTAAATTTTTGACTTTGAAGCCTGTCTCATTTTTAATCTGTTCTTAACACAAATATTTCATGGCCCATCATCTCTTGTTTTAATTTGTTCTGATACTGATGTTTTCTCTCCCCTGAAGTCCCTTTGCTTGTGTACCCTGTGAATAGAACAGAGAAAATACCACATCTGTACCTTCTAATGTTAAAAGTTGCTGCTGTGGTTTAACCCCAGCTGGCAAATGGCCCCTTGCAGCCCGTCGATGGGAAGGGTAAAAGTAAGAAAACTTGTGAATTGAGATAATGACAGTTTATGCACACACAAACAAAGCAAACCAAGTAATTAATTCACCACATCCCATGAGGAGGCAGGTGTTCAGCCATCCCCAGGAAAAAAAGGCTTCATCACGTGTAATGACTTGGGAAGACAAGCGCTATCACTCTGAGTATCCCCCCCCCCACCTCCATTTCCTTCCCCCAGCTTTATATGCTGAGCAGGACACCACATGGAATGGAATATTCCTTGGGTCAGTTGGAGTCAGCTGTCCTGGCTGTGTCCCCTCTCAACCCCTTGTGCACGCCCAGGCCACTCACTGGTGGGGTGGTGTGAGAAGCAGAAAAGGCCTTGACTCTGTGTCAGCACTGCTCAGCAGTAACAAAGTATTATCAGCAGTTTTTCAGAGCAAATCCAAAGCATAGCCCTATACCAGCTACTATGAAGAAAATTAACTCTATCCCAGCCAAAGCCAGCACAAAGTTTATTTATGCTAAACTCTTTGCAACTGAAAAGTGATTATTATTATTACAGCATATTTTACTGTGGATCTCCTCATTTTTATTTAACTTTTCCAGATTACTTAAAAACTTTCATTTCTTCTAGATTTGCCAAATCTTGAGACTTGTTCCACATTCAGAGCCAATAACATTATCACTGTTAGTCAGAACTTGCTTGGAAAGGGGATTTCTTACATATTGGCCTACACTTCATCATGGCATTGAACTTGGAAGGTCTTTGCCACTTTTCTGAGCATAGTTTCAAACACATTCATGCCAAAGGAGAAAAAGTAATTGGCTAAAAACAAGTGATCATAGTATCTTTTAAAAAAGTTATTATGTTGATTTTCCTTGAGGGACTTCCCTTTGGATTGTTCTGTAACTTAATTAAGAAAAAAAGTCATCTTGGTTCAAAAGCCCTCTCACTGGTTGTGGAGGAGTTGGTATTGCACTTATAATGAATTTAGGTTTGGGTGTTTTTGGGATTTTTTATGCAGCAGAAGACAGTCAGTATTTTTTTTAATTAAAGACAAATGAGGAAAATGCAAATATTCCCTTGTACTGGAGAGATATATTTCCGGGGAGAAACCAGGCCAGGAATGGCTTTCAAACTTCTAAAACCTTTTTATGTGGTGTATAAGAGATTGCTGTCATCACCCAGATTCAGGAAATACCAGTGCTGGGCTTAAGGGGGACAAAGTAAACTCGACAATGGACTGAAAAGAAAAATAAACAATTGACCAACCGTTTTTATAGCTTGTTTTTTCTCTTGCTTTAACAGTAACATTCACCTTCATTTACCACAGTTCTGTGAAACATCTGTATCAAGCCTTAAACTTGCTTGACCTTAGTTTAGGTTCAAGGTTCAATATATTCCATGTGCATGGATGATTGTACAAATCCACAAGAGCTCTGCCTCTATGCAAACCTTTTTCCCTGTCCCAGATTTGGCCTCTTTCTCGCTAAATAAATCCGAGCACAACTTTCTCTCCCTGTCTTTCTTTCTCCAAAGATTGCTGCAGGGGTGCCCTTGAGGCTTGCAGGGTGTTACGGGGCTTAGGAATAGAGAGGAAAAGTTGTCTTAGAGGATGAGGTCAACCTGCCATAACAACTGCCCTGGATGGAGTATTTTATAACTTGAAGAGTTGGATTTAAAGGCGTAATTTTACTAAATCTTTAAAACAAATGGTTCAGCATTTGCATAGTTTTTAAATCTGTATTCTTCTCTCATTTGTAAAATCAGAACAGATTTCTAAATGGCTCCGAGCAAGTCTCCGAACTGAACAATTTTTTTCCTCCAGCTGCCTGGCTATATTTCTTCCCAGGGCTTCTGTGGGTTACTTTAAAACGGCATAACAAGTAGCTGTCTGAATAGGATATAAAATTTGTGTCTTAAAGAGGAACCCAGTGGCAGCCAAACCATGAGGCTGGAAACAGAAATTAAATTTTGAATTTTTTAGAGCTCCCAGCATAAGTTATATTCATCAAGTTATCATTTAAATCTATTTAAAAGTAACTTCTGTGAGCAATAGCATACAAGCTCAATCAATATCTAAAGGTGATATCTTTTACACCTATTATCTGAACACAAATGTAGTTTGGGGAAAGAAGTTTGAGAAAACATGACTTGTTTTCAGTGGCTTAGGCACTCTTTGTGCTGGATTGGTCCCATAGCACAAGGTGCCACACCTTGGTTGGGGTCCTGCATCATAGTGGTTTTCTACCTAAGAAAGGTCTGCACATACTCAGCTGGAGGGTTGTTCTGGTGTGATCAGGCAGGTCTCCATGCACAGGGTGTGCAGGGTGAAACGCCCCTGGGGTGGTGTGGGATATTTTCTCTCGCTAATTCCAGCCAGGCCTGTGGCCAGGCAGTGCAACTTAATGGAATTGAGGAGAATGGAGCCAGCCTTCTGCTTTGCTGGCAGCAAAACTCAATCTGGTTTCAAAAAAAGTGACCTATCTTGAACAGTTTCTGAACCTATCATTTCCTCTAATCAGTGCTTTAAGAACGTGAATAGCATCCTTTAGACAGGCAGCCAGCATTATCCTAGCTCAGATATCTGTGGCAACTTTCGTTGTGGAGGAATCGGTTTTTCTGACCACATGCAGGCATCTACATGGTCTCAAGCTAATCATCCAACCTTCCTTCACGGCCAAAAATTGGCAGTTCTAGCTCATCATTCCTCTCTTCCCAGTAAAGGTGTCTATGTCAAGTGAACAGTGTTCATGTGCTTATTTCTCTCCATTGATTATGGAGGAAATCTGGAATGATTGACTGAGATGGAGATGCTGGGGATGCTTAAAGTCAAATTGATTATGTGCGTGTCATAGAATACAGAAATCTCTCAGATGAGTGTAGATGGGCAGATTTCTATCTGGAAGAGGCCTTTCCCCATCAGCAGAGTTTTGTGTGGATTAGTTAGCTCCACTGAAAGACATGGCTGATTAGCTCAAGGGCAGTGTTTTGCTGGTATTACCTCCATGATTTGAGCTAGTTATCTCTGCCCAGCTCTGCATTGTGCTGTGTGAACAGACACCGTCCCTCAGAGTGAACTTGGGTATTTTGTGTGGCACAGCATTAGCCCAGAGAGCTAATGAGACCAGAGTTAGAAGTTAGTGATTTTACATACCTGTAGGCATGTTATTAAAAAGAAAGCTTTACTCTCCAGAGGGCAAGAGTTTTGTTGAAGCAGCACAGAAGGCACCGGTATTTGTTTTTATCCCCAGGTGGAAAATGCCTGATTGCAGGCTGGCAGGAGACAGTTCTACTCCTCTGATGACTTTGATGTCATGAGATGCAGACCTTATTTATCAACACACCTCTGGGAAACTATAGATCCCTCCTGCCCTTTCATCCCCACACAATCAGTTCAATTTTTGCCTTGAAGTAAACGAACTTTTAAAACAACTAGGGTTTATGGAAGAGGGTTCATGGAGCTGTGATAAAGCACTTCAGGCTGTAACTTACACTTGTTTCTGAGGCTTCAATTTTATTGCTTCAAAAAATTCTCATATGATCTCATTTTAGAATTGGGTACTTCAAAGGTTGTTCAATCCATGTTCCTTCGAGGCTGCCTATGCAGCCCTATAATTTTTTCCCATGTTCTGTTCTCTTTTTTTTTTCCTTTCTCCTTTCATCCTTATTAACTGGAAAACACCAAAGGGATTTTCACACACCAAAATGAGTAGTCTTGCAATATTCTAGCCATGCTGCTTTAAAAGTTACTGTAAAATCACAGTCCATGGTGGATATGCATTTTCACGTTCATGCTTTATCAGCGAGTGCCTGAACTAGTCTTTGCTACGCAGACTCACTTATGGTAGATCTGCAGGCAGAACTGTTCCAGTAAAGCCTTCCAAAAGGGATTTGATTTAAATCAGAAATCATTTTTTTACCAAATACAATTTATCACACAATTAAAGCCTTCCACAAGCTATACAGACTTTGTGAGAAGGGATGAAGGCAAGAAAGCATCTTTCCCAGCATGTATGTAGTCTGATTTTCTTTGCTTCCTCCTCCCTTCTTCCCAAATACAGAATCATATTCAGTAGTGAAAAGGACTTGACCTCTCTTGAAATAGGAATCTTCACCACTATGAGGTTTGACTGTTTGAGTCCTGTATTTTCTATCTGGAAGTTGTGATGGCCTCACTAATGTTGCTTCATCAACTCCTGTGAAACAGATTTTGTCATCAGTTATGTCATGTACATGAACAGAAGAGATGATCTGGAACTGTAAAATTCCCTAAAAACTGCATTGAGCACAAAACATAAAAAGTTCCATAATTATTTTTCCCCCAATATTCCCTGAATTCTATGACACAAACACCCTCCCTGAAATATTTTTTCATTGTGGTTTCAGTTTCTTTTCCCTTTTCTTTTTTCAGTAGGAAAATATGAAAATGGGAAAGAGATTGCCAGAGAACACCATTAAGAAAAGAAGATAGCAAGAACTTTCTTGAAAAAATGAAGTACATTCCTTTAATTTCTTGTTAGTGTGAAGGACCAAAATGACTGAATTTTTTTTCTTTTCTTTTGCTCTAATACTTACTTGCTAAAGTGATTAATTTGCTTCCTTGTACCTAAGATTGGGCTCTATAAAGAAAAATGTAGAGTCTTCTTAAAGAGCTGAGCACTCGTGCTGAAAACAAGACAGTCTGTGAATAGTTCTAACAAATTATTGAAATGAAATAAGCTTTCATTGTATTGATCTTTGCTCTTTTATGTTTGTTACAGCCTGGGTAACAATCAGTGAATTTTTTTCAGGTTAACTTCAAGTAGAAGGTGCAGTCTGTATCTCCACATATGTTTTTTGTTATTTGTGATGTGACACCAGAAGAGATCCTTGTATTTTAGATTGGTTAGTTAGCCCAGATGTTCTTACATGAGTAGGGATATTTGGCTGCTTCTTTTCTTACCATTGCATACATAAAGGAGATAACATCTTAAGCCTACAGCCCAGACAAGACAAGACCAAAGGTGTTAGTGTAGTATCAGAGTGCCTCAGAGAAGGACCTAATTTTTTTTAAACACCATAACAACAAAAGGTTCATAACAAATTGTGTACGACAGGCAAATGCATTCTATGAAGTAATAGAAAAACGCATAAAAGAAACTGTTATGTAGGTAAATGCAAAATGAATGGTCCAAGATCAGAGGCTTCTTCATTTCAGACCAAGGCAGAACTTGAGACAGGAGAACACTAGGGAGAAGGAGGGAAGTGTAGCATAGGAGTTTGCTAGAGGAGATAAAGTGTAGTCCTTGGAAGGAGATTCATGACAGTCACGTTTGTTCTTGATGCTCTCCAAACATTTTTTGTTCTTCAGAATTATGCAAAGAATCATATTATTTTGATTATCCAACCAAAACTCATGTTAAACATTTTCTTTGCCTGTTTTGACATGAGAAGATAATAGAACCTGTTTATAATTGCCTCTGACTTTCTTGAAAGAAAATCTAGCAGTATTAATATTCAAAAAGCTATTTGTGGCATTGACAAATGCAAAAGCATTAGTCGGTATCTGTAGCTGTCCAGAGAAATAGCTCCCTCTGTGAAGAAAACCGAGTCTTACCTATAAAAATATTGGATACTATGTCACATGAAATTATGACAGCTAGAGTGTACAGACCTAATGGCCTTCATACTGTTAGCATATACTTGGAAGGGAGTATCCTGCAGTAATACAGCTTTCCGAGAATAACCCCTGACCCTCCTCGGGAGCATGATCAAAGGCAGACAGTACATGGGGAGGATCCATCATGTGCTTAGGATCAAAGTGTCTTTCGAAAAGTGCACTGCCACTCCAGACACTGAGGCCTGGATTTGTAATCCCTTTATTGGAGGCAGTCACTGATACTACTAACCTGTGAAATCTGCCTTTGCTGGATTTCTGCCACCTTAATTATGCCTTTGTTTTCTGATTATGTTACCTCTATAGCATAGGTACTGTGAAGTATAGATGGATCTGGCCAGTTGATAGAAGCCATTCATAACATGTGTGCTGTAAAGACACACAGAATAAGGATAGTGATTTTGAATGCTCTTTGGTTTTTTTGTGTAATGGATTATAGTATCTATATTACAGGGAATGTGAGTGCTTACGTTCAGATTACTTTCATAATAAGGCTATTTTGTTCACTGTTCTGGTACTAATCTGAGTGGTCTTCTGTTCCTGCTAGGGAAGGAAAAAGAATTATGTATTCATATGCTTGCTAGACCTTCAAAGTAGCTTATATATTAAATTCTCTTTTTAGAAACTGAGGCAATTATATGTTAAGATAGTTTTTTAATTTTTTTTAATTCTATTTTAAGTTCTCATACAAAGTATTCATTAGTAATAACTCTGCACCCTACTTCAAAATGAGATAAATTATATTAATTAAAAATGCAAAAAGGCAGATCAGTCTATGCAGTCCATTCCCAAAATAATGATCATGTAGTTAATCAGTATATTGTAACTATAAATACATATGTATTTATTTCCTGGATTTACCACCAACTTTGCATGACTTGGGATAGATCATGTAAGCTAGAATTTTTTAGATGAAACTACAGATAAAATATACTTAAAGCTCATTGCAGTTAATTATGATTTTAAGCATCTTTCAGCTCTGTCAGAAAGAACTAAAATCAGTCTTTAAACGTGTGTTCTTTAGCCTCTTGTCTATAATTTGGCATAGAATTACATCTTCATGTTACAGAGACTACTGAGAGAAGAATGAACAGAATAATGTGTATGTGTTTGACTTTTCCATATTTGCTTACTTTTTAAGATAAATATTCCCTAAAGGGATATGATTGGAAGAGGGTGTGTGCAGCAGGAGTTGAAAATGAAGCCTTTTAAAGTATTTCTGATTGGACACATAAAAACTGGAGGCGCTCAGTATCACCACTTGCTCTTGAAAATCTTAGCCAAGATTTTTTCATTTTTCCCAGAAGAGCTATGGCCAGGATGGCTGAGGCTTGAAAGCTGTGTATTTACATAAGCACAAGTTACAAATCTGTGGTTTTTAGAGACGTTTGAATTTCACCGCTTTACACTCGCAGTATAAGTTGCTGTGAGTTGTTCGCAGATTGTGAACACACAGTCTACAGAGGATTACCCCTCACTTTGCCTCCTTCTTTTTAGGAAAAGTAATTTTTTTTTTCATACGTGTCAGTTTTTAATGTTCTTGTTTGTAGTTATGGATTGATCACTGCCAGAAATTTGTGACTATTCACTGGCTAGGAATTGCTTCATTTTGATGTACTACCTCCTTAACGGAGGCAATAACCCATGAGCCAGAAAGGATGATTTTTTTTTTTAATGTGATATAGAAGTCTTCTGATAAGAGTTCTGGAGACTTTTATTGGTGAGGGGTACTTGCATCCCTTTAGGAGGGAAAAAAATGTCCCTTTGCACACTCCCACCTACCCCACATTCCTGTGCACACAGACATGTGCAGTCACTCCTGGAGTGCAGAACTCTCTCTCTGCTCCTGGAAGAGTTTCCCATAGTTTACAGTGGCATTTGCCTAATGATAGATCTGTTTCAATTGATTCTGGAAAGCAGACTCATCCCCCTGCCCAGCCACTGGTAACTGTTTGCTTTGTGGTCGATGTATTAGTCGAGAGCAGTGTGGTAGCCCATGTCAGATGCCCCCTGCTTGTCAAGTGGCAGTTGAGCGATGGCTGCATTTATGTCCCTTCTGCATCCCAAATCACTCATTCCTTGAGGCAGAGATTGAGGTCTGACTAGGCAGAAGTATACAGGCTGGACCTGTCCAGGTTTGTTAGCAAGCCCTGAATCCAGCCATGGTCTGTGTTGGTTTGGGAGTGCTCCCAAGGCAATAGCAGCTGAGCAACCTTGGGTGTGTGCCTTGGCTGTGCCTCCACTCACACAGCTCTCTCCAATAGAGACCGCATGTCAGGCACCGTGGAGTCTGGGGGACTCTGTGGGGTTAGAACTAGAGGGGACTCATGGGGTGTCAGGGTAGGACTCATCCCACCTCCCCAGCCAGGGATCAGGGCATTGGCACATCCCTGCCTACCCTGGAGCTCCTCTGAGATGCTGAGCTGCTCTTTTGGGTATAGAGAGGGAGGCAGACTTGTTTATCTCACATGCAGCAAATGTATTTGCAGGGGACTAAATGTATTAGTGCTGGGGACTGGAGAAGCATCTCTGACCCTCAGGAGTACCTCTGAGGCACTCTTGTTTTTGCCCAAGGAGAGGATAGGGATCACTGCTTTTGTGGTCAGAGCAAGCATATATTTGCAAAAAAGCCTTTGAAGACCTGTGTTGGATTCTCATCAAAGTTAGCCCCTCTCTTGGGTCCAGTCCTTCAAAGGTTGAGAAGCTTGACCCAAGGGTTATGGACACATCCAGGGCAGACTGGGAAGCCAAAGCCAAGCTGGGGTGTAGGAGGGCAGGGAGAGCAGCACAAAATCCTTTGGATTTTTTTTTTTTGTTTTGGATATCTGCCAAGCAGTTCGTGGGGTGTTCTGTTCTCCTTCCAAGTCAGGTACCTGAATTGCTGAGGCAGATGGTCCTCAGCCTTTTGGTTTGGTGCTAGCTGGAAGGAAGTGCTGCAGAGTACTCTATGTTGTTGGCCTGTGTCATGGCAGGGAAGAAGAAGACTTCTTGCCCTGGGCATTGCTTGCCTCTCCTGGTGTTTTTGGTGCTAGGGCTTAGGAGCGACTGATTTCAAAGCCCTGGGAATGGCTGTGCCTGCAGCAGGGCATTGTTTGTTAATAATATGTGCATAGGACATGTCCTGTGATTACTGATGTTGCTTCAGATAATCCAGGAGACTGAGTCTAAAATACCTGCCCTGCCTCCCAAAAAGACTTTCATTAAGTACTGTGAATTCTTCTTCTAGTCTGTAGTTTTAACTGTTTTAATAAGCTGGAAGCCTCCTGTCTCACAAAAAATCTCCATAAGGAGCTGGATGTAATATGTAAGTGGGCCACCACTTATGGGGACAACCTTTTTAGCAGGGCCTGTTGTGATAGGACAAGGCTTAATGGTTTAATGGTTTTAATCTGAAGAAGGATTGATCTACAGTAGGTATAAGGAAGAAGTTTTTTACCATGAGGGTGATAAAACACTGGAAAAAGTCACTCAGAGAGGTGGTAGATGCCCTCTCCCTGGAAACATTTGGTACAGGGCTCTGAGCAACCTGAACTAGTTGAAGATGTCCCTGCTCATTGCAGGGGTTTGGACTAGATGACCTTTAGAGATCCCTTCTGACTCAAACTATTCCGTGATTCTATAAAAATATAAACTCTTGTTTTAATATCTGCAGCTTCTTTGAGCGTGTATTTTTTTTTCAGTTATTAGTTCAAGTGAATCCTTTCTTACTTTATTTGCTTACTGCCCTTTTAAAGTCTAGTTGGGCTGTGCTGTATTTGTTCAATGCAATGGATGATTTGGAAACAGCTTTTAAACTAAGTTTCAGAATTCAAAATCTCTTATTTTATGAAGGTATTTTAATGGTAAGATGGTTCCATCTTTGTATTCCTAAAAACATATAGATAAACCTGAATCCAAATGAAACTTACCTGAAATAGGTTGTTACACAGCTGTTAGTAAAACTAGTTATATGATGGTGAGAAACATGATAAAGTGTATATATTGGAGGTTGCTGGTAGCTTCACACGCACAAAGTTTTAAGTGTTGCAAATCAGCCTGCTCTTGATTTGTCAGGGCTGAAAAGAATAGTATTTAGCTTTTAATGTCTAAGACTCTCTGGTGCTGAGTACTGCCTGAGGGGACGTGTGGGCTGCCAGTGTTCTCAGCAGAGATTTGTCACCCCAGAGGATTTTATCTTAGAAGAGTGAACATTGAAGGTTTGATTCAGGACTTTTTTTTTTTTGGTCATTTTGCGGAGAGAAGTTCCCAACAAAAAAAAAAAATCTTTAAAAATGGTAATTAAAAATTAGTGAAAGTTAATAATTAATGGCTTGTAGCTGATTTATTAATGCCCTCATTTTTCTATGTAATGAAAATTTTAAACTGTCTTGTATGTTAACTATAAAGAAAAAAAAGCAAAAAGTGAGATTGATCTTAATTTAAAATTACTTTAAACATACAGAATTGCAGAGTTTTATCCATAAGATACTAAAGTTTGTTTGCAGAGTTCTGGTTTAGGGATTATTTTATATAATAACGAGGAGGAAAATTTGGGCTGGCAAAATTTTCAAAGCTTGTGTTAAAGCCCCTAACTGCTTCTGGTATGAAAGTCAGCTAAGCAGTCTTGTGTTGTTGTTTCCCCCAGGATATCTTTTATGCTTTCTTTTTTTTTTTTCTTCCTTCCCTTTGGAAATCCAACTGTTTATTTGCATGCAAGGTAGGTGAATTCTTTTATCTATTTGTGTATCGTAAACCAAAGCAATTAGCATACTGCAGTTACAGTACACTTAAAAACCAAAACAATCCTTCAAAACCTTCAGTCAATATTATTCCTGGAGGGAAAACTCTTAATTAAATTGTATGCAAACGACAACAACAGGCAAAGTTGTTTGTTGTTTAATAATAACTGTTGGGGGTGGGGGGAAGAGTGAAAAAGTAAGTGTAGCAGAGAGCTTCGCATGCCATTAACCCAAGGATAGAAATGAGGTCAGCCTTTGAAAGGACGGACAACACACTTATCTGCCAACATTGGAAAGTCCCAAAAGATTAGCTTATTTGCCAGATGTTACTGGGAGTTCATCATTGACACCCTCTGCTTCATGGGCTTCATCTCTCGCCACAGTTGCAGTTGCCTTTTCTGCCCTTTACAGGCTTCCTGGAGGTCTTCTCCAGTGCATAACGCTTGAATTTTTTCCTTGAAGTAGGTTTTTTTTTGTTTCACAGCAATAGGCATGATGAACCATCTTAACTTGTAAAGTTGATCTGAAGATTCTTTGTTTTTCTTTCATACACCACAATAATGCTCTTGGCATAGGACTGACATGCAGCACAGTGAGTGCTGCAGCTCTGGGAACGGGGGCTGTGATTGTGAAGGGGTTTGTAGAATACAGGCGACCCACCTCACTTAATACAGTTACCCTTTTTGAGATGAGTGAATATTGGGGCAGACTTTGTGACAGGCTAAGCATTTTCTGTTCCTTTTTTATCCCTTTGCCTGGAAAATAATTAGATACAATTTTAAGCAGACCATTCTTATATTATTAGCAACTTTGCAGGTAATCAAATATCACACTGAAGTGTTAAGTGTGTAACCCAAAATAATTAGTAGTGAGGGAGAGTGGGTGCTATCAGGTCCATGTTAATAATGACTGTAAGAGACTGGAATGGTGTTCTCTGCATGTATCTTCTCCTTTAAATCTTTCAAGAATTTGGTAGTAAATATTGATTTCAGCTAATGGTGGTTTTAACTTCTTTGTGCACATGCTGTGCCCCAAGGGACTCTGTCCTGTAGAGGGAGAAGCCAAGACTTGCTCATAAAGAACAGAGCAAATATGTTTTTCCTTTAAAATGATAGATGTTAGTGGTTGTCTCTTGAAGCAAGATTTTTGCCACTTGTGTTATTGCAGTTGTTTTGCAGTCCCCCCACCTCCCCTTGAGCAGAACAATTTGTGAGATGGACAGTGACCTAAATAAGGACAGATATTATCACCATGTACATGCATCCAATCAAGGAAGTCTGAGTGTTGAAGCTTTTAAAATAATGGAGGGTCCTTTTGTAGCAGACAATTTAAAGCATTTGATCCTTTGAATCTTGCTTTAACATAGCCCATTCTTTCCTTCCCTTCCTCCTTTTCTTTCCTTTCCTCCTTTTCCTCTTTCCTCCCTTTCCTCTCTTTCTTCCCTTTCCTCCTTTTCTTCCCATTTCCTCCCTTCCCTTTCCTCCCTTCCCTCACTTCTTCCCATTCCTTCCTTTCCTTCTTCCCCTTTTCCCCCTTGCTCCCCTTTTTTCCTCCTCTTTTCCCTCCTCTATTTCTCTCCATCCTTCCTTCCCTCCCTCCCTTCCAAGACCCTCAAGTCTAACTCAGTCTCCTAACACGAGCACTTAAATTGAACATCTGATGATAAAGGACAACGACAGTATTTGTTCATGTTGAGATAAACACAGCATTAGATGCTGTTTGACTACCCATAGACACGTGACATTCTTCCTAACATTTGTCATGGTAGGTCCATAGAACCAGATACAGGGTTTACTTCAGTAGGTCTGGATTAGCTGTTGAAATTCCAGCACTGGAAATCAGAAAAACTGCACATAGGGAAAATGGAGAAGTGCTACAGGAATGGTTTCTGTCTGCTGGTGTGCAAAATGTTGTTTTTGAATAATGCCTTTCCTTTTACTTACATTGCAGCTTGTGCTGCTGCTGCTGCATGTTCTGGTAAGCAAACCTCAGTGCTGTCAGTGAGGTTACAGTCTGGTCTCTCATGTCATTTTAGACTTGTAACTAGGGAGAGCAGGTATTAGGGCTATTCTGCAAATGCCATCAGTGGGGGACAGTTCCAGAGCTACAAACCTGGGCCGCATCCAGGTTGGGCTGGCCCTGTTTGGCCAATCACAGAGTGCAAAATAACCATATTATTCTCAAAGTGTTTTTCCAGAGTTGAAGTAATAGCCATCTTGCCCTATAAAGATCTGAGTTCTTCTATAGAATATTTCTGTGCTGAGATAACTTAAATGAACTGTTTTCAAAAGTGCTAGGTGTTGGTTTTTTGGGTTTTCTGTGTGTGTTTTTGTTTTACTCTCACTCTTCACCTCTATTCTCCTATGTTCATTTTTGTCTTCTGTGGCCTGTGCTTAATAACCCCATGGCCATTTCTGTAAAACACCAAATCCTTTTGCACTATAGCAAGTAAATCCATGATGGGTTTCCTATAGTGAAATGGAGAGTCCAAGAAATGTAATCATTTAGACTCATGCATTTCTTCTAGACTTGAAATACAGCTCTATGCAGTGCAGAGGACAAATCGTGCCCTCTACCAAATACTTGCATGGGTGATATACGGTGTTGAGCTCTCACACTGCTGCTATGTGGAAAGGCAGTAGGTCATCCACCTTCTATTTTGAGTTTCTTTTGCAGAGGTATCCTTTTACTCCCTTCCTCTTCCTCAGCCCGGTCCTCAGTGTTTGCAGTCCTTACTTCTACTGTCTTTTTCTTTTCTATTTCCACTGGCGGCCCCTTTCCCCCAGTCCCTTTGTGGTTCTTCCTCTCCTTACTTCCTCCACTCCTTAATTCTGGAGTTTTACAAACTTCATTCTTGTTCCATTTTGAAATTTCCTGTCTTTGCCCCTTACTTTTTTAGTTATGCCCAGGCAGCTCTGCTCTTTCTTCGGAAGAAAACAGCTCTGCATAAGCAGAAGAAAGCCAGAAGGCAGCTATTTGGCTTTCTTTGATAACAGAAACAGTGAGGTTTAGCAGCCAAATACTGAGTTGGGGGATCAAAAACTCTTCTCCCTCAGCTTATTTGAAGGTAAATGAATATATTTGTAAGAGAGATATGGGACAAAACCTTAGGACTGCTGGAGAGCCTTCTGAGCACTGGATTCTGTTTAGGCAGGCAATAAGCAAAACAAGTGGCCATTTAAAAAGGAACTGGGGTGTTTGGCAGCACAAAGCAAGAATCCGTTTCTTACTGTTCTCAAACGATCCTGAAGCATGCCAGTGGCCAGCGACTTCACAAATGCCAGCCACAGGGAAAAGACTGAAGGAAGGCTGCTTGCTGTTGAGGCAATTCACACATCAACTACTTTTTGAGAGCCCTCAGCTCTGCCTAAAAATTTATGGGGCTCTCTTCTTTTAAAACAATTGAGTAAAGGCCCAAGCTAAGTGTTTTTCCACATATAAATGTCATAAATGCAATCACAAAAACTTCACTGGAGTACCAATGAGGGCTCAAGCCCCAGCTCAAATGTGCATCGTATTAAAGTCCTTCTTAGGGACTCCAGACATAAATTGCTTTCCAGCATCCAGAACCATTTGGAAATGCTTTAATCCTGAAACCAGGGGGTTTCTAATGGAAATGCTGACAGACCCGTCGTTGTAGCAGCTGAAGCAGGCAGGGTTGTGATAATGAGCCCTGTATGTGTGCATGTGGAAAGCGTGATGCAAGTTCAGAAAACAAGCGCTTCCACTGAAAAGCCCATGCTGACGAAAAACACCACGCACCGTTTCAGCACAACGGTACTTAAAATTGACTTTGCTCATGCAAGTATGTATTGCCCAACCATGGGCATTAACCCTGTGTGTTTTACATTTCCAAAACCAACAAGTCGTAATAGCATTTCTAATAATACTCTAATTATCTATAAATAACGCTGTACTGAATAGCCTTGACTAGCAGTTTAAAATGCTGCATAAACTGATGGGGGTCTTTACTATTCACAAGTGGAGTTTAACCATGTCTCCTCTCACTTTTTAAACATTGTGCCCATGACCCTAAAAAACAGGTGATGCTTCATTTATTGCTCATGTCTCTGCATACTGCTGCTAAAGCCAGCAACTGTGTATTTTGTATTTGTATTTGGAAATTGCAGTGACCTCGGTTACACCAGGCTGAAGAAACCTGTCTTGCAAGCATGTGCCCAGGTGATTAATTTCAACAAACAGGTTACTTGTAAGAGTGTAATTACTCACTTGTGCAAATGGCAGGATGGGTGCATTGACCTGTATTAGACAGACACATTGTAGTATACACCTCCCCATCAGTTCTTTTCCTCTGTTAATCAGAGGCCTGAAAACCCTGCAACATTTAGACAGCTTGAGGTTGAAGGCTGAAATGTCACTTTTAAAAGAGGGTTAAAAAGGTCGCACAGCTGCAAATAATAATAGCCCAATGAAAATCAGATTCTTACTGCAGCCCACTTCAAGAATAACATTGAAACAGGAAACAAGCCTGCTTGATGTTTTTACCAGTATGGCAGTAAGATTACTGCTGAGTTTAAAAAGGAGGAGAGAGAGACAGAAAGGAGCATGCTTTCTTGGTATTAGATGTTAGAACTGTTTTTCTGGTTCAGAAAGGATGATCCCAGGGCTCTACAAAATCTCCTTGAGGAGCCTGAGGACATGGGGTACTTTTCTCTGAATGCTGCTGAGAGGAGATGTAGTTTGTTGCTGTGTTCTGAGGGTGGTTTCGTTTCTTTTGTTTGCTTTTTATTTCTTTGTTATGTTCTTGCATTCCTTGCTGTGGGCTTCAGTTTTATTAATTATAGTAAGAATTCTTTAGAAGTATCTTATGCAAAAATCAAGGAATAGAAGAAAATCTTGGCTTTCTGCAGAAATTACTTGTTTCTCTTCCATATGACATGGCTTGGAGAAGTCTTTCTTTTGTGTTTTTATTTACTTCTTTTTCTAATCAGAATACCTTCACTTTTCCTGAGCAGAGTGATATTTGAGGATAATGGCAGGCTACAACAGCATAGCAGATTTCCTCACTTACACATTCTGCCAATAAGGCTCTTTACATGGTCACAATAGGGCAATAAATGCTGACAGATGTTGTTAACATGTCTATTAAAATTCAGCCCCCTTTTCTGCTGCATAATGCCTATTGTTAATAATATCAGAACTAATGCTGACATCTCAATATTAGTGTTTGCTTGTATTTATAATCCTTTGTTTCTTCAAAGAGGTCACAAAGTTGCAATAAATTAAGCTATTGATAACAGACCGAAAAAATGCAGACCTGAGCAATTTTTTAACTTTACAGTTATGAATTTGTCTGATATTCTTCATGTGCATTAATTGCAGCAGTTATAGGTAGTACTACAAGAGTTCCATGAGTGTAACTTGAATTTTTAAGATCCCGAAGGTTAATAAGCACCCTAATTTAGATGGAAAAGCTGCTGTGATTTATTTTTATTAGGTGAAGTCGAAATGTTGCCATTGGTTGCGTTATTTCCTTCCTTCACCTGCACACAGCGTGGAAAAAGAAGATGTGGAATGTGTGGCCCAGCAACACACGTGAGACATGTGAAGAGAAGTGTGTGCCAGAGGCTGTGTGCAGCTGTCTATACCCCGGGCTGAAGGATGGGAGATGCATGCCTGCATCTTGAAAAGGATGCCATGCAAGATGTGCTGTGCACAACCAGAGCACCTCTGTTGCTGAAAGCCCCCACCCTGCTGCAAACCTGGGGTGAGACCCTGTGTTGCTTGTGCATCTGTAGCTCTTGCAGGGTTCAGCAGGATTGAGGCATGCAGAAGGTTCACACTCACAGCCCAGACTTTCAGCTGCTTGTTTCTGGTCAACATTCGAGCATAAAGCTGGAATTGCTGCCACACAATAACCAAGCACCAGACACCCTTTCAAAAATTGTAGGCAGCAGACAGCTTCTTTCATTCATGTACTGTTTTAAGACAGCCAATAGTACTGCAGTCTCAACTGTGGTGATAGCATCACATGTGAACACAAATTCTGCATGGGGCAATTTGTCTTGAGGGCACTGTTCTACCTGGTAACATGTAATGTGGGTTAAGTTTTGCTAGACAGTAGTGCAGGTGATACAGCTATTCTGGATTATTACTTTTTTTAAGTTTAGTGTCTGCAAAGAATGATTCTCATGGGAACAAGCATTTGCTTGTACATTTGTGGAAACAGTTAGATGTTGAATCTGACACCTTTTCCAAGTACTGAGAATAAACACCAAGTTCCTGTTTTCCCGGAGTTGATTTCCTGGAGTTGATACTCATGCTCAGGATTCTAGTTCTAATCTAGTATATTACTTAGGTGCTTAGTCTGTGCTTATCTATCTAGATAACCTTGAGAATCATTTTATTTTTTATCAGAGCATACACTGACAGATTCAGATACTAAAGGTCAAGCTCAGGGTGAGGAGTCTTAGGCTTGCAATATTCAATAAGAAAACAAACTCCAAATAATTCCTGGTAATGTTTTGAAATCCACTTGGACACTTGGGACCAGAATTGTTACTATCTTGTTTTCTTTAACTGCATCTCATCTGTTGTTCTGCTATTGAAAATACCGTTGTCACTGTCCCCTGAGGAGGGGAGAAAGGGGTAACAGAAACCTTTGGCAGTGCTTCAGTTGCAGGAGTAATTGAGATATTAGATAAAGCCTTTCATTATTCACGCATAGCTTTTCATTTTTTTTCTTCTTTCTGTGAAAAGGTCTTTAGGAAAGACAACATCCCAGGGTTACATCCCATAAATAAAGGTATATTTAAAAATCAAACTTAGTTGGAGGTTTTGGTTTTGTTTTGGAGGGGGTTTGTTTGTCTAGTTTGTCTGCTGCTTGTTTCTTTCAGACAGGATAGCATAATTTAGAGTATTTTTATGGCTTCATCTCTGAAGAGCTTGTCTCTGCACAGTCTGGAACTGAAATAACTGAAATTAGAAGTAATTTGACACCTTTAGTTATTTTAGTATATGAACATACTCTTTCATTTCTGATTATGAGTATCCTATTTCAGTTTAACATAGCTGTAAGTTAAATCAAAACAGGATATGAATAATCTTAAAGGAGTAAATTAGGTACAATTTTAGTTATTTCAGTTCTAGCCTTCTGTGCATACATGGTTAGTCCTGAGTTAGGGTCTTTCTTGACACCTGATTGTATGTGGTGCAATAAATCACTTGGCTCAGGCCTGATGTTGGTGGAGATGCCCACATTGTGAAGATCAGTTGACGCTTATTATCACCTTTAGGGAGTAGTGTCCTTGTGAAAGTTAAAGGGCAAATAAAAGTAGAAATTCATCACTTCTGGATGCTGCTTCTATGAGTCTGTGGAGTCAGATAAAAAGTGGGGTTTATTTATGTCACAAGTAGGAAAATATCCTGTCAGGCTAATGTTGTTCACCGGAATGAATTTTAATGAAAAAGAAAATGTTATCATCCAAAAGTTTTGTTTGTTTTTTGTTTGTTTGTTTTTTTTCTTTGAGAACTTAGGGCAGTGAAAATAATTGCTGCAAGTACAGGTCTGGCTGATGTTCAGGTTAATGATGTATTTATTGTTTGTAAGGGATGGGAGCAACTCTTCTGGAAACAGAGCTTTCTGTCAAGTGTGTCCTGATAATAGGAAGCAATGAATTGTGTTTTTAAAAATTACAGTGGAGTTGTGTAACTTTAGCAGCTGTATTTCTGCAGATTTCTGTAGTTTTGAAATCACAATCTGCTTCTCCATAAAGATATTTCTCTTTGGTTCATGAAAAAATTATACAAACACAACCTGGGTATTTTTCTAAGTGGGACTGTGAGGAGGTTGAATTTTAAGGGATTTCAGGTAATCTGAAAGCAGAAGTCACACACGGTGCTTTAAGGTGTGTCAGCCACTACATTCTAGCTGGTAATAACAGTTGCACCAAAAGGCTCAAAACATTTCTGAAACAAATGACTTATTTATTTTACATCCTAGAATGTTACTAAAAAAAATTATTAGTGTTTTTTTCTGGTCAGAGACACTGCTCTAATACTGACCCAAATTCAACTGTGTGTTCTGAGGGTGAATGTTTCATCCTTTGGTTTTATTCAAGACTCAGGAACTTTCTCCCAGGGTTTAGTTGAAGGTTACAGGACTGGAACTGCTATGGGGAAGTTCAGTTTTAGATAAAACTTCGCTTCTCAAGCTCTTGAGGATCTAGCTGACCTTTTAAAGGATGGGGATGCACCTTTAAACACATTACCTTGTGTTTATAGAGAGATGTATGTAATGTATTTAAGTTATTAATATCAGACAGTATGGATTCAGAACTTCAATAAGTGGTTTTTTTCCTCAGAAGTAATGTAGACGTCTGGTTTTAATGTAGTTCAGCAGGAACTGAAGGAGGAAAGGTAAAAATCTTTAATTCAAGATATTTCTGAGCAGATACAGTCTTATCTAATAACAACACTGAACATATGCTATTTTCTGAGGCAGATTTCTGCTGTGAAAGCTGAACATTTTTTTTCTTTCCTCAAAGTAAATATGTGCTCAGGAAGGTTAATAAGAACTTAGGCTACAGGGAGACTGCTGAATATTAGCAAAATTAGTACTCTGAGGATGAAAACTTTGTTCTGGTCTGTTTGTGGAGTTTGAAATAAAAGCATAAACCATGACGACTGTATGTTGCATGCCTGTGTGAAGTTTAGAACTTATATATTCATAGGTTCCCTTTCTTTCCCCTTCCCCCTTTTAACATGTAGATTTATGAGGAATCAAAGATGAACTTGGAGCAGGAGAGGCCTTTTGTCTGCAGTGCCCCAGGCTGCTCACAGGTGAGTGGAGTCAGCAGTGATATTAATTGAGTCCTCAGCGCTAGCTCTGGCTTGTATAATGCCTCCTGATATTTTAACACGTGTCTAATAATAATATGTGTGTCAGGGTTTTGTTTGGTGTGTTTTTTTTTTTAAGTCCTTCTCCCCCTCAATTCCCTCCTTTCCCACAAGACATTATTACAAAATATTTCAAGCAAATACAACAGCCAGTCAAAACTGAGTTGGTACAAGTGCTTCTAAATCTACTTCTGTGCCTTCTCTCATCCCCAAGCCTAATGTTTCAAGCCAGGTATTGCAAATTCCTTTAGTGACTAGCAAGAGAGAACACACTAGGCAGGGCACAGTTGTCTGTCTTCTGCTTAGATGTATGATGGAATATATTACGCTTGTTATTGGATGTAGTAACCCTCCTGATTTTTTCTGTTTTAGAGACTTAAATACACTGATACCTTATTAGCTGCTGCTTATTTATTTATTTATTTAAGATCTTTAAGACATCTTCCTCCTTAATATTTTCTACAGAAAACGCAGCCAGTAGATAAATTTTGCCCCAGGATGTACATTTGGGATTCCTGTCCTGTTGACTGGTGGTCTGCCCTGTGTCTCTGGGGGTATAATCTGACCTGTAACATTAGATGTCTAATAAGCTTAAAAAGCCTGAAGTGACAAGGATTTCACCTGCCGAGATTTGAATTGGGGTTTATGTGGTTTTTTGGTGATTTTGCAGTGGTGAGGGAAGTTCCCCCGAGCGCATCAATGAGGGAAATTCCATCTGTGGCACTTTTGACCCTAATTTGGTTTAGTGACAAGAGTTTGTGAGTAAAATCTTCAGGCAAGGGCATCTTTTGGGCTTGTGCCACAGGGTTCCTGTATGCATCTATTTCAAGCGATTTTGTTTGGCACTGTGGGGAGGCTGAATTTTGAGGGATTTCAGGTAATCTGTAAGCAGAAGTCACATGCAGTGCTTTAAGGCGGGTCAGCCACTACATTCTTGCTGAGATTTCTTTCTTTTTCTATTTTTTTCCTCCAGAGAATTCATTGCCATAATTTAGGCTGCTTTGTCTATGGGCTTAGAGAGATTCTCAGAAGGTGTAACGTAAGGCAGCTGTCTATACTATAGTCACAAGCAAGGTCACTTAGCCAAGAGTATATTGTGTTGAAAACTTTAGGTCCCTTTAACTCTGTTGCCTTTTTTTTTCTTTATTTTTTTTTGTTGTTGTGGTCTCCTTTGTACTTGTTGATTTAAAAAGCTGCTTTGAATGTTTTCCCCCCCTCAAGCCTCGGTGATACAACTTTTGGCCTTTGCTGGTCCTGAAATAATCCTTTTAAAACTATTACAGTAGCAAAGACCTGTGTATGATCATTCTGATGAAGGAAACTTCACAGAACCAGTCTGCTCTTTGAGCCCAAGTGTACAAGTGCTTGAGCATTTATTCAAGCTTATCTCTTCATCTTGTTAAAAAAAAGCTATTTGTTGTAGATGTCTATTATTGGACTAAAAACAAACTTAGCACACTGATTAGCTGCTTACAAAGAACATCACCTTCTCTCCTTGACTAAGGAAAAGAATAAAGGGTCATAATGAGTTGCTATAAAACTGAGCACCATTGCTTTGCCACTTCGAATCAAGTTAAAGTATCAGACATTTCCAAAATTAAAACCACATTCTGCCTGAATACTTTTGGGTAGGGAAAAACTGGCTTATTTGATTATTTTTATTGCTGTTCATCAGATATAGGTTGCAGAAAGACACAAAAGCAGAAAAATCCAGTAGTGATTTAAGATTTGCCTTATTACTTAGCATTTGCCGTGGGCTAAGAGCACACACAACAGCAGCTATCACAGATCCGCAGACACGTGGTGACTTGTGAGACTGTGGTAGCTGGAGACCCTTAGAATCCAAAACTTGATCTGCAGTTTTTTCAAGCAAATACATGACACCTTATGGTTTTCCTTTCCAGAGAGCATGGCAGCAAATATGTTTCTAAACTGAATACCATTATTTGTTACTCATACTCACTTGCATTTTCAAATATTCTGTTTCCTGTGCCATGTGGACACATTTCTAGCTGGATAAATTTCTTTCTCTCTCTCAGTTTTGAAATTCTGTCCAATGCCAAAAGTTTATTAGAGAAATAAATTCTTCTTTTTTTTTTCCCCTCTTTTTTTCTCTCTCTCTTTCTCTCTCTCTCTCTGTGTTTGCCTGACAGCGTTTTCCAACAGAGGATCATCTGATGATTCACAGGCACAAACATGAAATGACTTTGAAGTTTCCTTCAATAAAAACAGATAATATGTTATCAGGTAAGAAGACATGAATTCAAGAGTAAAGATAACTATTCAGATGATGTTGAAAGCATGACTCCTACCAGAAAACTACTGGCAAATTGCCTCCAAGATTGGTTTTAAAAAGCCCCAGCTCCAGTTAAATAATAAGTAGAGATGGAATAAGCTAGAATGCATATCTTTGAACAAAAAGACATTTACCATTCTTATGCCTTCATACACATTTGGCATGAGAGGGAAAGAAATTGTTGAACCTCAGCCATGCTGGCAGCTCTATCATTGATTCTCATGTCAATCTGCCAGTGAAATATAGGCACTTAAGTGCGTGTCACCTGGGAGCCCAGCAGTCAGTGTGTTAATGAAGTGAATTTTCCTGTTCCTATAAGACTGGCCATTTAAGCTGGACAGGTTCACTTCAGCAACTGGAACAGGCCACACTGTACGAACCACCTTTATGGTGACTCAAAAACTACCCACTGTAAGTAACCATAACCAGAAAGGTAAACCATTGGGTAATATCCAGTACCCTTTCCTCCCAAAGTGCATCTCTCTCTGCACTACCCCCATCATATACAGGGGTTTTTTGGTATTAGGTGCAATTACGCCCTTTAGTTTCTTATGTAATATTTTTCTTACACCATCTTTTCACTCTCTTGTCTGTGTAACTACACATCAATGACTTGCTGGCCTTCACTGAGTGCTGGGTAATGTCAAGCTAGCCTTCGTTTTACCTCTTCTCTCCTCTCCTATTCCCTTTCCTATTGTTTATTCTATGGACAATAGTAATGGATTATTTAGAATAATATCACTAGGATTTTTCAGGTTTCAAAGTAATTGCAGAAAAAAACCTCTATGATGCAAATGTGTGCGTGGATGTTCACCAGCGTTTGATATTTATCTTTTGCAATGGGGTTCTTCAAGATAAATTGTACCATTTTAGGTGCAAATATGTAATGATTAAAGGGTCTCCAGCAGACTAACTCTTTTATGATAATCATAGTTAGGTAACAATGGTTTGCAAATATTTGATTTAGGATTTTTTTTTTTTTTTTGGGACTCCAGGCACCAGTGATAATGAGACAGACTTTATCCCAAATAGAGTTTATTTTGCTTTTACATTTGAAAATGCCATAGTGGACTAAGAAACAGTACACAGCATGTTGAAGAGTAGGACTTGTAAAGTGCCTGCATGCCAGCTATGCCTGCAGAATCCTATGTTTGCAAGCACAAGTGAGAAAATGCTGCTTTTCCATTTCGCTGTGTCCTTTGGCAGTGAAACTGTTCAAAGACATCTGTGCTGTGGGCATATTCACCCTGTGCAAGTGCTGGCTTTTGATAAAACTTTCTGTTAGGCAAGACTTTTGTTAGAGTGCAGTTTCTAAGAAGTCTATTCTGTCATGAGGAGTCCCCTGAGTAGAGTAGCTCCATTTGGGTTTGGTAACTTCTATGATTAAACTGTCCTGCTCCTTCCAATGGCTTGTTTTCCCAGGCAAAATGACTGTCTTCCGGCACTACCATCAGTACTGGGCCCTCTAAACCTGCAGTTAGCCAACAGTATATACTAATGCAGAATCTTCTGACCAGAAAGACTTCAAGATTGCCTCTAAGGGATGTATTCTTTGAGCTTCATGTATGACAATGCTCTGTAGTAGTGAAAGAGTATACGTGTTCTCAAAGACTGTGGCAAATGTGCCTGACTGTAATGGCCTGACAACTTTGTGCTGCTGTGTATTGAATTCTCTTTTTGTATTTGTTTGCTGGATTTGTTTGGCATTTTGCAATCCTTACTCTGGAAGCATCATAGATCATCTACTCTCTTCAGGGAGACATTGAAAAATAGTTGTTTCATTACCCACCAAAACCCTGGGGAAATCTAAATACCTTAAAGTTTAAGATGTTTTATTCTTAGATTTCATAATGAAAAATTAATGATATATGGGAAGAAGAAACAGACTTTTCTCTTAAACATTTGTCTTCATGTCTTCCTTGTTTTTTGCATTTTTGCTTATTTGACTTTTTTTAAAATTTTTTCTGTCATCAGTAGGTTCAAAGAATTGCAGCGCCAATTGCCCTTTAATAAGCCAGGTGCCGTGTTAGTTGTTTTTTCTTTCCCCCTCTTTTTCCTAAGCTACCTGGAAGTCAGACTTTTTTTTTTTTTTTTTTTTCCCAGTATGTTGTATACTATCTTTTAATGTCGTATTTAATTTATTTATTATTAGCAACTAATCATGAGAAATAATGGCCTGTATGCTTTCAGTTAGACATTAGAATTATCTACCTTGTTTCAAGAGATAGCTTAATCCCCAGTCTGGGATCAGTATAATATCAGTAATATTTAATGCACACTGAACATGCTTTCTATAAAGTATTACTGGAAGTAGGCACTTAAATTGAGGAGCTGTTGGTCTTGTACCAACATGACATTTTAGAAACTGAGCAAATATGGCTTGGGAAGAAGGAGCTTGTTTTTTGTGCGAAATCTGTGTTGAAGTCTGAAGTATAAATTTCTAAGGGAGAGATAAAATTATGTTACATGTAAAGTTATATGTCGTTATGTAGGTGGGGTCAGTGTTTAATAAACAATGGTTCATGACCTGATCAAAAGTATTGGTTCTATCAGGTATGTCTGTCCAAGAGCTTCCTTGTAATCAACTAACTCCACTATATTTTCTACTATTTTTCTTCATGCTGGCTTAAGAAGAACAAGCTATATTAAATCTAGTGACTCTTGAGCCAGTTCAGAAACTCCAGATATGTACTTACACTAAACAGCTGTTCTGTTTTGTGACTGTGTAAATGGAAGGGATGTCTGCTAGAGGCATTTCATTAAAATGCAAGTGACCTTTGTTGGATAACTTGACATAACAATTCTTTTTAAAGAATCTTTTAAAATGAATGTTATTTGTTCATTTTTGTGTATGCATTTTATTTTTTTTGTTAGAAAGTCTTGTTGTAAGTATGGATAGAGAGACGTTGATATTTTCCATTTCCGTCTTTCCAACCAAAAAAGGCTGTTTGAGATAACACGGAATATCTTGTGTAAGTTTTTCATGCTACTCATCATTGCAGGCAACTTTGTAGTTAGATTGACTGAAGGAGATGCCATGTCTTCATTTTTGTGCTAACTGCACATTGATTACATTGCCTTGAAACTCTGTGGTTTCCTGTATGTCAAAGCTTTTGTGTTTAAACACCTAAATATTAATGTCTGTGGAATAAGACTGTTCCCTCCAGGTAAGTACTAAAAGCCTTGTGGAACTGAACTTTGGGAGATGGGGATTATCTATATAGAAACCCATTTTCTTCTTCATTCTTTTTACCGAAGTCCAGTTCTCTAGAGTTTTGGTGTTGAAGCCTACTTTGGAGACAGAAGTAGTCTTCTCTAGATGAAAAAAAGTACATGTGCTAAAAGTAGTACAAATGTATTCCTTTTTCCAGGTAATACCTGTGTCAGTGAGGTAGCTTCTGTCCTCCTTGGTTGGCTTAATTTTTTTCTCCTTGTAGTTTACACAGACGGGTTTATCTAGGCATGAATTTTGTGGAGTGCAAAATTATTGGGTATAAGGACCAATACGATTGTTTGCTTTCTTGTTTGCTTTCTTGTTTGCTTCTCTGTCTCTTGCTTTACCAAATAATGAAATGATAAGTCTTCTAACATTCTACTGGTCAGGTTCAGAGTGACCAGAAGACTGTAAAAATTTGTTGTACCCAGTATGTGCACCCCCTTGGAAAGTCCAACCAGTGCTTTAAACAATACATTATTAAGCAGTAAAATTCCTCGTAGACTTGATCTGAGTGGAGGCAGTTTCATCATTTATGCCTAGGTGCACCTCTTCTTCCTCTCCGTTTTTGATCACCTGTTTGAGGTGTTATGATCTTGTGCTTCTCAGTACACTTGGGTAGGAACCTGCCAAATCAATGAAGAAACTTTTTTTAATTTCTCAGAACATTCCCCTGTCCTTGTGGCTGCTTGAAGGGCAGCACTTTGATTTTCCATGTTAGCCCTATTACTCTGACTTTGTTATTGTTGTATGAAAGTACAACACAGGCAAGTGTATAACTTAAACAGAGCCCACAGCTGAACAAGCCGAATGCCTGCTATTACTGCACATCAGACTAAACATTTTTTTTTTCGAAAGAAAGATGAAGAATCAAGTTACACACTTGGGAGCTGTGCTGTTAGGTATCTTTTACTGAAAGAGAATTATTTTTTTTTTTTTAAGAAATCTTGTTTCACATAACTGTTTTTTGGTTCTCCAGGGTTTTTAAAACTGGTATCATGCTTTAAAGTTTTCTTCTATGTTTTGAGGGATGACACTCAAGAATTCAAGGTAGTTTTATAAAACACATTCTGGGTGAGTCAAGTAAACTTTCTATAGAGCAAGCTAATGTTGTGTTTCCTGAGCTGTTGTTTTGAAAACAATATCTTGAGACTGAGTGTCCTTTCTGAGGTTATTATTTCAACTCCCACACCCTCAAAGAAACAACAACAAAGAAACCCCCATGCATTGCCAAACATTATGAGTACATAATGGAACCTTTTGAATTTACTGAAGACTTCAAATTCCTCATTGCCATACAGCATAAATTTTTTAATGAGTCTGGAAAATCAAGTATCACTTCAGACATTGAGGGTAGATTTTCAAAATGGTCAGCAACCAAAATACACATGGTATGTCAGGTTCTGGTCAGATTCTGATTGCTGAGTGCTTCTGAAATCCTCTCCTGTAAGATACAGTAGATTAACTTGGGATCTGCACAGATGAGACCTTTTGGACTTGCTCTGGGGCTTATATATTGTCCATTTACATTTTTGAGGTTTATTTAAACTTAATGTTTCTTGCAGCCTTACTGGTCATGACTATGTCATCAGAGAGGCTGATTATTCACCTGAGTAATAGGCTGAACAAAATATTTATTGCCTAGTCTGAAGCTTGACAATTTCTGTGTTCAAGCTGGTGGTAAAGGTGAGAGAGAAATAACCTCCTAAGTAATTATCAGATGAGAGGTTCACCTACAAAGTGAGAGTTGGCTACAGGTAGATGCCTCAAAGCATAGTAAACTAGTTCTGGAGGATGGAACTAATTGAGGATGGAAAGATTTTTATACGTCGACCAAAGGGACTGGGTTGAGATGGCTGATCAGTATAACAGGCAGATATCCAGGGTTAACCCAGATAAACCTGTATCCTACGGATCCCAATTCAAAATACATCTTGGGACATTAAATTCCTGGGCCGTATGGGTACCAGTGTGCCTGCAGGACAACTTCCTACATTATGCGTATCCTCAGCAGGAATGCTGAGTGGTGCTGGCTCTATCTGAGTTTGGGTCCAGATGGGTCTGGCTTATCCCGTTGCTGAAGTACAATAAATTAAAGCCCTATTCTCAGTGAGCCTGCAATAGTTGTGCACACTGGTGATAGTAACAAAAACTTTATTTGTATCAAGAGGGAACAGTGAGGTCAGGCACGAGATGTTGGAACTATTAATACATTTTTAAGTGCTGAGAATGACGAATATTTTATTAATTCTGGGAGACCTGAATATGTAGCTTATGCCAGGGTCTTATTTGTGATACTATTCCCAGTTAAAACACAAAAGCTTGCCTAATTTAAGTAAAAGAATTACTGTGGTGTTGAGAGTAATTTCTTCTACTAGTTTGCCCACCTCCTAAAGGAAAACTGGTGTTTTGCGGAGGCAAAATAGTTGGTTTCTCCAGGGCAACACAAGCCCACTGGATTTGGTAGCCCTGAAGTCCTGAAACCAGTGAGTTCAGTGTTAGTGAAATTTAACTATGTAAAGTCTCAACATTTTAAAGTCTGGATCTTTATCAGTTCTGCTCCACACAAACATAGGTTTTATGGACTCCTGGTTTCTGTGAATGTTGAAGGATGAAGTATTTTAAGGTAAAAAGGCAGCTCTTATTTTATATCTGACTGAGCTGGCTTCCAGAAGCTCTGTGGATGGAGTTTAGGCTGGGTGGTTAGTAGAGCTTCCGCCCCATCTGGGAGGAGAGAGGGGCTGTCTGTTTTAACAAAATCTTGGTGTGAATTCCTATCAGTCTGATTTGTGGATCATAGAACTACAGTAACTGTATGGGGAGACTAAGGTAGTAAATAAGATCACCATGTCAATATGTTGGTGGTGTAAGTAGTGTCATTAATCTATCAGTTTTGATACTTTGAGATAATAAAGTAATTAACTGGAAAGTTCAACGGTAGGCAAAATTTGTTAATTTTGTGGTGCAGCAGTTACACTTTCAGCATGTGCAAAGAAAAGCCATTGAGGCCTTTGTGCATTTAAAGTCACATTCTTGCTCTGAGTTGCTTGTTTTTACTGTTAAAATGGATCTACTTCACTGAGATAACTTTTTTGTCAGTCTACCATTCATTGAATAGATGCTGAACAGGTTGGGAATTCAGCTGCATGTACCTCCTCACCACCTTTTTATCCATTAAGTTGCCTTTGACCTCGTGTAGCCTGTTGTACTGATGCTTGATTTTTGGATTAGTTGCATACTTTGATGGAAAATAACACAGACGATGTTAGCATATTCTCTTCTGCCCTGCCCCCCAAATTCTGGGCTCAAGCAACTCTAAAAAACCCCAGGATTTTTAATTCTAGTGAAAGTGATGCCATCAACTTCTTTATGAGATGGTAGTTTCTAATCTTGGCCATGAAATTGATACCTTCCTTATTTGATATGGACATGCCACTTCTTACAATAAAAAATTTATTTACCTCACATTCAGATACTAACATGCCTTTTGTGTCCAAGCTTGTTTTTTCTTCAAAGCAGTTGGATTGTTCACTAAAGTAACATTTAATCCTTTTTGAAATTAAATCTATTTCTCCTGCATTTTAGTGCACTTCATTTCCAATACAAACTCCAATCAAGGGTCAAAGACAACCCTGGTGTAAATCTCCTGAGTTCAGCGTTGTTATCCTAGAGATTTATTTGGCACTGCTTATTTAGGATATGGACCTATAAAGTGCTGAGTGTCCTCAGCTCTCATCACTGTCAGCACCTTGTCCACTCATTTCCTTATGCTGAGTTCTTGCAAGATTTTTGAATAGTCTTACGTTTCTGACTCTGGTAATACAGTAGTTAGCTGTGAAAACTAATAGATAAATATGTGTGCATTCCTAAACACTTGAGTTTTGTTTCCTTTAAGCTCACAAGTAGGATGCTCAAGCCAAAAGAAATAAAGCAGAATTTTAACATTAAGTACTTGCTTTTTGAGTTACATCAAGATCTTCCATCAGAAATGCAAATGAGTGTCTTCACCCTTGGATTACCTGCGAGGGTCAAATCTGGATGACCACACCTCATATAGGTGGAAATTGGTTTTAGGTGTCTTTATAATGGAGGAGGGTGATCCTCCCCCTTAGTTTCCCAGTGAAAACTGCATTTCCTTTTGTATGCCTTTCTTTTGTGCTGCCTTTTGTTTAAGGGTTGCTGTGTATTTCTATGCTGATCATGTAAGGTACATTGTGTCAGGTAACTGCTATACGGGGGTAATATTAGAACTTGACCCAGCTTATCTAGGTGCAAGAAACCAATTTTTTTTCTTCCAGAACTCGCTGAAGTGGGAAACTCTTTTCTGAGGTCAGTATTGACCTAATATGGGAACAGGGTTTAGTATGACAGAGTTTTCATTCTTTAAGAAATGAATTACAAACCATAAGGTAGTTGTCAATGACTATGCAGAAGGTGTCTGAAAACCTTGTTCCTTCTTCGGTCCCTCCTGCCTGTGACATTAAAGAGAATCCTGTCCTTCATATTAGTTCTGAGAGGGCAAAAAATTCCTATAGATGAAGGCATTAAGGATCGTTTGACTGCAAATTTCATGGTTTGTATGTATTATCAACACTTTTAGATATAAAAGACAAAAGGACACTTCTTTGTGGCCAAAGTTTATGATTTCATAGCTTTTATAAGTGTTGTTTATAAAACAAAACTCCTTCAAAAACTGTGGTAGAAGCAGAACTTCTCACTGTGGTTACCTTCATGTGTTTTGCTAAGTATGTGTATTTTTGAGGTGGTTTTCAAACACTTGAAGGCATTAACTACTGCACATCAACAGCAGTTACCTGCCTACTGTGGCGCAAATGTGCGTTATGCCATGCACTGTGCTTTGTTTTGCATGCAGCTATTTTTGGAGGTTTATAGACGGTTCTAATGATCGTTTACACATGTTGAGGATATGCACTTGTTTTATTTGCCCTGTGAAAAGCTATCCTGTTGTCTTTCTGGTTGAATGATGCTGCATGGTTTCGGACACTGATGGCAAGCACTGGCTGTCTGCAATGTATAGTGTTGAAATTCAGCACTATGTGGGTTTTTTAATGATGGCCTGGTAGGGGTGGGAAGGCAAGAAGTTTAGTTATAATTTCTCTTTTCTTGGAAAACTATATAGTTGTCTCCCTCTCCTTTTAATACTAAATACCAACAATAATTTCTTGTCATATCTCAGATCAGACTCCTACACCAACACGCTTTCTGAAGAATTGTGAGGAAGTGGGGCTCTTCAACGACATCGACTGCTCCCTAGAGCACGAGTTTAGGAAGGCACAAGAAGAAGAGAACAACAAAAGGGTGAGTGTGAGAACACTGAGCCCTTCCTGCCCTTCTGATTCCTTGAAATGTCCTTTAATCTGTGTGAACGCAGACTGAGCTCTACTACCTGGTAGTAACCTTTTGGTTAGAAACTAGGTGGCACTATACATTGTGACATACTTTTTAAACTATTGAAGCAGTTGACAGAAATGAAACCCCCAAACCAAAAAAAAAAAATCCCAGCATTAAATTTCCAAAAGTGTGTACCTGTGGTTACCAGGGTTTGATTCCAAGTTTCTGCTTTCAAGTGAACTCTAACACAAACCACACACTTCTTGAGGGAGAGGCTTGGGAAAATTATATCATCTTTGAAGTGAGGATTTCAAACTTACTCAAATATATTACAGGGAATTGTGGATTATGAAGGAGCATTTAGTTAAGAGCAAAATTTTTTTCTTTTTCTTTTTTTTTATTCTATTCCTCCACTATTTGATGGGCCTCTGGATTTATTTGTCATCGCTACCAGCTTTACCATGTTTCTGCATTTCTCATATTCATGTTGAGTGGGGAAATTTTGACTTCAAATACCTAGTAGATAATGTCTCCCATTTCTAGTTAATGTTCTTTTGGTCCCAGTATTGCTAAATTTTGGTTGAATTATATAGGCCACTTTGTATGGGGTTAAGTGTACTTCTGTACCCAAAGGTTGTTCGAGTATTTTGAGGGATCCTAAAGCACTGTTAAAATTTTCAAGTAATTGAAAAAGAGCTTAATGCACTACAGAAGCCAGCAATAAGTAATGCATGAAATTGTAACTTTTCTAATAATATCTAAATTTCTGGTTGCTTGTGAGAACGAAAACATGAGCAGTGCAGGGCTTCCTACTCGAGCATATTGCACCCTGGAACGTTCCAGCAATCAGCCTAATGCCTCCCCTTCACAATGTTCCCTTTTGTGGCTCTGTTTTCCCTTCTCCCATCTCAGCAGCTCTTGGAAATTCTTGTGTAATGTGTCCCCTGTCATAGGAATTCCCCAGTTATTGAACACTGTGTTACTTAGTTCTCACGCTAATCTGTATTTGTCCAAGTTGAACCTTAACTGGGACTAAAAGCAGGAAAAGATTGCCACGAAGCAGCTACAGTGCTTTAGCCAGAGGACACTTCTCCTTTACTTGCCTCAGCATTAATTTGCCTTTCAGATTGTCTGTGCCTCCAGTGACAAAGGGTTCCTCTATGGGTACACCCTCTTACAGCTGCTGTATCATCTCATTTGCTTTGACTGTTGGTGATTGCTGTCCAACTCAAAATTCATCCCTGCAAGGTGTGTGTGTGCTGCTGGGGCTCATTAAATTTGGAAGTAGCAGCATTTAGGGATCTTGAGGTCTGCAAAGTAAAGGCCCAAGAGGAGCTTTTGGAGAAGAAAAGCGGTGTAAAGCTGCTTGCTGAGGTGAAGAACAGGAAAAGAGGCTTGTAGAAAGAAGATGTGAAGGGAGTCTAGGGGTGTTTTGGTTTTGGTTTATAGGGAAAGAAGTCTAGGGATGGTTTATTTGTGGCTCATAAGGAAAGAGATTGGGACAGATAGAGGAGGAGAGAGGCTGTGTCTTGGTATGCTGAGCAAGGCAGAAGAGTGTCCAAATATGAGAGAGTTCAAGTTTTGGTCAAGTATTGGGAAAATAGCCCAGACTAACCCTCACAGCTTTGTGTGTGGGACAAATATTAGGAAACAGCCTGTATTGAGATAAATAGGTCTAATTTTAGATTTAACTCACAAACTTAGTGGTTAAAGTGCTGCAGGCAGGAGTCGTAGCTAGAATCAAGGAGAACGTTTCTGCACATTCCTACTTCTTTGTGCATTAGAGGATTCCTAAGCAGCTCTTTCTGCATGGTGTTTATTTTGCAGGAGTGGGAGATGAAAACTACAGAAGTGGACCTCTGTGCAGTTAGCCACAGATTGCAGCGTTTGATGTTTCGTTTTAGCTTACAAGGGGTAGTTGCACAATCTGATTAAAACCTAGACAAGGGCATCAAGTTACCTGATGATTCCAGCTGTTTAGCAGTCTCTGGGACTCTTATTCTGCCCTCCTTCTACCAACCCCTGCAGCTGCCGTTGCTGATGGTGAGGGAGCAAAAAACTGATGGTGGGGATGGGAAAAAAACCAACAAAAAAAAAAAAAGAAAAAAGGAAGGGGTGAAAAAAGGAAAAAAAAAGAAAGGAAAAAAAAAGAAAAAGGGGGCACAAGTCCCACTAGCTGGCTAACCTGTAACATTTGCTCTGTGTTTCTAATTAGTCTGCTGTATGTTCATTCTTACATTACTGACTGACTGTCAGATAGGAATCTGAAGCGGGTCCCAATAGGGCTTTACACAAATGCAAGAGACAAAGGCCAAGACAGAAGGGAACTCCTCAGGCTGCAGCTATCCCTAAGGAAATGCTTCTTACAGCCTATCCCTGGAATATGAGTGCAATGTAGCATTGGCCTAATGGACTTGCTAACACATGGAGACTAAGGTTAACTGCATGGAAATCTTACGACTCAGAAAAGTCTTCTGAAAATATTTTTGGTTGTATTAATTTCTCTGGGTTCTGAAAGAAACAGCTTTGTTTATTTTAGTATATCACTGTGGCTTAGCACACAGCTTGATTCTGAAATCTTGTAAGAGAAAAACACTTTTGGTTTTGGTTGGGCTTTTTTTCTCCTTGAGAGTCATAATTTGAAAACTCAGAGAATAAAGTTCATTAGCTGCAATTTTTTTTTTTTAAATCTTCTAAGTGAGAACCCATGGATAATCCATGAGAATTTGTTGTGATGAAGCTAGTTTTGAAGACTGGTGACATTCCAAATTAGCTGTGAAGCGCTGAGTGCATGGTTTTAGGAACACCATGTGTAAGTGTTTTTGTAAAGGTAGTATTGAGGGGAAAGCACTTCCATTAATATCCCAGCTGCTTGTCCACTTGACATCTTTATGCCATAGTTGCTCATGTGTAAAATGGTAGTAGTGCCAATTTCTGCCTCCAATATTTGATATGTCTTGTGATTGCAAGCTGATCTGTCAAGGACTATCTCTGAAAATATGTCTGGATTATCCTTTGCTTGGGAACTGAGTGGACTCAAGTAATAGTAGTGATGATTTCTCGGACCTGAACTGAACTAAGAAAAGTAAAGCTACAAATAGAAGTGAGATTGTCAGTTTTGTTTGGCTCCTCTGGCTCCTATACCACACAATATTAGCTGTAAGTCTCTGCTTGAGAAAGGCCTGCTCCCTAAATGCAAGAGATGCATTATTTAGCAATAAGCATGTTCATAAACATATGAGAAAGAGGCTTTTTGCATACTCTTGATGGCTTTCTTCCTGACATAAGCATCCTACCTGCCAAATTCACCACCAAAATTAGCACAAGTAAAAGCATACCTATAGTATATTTCTACTTGCAGAAGTGTAAATATTAAAGCTCTTAGGAGCTTGAGGTGGACATAATTGACATCTTGGCCCCAGACAAAATGTGCAACCCAACTCAACAAGACAGGTAGTGCTGGCAGATGAGGTGACCGTCTTAGCCTGCTAGCTGCTAAGGTTTATACTGCTTGGAACATTTAAGTATCCAAAGCATTTGTAATGGGTTATACTTGCAAGCACGTGACCTTTGCTGCTACTGGACAAGCCCTGCTGTCACGCCTTGTTTTGAGCACTGAGTTGGAGCTGAGAGGATAATGTAAAAGATGGGAAGAGTTAGGATCTGTTTCTGAATAACTAATTGGATCTGCTTCACTAAAATGCATTTAACCTGACCTCCCTGCATGAAATAAGAGTGGAAATATGCTGAGAGTAGCAAGTCGAGTATTGCATCAAGTAGTATTTACAAATATTGAATATTTTCAACATGAAGGTGTTTTTACAATCATTCTGCTTATGCTAGAATTTGGATGCATCACTTCCTGAGGCTTATCCTGCAACTTTGAAATCTTCTAACCCCTGTTCAGTTCTACAAGTTAATATGTAAATTATGTAAATAAAGCAGGGAAACAGCTATTCTCAATTACAACTTGGTTTTAATGTGGGTTATTCAGTGTCAGTTCGGGAAGTTCATGGCTAGCAAGTCCTCTCTATGGCTTAATATTCCTGTTCTAAGTATACTACGCCACTGCAGGCACCTCACTGCTAGAAAAGCATCAGCAAGTTGAAGTAGTCCAGTAAAGAAGAAGAACAAAATCAAACACAGAGCCTTTGGTGGCTAAATAAGTTCAGTCTACAGAAGGATTAAAGAGCCTGAATATCCAGTTTAGTTGTGTTAAGCAAGGAGGACCTGTAACTGTAGTGCCCTGTTAAACACCACAGTCCAATGTGTGTTTGAAAGACATAAACTTGGGTTGTACCTTCTAGATTCTCATTCTACCAGCATAAAAAAGTAGATAAAATACACTTGCCTAACTTATACCATCTCATGATTTCATGCTGAACTCAGTGACTCTATGACCTCCAGAAAAGAATTCTGCAAGTTTGTTTTTTTTTAAAGGAAACCTCTACAACGCAACAAGGAGATAAAAAGTAAATACCAAATCAGTGCCTTTAAATTCAGTGGATAGAAATGCCCAGTAAGCATTTTTTGTGTTGCACAAACTTGGTGGGTTTCACATATGAAGATGTAAGCATCCTCATACCATAGCATTTTTTCTGGGTGATGTATTGAAGTACTAGAAAGATACACTATAACTCTGTATCAGAGTTTTTCTGAGGGTTATTTTGAGTTTTCATATGCGTTCATTGCATTAGGTTATTGATCTGGTTTTTTGGGTTCATTTTTGTTTTGTAACACCCCCTTTTTCTTAATTAAAATAGCTTTTGCAGCATTCCTATGGAGAAGGTAAATGCTTTGTCTCTTATTTTCTAAGGAAAAACAGATTCCAGAGGATGTTGCTTTCCAAAGCTCCTTTGTAGTGTGACACCAAGCTCTTGAAGGAATCACAGGCTCAGAGTGAGAATGGCAGGGGATCTGGGTCCTCTCCACTGTTCAGCCAAGCAAGCAGCTTTCTGTGTCTTTTGATTCCTAAATATCTTTAGTAGCTTGGCTCCAAAAGATTGATAGACACCCTCAAATGCATTTTGGTGCCTTGCTCTCACTGAAAGAAAGCAGGAGTCAATCAGAGAGCTACCATAAAGGATCTGGGCTGAAGTGACATGCTGAAAATTGCACAGGAAGTCTGTGGCAGAGCCTCGGATTGATTCCATATCTCCTCGGTCTCAGCATAGGGCATCCCACAAACCATGTGTGTTAAAGATTTATCAGCTGTAGTTCAGTGTTGCCAAAGACAGGAAGAGTGCTCTCCTCCTCTCTCCAGATGAGTAGGCTTGCTGAATTTTAACTGCTTTTCTTAACATGCGGAGATTTCATGGTAGACATGTGGTGGTACACTGTATTTTATATGGCAGCTCTGCAGTTGGCCCTTCAGTCCTCTGGCTTTATGAGTCCTGTTTTGAGTGTGTATCCATCTCCAGGCACTTAGTTGCCACACTGAACTCTGTCACAAAAGAGACAGTTTCCACATAATGGTGCAGGAAAGCTGGCAAGACAAAACAGTCTTCCAGAAATATTCATATGAATAGGCTTTAACTTAGGTTTGTTGCTGCTGGTACAGCATCTTATCTTCTGACAGGCAGGTCTATCTTATCTTCTGTAGAAATGAACTGTTTGAATGGATTTATGGACTTAGATCCTCATACTCCAAGGGAAGACCTGAATGTTTTTCCAGGAGTAAGTGCCTATATCGTGCAGAAAGGCAATTCTTGAGGGCGTACATTTTTGATTGAGTTAAACTTCCATAACCATAATCCTTCCATGTTCTTCTGAATTCCAGCTGATGACTCATCCTGCAGAGCTCAGTCAGGACAGTCCACTTTCCTTCTGCTTCTTATTGTCTCTGTCTGAAAGAAGTTGAGTCACCCTCTTGTAATGTTTGGGAGTTTGTTGTGTTTTGTCCATTTTGGTTACTCCAAAAAAGAGGCCTACCTAATTTCATTCTGACATTTCTTTCACAACAATGTGGTGTAGTTGTGCCTTTTGCCTTGGTCCTCCTAGGAATGTTTTTAATGGCACAGCTCTCTTGTTACTAGTTCAGATTTCAGCAGGATGGACTGGATGGCACATGAAGAAGGGATAAACCTTTACTGTAGCGGCATTTTTATAAGTCTATCTTTTAGGTAAAGCCCCTAAATCTCAGCAGTCTCTTTAGAGTGTGCACTGTGCTATTAAACACGAGCTCTTTGCTCCCCAGAGTGGACTGCAGCTGATATGGTTGGGTGGGTAATAAGATACTGCAGATATATTTCAGAGCAAGGTGCACTTTTACTTTATTTATGAAGATAGACATGCTGGTCGAGGGCTTAATCACAGCTGATAAATCATTTTAAGAAAGCCTATTAGAACCATATGCTGATTCTTTGTATTAACATGGTGTGTCTGTTTCTAGCCTAATAAGGCAAGATCTCTCCCCCCTCCCCCCCCGCCTCATGTGCGAATTATTTATCTGTTTAAGTGATATTGCTTGCTTGGGGGCATTTCCCTCTATAAGAGGTATCATTAATAAGGCAAGGTGAACAGAGGAAAGAGGGTTTTTTGCTCTCCAGAGTCAATGAAGCTGAGTGTTCTCAGTCACCTTCATTGAGAAGGAATTGCAGAGCAAAGGTCCAAAAGCTGAGACAAGGGAATGAATTGGCTAAAGACTGGAACATCATGGCATGGCCTTGCCGGCAGCATAAGGTTGTCATTTTGGCCCAGGTGGTTACAATCCTGGAGCCCCAAGAACTGTGAGGGGTTGGGTGTGCTGACATTTCAGTTACCTCACCTTTCCCTCAGTCAGAGAGGCCTGCTGCAGGAACAGGTTCCGTGGCCATCTAATGAGATCCATATTGGTGAAGTTATTCTGTGCCAAGTCGTATTTATCATTAATTGGTGGGTTCGCTTGCAGATCTTTCCTATTATTTGCTGATTATACCCCTGCACATTTTATTATCTTGCTAAAGTTCAAATGCTAATAATTTCTTGATTTAATGTTTGTTTATAACTCTGTCTACTGCCTAAATGGATGTAGTTAGAAAATTTCGGAACAGCAACAGCTCTTTTGCTGACTGGGTTTCTTTCACATTTTGCACATGGCAGTCAACTATTTATAAACCTCCATAGGGACTCCTAAACCTTTACAGTTGGGTTCCTCCCACAGCCTCAGCCCCTTTTCTCCCTTGCTTCCCCAGGGCAAGTCTTGTTTTTTGGCATACAGACAATGATGGTGATTGTTAGGCAGAGAAAATGTCCACAAGCTATGAACCATGGGTAAGGATTTTTAATTTGAACCTCAACCAGGATAAACTGAAAGTCAGAGACATCCAGGAGAGTAAGGGTATTTTCACCATAAGGTAGAAGGAGATCCACATCTGAGTTGCTGGTGTTCTTTAGACTTACAAAACGTGAAACCGAAAACCTGAAAACTCACTTTACACCAGTTGTGTGCACACTGTAACATGTCCCATTTTCAGTACTGTACAAAATTACTGTCTTTCTAAAAGCCCACAAACTTAACTTTTAAATCTGACATACTTCAGCGTAACAAAAGGAGTAGTGGAGAGAAGAAAGAAGCCAGAACAACTGATCACATGTGATGGCAGTTAACAAAGCTACAGTTGGATGTATAGCCTCATACATCTCTGGGGCAGTTTCATTGACTTTAATGGCATTTCAATTTTTAACCTATTACAACTAGGCAAAGCTCTGAAGGAATAAAAACCTTTGCTCAGAGACTAGAAAAAAACAACTGTGGTCATAAAGTGATGTGAAGTATCTGGGTAGTTGATGTTCTGTTAATATGTAAAAATAGGGTATTTTAAAAGGCATACTGGGGAGGCAAAAAAACATACATCTTAACTGTTTCCTTATTCTGGTTTCTATCTCACATGATTCTTTCTGGAAGTTGCCAAGTCCACTCTTATCAAATAAATATCAGCTTTTTTTCTTCCCTGATATGTGAGTAAACTGTGTGTGGCTCAGTCTGATCCCTGGGAAGGGAACAGACATCGGTTCGCCATGTGAATGTGCATGTCAAAGTGCAGCTCTACCAGCCAGTCTGGGGCTGGGTGGGGAGAGACATGGGGAGAATGAACTCAGTGTTACAAACCGTTTCTTTTGAATTTCTACAACCTATTAGTCACAGCAAGCTGCCCTTATTGATTTTGGTAAGAGAGGTCACTTTTAATCCTCTAAAGTGGAGAGAGCTACATGCACTCTCCATAGCATGACATTAAAATTGACACAGCTCTGCATCAGTTCTATGAAAAAGCCCTGAACCTAGATGGATTATTGCCTCGCCTTTCAGTGGATACAAGCTGCTAACCAGAGCATGCTAACCTAGATTAGGTGTAAAAGCTTTAAAAGACTTGATAGGGAAAGTACAGCCAAAAGAAGTTAGAAAATATGTGACCATGCTAAAAGAGCTGCCCCTGCGTAAATAGGCCATTAGTTTTCAAAAACTATTTTCTCCATTTTTTAAAATTTAAAAGTCAACACAGAGGCGTTGAGATTACCATATAAAAGAACAAACAAAAGCTGACCTTACTCTACGATTATGAAGAAAGCTTTATTCTGGCTGTTAGCCCTTGCTAGTTTTGTTTATGTTCTTTAGAGAACTAAATCTTTGAATACAATTAGAATCGTCCGACTCAAATCTTAAGTGTGCCTCAAAATAAACAGCAGAGGTGAATTCTCAGCAGTTTTCTTTTCATCTTTGTTATCCTTGCCCTGGCCCGCTTTTCCTGCCTAATGATCCTTTGTGCCATACTTTTATTAAGAGAAATCTTCTTGATGGAAAAATAGGCTTAATGGGGATAGGAAAGTCATTGTGAGTCTGGAGAAGTATTTTTTTTCTTTCTTTGGAATTCGAGAAGATGACTAGTGCCCCTTTTAATTTTATGCTGGTTTTTATTTGGAAATTTGTTTTCTGAAGGTTTTAATGACTTCTTTTTTTTCTGTGAGTCTCAGTAAATATTTACAACGTAGTGTTTAGGGAAATTTGTTGGCTTGTCATGTAAGCCTGGTGTTCTCCCTTTTTGTTAGTTGTAGTTTGGTCCGATATTTCTTATTAAAGGCTAGAATTTCCCTTTCTAAATAAAAGACACTTGCAAAAGAAACTGTAGTAAAAATCCATTAAAGTACTATGTTAATCTGTGTAGCCTGTAAGTGTAATGCATGTGATGAGGGAGGTGCCACAGCACCTTTCAGTAAATGCTAAAAGTCTTCTACAGCAGTTAGTTGAGTAGGTCTCTGAGCTCCTTCTCAAGAGATTATTAAAGTATGTGTGTGTCTGTGTGGGCAACACTGTTTCACTCCTATGTTAAGAGATATTTACTCTTCCTCCCCATTCTCCTCACCTGAGGCATGTGTGTGGGGGGTAGTAGTATTATCCTGTTTGTGGATTTAGCAAGGCCTAGGGAGATTCAAAGCAGGCACAGAAAGGGAGCTGTGGCTTCATCACTGACACTGCGACATGATACCTAGAAGAAAAGGTGAAAGCTGCCTGATCTGCAGATTATCTGGGCTTCTATATGTCAGCTTATTTTTGTCCCAACCCTACCTTTTCTTCTCCTACCAAAGAAGAAGGAAAAATAAGGTATGTTGCCAAGCTCTCCTGCTTTGTGTTGGAAGAGTCCTCCCTGATGTCCTAGAGGGGAGAGAAAGTAGGAAGACAGGAAAGTATGGGTTGAGGAAGGGGAGCAAGAAATGAAAGGAAGAAAAGTATCTTCATTTTTTACTTACTTAAAGGACTTATTACTACCCCAAGTCAGACTTGGTAGGAAAAACGGAAAGGAAAATTCACACAGAAGAAGGGGAAAAGTAATGTTACTTACACGTGAAGAAAGCTGAGGGAGGCTACCAGGCTTTTCAAGTGAGAGAGTGAAAAAACAGCACTCACATTAGGCAGACATTAAAAAAAGAATTCTTTGTTTTCTGAGAAGTGGGGTATTAAAATATTAAAATATTTAATATTTTTAAAATATTAAAAATTCTGCTGACAATAACTTGTCAGCAGAATTGAAGGAGCAGAGACAGAGGAGTGTGAAAAATATAAGTTCCTTTTCTCCCCACCACACCAACCCACCCCCAACCCAAGGAAATGGAATCAATTTCTCCACTTAATGTCAAATTGAGATGTCAAAGGATGTGGCTGTACAAGAGAAGAGGAGAAATGAAGATGCTCAGTTGATGTTGGGTATTAGAACAGTTTTTCCCTGAAAAAGTGAAAAGGAGAATCAGTCTGGACACTGTTTTTTCTGCTTTCTTTTTAATCTTTTAAAAATATTCTTTCTCTCATCACACTGCTGTCTTACCTCTGAGATCTCTGTGCATGTCCCTTGGGATGTATGCATCAGTGCAAGGCCAGTTTGTATAATGACAAAGTTACCATAGTTCTCCTATGTATGCTATTTTTTTTCCAATACAGTAAACTCATGCAAGTGTAAATGCCAACATATATGTTTCAGGAAAACCAGGAAAAGTATTACACGTATTACACCTCTGCACATAAGTTCTTATTTTGTGGCTTATTGTTTGGCTCCAATCTTTTTCAGGTGCACCTCCTGTATCCCAGTTTCTTTTCTTTGCTTCATCCATCTCAGCCAGTTAAATGTGTGTATAACTGATTTTTTGAAATGGGGCCAAAATCCATGTACTTCAATAGGTTTTAAACATATGGTTAACTTCAAGCATGTGTACAGGGGTTTGCTGAAGAGAGACAGTTTGCTGAATCAGGACTTCCCAACACCAAGATTTTAAATCAATGCAAACTATCCTCTATTTAATGTATTTTAACTACTGCCTCCTGTAGACTATAGGTGACTATTGTTACTCAAGCCCTGCAGGTGAAGAAAATTGTAGTTGGATAAACAGAAACTTAAGGGGAAATCCAATATTTCTGATAACCTTCTGTGACAACTGTTTTTTTGCTTCCTCCTAATAAATAGTTTTGTTACATGAAAGGGAATAACGATTAGAATTTAATGTTATGATTAAAAACTTATTTTTCTGGGGGAATAGAAAAGGTCTGCTACTAAAAAAAAAGGAATTTGTTATAGCTTTTTGTTTTGTTTTAATATTTCTGTACAAAATGTGGTACTGAGATGGTAGTATATGTATGCCATTATTGACCCAATGAACATAAGTCAGCTCTCTGGTCTTTTGGATACATGAATCTGTGTGATTTTTTGAGCAAATACTTCGAAGAACAATAAAAGTGTGTATATATGTAAAAAAAACCTAAAAAGATCCAAATCAAACCAACCAAACAAAACCCTAAACCAACCGTGAAACAAACAAACCAACCCACCCAAACCCAACAACAACAACAACAAAAAGGAAAAAAAAACCCTCACAGCAAAAAGTCCAGTTGCCTTTCTCGTTCACTTGCATTCTTCTGTGTGCAGGGATAAATGGGATAGGGCTGCCTGCCCTGTATTGTTTTAATTTTCTCCATTCTGAATCACAGGTAGGTTGAGGTGGAAAGCAGATTCCACAGAACAAATGCATCTGTCGGAAGGTACAGGGAAGGGGAAAGAGTCAGTGAGGGAAATGTTCCTTTCAAAATACTTCTTAATATGCTGTTAGTGATGGAGCGCTCAAATTGCCCTCTTGATGACAGTCAGGGAAGAAAAAAACCATATTTTACTTTTGCAGTTGATCCACTTAATACAGTGTTTTAAAACAAAGTGCTCTTTCCTTGTTTTTATGTAAGGTGGTAAGATTAAAAATATAATTGGGCTTTCTCCTTCTTTTCTTACTGCTTTTCAATATTCGTTTCTTCACATTCCATCTTCAAACCAGCTAATCTGTATCCCCTTCTTCTTGAATAGCATTATCCTGACAACGGAGCAGTGAAAAGAAATGAGACTGCAGGACTTCTAACAATGCCAGAGGGCCCCAGGAATAGGAATGCCCTGAAAAAATGTGCTTCCATCCAGCTGCCCTTCATATTGTTGTCTCTCTATCCAATTTACTAGAGAATTTCCCACTGGCTCCTGGCTCATTCCCAAATGAGAATGTAATCTTTTAAAGATTACACTGCATAATGGAGGGACAAGGAGCTCTTTATTAACTGGGATGGGGAGTCACTTGCTATTAGGCAAGGGAGAGGGATGGGATGTAGTAGTGTTTTGTGAGCTCTGCTTTCTGCCCTTTCTTGTCTCATCAGTGACAGGATGGCAGGTTGGGAGTGGGAAACCACTGCAGCTGCACTGTAAAAAAAGAAATAATTGAATGTAGCTTATGATTATGGCAATTACTTTTATAACATGAGGGATTATACCATAACTATTATATTGCCAACAAGATTAAATTACTAACCTAATACCACAAGATGTTTTCCAGGAGAATAAAAGAACCTCTACTTGTTCCAGAGTTGATGCATTCAAAGTGTGAAAGAGCTGAGCAACTAAGGAACCTGGAGTGCTGGCTGTACAGACATTGTCTGGATCAGATCCCTGTCACTTCCATGAGCTCTGATAGCTAGACATGCTCACTTTTTTTGGGATGTAAAGCAATGTTGTACTCTGGTAATTGTAAATGCTCCTTCTCTCTCCTGTCAAGCAGATAAGCTTCTGCCAACAATAGTTAATAAAGAGATAATCAGAAGCTAAAATTGCAATGGAGAAATTATTAGAACTTCACCAAGGGACCAGTTTTGCTCATGTAAACCCACTGAACTGATTGGAAAACTTAAGCTTCAACGTTTTCATATTGGGCTTTCCTTTTACTACATCTTTTGAAAATATTGCTTAATAGAGTGGATGTCTGTACGCGTAATGAGGTAATCTTAGATCACCTCTAGTGTGAGGTCAGTTTTGCTGAAGTTTCTGGAGTCTGCAGTGTGATTTTTGATGGATTTTTTGTATTTTTTCTCCTACGTGCCTAGCAAGGTCAGAGATGAGACTTTGTCATATCGCTACTATAGATATAGCCTTGTATAGACAGTTCATGGTAGGAGTACAAGCTAAGTTAATTATGCAGGAAGAGCAGCTTCCTTTTGTTCATCAGCTGAAAAATGAGTAGCAAAATAAATTTTGGAGACTTCAGAAATATATAATGTGTTGATCATTGTGAGCAAATTAACTGGCTTCATGGGAAAGCTAGTTCTGATTCTGAAGAGAAATGTAAGTAAACAATATAATTCTATAAATATTTTAATATTTTTATATGCTATGTGCTGAATATGAGCAGTTGATTTAATTTTTGTTGTATGTACATTACAGTCCACTCACGCCATTGTGCTTTATGAAAATACCTGTTATCACAGGTTCCTGGATGCATTTGCAAAGGCTGGACATACATTTGTAAATCACCCTTTTCTTTCTCTAGTGAAGAACTGGAGTTATGGATATCAAATTAAAGTCAAACAGGAGCATATTATTGTTGTTTTTGACAGGATTAGAAACCTCTGAATGGCAGTTTATACCTGATTTTATTCTTCCCCTCCCCCTTCCTTTCTTCTGAGTCTGTGAACAGAAAAAGAAGCAAATCTGATTTCACAGTGGATCTTTCTGTCCTGTAGGTTGCAGATCTGACCATTGCCACGTACAAACTGTTTGTCTCAATGTCACAGACTCTTACCTTTTTGACCTTCCTATTCATTTGAGCTTGAAAGAGTCACCTTTGGCGAAAGGTGCTCTCAGTTACTTTCTGGGATTGAGAGCGCTGGGCACTATTAAGAAGGTATTATTGAAAGTTGTGATCATAATTTCCTTGTGTTGTCTAACCAGACTAACAAGGTTGTATCTCTATTTGAGCATCTTTTTCTCAGGTGAGAAAATATTTCCACTCCCTCTCTTAGCTTATATCACTTCAGACACAGACTCTATGTTCCCAGTGAAACATCATGTATTAATCTCCTCTGAGGACTTTTTAGTTTTGTTCCTGGTACATCAATTCCTTGCTGGTAGAAACAGTTGCACAAGCAATCAACCTCTTTTCTTACGTCTTCTATGCCCAGGACATCCTATTAAGCCTTTGGCTGCTGCTTGCTTTTAGAAAGAAGGTCAGTATGGGTTTATTGCACATCTGCTGGTATTTTGCAAAATGCAAGATCCTCATAGTGACCTATGTGCCCACCAGGCAAGTGTTACCTTTCACAGACTGCATGGAGGGAATCATAACCCGTGGAAAGGGGCCCACCAGATGCCTGAGGGCCATACCTCAAGCTGTCAGAGGAGTTTCACAAGTTCTTGCTGTTCACTGGCTTCCCTGACCTCTTTGCATCATATGCTTAAGCACCTTCTTAAAAGTCAGACTGTGGCTCAGGGCGTTAACTCCAAGTGCAGTGCAACATGATCAGCTGGAAATTGTAAAGTCAGTGATACAGATTTGTGTGGACTTCTGTTTGTGCCCTCTCACTGTTAATAGGTAATAAAACACTAACATTTCAGTGTGATGGGGAATTTTTTGGTGTGACCAAGACACAGGTGTAAAATTTTTCAAGTTAAATGAGAAACACTGGAATAACAGCTAGAGATACTAGTATGTTCAGAAAGTCTTGGAGTCATGTTTGTGTGGTTTTGTTGATTATGCTGATACTAGAGCATAACTTAGTTTGAATATAGTTTTTTCTTTCCTTTCTACAAGCATTCCAGTGGAATTATTTTTACAGCCAATGGAAAACTTCTGTAAGATCTTGTCATAAGCTATGTTTTTGCATTTTTCTTTTTTCTGCTGATCTGTAACTTCCCTTACTGCCATTACAACACTTTGAAAACTTTCTGCCATTTTATGTCAGTTTCTATGTCAGTTGATGTTGAAATCAGTGTCAAAGCCACAGCCAGAACTTTTATTTACCAAAATATTTAACTTCCAGTTTAACCTGACCTTAGACTGAGCACACCTGAATTAAAGCAGCCCAACAGATCAGCTACCTTTTATCTCCTCTGACATGCAACTCTTAGCTTGCCCTAAATATTATGAAGGGAGGGATAGAAGCATCTGAAGGTCAGTACTGTGGTTTACTTGATGGGCAGTAGTTTATTATAAACTGCTGTGACTCAATTGTTTTTTGATACTCTGTTTATCATATCTCAACTGAAAGATGCTAGGAAAGCTTCTGATCTTTCCAGCAGTTAGAAGAGCCACATCTCGTGACCTTTTATTTTCATGAAGCAATATGGACTACAAACTGCTTGGATGAAGCATGCTGTTTGCTGTATGTCCATAGAAGACCAATGTTTTGATCTCACCTTTGAGTAATATTGTAGTGCACTCAGCTCCTAAATTATGAGCCTTATTTTTACATTAAATATTTTCAGCTGGTTGATTTTTTTTTTGCTTTAAAACAATAGGTATTTTTGCAATAAATGACGTAGAAAGCTATTGCAGATCCTTTTGATGATTTTGTTGCTTGATGTAGCGACACAGCACTAGCATCTAGCAAGCAAATACATTCCTGTGGTGTTTTCAAAAGCATATGAGAAACCATATGTTTTCATAGGAAAACAGCTGTTACCAAGCATATGCTTTCTGAGACAGTGACAGTTATTAGAAGGGCAAAGTAGGACCACAGCCTGTCTTTTAAGTCGAATAAAGCTGGCAATAACTGCCACTTTGAATATGCAGTGGCACTGCATGCAGATATTGCCATGTAGAGTGTAACTGGAAGGAGGGAGAGAAATTAACATCCATAGTCTGCAGCTTGGAAGAGACAATATAAATCTCTGTCCTGCTTTGAGCTGTGAATGCCTCTGTAGGAGTTATAGTAACAGACAAATTAGCATAATGTAATTGGCTGGCAAGGTCAGCCCTTCTCCAGGAGCATTAGCAGTGTTTACTATAAGAAGAGACAGACCAAGTATTGTAGGGTCTGTCCTTTTTGTGGGAAGAATAATCATGTTGAACTACCTGCATCACAGACTTTACCATATCTTATTAAAATTCAGTCTATCATATTTCTGCCTTAAAGCAAATTATCTGAAAGAACAACAAAGAATATTCTCTACTATCACGCAAATCTTTATTCATTTTTTTGCTTTGAACCTCATTGAGTTTGCTTTTTTTTTTCTTTTTCTCTTGAATAGCTGTTCTCTTGGTGCTAAACGTAAACATGCATCCCTGCCAGCACTTAATAAATCTTGTTGGGAGAGTTAAAATTTCTGGTCTTATTATATATCTACTATGAGTAGTAAATCCAGACAAAGTTATCAGCTCTCTTGTTTGGATCTTTTGGAAGTGAAACTCTGGGCAAAATTCTGGGCCAGCTCTAGCAATCCAGACTCACTGGATTCAGCTTTGCAAACCCTTTCACAGCTGTTGGCCAGAAATGTGAGGTGATGCCCTGTATTTTGAAGAAGACCTGTCGCTGAGTCACAAAAAGCACTTTTTAGCCTTTGGTCTCAAATATGACAATTTGCACCAAGTATTTGAAATGAGTTCAAGCCCTTAGTTATGAAATATTTGGGAAAGGGCTTTCAGAGTGTCATACAGGATTTGTATTGCCTTTTCCTATATACTAATCATCATGAGTGCTGAAGGTTATGCTGTTCAGCAGCTATCTTTACCTTAAATCTTTAAAATGCTGTTTGTGTCCAGGAGGTGCACTGTAATTTTCCTAGAGAACTGGCAGAAAGGCTAAAACAGGCACAGAATCACCTCCAGATCACTGTTTTACTGGAAAACCTATTACCTTGTGCTTAGATACTGTGATCCAATGGATTTCCAAAGCAGTGTCCATTCCGTGGTCTTCTGATGATGAAGAAAAATCAGACTTCTGATGATGAACAAACCTAGACTCCACGCCAGCTGTATTTTGAGTCTTGTGTAGTAAAAACTTCCAATCAAACTGTAAATTAGGTGGGTTTAAAATGACAGTGTTGTTATTGTGTTTAAGGGAAATATACTCTTCTTTAATGCTGATACCCCAGACCTAGCTGCTCTTGATAACAGGATCATGGTGCTATATGTGCCAGGCTGGTATTCTCGACTCTCTCCTCTGTCTTTCATCTTGCTTTAGTTGTAAATATCCCACTGACACCCACTTTGTAGGCAAAAGCTTCTGTGTGGAGGAGGGCACACAGAATTAGCAGCTCTCCATGTGCAGCTGGGTTGTTCCTCAAGGGTGCCTGCTTGCCCTGTTTTGTTCATGGCTTAGCTGAAACTTCTACTTTCCATTGCCGGAATTATGTTTTTCCTCCTTGAATGAAGTTATCTATCTGGCTGAGTCACACCATTAGAGGAGGACCAATTGTTTATTACTTAGGAGAAGGAGCATTGTGGCTCCTCAGATGGAGTGAGATTTCACCAAGACATTTCAGAAGCATATGGTATTCTAAAGGCACGGTATGTAATTTCCCCAGGATGGCTCCACACCACATTTAATTAGTGTGACTGGAAGCGTGTACATCTGGATGATCGTCTGATAGCATTATCAAATATAGTGCAGCTTGTTTGTTTTCTCTCCATTTATTCCAGTTAGAAAAGCAGATGCCTTCTCAGTTGCCTTTACAACTGAGAATTCACCCCTTCCACCACCACCATATAACCTCTGTAAGATTTTTAGCCTGACTCTTCTGAAATGGCCCACAATTTTTAGTGCCCATATTTGGATGTACAGCCAGCAATGCATTAATTGGATCCAATTTTCTGCAGACAAGGAGCTCCCCTTCTCTGAAGAATAGATCCTACAATGTTATCTGGACTTTCTGGGTTTGAGTATGCAGGTTTTTTACTGATTTATATGTCCTTTTCTGCTCTCCTGTTTCTAGTCATCAAAGAACTGTTCTTTTGCCTTGCAATTCTACTAATTGTATTAATCATGTAGCTATTTTCTGTATTGGTTAAAGTATCTTGGTTATGATTTCTTATCATTTCTGTGAGATTGAAATGCATGCTACTCTAAAGTCCTGTGGAGTTCTCTTACCAAAAAAACCCTTTGGCTCTGTCACTGCTGTGTTATATTGCTTTCTTAGGTATACTGTGTTGTCTCTAAAAGCTATTCCCTTCTTGTCACTTCCAAGCATTCTGTATTTGTTGAAGATATTTGTCCTGCTTTACATGTAAGACAGAAGAATGTGAAGTAATTTGCTCAAAGTCATGCAGTAAATCTGTAGCAGAGTGAGGAAAAGGGTGGCTGTGCAGTTCCCAATGTACCTGATCTGCAGAACACTGTTGGAGTCTAAGGATTTACATTTCTGATCTCTTCTGCTGTCCCAGTCCGGGGAAGTTGTATGTCTCAGCTCTACACCAGGTTGCTTACTTGTTCTTTTCCCCATTAACAGTAGCTCTTCTTCCATAGATCTCCAGCAAGCTGTGCTTTAAGACCAAAGGTGCATGCCTTTATCAATGGATGGTCAATTCTGTTTCTTGCAGAAGAATCACTATTGGTTTATCTTCCAAGAGTGTTTATTCTCATTATTCTCCTAGTCTTGTTAGTGTTTTTTCCTGCCTGTCTGCCAGTTGATGAAACCAAGACAGAGATGGACAAGGGCAGCATGTTTCTGCTTAACTAGACTCCTTAACGAGCTTCAAGATTTCAGAGAACACTTTCTTGTAATACCTGTTTGTCTGTAGCCTTTGCTGTACTCACTCAAAGTGAACTTTCCTCAGCTAGAAGTGTATTTAACTTTTTTGCTTTCTATATAGACAGTCTGTTTGCCTTTCTAAACCCTAACTTTTAAACTCTTATGGCTACAAAAGTTATTAATTTTTGTCTGAATGCTTCAAAATTATGTACGTTATTCTATTTAAGTTCTTTCAGTCCAAGATTAAACTAAACTAGCTCTGCTCTCCCAAAACATCAACCTAAAATCCATTGAAACTATTGTGGATGCTGCAAAACTGCATGCTTGCCTTTGTGATTACTTCCCAGGACGCCTGGTGAATTAACTTGATCCCGACTTGGTGTTTCAGTGTTCCTTGTATTTTCCTTCCAGCTCACTTGACAACCCACTCCACTGGTTAGACCTATGATCTCTTGTGTGTAGCAAATGGTCTGTCTGGGTGCTTTTTGAGACCACCCTTGGCCTTGACTGCTGGACCTTTCCCAGCCTTTTGTTTTAGTCCCCATGTAGTACCAGCCAGCCTGGCCCAACACAGCTGCCACAGTGGGTTGGGGTTAAAAGAATATTTAGGAGATGCATTTTATTACCAGAGTAGCAGCATTTCCACTTGACTTCTTAGCAGAAAAGTTAAGCCTATTGGTTTTCTGCTTGAAACTGCCTGAATGGAAAATCACTGGCTGTTTTGTTGCTACGATCCTTGCTCTCCTTTACCAACTGCTCTGTCTAAAAAATATTCTGGTCATTGAATGCAGTCAACAGCCACTGCTGTAACTCATGCATGATGCCAATAACTTAAGCCAGGGAAATCAATGATGAGAATTTCAAAGAAGCTTTAAATAAAATATAACAAATTTAAATGCCAAAGTGCTGTCTCTGTGAATTTGCTATTAACAGATTATAAATGATTTGCATAGTGTTGAAAATGCTAGTGCCTTCCGTTAGCAGTATCAAAGGCTTGTTTAAAGCAATTCCTGGAGGATTGCCGCCTTCCCTCCCCCGCAGCTTTCTGTTTCACCATGGATAAAAACAAAACTCCTTACAACAAAGAAAGGAAAGCCAGGTTTTCAGCTACCCTCTGACTGGCCTCCAGATCTGGCAGCTGCTTTTGGATGTCTAATTGCTTGTCCTGCAAAAGTTGACATGTACCTACTTTGAGAAGGTTCTTTGAGTACCCACTTTACGTTCACTCTGTCTGATTTACAGAAATGGAATGATGGTGCTGGAAAAAACTCAAGTAGAGCTTCCAATTCTGTTTCTTAGAGCTTTCATTTAAGCATGTATGTATTTATTTATTTACTTAAAGTTTCCCAGTTTTCTGAATTTGGTCCCCAAGATAGCATTACAGATATAAGTCAGTTTTGCCTTAGACAAAGTTCTATGGAGAATGTATTTTCTTATAAACATGCTTTTTATAAAAGAGCTTGTTGTTTTGTGTTTATTGGTGTTCCATCTGCTCTAGAGAATACACTTGAGAAAAACTAGCTCCAGCATGGCATATAATGTTTCATTAGCAGGCATAACCTCGTTTATTTTCTTTTTAAAATTGTATTTAGAAAAGGAAATCAGTTTGCACCACTGACATACTGCCAGGTTCCTGTTTATAAATGTCACAATAGGCAACTTGGAAGAAGCAAAATAGTCAGTTTATGGCTTTTACATAAAGAATGATAGAACTGGGTAGATCCATGCAGCCAGTTGTGCTCCCCCTATTTTTCAGCCTCCCAATTAGCAAGATATAGTGTAGTGTTAGCAGTGCAAAACACCCCAAGTGACCCAAACTGGGCTTTACACACTTGGTGTTACTGATGGTTACTTGAACAGAAGAAGCTCTTTGTGCTATGTTGCTTTAATGGCTATCTTGGGCAAGTAATTGTGTATGAAACAAGCAACCCTGAAGAAAAATGGGACATATCTTTAGGAAACTTCAAGACATAAGCATGCAATCTGACGTCATCTTTTCCCAGAGAGAAGCTATTTCCTTTCAAACTCCGGTGAAACCAGTTTCTTGTGGTTTCTCCTTTAAAATATATTCCTTTATATAACTTTTTTTCGTTTTCTCTAGTAAATGGTTTATCATGGGTACATCTGGTATACACCATATATTACTTACTGTGTATGTAAAGAAGGCTTCATATGTCAAAAGCATCGTCTGGACAGACATGCTGAAAAGGGCATGAGGAGGGTAGTGGGGGAAGAAGGGAGGGAATCCTGAAAGACAAGGATCATCTTTCAGTATTCACTTCTACTGGTAATTAGAGGGCACCACTGAATGACTGCAATTAGATCATGTCACAAAAATTAAGATAAAAGACCAAAAATTCTAAATATCCTGCATTTTGTTCATAATATCAGAGAAGTCAGAGCATTTGCTTAAACCAGTAGAGGATAGGCAGGGAGGCTTAACTTGCCCATTGAAGAAATTTATGTGCATTTTCCTGTGAAGGTGCAAGGAAGGGACCAGAGGAGGAGACTGTGCTCTCCGTGTGTCCGGGGTGGATGTGTGGGTGGTGGGAGGGTGGGGGGCAGAGGCCAAGCGGAGGCATACCAGAGATTGGCCTGCAGCACAAGCAGTGTCATGGAAATTTTGTGCAGGGCTGTCACCCTTCAGGCAGCAGCCTTAAGAGGATTAGTAGTGCTTAAATGGGCCTTCTGGACTTTGAGTTATGGTGGTGACTGCTAGGGCCTTGAGATGGCTTACACCTGGCTTAGCACTTCATATGTCTGTCCTGTGTCTTGTGCCATGCTTCTTAGCAACATCACATAGTTTGCTGGAGATAAGCAGACGAGCTTTGCATCACTTGGTGTATCTCAGAGACTTTCTGATAACATAGTAACAGCTATTGAAAGAAAACAGGATAAAGAGATTATTTATGAGGTTCTTTTTTTTGTTTGGTTGGTTTTTTGTCTCTCTTCAGGAGCATTCTGCATGTCTATGTTTGAGAATAATTCATCCTAACATAAAACAACAAGGAAGTCTCCTTGTATGTTCCAGCATAGATATTTCAGATAAAATTTTGCAAAGCTCCAGCCAGCCCTAGTACACAAGTCTGATCTGTTAATTAGTGGTAATTGTTCACTAAGGCTCAGATGACTGAAGACATTTTTAAAAAGGGGCAAGGGCTATTGAAGTTCATAGATACCTTTGGAAATGTTACCTTTTTTTGTCAAGAAATTCTAGTCATGGTGCTCTGAATCAGTCTTTGAGTGGCAGTTAAACTCTGGTCTGTGAACTGCTGGTGGTCGCAAAGCTGTGGTAAGTCATCTGCATCTGGTCTGTGGAACCATCTTGCCTTAATTACTCAATTTATGATAAGAGTACAGAGTGCTCTGTGTGAAATTCAGAGGGTTGACAGAGGTCTGTGATCCAAAAAATTGGAAACCAGTGGCCGAGACTGATAAGTACAGATTCAAAGCTTTATGATTTCAGTGAGAGCAATGTTTCCCCTCTTTCCCCATCTGCCTATCATTACTTGTTGTTTTTGAATAAGGAGTTTAATTTTTCTTTACATTTTTACCCCTAAGGAGATCAGGTTGATAACATTTGACTGAGCAGTGGTGCCTGGGGTTCAAGAAGTCAGATATACCCATACTATTCCTGGCCTTTCAGTCTCCAGCATGGTGTGGATAGCTGGCTGGGTCCAGTTAAGGGTAAACATTGGATGGTGCTTGGGGGCAGGGAAGAGTCCTTTCCCATTCTGGGATATATCATGCCTGCTGTTTTTTGTAATGTGCCACTTTTATCAGGTAGCCATTAAGTGAGCATTTGCCTTTCTTTGAAATGTTTTGAGGAATAGATCCTTTGGCATCGTTTCTGTATTTTTATGTGTCAGCCTCATTCAGTGACTTCATACCTCTTGCTAAGTAGGGGAATTAAATGGATTTTAGCAGTCTTCAATAAGATCTTCCTAGTACTTTGTCCTTATGTTTAATGTTACTACACAGCATTTTCCAGCAGTTCTTTTCTGTGTCTTTTTTTTTCTGCTTTAGTGCTTTTCCTCATTCAAACTCTACAGATGTTACAGTTTAAAAAAAAAAGAGGAAAAGGTATTGCATTTCAGTTTCCACCAAGTTTACACTCTCCCATCTCTTGCATAATGGAACTTTTTTCTTTTTTTTTAAGTGTAAATCTTGATAATAGATTTTTTTTCCTGTAAACCTTCAATTGCATTAGTAATGTGATTAATTTTTTATCTCTGTTTTCTTCCCTAATTCCTCTGCTCTGTTTGATAGCCTTGAGTGGACAGCAGGCTTACTTGAGTGCTGATGACAGTTTAGATTTTGCATGCTAGTTACAGATGAAACAGTTATGATGGGCTCATGTTAGGGTGCTTTCCTTCCACATTGACCTGAATAATGAGAAAATAAATGAACTGGTGCTGTTTCTGTGGAGACTTGGTGACTGTTGTTTTGAGATTATCTTTATCTTCTGTCAGAAGAGAATTCATAGAGACTTAATAATTTTCATGGAGATTGAATATGATTAAAATAATTTTGAAGCCTGCCATTATTTGCCACATTTAGTCTATAATTTTCCTTACAACAGTGTCTTCCAAGTTTTTAAGCGAGCAGGTTCTTTGGTTGTGTAAGCAGCATGTGCAATGGGTGAAATACACTCGTGTGTATTACATGTATTGTGAAGTTATGATCTCAATAATCAGATAAGATATTACTGTACACTTCTTAAAAGTCCATATATAATTGCCATTTAAATGTGTATTATCTTAGAATATTTGTCCTTGTTAAAATATATTCACTGAGAGAACAGGCTATAAGAATTCTAAAATAGTGTTGTATATTTGATTTCTCTCTATAATTTTTAAAGTTGATGCCTTTTCTCTTGAACTATGTGAAAAATATTTTAAGTTGTTGTGCAGGAAAATATAGTTAAATGACTCTTTGCAGAAAACAAAAAAGTGCAAAAAGTGCTTTTGTTTTTGTTAAAATTAATTACATTTTTATTTCATTTTTTCATGACAAATGCCTTCTGACTTGAGAATTTATGTAATAGTCTGTAAAATACCTTTATGTACAACTGCTTATAGGTGACAGATCTATTGATCTAAAGGTTTACACAAACCAATCTTGAATAGTCTGCAGTTCGTATAAAATTGTTGTTTGCAATTTTTATTAAACTTCACTGTTAAAAAAGGATAGTAGAAAAATAAAAACTGACTTTGGTTCAGAAACTAGCTCTTATAGTTTAAAACCACAAACAAACTCTGTTTGAAGCTCATATTACAAGAGGTCCTAAAGGACGTATCAGTTGTTTTCATCCTTTGACTTCAGTACATGGTGATGGGTCACACAGGTGGTGCTGTGTGACATGGATGGGTGTTTCTCTGGAAGAACCAGAGTTTAGGGCAAATGGTGACTGTCTGGAGTCATGGGATATATTTTCCCTGTGTCTGTGAATCTGTAATTTCTCTGCTGTGCTTGCCAAGAGGGTGTGTGTTCTTGCGGAGTGATGTGTAATCCTCTCCACCAGAACATGGAGGCATGACTTCAAGAAGTTTCTAGCCTTTACAAAAAAAAAAAGTGAGTTGCCTATCCAAAGTTAAATGGTTGCACGTGGGAGAAAAATGCTCAAATGTTTTCTTCAAAGTCTGAAGCTAAAATGGGGAATAAAGTGTAACTGGGGAGAAGTTAAGCTGATGATGATCTGTTAGCTTTCCACTTGCAGCTGGAAAGGTTGAGAATAAGCACATTGATTTAAAAGTGTTTTGTGGATATGGCTTGTTGCTTTTTGGTTTATTTATTTGAATGTTAAATGCTGATGGAGATTACTGCATGAGCACATGGGCGAGGGGAGCATTCCTATAAAAGCTCTTCAGTGTTATAATCCTAGTTTCTGCTTCAGTGGGAGTGACTGGGTACTTTAGTGAGGATTAAACTTAGTCCTAAAGGACATAAATTCTCTTAATATAGAGGATCATAATTAAGATTCACTAAATTAATCTCTAGGAGCAGGGGATGGCTTTTGTGTCTCTACAGCTCCTGATATAAGGGTGGCCTATTCCCTGTGTGAACACTTACATTCAGTTTAATAAAATAGATAATAATAATAAGCTCATATGCTGTCTTCCAGTGCTGAAGCAGAGTTGTGAAGATATTAGAGAAAACTCTGAGCATGTGTGTGTCTCAGAGTATAAATGGGTCTTGGGAATGCTAAAAGTAGAGGGAGAGCTCAGTCTGTGTTGTTGCTCCTGTAGACGTTGAGCTGGAATGCTGGGAGCTCCCTACCTAGTATCAAATAATGTTAACCTTTGGCTTAAGAGCTGGAGGATAACGAAAAGGGGAATCAAATGAGATGTCATTTCTGGATCCCTGGTGGAAGAGCATGCAGAGCTCCTAGAAAGTAGGGCTGGAAGCAGCCTAACCAAGCAACAATTCAACTGTAAAGTGGAGGTCTTTGTTTCAGCCAACGTTGCTGAATTTTTCCTGTTTCTGTAAGGGCTAAAAGTTGAGCCTTCAAGGAGCTCATTAATATCCTATCCAGACCCATTCAGAACCAGATGCAGAGCTCCACACAGCAAGGCCATTTTGGGAGTTCTGAAGACTGCCTGCATCACACACACAACGAGCCTAGTCTTGCTGTGCTGGTGATACAGAGTCGTTCTGCATGTCATGATGCGTACAAGGAGATCAGATAGGCTTAGTGTCAGATCTATTGTGCATTACCTTACTGCCATTTTTCAAAGCATAGGTATTGTCATTAAAGTATGAACTTGCTTGAACTTCTCTTTAAATTCACAGGCATCTCACCAATGTAAATTATTCTGAGATGGCCAAATCCTTTTCTTATGAGTGTCAGAGTCATGCTGAGTTTGATGTTTTGTTGGGAAATCTCAGGCTTTTACTTGGAAGCATAAAGGTATAGTTTCTACCCAACAACAGTTGCATTACTGAGAAGAATAGATCTCTGCATTGACAGATTTTTGTTCTGCCTTTGCTTTCCATGCATCACTTATTTAGCCTACTTTCTGAAAACAGGCAGTTTATTGGGAATTGTTAACACTTTGAAACTGTATTTCAAGTTTATGCATGTAAGCTAACAATTACAATATCTTATGGGCAAGCAAAATTTTCCATACCCATCATAATTTATACCGTTCATGCCTTAGAGAGCTCTGGAATTATAAGAGAAAATGGGAACAGAAGGAAAAGAAAATACCAAATCTAGGAGCACAGTCATCAGATATTAAATCTTCAAGTTCTGCCCTGGCATGGTACAAAAAAGTCCAGTAAAAATTTGGGCAAATTCCAGAGAAAGGCTTTCTGAATCCTGGGCAGTTTCATGCCGATGCTCTGGCCTTGTGCAGACAGCCCTCCTTGGAAACAAGGCAGGCGTGTGTGCTGGCAATGGCAAAGGCACTGCAGAGCAAACTCATTGTGGTGACTGATGCTTTTTGTCTTTGCTGCTCCCATATATATACAGAGGTACAAGTACTGTATACCTCTCCTCAATTTAATATTTGCTCTGTTAAACATACTACTGAAAGCAAACAGGCAATACAAAAATAATTGGGAGCATTCAGAAACTGTGGAGGCAGTGTAAACAAGAAATTAAAT